>NC_139541.1:22178136-22853946 GCF_965153285.1 Podarcis tiliguerta | reverse complement strand
AAGTGTCAACTATAAAAATGAATCTATCACCAAGAATGTTATTTTTGTTTCAATCAATTCCGGTGATTGGCAAGGCAATTTATGGCAAAAATATATTTCTATATATATCTGGCCAGGGGCAAAACTGAGAATAAAATACCAAATATTGATAGATGCAAAAGTGAGAGGAGGTTTCTCCCTGCTGGATATGAGATTATATTATGAAGTACCATCTTGTCTTTGTTGGTTGACGGAATGGATGACGTTGGAGACCCACATATCTTAGATTTAGAAGGTCCTGGTAATACTTTAGGTTGGCACGCCCATTTGCGTTAAGAAAAGGTGAAAGAAGACAAAAGATTAACAAATCACATAATTAGGGGAAAAATTATAGAGCCTGGGATAAATACAAAAACTTATTGGAGATAAAAACACCACTTTGGCTCTCACCATTTGGAAGCCATAGCAGTAAAGAAAAAGAATATGATAGAAGGTTAGACAACTTATAGAAATTTATTAAAAACAAGAGGGGGGAGAGTTTAAACTAAAATAATTTAAGTATTTATCAGGAAAGTTAACAACATGGATACAATATCATCATTTGAATGAAGTATTTAAGAAAGATAGGAAATGAGGGGTTGGGGAACAAATATCACAACTGGAGAGAGATCTGTGGGAATGTAATGAAGTGCTGTCTAAAATGTATTAAGATATTATTGGATTGAGAGACAAAGGATGAGCAAGAAAAATCTTCAATGATACATTGGGCAATAGATATTGGTTATAGATATGGACGCGGGTGGCGCTGTGGGTAAAACCTCAGCACCTAGGACTTGCCGATCGCATGGTCGGCGGTTCGAATCCCTGCGGCGGGGTGCGCTCCCGTCGTTCTGTCCCAGCGCCTGCCAACCTAGCAGTTCGAAAGCACCTCCGGGTGCAAGTAGATAAATAGGGACCGCTTACCAGCGGGAAGGTAAACGGCGTTCCGTGTGCTGTGCTGGCTCACCAGATGCAGCTTGTCACGCTGGCCACGTGACCCGGAAGTGTCTGCGGACAGCGCTGGCTCCCAGCCTCTAGAGTGAGATGAGCGCACAACCCTAGAGTCTGTCAAGACTGGCCGGTACGGGCAGGGGTACCTTAACCTTTACCTTTATAGATATGGATGTGTGGGAACAATTGTGAAATACGCATATAAAATTTACAGCATGCTATGGTGTAAGAGAAAACTATATGAGTATGTTATATAGATGGTATCTAATAAACTGGCAAAAATGTATAAATCAAAATCAAGTAAGTGTTGCAAATGCAAAGAGAAACAACGTACTTTCCACCATATGTGGTGGTCTTGCAGTAAGGTTAAAGCTCACTGGGATATACAATGAATCAAAAAAGATGTTTAAAATAACATTTGTTTAAAAAAACAAACCAGAAGCTTTTCTTCTGGGAATTATAGGGGTAGAACTATCTAAACAGTATACAAATTTATTCATCTATGCGACCACAGCGACAAGAATGTTATTTGCCCAAAAATGGAAAGAAGAAGAAGAAGTCCTGACGAAAGAAGAATGATTACAAAAACTCATGGACTATGCAGAAATGGTGAAACTTACCATAAAAATAAGAAATCAAGATAACAAACTTTTTATAAAAGAATGGAAATGGTTTATTGAATGTGTACAAGTAAGTTGTAAGCATTGGCAGGATTATTGTAATAACCTGCAGTTTCATAAGAGTAAATAATTAAAGCAGATGAATAAAAGAATAAGTTAACGTAATTTAGAATATAATATACAGGAAATGTAAAAAATAAATTTAAGGAACCACAGAAAAAGGAGGAAGGAAGTTGAGTTTTGAAACATTAAAATGACTGTAAAACTATTGAAATGTATATAACTGAAAATCATTTTTAAAATAATAATAATAATAAAGATTATCACCATCATCATAATTTTTAAATCACATTTTACATAAGAATGTAAGAATAACATCACATAATGGCTCAACAATTCCCCTACTTACCGCAATGACCACCATAATGACATTGCAGTGAATGACCCGAAGCTTTAATGGACAATCAAATCCAGATGGAATTTTACTCCTGGAAAGATCATAATAAATTGCAAAGGAGAGAAACAACAGGAAAAGAATCCCTATAACTCCAATCACCCCAAGCAGGAGACCCAGAAGAAGCTCCATTTCACTGTTCCAAACAGTGCAAGGGAAACATTGAGTCTACACTGGCAGAATTTGTACTGTGTGGCTCCACCAGAGGTATCTACGCTACTTAATAGGCTGTAGGCTGGTTAATTAAGTAATTCCCAATACTCCCATGCAGATATTTCATCCTTCGGAAGATCAACAGCAATTTCATGGGTTTGGCAATGGATCAATGTGTTATGTTCTACTCAGGAGTGTCAAATCCGGCCACTGAACAATCCGATTCCATAGTGTCTGTCCCAGAGCTCTTCGGCTTTACACACCGGGTGTTCGTTGCCTGAAGTTCACAACATCCCCAGCCAGCTTAAGCCTGTAGTCAGGAATGGTGGGAGTCCTTGTCCGAGGTGGAAGAGGACTTAAGCCCTTGCATAGGCTCTTCTTCTGAGGTACGGGCCTCATAGCTAAATGCAAGTCCGTGTCGAGATGAAGTTTTCATTAAAATGTTTTCATAATTTTTTTCTTGGGTTTTCTTGGGTTACAAAAGCACATACATCACCTCCGTTTTCTGATCATAATGTTCTTTTTACAGATCAGTTAAATTCAATGTGAGCCTTAATCTTGTATACAGTATAAGGTTGGGGGAGAAGAGAAGTGTGGGGGAAGAGGAGGGGAAGAGGGTGTAGTAAACTTTCATTCTTCTACATACTGTATGCGCAATGTTTCAAGGTGATTTCCCTTCTTTTGGATGAGATGGGTTTAAAGGGAGGTTTAGACCATAGTTTAGACCTGCCCCTCTTGCTACGCCCATGTACCTGAGGCCAGATTCCAGATACGTTAGCATTCATTTATTTTTAAACCTCTGAGCCTCCAATCTGTCAGAAACAGGATGCTGGGTTAAATTGCATGCATGCCAAAGGAAGGGAAATCTCCTGAATGACATAGCTGTCCGTAATTATGGCTCGTCATCATAAATGTTTTTTATTTTTATTTTATTTGTGCAACATCTCTACTTTATTTAGAATTCAACAATAACAAAGGAAAAAACCACAGTAATTTTTGCATCAATTCATTACAATTAACCAATTTTAACAATACAGTGGTAACTCGGGTTATGAACTTAATTCGTTCTGGAGGTCTGCTCTTAACCTGAAACTGTTCTTAACCTGAAGCACCACTTAGCTAATGGGGCCTCCCGCTGCTGCCGCGCGATTTCTGTTCTCATCCTGAAGCAAAGTTCTTAACCCAAGGTACTATTTCTGGGTTAGCAGACTCTGTAACCTGGAGTGTCTGTAACCTGAAGTGTGTGTAACCCAAGGTACCACTGTATATAAGTAGTACACTTTTATCTCTTTATCTCTTTCTTAACAAATAAAAAGAGAAAGACCAAGAAAGGAGGCATTAAAAAATAAAAGAGAAAGGAAGAAGAAAAGGGGGGGAAAGAGGGGGGAGGAAAAAAGAAAGAAGTGGGGGAAACACAAAATCAACACATTTGACTTACAATGAGACTCATTATATTATTATTTTTACTATCCTTTCACACACAGTTCCAAATTACTGTATTACTTTCTTTGTTTTCATCAGATATCAAAAAAATTATATTTGTTTTTTTACGAGGATCATTCTATTTCTGCCAGGAGATATTTATTATTGTAATGTTTTTCCAGATACTCTTTAAAGATTTTCCATTCTTTCTGTACTTTCTGTTTTGGATAACCTCTAATTCTCCCTGTTATCATGGCCATCTGTAAATATTCTATCCTTTCGACCTGCCACTCATTTATCATAGGTGCTTTGTCACTTTTCCAGTTTCTTGCAATTAAGATCTTGGATGCTACTGTTGTGTATATAAAAAGTGGTCAACTGTAATTTCTTTTTTGATTTCTGGTGACATTATTCCCAGGAGGAAGGTTTCTGGTTATTCTTAAATTAATAAATGTTTTTTTAAAAGGTACTGAACTTCAATATAGCCAGGAGGCAGAACAGAACTTTGAACCCTTCTAATTCTTTCCCTTATAGTCTTACAATTAACAGGTCTTGAATGAGTTTTTGGCTGTTGTTGTTGCTGCTGCTGTTGTCTTCCACACACATCTCAGGGTGATTCACAAAACACAAAAGAAGGAGCAGCTTCAAACATTAAAAGCTCAGAAAGTAAACGACAGATTACTGGAGTAAAAGCATGAGATTATTCCTCCCTAAGTGTAGAACCTTGCATTGAAGCCTTTTGAAATTCATTTTGTTGGTTTTGGCCATATTTTCTAATCTGCTATGGTCCTGTTGAATCCTGATTCTATTAGCTAATCCCCTCCCTGTTTGGGGTCATCTGCAAATTGAATGAGCATCCCCTCAATTCCTTCATCCAAGACATTTGTAATGGCATTGGACAACAATGGGGCCTGGACAGAACCCTGCAGCACTCCACTTGTCACTTTTTTCCAGGATGCTGAAGAACCATTGGAGAGCACTCTTTGGGTTCTGCAAGTCAACCAGCTACAAATCCACCTAACAGTAACATTGTCTAGCCCAAATATTACCACTTTCTCTTCAAGGATAACAAAAGTAGCTCAAGAAGCAGTAACTTGTTCCATCTGACCTGAATCTTTCAACATTCATCTCCATTGGATGTTCCCAAAATTCTAGTATTTTGGGAGGAAAACTGTTCCCCGTCCATTTTCTCTAAGCCACACATCAGTTTACACACATCAGCCATACACCTTCTATCTCTTTCTCTAAACTAAAATCCCTCAAACATTGTCCACTTTCCTTGTAGTGGAGTTCTTCCACCCCCTTGGTCATTTGGGTTGCCCATTTTTGGTACTTCTCCAACTCCCAAATATCCTTTTCAGGATGAGGCAACCTAGAAATTAACCTATTGGTCATTATGCAAAGCTATCTCTTCTGTCCTCTTATTTTTGGGGGAGTGGGGCATAAGAAGAGCCATCTGGATCAGGTCAATGGCCCGTCCAGGCCAGCATCCAATTCTCACACCATTTAACCAGATGCCTGTGGGAAACATGCAAGCAGGACCCGAACACAAGAGCACTCCCCCCCCCGCTGCTTCCAGCAACTGCTATAAAGAAGCATTGCTGCCACCCACTGTAGATGCAGAGTATAGCCTTCATAGTTACCAGACATTGATGACATGTAACTGCCTAGTCTAGAAGTCCAGGAACATAAACGGCAGCAACCAGATTACTGGCTGCAGTTCTGTTTAGATATTGAATAGCTCCTCTTGTTTTCAAACACCTGCATGAGTTGCCAGTACATTTCTGGACCCAGTTGAAGATGTTCAGGTTGGTGTTCACATTCCCACGTGACTCGGGTCCCAAATACCTGCAAGACTGCCTCCTTCACAGTGCTGAGATAGCTCAGTTAGCAGAGAGTGAGACTCTGAATCTCAGGGTGGTGGGTTTGAGACCCACGTTGGGTGAAAGATTCCTGCATGGCTGGGGGACATTTCTCATTGCAATAGGAGAAGCTAGACATCCAATAAAGGCTATGGATTTACAATGTTTTCTCATTTTTAAGATGCCTTGAGGAACCACATAAAAATTTGAAGCAATGTGAATCATCCGGTTGTGTGAGATAGCATGTGAGATAGAATCCTCTTATTTTGTTACATTGAACTGCTCACGGTTCATTGGCAACTGCGTAACAAGTATTTGCATGAAGATCGGTAAATAATTGCTTAAAATAATTTATTTATTCAATTCATTTGCCACCTGTCAACAATATTGCGCCTTAGGGTTAGCCTTCCAGGTAGCAGGTGTCATTTAGATGAAATGTTTAATTGTAGGTGAATGCTTGTTGGTGAATGGGTAGGAATTTGTCATACAGAGATTTATGACACAATTGTTTACGGAAACAATTTGCTGTTCCTGGTTCCTAATGTGACTGCAGCCTTATGCCCTAATGTGTGAGATAGATTTCTGCCACCTTTCTTACTTAGTGTCTTTAGGATTAGTGCATTGATCGCTTGGTTGAAAGCGTCAGCAAGGTGTTAGCTATATCATCCTTCAATAAAATCACATTTTAATATTCTTATAGCAGGGATGCCAACTTAAATAAAATATTTGTGGGGGGTAGGTGAGGTCCGGTTTCAAAAAAACAGCCTGGGTTTAATCAACGTTTCCTTTCTGACCTCTAGTGGCCGCAGCAAAGAAAAGCAAGCATTGTGATTTTGCATTAGGTGAATGGAGGATGAGGAAATGTTCCTCACTGAGCTCTAGAAACTTGTTTGCTGAAACCAAAGACAACAGATTAGAGTGAGGCAAGAGTCAAAAGCAATGCAGCAACATTTCTCGGAAGAGGAAATCCATTTTTCACATATTAAAAAAAGAACATGTGGATTTGATTTGCTTGCAAGAAACACATGTGACCAGGCTTCACAGAAAAAATTTAATTAACAAAAAGTTGGGACAAGAATTTATCTCATCGGACAAAGTTAAAAAAAGAGGAGTTGTAATTTATGCTAAAGAAGGCCTGGCGCCAAAATTTGTTTTTAAAGATGAGCAAGGAAGATACTTGGCTATTGAAATACAGTATCATGGACAGAAATATTTGATGGTGGGCGTATACGCGCCCAATGAAGGAAAATCAGAATTCTTTAAAAGACTGCATGAGACATTGTTGGATTATATGGAGTACAATGTGATTCTAATGGGAGATATGAACGGAGTAGTCTCAACGAATATGGATAAGGCACAAAGACAGGTAGTTACCAAAGATGGGAGACTACCGAAAACCTTTTTTGAAATGACTGATAACTTGGATTTGATTGACATTTGGAGAATGAAACATCCCCTGGAAAGAGAGGGAACCTTCTTTTCTGAAGCCCAAAAGACTTGGACTAGAATTGACCAAATTTGGACCACTAGAGAACTGGCCCCAAAGATAAATAAGGTGGAAATCTGCCCAAAGACTTGCTCCGACCATAACGCTATTAAGATGGTAATGAACTTACAACCAACTGGATCCTTCAGATGGAGGATGAATGACTCTCTTTTTAGAGATGCGGAATTTGTGAAGAAAGCCCAGAAAACTCTGAAAGATTATTTTGAAATAAATTTGAACACTACGGTGGAGAAAAGAATTATATGGGACGCAAGTAAGGCGGTTATGAGAGGCTTTTTGATCCAACAAAATGCACTCAAGAGAAGATTACAACAGGAAAAAAGAGAAAAGATTTTGGATAAGACCAAGGAAGGTGAAAAGAGATTGAGAACAAACCCAAAATCACAGGAAATATTAAGAGAGATAAAGTTGTATCAAGTACAATACATGCAACTAATAAACCAAGAGATTGAATGGAAAATCAAACAGATGAGACAAAGAACATTTGATTCGGCAAATAAGTGTGGAAAGTTATTGGCATGGCAAATAAAGAAGAGACAAAAAATGAACACTATTACAAGTGTGGAAGTTGAAGGAAGAATGTTGCAATATCCCAACGAGATCAGGAGTGCTTTCCAAAAATATTTTAAAAAGCTCTACTCTCAACAACCACAGAAAGAAACAGAGATAGAAGAATTTTTGAAAGTGAATGGGCTACCAAAAATATCGCAAGAAAACAAACTTAAACTGAGCAGTAGGATAACAGAACAAGAGATAGAGAGTGCCATCCAAAATATGCAACTAGGCAAAGCTCCGGGACCTGATGGGCTGACTGCAAGATATTATAAATCATTGAAAGACTGGCTAACTCAACCCTTAAAAGAAATATGTAATGAAATACTTCAGGGGGAAAAGGCTCCAGAATCGTGGAAAGAAGCTTTTGTGACTCTTATACCAAAGACAGACGTTGAAAAACATCAACTTAGGAATTACCGGCCTATATCATTGTTAAATGTGGATTACAAAATATTTGCGGATATCTTGGCGAGAAGATTGAAGAAGGTACTAACAGAGGAGATTCATAAAGATCAAGCAGGCTTTCTCCCAGGAAGACATCTATCAGAGAACGTAAGAAATATAATTGATATTTTGGAACTTTTACAGGAAAATATAAATACAAAAGCGGCGCTGATATTTGTGGATGCGGAGAAAGCCTTTGACAATATCTCTTGGAGTTTTATGAAGAAGAATCTCCAAGGCATGGGGGTAGGCCAAGAATTTGAAAATGGTATAGGGGCAATCTATTCTGAACAAAAAGCTAAATTAATTGTAAATAATGTTTTGACAGAAGAGTTCAGAATAGAAAAAGGAACACGACAAGGGTGCCCAATTTCCCCACTACTTTTTATATCGGTCCTGGAGGTGTTGCTGAATACGATCAGAAAGGACCAATTGGTTAAAGGGATACAGGTCGGAGCTAAACAATATAAATTAAGAGCTTTTGCAGATGACCTGGTTTTGACGTTGCAGGAGCCAGAATCTAGTGGAAAAAAAGTTTTAGAACTGATTCAAGAATTTGGCCAATTGGCAGGCTTTAAATTAAATAAAACAAAAACTAAGGTTTTGACAAAAAATCTGACAGAAATTGAAAATGAAAGGTTTCAGAAAGAAACAGGTTTAACAGTAGTGAAGAAAGTTAAATATTTGGGAATAACTATGACAGCAAAAAATGGGAACTTATTTAAAGACAACTATGAGAAATGCTGGACGGAGATAAAAAGGGATCTAGATACGTGGTCTAGCTTGAAACTCTCACTACTGGGGCGCATTGCTGTAATTAAGATGAATGTATTGCCAAGAATGCTATTTTTGTTTCAGACACTGCAGATTATTGATAAAACTGACTGTTTCAAGAAGTGGCAAAAAGATCTATCTAAATTTGTCTGGCAGGGCAAAAAGCCAAGGATAAAATTTAAAATATTAGCAGACGTTAAAGAAAGAGGGGGCTTTGCCCTGCCAGACCTAAAACTCTATTATGAAGCAGCAGCTTTCTGCTGGTTGAAGGAATGGCTACTTCTTGAAAACACAGACATATTGGATTTAGAAGGGTTCAATAATGCATTTGGCTGGCATGCATATCTATGGTATGATAAAGTTAAAGTGCATAGAATGTTCAAAATTCACATTGTCAGAAAAGCACTGTTCAATGTCTGGATTAGATATAAAGATCTTTTGGAAAACAAAACCCCAAGGTGGTTGTCTCCAATGGAAGCTAAGGCAGTAAAGAGACTCAATATGGAGGCAAATTGGCCGAAGTATTGGGAGATCTTAGAACAGGATGGTGACAAACTGAAACTGCAGAGTTTTGACAAACTAAAAAGTAAAGTCCGAGACTGGCTTCATTATTATCAAATAATGGAGGTATTTAAAATGGACAGAAAAATTGGCTTCCAGGTGGAAAAATCAAAATTGGAAACAGAACTATTAGAACCTAAAACAAAAATATTGTCTAGAATGTATAATTTGCTGCTGAAATGGAACACACAGGATGAGGAAGTGAAATCGGCTATGATTAAATGGGCTCAAGACGTTGGCCATAACATAATGTTTGCTGACTGGGAAAGGTTGTGGACCACTGGAATAAAGTTTACGGCATGTAATGCCTTAAGAGAGAACATAATGAAAATGATATATAGGTGGTACATGACACCAGTCAAGCTTGCAAAAATGTATCATATGCCTGATAACAAATGCTGGAAATGTAAAGAAGCAGAAGGTACCTTTTTTCACCTTTGGTGGACGTGCCCAAGGATTAAGGTCTTCTGGGAAATGATTTATAATGAATTGAAAAAAATATTTAAATACACATTTAGAAAGACCCCAGAAGCCTTTCTCCTGGGTATGGTAAACCAACAGGTTCAAGTGAAGGACAGAACTTTTTTTATGTACGCTACAACAGCAGCAAGAATACTCATCGCGCAATATTGGAAGACGCAAGATCTACCCACGCTGGAAGAATGGCAAATGAAGCTCATCGACTATATGGAACTTGCAGAAATGACCGGCAGAATCAGAGACCAGGGAGAAGAGATGGTGAAGGAAGACTGGAGGAAATTTAAAGACTATTTACAGAAGCATTATAAAATTACGAACGTTTGAGGTTATCAGATTGAATGTAAAAGAATGTTATTATAAAAATGACAATGTTAAAGAAAGTATATTTAATAAGACATAGGGAAATGTAAGGATAAATAAGACAATAATATTAATCTGAACCAAAGATACGCCAGAGGGAAAGAGTTTACTACCAGAATATAAGACCTAGAATACAGAGTGGGAAGGCATGGGGAAGTCGCAGACCTAAGTTAATGCTGAAGAATATAATGATACAATATTTGTTTTTAACTCTTTTATTCTTACCGTTTTCATTTTTCTTTTTGTTTTTGTATAATGTATGTATTGTTTTTCTTTTGCTTTTTTCCTTTTGATGTGTTTGTCGATTTGTTCTTTTTTTTGTTTATTGAATGTGGAAAATAAAATATTATATATAAAAAAAAAAAAGCAATGCAGCAAGACATGTTCAGCACTACAAGCACTACAATGCATTTGCCAAAAATTTAAATCTGTCTGTTTTTGGTGTGCTCATAGAAAATAAGAAGAAGAAGAAAAAGAAGAAGAAGAAGAAGAAGAAGAAGAAGAAGAAGAAGAAGAAGAAGAAGAAGAAGAATGTGTTGGTGAAAAATGGTGCCATTCTAAGAAAAGGCATCCTAAGAACATTCCTACTGGATCAGACCAAAGAGCCACCTATTCCAACTGGGTTTCTAAAGCTGTCAAACCATTGCTCCACAATGTAGGTAAAGGTAAAGGACCCCTGGACGGTTAAGTCCAGTCAAAAACGACTATGGGGTTGCAGCACTCATCTTGCTTTCAGGCCGAGGGAGCCAGCGTTTCTCCACAGACAGCTTTCCAGGTCATGTAGCCAGCATGACTAAACCACTACTGGCACACGGAGGACCGTGACAAGTGCCAGAGGACACCAGTTGCCTTCCTGCCACAGCGGTACCTATTCATCTACTTGCACTGGCATGCAACCCTTCCAGGGATAGGACAAAGGTCTAAAGTGGTTGGCGCAACAAGTGTTGCTTTGGCAGTAAATGTAAAATGTGTCAACATAAACCCACATTGTATGAAGCTTTCTCCAGCCAGTCAAGCAGTGCGGCTGAATTTTTCTAACTCTTGGGAGAGGCTTTTTATCTGATCCAGCAGGGCTGCTTTTATGTTTTTGTGTTATCTGCTCATCTGCCATGTGAAGAGTAAGCCTGGATTTTCAGCAACATAACTGAAAAATTACCTCTTCTCCCCGCCCCCCCCAGAAATGCTCAACAACTCTGGGAATCTTCAAAAACCAGAGCTCAACAACTTTGGTGATTTTCTCACAAAAGGTCAACAATGTGTTTGTGTCCGGATTTTAAACTTCTTGAAATATGGCAACCCACTGGGACACAAGAGCCCTCTCCTCTCCTGTAGGTTCCAGGGGCTGGTATTGAGAAGCATTCCATCCGTGGAAGCAGAGTGCAGCCATTGTGTCAATTGTTATACAAATTCTAAGGTGAATGTTCCTAAGTATACAAGATAAACATGCATGCATAAGTACATAAGACTGAAATAGTACAGGAGAACAATCCTGAAGCCATCATGGCAGCCATTGTGTCAATTGTTATACAAATTCTAAGATGAATTTTTGTGGTGGTGCTGTGGTGGAGAGTATTCGTTTGCCTTAAGGAGCAGGTACTCTGTATGGACTGTTTTTGTAAATACTTGTATACAGCTCACATTAAAAAGACTGCACTGAAAAGAAACCTGGGACTCTGAGCGTTTCGCTAAAAAGCGCCGCGAGGAATTCACGACACTGCTAGGGGTGCATTGGAAGATGGCCGACAATACCATCTCTCCGGCTCACACGAGGTAATTAAGAGGCTGATATGGGAGTATGCAGCCTCCCTTGTTACCCCCAGGGAATGGCGGAACATTGCCTTCACCTGCGGTTGCCAATTAATCACCCCCGAGTTCGAAAGAAGAAGGGGGTGAGGGCACTAGGCGCACAGCACTCGTGTGGGATGGCTCTCCTCAACCCTGTCTCTGATCCCAAGCCTGGTTGCAGCAGCTCAAAATAAACAATTGGAAAGAAGCAAATGTTTCGAGTGAAGAACGGGAGTTTAGACTGCTAATTGAAGTGACCTCTGTGAAGTTGAGTGATGGGCTGGATTCAACAGGAAATATATCAAGAAGAAGACACATCAAAGGGTAGGTATGTCGGAACGGGACTGAAAGGGGGGGGACTTTTCTTTTTCTCTCTATGTTATTACCTAACAATCCCTCCCCAAGAAGAACCGTTGCACAATTGACTATAAGCGGGTTGATTAAGAAACTGTGTGGAAATGAATTACTAACCAAAGGCTTGGCTTATGGAGATCTGGAAAAGAATGAAAGGCTTTTGGAATGGCGCAGTTATAAAAAGAGCTTGCCATGTTGGCAGGCTTTGTTGCAAGATTGATGGTCAAGAGGGGGAGGAAGCCATGGCTTTGTTATTATATTGGACTCCTGGCAGAACCCCCTGAGAAGATCGAGAAGGGAGTGACAGGCCTGCGAAGATTAACGAGCAGACGTTAAGATTGTTTTTTTATGGAAGTGATGAAATGCGTCTGCCGTTTGAATATGACTCTTGGATGAATGGAAAAACCCACACAGGATTATAAAAATGCTTGTTTTCAACTCGCTGATGGAGACTATCAGAGGTCACAAAGCAAAGAAAGGAAAAATATACGAAAACAACAAGAAGAGATGAGGAAAACAACAAAGAGAGGATTGGATAGAATTGTGAACATTATTTGGACAGAACTGTGAACATCAAAGCAGCAGCAATAAGATGATTGGATTCCTTTCGGAGCTCGAAACATGGGTACCCCCAACAAAAATTTGGCTCTGTAATTTGGAATTGATGTGATTTGGTTTGTTAATAAAAAATATTTAAAAAACAAAAAACAAAATCTGAAAACTCAGCACGGAAGCCTGAATACAGAAAACTCAATAGGGAATCTACATGGCACGCCTTACTTCGGAGGCAAGTTTGGAAACCAAAGCATTTACTCCCCGGTTTATGGTATTTGAAAACAGAAATGTTCATCAACTGAGACGTTTGAAAACCAAGGTACCACTGTGTTAGTGAAAACAATAGAGAAATACATTATATTAGAGCAAATGGCTTGGAATCATGTGTATATTAGTCAAAACTCCATACGAAGTAAAAGTATTTTTTACGAAAATTTCACACTAAAGTGCTGATGAATTTTCATGAGCAACTCCCTGCTGCCCCCAAGAACCACAAATCACAACAGAATTGTGGAGAACTGAATATAAGATTGGAAAAACGAGAAACTATCAGTAGCTGAAGTTGGCAGATTCTCCCGTCCTTATGAATGACCCACAAATTCAAGAGATTTCCTCTCATAGGTTTTTGACAAAATCTATGATGCTGTCCATTAATTCAATTGCAGCGGGGAATGTGAAGACACCTGAGTCAAAGAGGCTTATCACCCCATGAAACCCATTCTCAACATGGAACCAGCTGACTTTCACCCCATGGTCCTCCAGACGTTTCTTGTATAGCAGTCCATCATCTCGTATTATGTCGTACTCACAGCTCACCAATAGGGTTTCAGGAAGCTTCTGGATGACAGAGTCCTCAGCAAAAAGGCAAGAAATATCAGGTTCCAATAGCTCTCGCAATTGCCTATGGACTTCAGGTTCATAAGGAGCAAGTGGGACTTGTTTGTAGCCTCTCCCCTTAAATCTCTCTGGAAGGTTGTCTGGACTCACCCACTTCCCATATTTCAGCCTCATTGAATCTGGCACATGAGAGCCCTTCAGGAGCTGGCCTGCCAAAGAAGGGTCCTTTCCAATATACTTCAGGCCAAAGTAAACAACGTTTTCCCGGAACAAGATGGGCATTGAGTTGTTCTGTTGATGGCAAGGCAGGTTCATGTCCATAGCCTGTGTATTAGGATAGATGAGCACTTGAGCCCGTAGCTTTGGAAGGTCTGATCTCTCCACCAATTTCTGGGCAACAACACAAGCATAATTGCCCCCTGCACTGTCCCCACCAACGATGATCTTGGAAGGATCCACCCCATGGGAAGCTGCATTTTGAATTAAGTGTATGGTAGCAGCAAGGCAGTCCTTGTACTGAGCGGGAGGAAGATGCTCAGGAGATAGGCGGTAGCTGCAGAATAAAACAGAAGCAAAGAGGTAAGCTTCCAGAATCTTTTCCAAACACTTTCATGATCACATAGGATTACAAGAAGAGCCTGCTGGATCAGTTATAGCAGATACAATGCAGGTGACAGTCAGCTGGCTTATGCCCTTAAAAAACTGACTTTACCAGCTAGCAAAAGAGTGTCGGGAATGCTGGGGAAGCAGAACCCTGCAGGATTGGATCCATTTGCCACTTGCAACTTTCCCTCCTGCTCCTGTTTAGATGCAGGGGGCATTTCCCAGCGTCTTCCTGATTGTATGTTTAAAAGCCCTAACTGAACTGGTTACCTCTAATTTTCAATCATAGAGCGGAACATTGACAGCTTTTGTGGGGAGCCTCTTTCTCCTGCAGGGAATATGGCAAGAGATGCCAGTCTGAAATACAGCAGCATGCTGGGCCCCTACACTCTTTCCCTACAAAAGGCCATGTGGTTGCATTTACTTACCCAACAGACACAACCACTGAATCAGTCTCCTTGGCAATTTTGCTGCAGACATCTTGGTAGGATTCTAGCAAGATGAGAGGGAAATTTTAAATAGGGAGGTAATTATCTGCTGCCTCCCGTCTTGCCGGGCTCAGGGCGGCTAACAACAATCAAATCATCAAACAATCAAATAATCCAACATTCTAAAAACATTTCATTATAAAAATTAATTAAAATCAAATTAATGGCAACCGTTAAGCAAAATTCTGTGCAGGTTGCCAGAGGAGGGAGTCAGGCTGGGCCCTGACCAAAGGCCTGGTGGAACAGCTCTGTCTTGCAGGCCTTGCGGAAAGATGTCAGGTCCTGCAGGGCGCTAGTCTCTTGTGACAGAGCATTCCACCAGATTGGAGCCACAGCCGAGAAAGCCCTGGCTCTATTTGAGGCCAGCCTAACCTCTCTGAGGCCTGGGACCTTCAGGATGTTTTTATTTGCAGACAATAGGTTCCTTTGTGGGGCATACCAGGAGAGGCGGCCCCATAGGTACGAGGGTCCTAGGCCGTATAGGGCTTTGAAGGTTAAAACCAGCACCTTAAACCTGATCCTGTACTCCACCGGGAGCCAGTGCAGCTGGTATAGTACCGGATGAATGTGATCTCGCAGCGAAGACCCCATAAGGAGTCTCGCCATGGCCTTCTGCACCCGCTGGAGTTTCTGGGTCAGTCTCAAGGGCAGCCCCACGTAGAGCGAGTTACAATAATCCAGTCTGGAGGTGACCGTCGTGTGGATCACAGTGGCTAGGTCAGGGTGAGAGAGATAAAGGGCCAACTGCTTAGCTTGGCGGAGATGAAAAAATGCCGCCTTTGTTATAGCTGTAATCTGCGCCTCCATAGAGAGGGAGGTATCGAAGATTACACCCAAACTCTTAACGGACGGTGCTGGCACTAATTGCACCCCCGCAAGAGATGGGAGTTGCCCCCCCAATCCCATATCGTCCCGTCCCAGCCAGAGGACCTCTGTCTTCGAAGGATTTAACTTCAACCGGCTTCCAAGTAACCATCCAGCCACAGCTTCCAAACATCTGGTCAGTGTGTCTGGGGCCGAGTCAGGATGGCCATCCATCAACAGATAGAGTTGGGTGTCATCGGCATACTGATGGCAACCCAGCACAAAACTCCAGACAAGCTGGGCGAGGGGGTGCATAAAGATCTTAAAAAGCATCGGGGAGAGTATCGCACCCTGAGGCACTCCACACACCAAGGACTGGCGCGATGAAAATTCCCCCTCCCCAAGTGCCACCCTCTGTCCCCGACCAGAGAGAAACGAGTGCAGCCATTGAAGGACTGTGCCCTGGATCCCCACGTCAGCAAGGCGGTGGTCCAGGAGTTTGTGATCGACCATGTCGAAGGCTGCTGACAGGTCTAGAAGAATCAGCAGCCCCGACCCGCCTCGATCCAGCTGCCTGCGGAGATCATCTGTTAGGGCGACCAGAGCCGTCTCGGTCGCATGACCAGTGCAGAAGCCGGACTGGAATAGATCCAGAGCCGATGTTTCATCCAGCAACCGCTCTCTCAATCACCTTACCCAGGAATGGAAGATTCGAAACCGGGCGGTAATTGGATAGATCTAAGGGATCTAATGATGTTTTCTTTAAGAGCGGGCGCATCACTGTCTCCTTCAATTCCCCTGGAAATATCCCGGTGCCAAGGGACAAATTGATGATATCCCCCGGGGGGGCCGCACCTCGTCTGGACACGCTCTAATCAGCCAAGATGGGCACAGGTCAAGAGGACCGGAGAAGGGGTCTGTCCACATCGGCTGGGGATATCCGGTCAAAGTGGTCCAATACTGGACCCGAGGACAGTCGAGGGGCCTCCAGTTCCTTTATTGTATCCAAATTGGCCTTAAAAAACTGACTTTACCAGCTAGCAAAAGAGTGTAGGGAATGCTGGGGAAGCAGAACCCTGCAGGATTGGATCCATTTGCCACTTGCAACTTTCCCTCCTGCTCCTGTTTCACTGCAGGGGGCATTTCCCAGTGTCTTCCTGATTGTATGTTTAAAAGCCCTAACTGAACTGGTTACCTCTAATTTTCAGTCACAGAGCGGAACATTGACAGCTTTCATGGGGAGCCTCTTTCTCCTGCAGGGAATATGGCCAGGGATGCCACCAACAAATACAGCAGCATGCTGGGCCCCTACACTCTTTCCCTACGAAAGGCCACGTGGTTACATTTACTTACCCAACAGACACAACCACTGAATCAGTCTCCTTGGCAATTTTGCTGCAGACATCTTGGTAGGACTCTAGCAAGATGAGAGGGAAATTTTAAATAGGGAGGTAATTATCTGCTGCCTCCTGTCTTGCCTTAAAAAGCACATTTTTGAACAGCAGTCTTCCAATACATAATGTATCTGTACATGCAATTTTTACTGACATAAACCTTTCTATGCACATGTGCACATCAGGCAGCTCAAGTACTGCATTGTAAGATTCTGAGAACTGCAACTTTGGAAGTATGACTGACTTTGGGTTCACAAATCGTTTTGCAAAATGCCAATTGGATAGGTTCACCTATAAAAGCAAAGTGAATCAAATTACACCTCCCTCCCCCCCCCAAAAAAAAATTCAGGTATGATGCTGTTTCTAAAATAGAGAAGCCATTAAAAACTTATATAAACTAACAGGCATTTTCTGGTGTATTCTAGTGTGTCTACAAAGTTCTAAAGATAACAGAAATACAGCTGGGTTGAGCTCAGTGAATTATCTGTCTCTCAAGATCGAACTGCCCAAAGGACTGAGGCCTCATGTTATTAATTCTTTTAATTCTGTACTTTCTTTCTCAGGGTGGATCTACATACAGGGGGAAAACACACACGCTAGGATCAAAGGAGGGGGTGGCCAGGGGTGGGAGGGTGGCTGTGTTGGTAAACAGAGCGATCAGGAGCAGCAACCTTGAGTTATTATATACATGTTTGTGAACCTCTTTGAGGTTCTATAAAATCAAGTGGTATTTGTATTTTATAAAATGAATCAGCTGTGGGGTGGGGCTCTGTCCCTCCCCCAGGGGCTGCTTGCTGTAGTGTAGCTCCCCTGATCCCCAGCCATTGACCAGTGGAGATGTGAAATCTGGGAAGCCATGATAACAAGAGCCTCTTTTTCTTTGTTTCTTCTGATTTACATAAGTCACCATATCTGCATACAAGTCAACATACAGTAAACCAAAGCACACATGTGCCCCTTGTCTCTTCGGGAACTACCACCGACACTCTTTTATTTCAGCTCCGTAAACCATTCTACATGGGTTTATTGAGTTTAATGGGGCTTGCCTCTGGATAAGTGTTCAAAGGCTCACAGCCTTAATCTCTTACCCAGTGCTTTTTTTCTAGAAAAAAAGGTACTCACCATGAAGTTTTACACTTTTTAACAACAAGAAAAAGGCACTGCTCTTACCGATGCTTCCAATCATCCCAGCTCCTCCATGAAAGAACAGAAATCCTTTCCTTGGGCCAGCAGATGGTGCTTTGGGCTGATAAACCCTCACAGGCACCCCATCAAAATGCAGATCTTTGGCAGAGAGGCTGGGATCCATTCTTGGATTCCGGAAACTCAGGAGGAAGCGGGTAAAGGCAAAATGGCTGCAGACACCCATCAGTTCAAGACACCTCGCCTGTTAGACAAAGGAAAAGTCTCATGGAAACAGTGCCTACAAATTGCATCCTATTCACCATGGGGTGTATCCAACTAATTCATTCAATTGAACAATCAATGTTTATGACAGTAATCAGGCAGCATAAGTATCCAGCTAAGTCCTACTTAAAGTAGACCCATTGAAATGAATGAGGACATGTTAGCCATCTCCATTATTTTCAATTGGTCTGATTAGAATGGGACTATCATTAGAGGCAGCCCTGGGTCACAATGAGTGATCCAATGATTTGACTTGATGCTGAAACTCAAAAGCTTTCCTAAACCATGGTTTATTTAGCCACCCCAACCCAGACACCAGCCAAGCTACAGATGCAAAAGAAACCAAACTTTGGAGAAACAATCCACAATCTGCTTGTTTGCTTTGCCTATGAGACAATTTGTGGTTTCGTAAAGAAACCATGATGTAAACAAACTATGGCTTAGTGTGAATAATATCTTTGTCTCTGTTTGTATCCCTCTATGGGATGAAAAGAAAGCCCTTTTTAAAAAAAATTATAAAACATAATATCCTAATCTCATCATCAACAACAACAAGCAAACTCATTGGTTTTACTGATTTTTTTGTAAGTTGTATTAAGCAGTATATGAATTACTTAAATATATAAACTATTATTAGTAGTATAGCATACAAGATAAAAACACAAAAAGTTGTTGTTGTTGTTGTTGGGATGTAGAAGGTATTAAGATTAAAAAAGGCAAAACCAAACTTTTGGTAAAAAATATAAATGATGAGAGTAAAAATAAGTTACAAGATGTGTCAGGTCCACAGATTGAAAGGAATGTCAAGTATCTAGGTGTATGGCTAGCAGCAAATAATATTAAAATATATAAAGATCATTATTTAAAAACCTGGGAAGATATTAAAAGAAATTTGCAAATTTGGGACAGAATTAAACCTCCACTGTTACATAAAGTGTCAACTATAAAAATGAATCTATCACCAAGAATGTTATTTTTGTTTCAATCAATTCCGGTGATTGGCAAGACAATTTATGGCAAAAATATATTTCTATATATATCTGGCCAGGGGCAAAACTGAGAATAAAATACCAAATATTGATAGATGCAAAAGTGAGAGGAGGTTTCTCCCTGCTGGATATGAGATTATATTATGAAGTATCTTGTCTTTGTTGGTTGACGGAATGGATGACATTGGAGACCCACATATCTTAGATTTAGAAGGTCCTGGTAATACTTTAGGTTGGCACGCCCATTTGTGGTAAGAAAAGGTGAAAGAAGACAAAAGATTAACAAATCACATAATTAGGGGGGAAATTATAGAGCCTGGGATAAATACAAAAACTTATTGGAGATAAAAACACCACTTTGGCTCTCACCATTGGGAAGCCATAGCAGTAAAGAAAAAGAATATGATAGAAGGTTACACAACTTATAGAAATTTATTAAAAACAAGAGGGAGGAGAGTTTAAACTAAAATAATTTAAGTATTTATCAGGAAAGTTAACAACATGGATACAATATCATCATTTGAATGAAGTATTTAAGAAAGATAGGAAATGAGGGGTTGGGGAACAAATATCACAACTGGAGAGAGATCTGTTGGAATGTAATGAAGTGCTGTCTAAAATGTATTAAGATGTTATTGGATTGAGAGACAAAGGATGAGCAAGAAAAATCTTCAATGATACATTGGGCAATAGATATTGGTTATAGATATGGACGCGGGTGGCGCTGTGGGTAAAACCTCAGCACCTAGGACTTGCCGATCGCATGGTCGGCGGTTCGAATCCCTGCGGCGGGGTGCGCTCCCGTCGTTCTGTCCCAGCGCCTGCCAACCTAGCAGTTCGAAAGCACCTCCGGGTGCAAGTAGATAAATAGGGACCGCTTACCAGCGGGAAGGTAAACGGCGTTCCGTGTGCTGTGCTGGCTCGCCAGATGCAGCTTGTCACGCTGGCCACGTGACCCGGAAGTGTCTGCGGACAGCGCTGGCTCCCAGCCTCTAGAGTGAGATGAGTGCACAACCCTAGAGTCTGTCAAGACTGGCCCGTACCGGCAGGGGTACCTTAACCTTTACCTTTATAGATATGGATGTGTGGGAACAATTGTGAAATATGCATATAAAATTTACAGCATGCTATGGTGTAAGAGAAAACTATATGAGTATGTTATATAGATGGTATCTAATAAACTGGCAAAAATGTATAAATCAAAATCAAGTAAGTGTTGCAAATGCAAAGAGAAAGAAGGTACTTTCCACCATATGTGGTGGTCTTGCAGTAAGGTTAAATCTCACTGGGATATACAATGAATTGAAAAAGATGTTTAAAATAACATTTGTTTAAAAAACCCAGAAGCTTTTCTTCTGGGAATTATAGGGGTAGAACTATCTAAACAGTATACAAATTTATTCATGTATGAGACTACAGCGACAAGAATGTTATTTGCCCAAAGATGGAAAGAAGAAGAAATCCTGACGAAAGAAGAATGATTACAAAAACTCATGGACTATGCAGAAATGGTGAAACTTACCGTAAAAATAAGAAATCAAGATAACAAACTTTTTATAAAAGAATGGAAATGGTTTATTGAATGTGTACAAGTAAGTTGTAAGCATTGGCAGGATTATTGTAATAACCTGCAGTTTCTTAAGAGTAAATAATTAAAGCAAATGAATAAAAGAATAAGTTAACGTAATTTAGAATATAATATACAGGAAATGTAAAAAATAAATTTAAGGAACCACAGAAAGAGGAGGAAGGAAGTTGAGTTTTGAAACATTAAAATGACTGTAAAACTATTGAAATGTATTTAACTTTTTTAAAAAAAATAATAATAATAAAGATCATCATCATAATTTTTAAATCACATTTTACATAAGAATGTAAGAATAACATCACATAATGGCTCAACAATTCCCCAACTTACCACAATGACCACCATAATGACATTGCAGTGAATGACCCGAAGCTTTAATGGACAATCAAATCCAGATGGAATTTTACTCCTGGAAAGATCATAATAAATTGCAAAGGAGAGAAGCAACAGGAAAAGAATCCCTATAACTCCAATCACCCCAAGCAGGAGACCCAGAAGAAGCTCCATTTCACCGTTCCAAAGAGTGCAAGGGAAACATTGAGTCTACACTGGCAGAATTTGTACTGTGTGGCTCCACCAGAGGTATCTACGCTACTTAATAGGCTGTAGGCTGGTTAATTAAGTAATTCCCAATACTCCCATGCAGATATTTCATCCATCGGAAGATCAACAGCAATTTCATGGGTTTGGCAATGGATCAATGTGTTATGTTCTACTCAGGAGTGTCAAATCCGGCCACTGAACAATCCAGTTCCATAGTGTCTGTCCCAGAGTTCTTCGGCTTCCCATACTGGATGTTCGTTGCCTGAAGTTCACAACATCCCCAGCCAGCTTAAGCCTGTAGTCAGGAATGGTGGGAGTCCTTGTCCGAGGTGGAAGAGGACTTAAGCCCGTGCATATTCGAAGCATAGGCTCTTCTTCTGAGGTACGGGCCTCAAAGCTAAATGCAAGTCCGTGTCGAGATGAAGTTTTCATTAAAATGTTTTCATAAAATTTTTCTTGGGTTTTCTTGGGTTACAAAAGCACACACATCACCTCCGTTTTCTGATCATAATGTTCTTTTTACAGATCAGTTAAATTCAATGTGAGCCTTAATCTTGTATACAGTATAAGGTTGGGGGAGAAGAGAAGTGTGGGGGAAGAGGAGGGGAAGAGGGTGTAGTAAACTTTCATTCTTCTACATACTGTATGCGCAATGTTTCAAGGTGATTTCCCTTCTTTTGGATGAGATGGGTTTAAAGGGAGGTTTAGACCATAGTTTAGACCTGCCCCTCTTGCTACGCCCATGTACCTGAGGCCAGATTCCAGATACGTTAGCATTCATTTATTTTTAAACCTCTGAGCCTCCAATCTGTCAGAAAAAAGGATGCTGGGTTAAATTGCATGCATGCCAAAGGAAGGGAAATCTCCTGAATGACATAGCTGTCCGTAATTATGGCTCATCATGATAAATGTTTTTTTATTTTTATTTTTATTTGTGCAACATCTCTACTTTATTTAGAATTCAACAATAACAAAGGGAAAAACCACAGTAATTGTTGCATCAATTCATTACAATTAACTGATTTTAACAATACAGTGGTACCTCGGGTTAAGAACTTAATTCGTTCTGGAGGTCTGCTCTTAACCTGAAACTGTTCTTAACCTGAAGCGCCACTTAGCTAATGGGGCCTCCCGCTGCTGCCGTGCGATTTCTGTTCTCACCCTGAAGCAAAGTTCTTAACCCAAGGTACTATTTCTGGGTTAGCAGACTCTGTAACCTGGAGTGTCTGTAACCTGAAGTGTGTGTAACCCAAGGTACCACTGTATATAAGTAGTACACTTTTATCTCTTTATCTCTTTCTTAACAAATAAAAAGAGAAAGACCAAGAAAGGAGGCACAAAAAATAAAAGAGAAAGGAGGAAGAAAAGGGGGGGGGAAAGAGGGGGGAGGAAAAAAGAAAGAAGGGGGGGACACAAAATAAACACATTTGATTACAATGAGACTCATTATATTATTATTTCTACTATCCTTTCACACACAGTTCCAAATTATTGTATTACTTTCTTTGTTTTCATCAGATATCAAAAAACATTATATTTGTTTTTTTACAAGGATCATTCTATTTCTGCCAGGAGATATTTATTATTGTAATGTTCTTCCAGATACTCTTTAAAGATTTTCCATTCTTTCTGTACTTTCTGTTTTGGATAACCTCTAATTCTCCCTGTTATCATGGCCATCTGTAAATATTCTATCCTTTGGACCTGCCACTCACTTATCGTAGGTGTTTTGTCACTTTTCCAGTTTCTTGCAATTAAGATCCTGGATGCTACTGTTGTGTATATAAAAAATGGCTACTGTAATTTCTTTTTTGATTTCTGGTGGCATTGTTCCCAGGAGGAAGGTTTCTGTTTTTTTCTTAAATTAATAAATGCTTTTTTAAAAGGTACTGAACTTCAATATAGCCAGGAGGCAGAACAGAACTTTGAACCCTTCTAATTCTTTCCCTTATAGTCTTACAATTAACAGGTCTTGAATGAGTTTTTGGCTGTTGTTGTTGCTGCTGCTGCTGTTGTCTTCCACACACATCTCAGGGTGATTCACAAAACACAAAAGAAGGAGCAGCTTCAAACATTAAAAGCTCAGAAAGTAAACAACAGATTGCTGGAGTAAAAGCATGAGATTATTCCTTCCTAAGTGTAGAACCTTGCATTGAAGCCTTTTGAAATTCATTTTGTTGGTTTTGGCCATATTTTCTAATCTGCTATGGTCCTGTTGAATCCTGATTCTATTAGCTACTCCCTCCCTGTTTGGGGTCATTTGCAAATTGAATGAGCATCCCCTCAATTCCTTCATCCAAGACATTTGTAATGGAATTGGACGACAATGGGGCCAGGACAGAACCCTGCACCACTCCACTTGTCACTTTTTTCCAGGATGCTGAAGAACCATTGGAGAGCACTCTTTGGGTTCTGCAAGTCAAACAGCTACAAATCCACCTAACAGTAACATTGTCTAGCCCAAATATTACCACTTTCTCTTCAAGGATAACAAAAAGTAGCTCAAGAAGCAGAACTTGTTCCATCTGACCTGAATCTTTCAACATTCATCTCCATTGGATGTTCCCAGAATTCTAGTATTTTGGGAGGAAAACTGTTCCCCGTCCATTTTCTCTAAGCCACACATCAGTTTATACACATCAGCCATACACCTTCTATCTCTTTCTCTAAACTAAAATCCCTCAAACATTGTCCACTTTCCTTGTAGTGGAGTTCTTCCACCCCCTTGGTCATTTTGGTTGCCCATTTTTGGTACTTCTCCAACTCCCAAATATCCTTTTCAGGATGAGGCAACCTAGAAATTAACCTATTGGTCATTTATGCAAAGCTATCTCTTCTGCCCTCTTATTTTTGGGGGAGTGGGGCATAAGAAGAGCCATCTGGATCAGGTCAATGGCCCGTCCAGTCCAGCATCCAATTCTCACACCATTTAACCAGATGCCTGTGGGAAACATGCAAGCAGGACCCGAACACAAGAGCACTCCCCCCCCCCGCTGCTTCCAGCAACTGCTATAAAGAAGCATTGCTGCCACCCACTGTAGATGCAGAGTATAGCCTTCATAGTTACCAGACATTGATGACATGTAACTGCCTAGTCTAGAAGTCCAGGAACATAAACGGCAGCAACCAGATTACTGGCTGCAGTTCTGTTTAGATATTGAATAGCTCCTCTTGTTTTCTAACACCTGCATGAGTTGCCAGTACATTTCTGGACCCAGTTGAAGATGTTCAGGTTGGTGTTCACATTCCCACGTGACTCGGGTCCCAAATACCTGCAAGACTGCCTCCTTCACAGTGCTGAGATAGCTCAGTTAGTACAGCATGAGACTCTGAATCTCAGGGTGGTGGGTTCGAGCCCCACGTTGGGTGAAAGATTCCTGCATGGCTGGGGGACATTTCTCATTGCAATAGGAGAATCTAGACATCCAATAAAGGCTATAGATTTACAGTGTTTTCTCATTTTTAAGATGCCTTGAGGAACCACATAAAAATTTGAAGCAATGTGAGTCACCCGGTTGTGTGAGATAGCATATGAGATAGAGTCCTCTTAATTTGTTACATTGAACTGCTCACGGTTCATTGGCACTGCGTAACAAGTATTTGCATGAAGATCGGTAAATAATTGCTTAAAATAATTTATTTATTCAATTCATTTGCCACCTGTCAACAATATTGCGCCTTAGGGTTAGCCTTCCAGGTAGCAGGTGTCATTTAGATGAAATGATTTAATTGTAGGTGGATGCTTGTCGGTGAATGGGTAGGAATTTGTCATATAGAGATTTATGACACAATTGTTTACGGAAACAATTTGCTGTTCCTGGTTCCTAATGTGACTGCAGCCTTATGCCCTAATGTGTGAAGTAGATTTCTGCCACCTTTATTAATTAGTGTCTTTAGGATTAGTGCATTGATCGCTTGGTTGAAAGTGTCAGCAAGGTCTTAGCTATATCATCCTTCAATAAAATCACATTTTAATATTCTTATAGCAGGGATGCCAACTTAAATAAAATATTTGTAGGGGGTAGGTGAGGTCCGGTTTCAAAAAAACGGCCTGGGTTTAATCAACGTTTCCTTTCTGACCTCTAGTGGCCGCAGCAAAGAAAAGCAAGCATTGTGATTTTGCATTAGGTGAAGGGAGGGTGAGAAAATGTTCCTCACTGAGCTCTAGAAACTTGTATGCTGAAACCAAAGACAACAGATTAGAGTGAGGCAAGAGTCAAAAGCAATGCAGCAAGACATGTTCAGCACTACAAGCAAAGCCAGCTAGTGTTTGCATTTGCCAAAAATTTAAATCTGTCTGTTTTTGGTTTGCTCACAGAAGAAGAAGAAGAAGAAGAAGAAGAAGAAGAAGAAGAAGAAGAAGGTGTTCTAAATCATTATTGGTGAAAAATGGTGCCATTCTAAGAAAAGGCATCCTAAGAACATTCCTACTGGATCAGACCAAAGAGCCACCTATTCCAACTGGGTTTCTAAAGCTGTCAAACCATTGCTCCACAATGTAGGTAAAAAGGTAAAGGTAAAGGACCCCTGGACAGTTAAGTCCAGTCAAAAACGACTATGGGGTTGCAGCACTCATCTTGCTTTCAGGCCGAGGGAGCCAGCGTTTCACCACAGACAGCTTTCCAGGTCATGTAGCCAGCATGACTAAACCACTACTGGCACACGGAGGACCGTGACAAGTGCCAGAGCACACAAAACACCATTTGCCTTCCTGCCGCAGCGGTACCTATTTATCTACTTGCACTGGCATGCTTTCAAACTGCTAGGTTGGCAGGAGCTGGGACTGAGCATCGGGAGCTCACCCCATTGCAGGGATTCGAATCACCGACCTTCAGATCAGCAAGCCCAAGAGGCTCAGTGATTTAGACCACAGCGCCACCCGCATCCCGCATTAGCTCAGTATTGTCTGCACTGCATGGCTGGGAGTGGTTTTCCAGGGTTTCAACCCTACCTGGAGAAGCTGGGAACTGCTCACGAGTCGTTCATATATTGCAGATAGGACATCAACAACCATTTCCCTCCTGCCACCGACTCATTAAATTTTCTATTGTAAGGGTAATTCAATATTAAACAGGGCAGATATGTAGGCTTGCATTCTGGTGTCAGTGAAATTGCATGGGTGCTTCTTTATTCCCCAAAAAATCACCTTACGAAACCAAGGATTTGTTCACGACCACCAGATTTAGATGGCTTTAAAGGGGCTTCAGACAAGGCGAGTTGGTCTAGTGAGCAGGTGGATGGAGGCAGTGGGGAATGAGCCTGTTGGAGGTGGGCTCCTCTCACCCACTCCCCAGCTGCCCAGTCCACCGGGGAGTGCAACACCTGCCCTGCCCCAGGTGCCAGCAAGCCACGCTACACCACTGGTTAGCTACTGCAGGGAACAGGGAATTGGTACTCGATGAGCCAGGAGGGAGCAGCCTTTTTCAATACAACGGCTGCATGAGCAACGCTTCCAGAGATAGGACAAAGGTCTAAAGTGGTTGGCGCAACAAGTGTTGCTCTGGCAGTAAATGTAAAATGTGTCAACATACACCCACATTGTATGAAACTTTCTCCACCCAGTCAAGCAGTGCGGCTGAATTTTTCTAACTCTTGGGAGAGGCTTTTTATCTGATCCAGCAGGGCTGCTTTTATGTTTTTGTGTTATCTGCTCATCTGCCGTGTGAAGAGTAAGCCTGGATTTTCAGCAACATAACTGAAAAATTACCTCTTCTCCCCCCCCCCCCCCAGAAATGCTCAACAACTCTGGGAATCTTCAAAAACAAAAGCTCAACAACTTTGGTGATTTTCTCAAAAAAGGTCAACAATGTGTTTGTGTCCGGATTTTAAACTTCTTGAAATATGGCAACCCACTGGGACACAAGGGCCCTCTCCTCTCCTGTAGGTTCCAGGGGCTGGTATTGAGAAGCATTCCATCTGTGGAAGCAGAGTGCAGCCATTGTGTCAATTGTTATACAAATTCTAAGGTGAATGTTCCTAAGTGTACAAGATAAACACACATGCATAAGTACATAAGACTGAAATAGTACAGGAGAACAATCCTGAAGCCATCTTGGCTCTTAATGATCTCAAATATTTCCTCTGCAGGAGGAAACATGCTGGAAAATCTCTCCCCATAGTTGTTTTCACATACAAATTGAATCAATCCTGACAAATGGGCATATTTTGTGTGTGAATAGGGTAGGCCTGTGAACTGAATTCAAGAACTAAGGTATTTGCCATCTCAAGAGAATGGCCTGGATTTGCAGGATAAGGCCATCAGAAAACCTTATGAGGTATCTTGACAAACAGGAGACAACCCGCACTCTCAAATTTCTGCTGTAGACCTCTTCTTTCTCTGATATTTGTGTGATGTCTTTGGGTGGACTTTGGCTAAGGGGTTGGGCAATTTCTAAAGTCTCTAAAAGCTGTTATACACCTTTGTTTGGGGCCCTCACCTTGTCGCAAGGGAGGGATTCTGTTGCAACTGAAAAATAAAGGTTTTCCTTGCTTTCCTTCTACTGGTTCTTGCCTCCACCCATTTTCCTCTGGTTGCTATGGATGTAGGAGACACTGAATCCCTTGATGGAGAGTTGAGCTGTAAAAGCCATCATCAAATCTTTCTATCACACTAGTAGCCACGGATAGTCTTCTCCAAGAATGTGTCTTATCATCTTTTAAAGCCATCTAGGTTGGTGGCCATTCTGTGACCTCCATTGGAGTTGATAAATGATAAATGGCACCCAGAACTGGACATAGTCCTCCTGGTGGGGTCTGGACAAGGCAAAATGGAGTGAAACTGTTACTTCTCTTGATCTGGAACTATACTTCTGTTGATACAGCCTAGAACAGCATTAGCAGTGCAGATCTCCAGCCAACCAATAAGTACTAAAATGGAAATAGAAGGGTGAGTTGTCCATTTACAAAATTCATATATAATGGTACCTCGGTTTTCGAATGTAATCTATTCCGGAAGACCGTTCAAGTTCCGAAACATTCAAAATCTGAAAACTCGAGGGGCTGCTTGTTGGGATTCGCAGGATACTGAGTAAGTCTGCAGGCTTCAACAGGCTGATGCAATACTCTGTGAAGTGCTGGGTCAGAATGACTCAGCAGGAATATGATTGGCTATCACCTGTTTTAAAAGGAAAGCCTGTTCAACAGTAATTGTGGTGGTTGTGCTGTAGTGTGGTGGTGCTGTGGTGGAGAGTATTCGTTTGCCTTAAGGAGCAGGTACTCTGTATGGACTGTTTTTGTAAATACTTGTATACAGCTCACATTAAAAAGACTGCACTGAAAAGAAACCTGGGACTCTGAGCGTTTCGCTAAAAAGCGCCGCGAGGAATTCGCGACACTGCTAGGGGCGCATTGGAAGATGGCCGACAATACCATCTCTCCAGCTCACACGAGGTAATTAAGAGGCTGATATGGGAGTATGCAGCCTCCCTTGTTACCCCCAGGGAATGGCGGAACATTGCCTTCACCTGCGGTTGCCAATTAATCACCCCCGAGTTCGAAAGAAGAAGGGGGTGAGGGCACTAGGCGCACAGCACTCGTGTGGGATGGCTCTCCTCAACCCTGTCTCTGATCCCAAGCCTGGTTGCAGCAGCTCAAAATAAACAATTGGAAAGAAGCAAATGTTTCGAGTGAAGAACGGGAGTTTAGACTGCTAATTGAAGTGACCTCTGTGAAGTTGAGTGATGGGCTGGATTCAACAGGAAATATATCAAGAAGAAGACACATCAAAGGGTAGGTATGTCGGAACGGGACTGAAAGGGGGGGGACTTTTCTTTTTCTCTCTATGTTATTACCTAACAATCCCTCCCCAAGAAGAACCGTTGCACAATTGACTATAAGCGGGTTGATTAAGAAACTGTGTGGAAATGAATTACTAACCAAAGGCTTGGCTTATGGAGATCTGGAAAAGAATGAAAGGCTTTTGGAATGGCGCAGTTATAAAAAGAGCTTGCCATGTTGGCAGGCTTTGTTGCAAGATTGATGGTCAAGAGGGGGAGGAAGCCATGGCTTTGTTATTATATTGGACTCCTGGCAGAACCCCCTGAGAAGATCGAGAAGGGAGTGACAGGCCTGCGAAGATTAACGAGCAGACGTTAAGATTGTTTTTTTATGGAAGTGATGAAATGCGTCTGCCGTTTGAATATGACTCTTGGATGAATGGAAAAACCCACACAGGATTATAAAAATGCTTGTTTTCAACTCGCTGATGGAGACTATCAGAGGTCACAAAGCAAAGAAAGGAAAAATATACGAAAACAACAAGAAGAGATGAGGAAAACAACAAAGAGAGGATTGGATAGAATTGTGAACATTATTTGGACAGAACTGTGAACATCAAAGCAGCAGCAATAAGATGATTGGATTCCTTTCGGAGCTCGAAACATGGGTACCCCCAACAAAAATTTGGCTCTGTAATTTGGAATTGATGTGATTTGGTTTGTTAATAAAAAATATTTAAAAAACAAAAAACAAAATCTGAAAACTCAGCACGGAAGCCTGAATACAGAAAACTCAATAGGGAATCTACATGGCACGCCTTACTTCGGAGGCAAGTTTGGAAACCAAAGCATTTACTCCCCGGTTTATGGTATTTGAAAACAGAAATGTTCATCAACTGAGACGTTTGAAAACCAAGGTACCACTGTGTTAGTGAAAACAATAGAGAAATACATTATATTAGAGCAAATGGCTTGGAATCATGTGTATATTAGTCAAAACTCCATACGAAGTAAAAGTATTTTTTACGAAAATTTCACACTAAAGTGCTGATGAATTTTCATGAGCAACTCCCTGCTGCCCCCAAGAACCACAAATCACAACAGAATTGTGGAGAACTGAATATAAGATTGGAAAAACGAGAAACTATCAGTAGCTGAAGTTGGCAGATTCTCCCGTCCTTATGAATGACCCACAAATTCAAGAGATTTCCTCTCATAGGTTTTTGACAAAATCTATGATGCTGTCCATTAATTCAATTGCAGCGGGGAATGTGAAGACACCTGAGTCAAAGAGGCTTATCACCCCATGAAACCCATTCTCAACATGGAACCAGCTGACTTTCACCCCATGGTCCTCCAGACGTTTCTTGTATAGCAGTCCATCATCTCGTATTATGTCGTACTCACAGCTCACCAATAGGGTTTCAGGAAGCTTCTGGATGACAGAGTCCTCAGCAAAAAGGCAAGAAATATCAGGTTCCAATAGCTCTCGCAATTGCCTATGGACTTCAGGTTCATAAGGAGCAAGTGGGACTTGTTTGTAGCCTCTCCCCTTAAATCTCTCTGGAAGGTTGTCTGGACTCACCCACTTCCCATATTTCAGCCTCATTGAATCTGGCACATGAGAGCCCTTCAGGAGCTGGCCTGCCAAAGAAGGGTCCTTTCCAATATACTTCAGGCCAAAGTAAACAACGTTTTCCCGGAACAAGATGGGCATTGAGTTGTTCTGTTGATGGCAAGGCAGGTTCATGTCCATAGCCTGTGTATTAGGATAGATGAGCACTTGAGCCCGTAGCTTTGGAAGGTCTGATCTCTCCACCAATTTCTGGGCAACAACACAAGCATAATTGCCCCCTGCACTGTCCCCACCAACGATGATCTTGGAAGGATCCACCCCATGGGAAGCTGCATTTTGAATTAAGTGTATGGTAGCAGCAAGGCAGTCCTTGTACTGAGCGGGAGGAAGATGCTCAGGAGATAGGCGGTAGCTGCAGAATAAAACAGAAGCAAAGAGGTAAGCTTCCAGAATCTTTTCCAAACACTTTCATGATCACATAGGATTACAAGAAGAGCCTGCTGGATCAGTTATAGCAGATACAATGCAGGTGACAGTCAGCTGGCTTATGCCCTTAAAAAACTGACTTTACCAGCTAGCAAAAGAGTGTCGGGAATGCTGGGGAAGCAGAACCCTGCAGGATTGGATCCATTTGCCACTTGCAACTTTCCCTCCTGCTCCTGTTTAGATGCAGGGGGCATTTCCCAGCGTCTTCCTGATTGTATGTTTAAAAGCCCTAACTGAACTGGTTACCTCTAATTTTCAATCATAGAGCGGAACATTGACAGCTTTTGTGGGGAGCCTCTTTCTCCTGCAGGGAATATGGCAAGAGATGCCAGTCTGAAATACAGCAGCATGCTGGGCCCCTACACTCTTTCCCTACAAAAGGCCATGTGGTTGCATTTACTTACCCAACAGACACAACCACTGAATCAGTCTCCTTGGCAATTTTGCTGCAGACATCTTGGTAGGATTCTAGCAAGATGAGAGGGAAATTTTAAATAGGGAGGTAATTATCTGCTGCCTCCCGTCTTGCCGGGCTCAGGGCGGCTAACAACAATCAAATCATCAAACAATCAAATAATCCAACATTCTAAAAACATTTCATTATAAAAATTAATTAAAATCAAATTAATGGCAACCGTTAAGCAAAATTCTGTGCAGGTTGCCAGAGGAGGGAGTCAGGCTGGGCCCTGACCAAAGGCCTGGTGGAACAGCTCTGTCTTGCAGGCCTTGCGGAAAGATGTCAGGTCCTGCAGGGCGCTAGTCTCTTGTGACAGAGCGTTCCACCAGATTGGAGCCACAGCCGAGAAAGCCCTGGCTCTATTTGAGGCCAGCCTAACCTCTCTGAGGCCTGGGACCTTCAGGATGTTTTTATTTGCAGACAATAGGTTCCTTTGTGGGGCATACCAGGAGAGGCGGCCCCATAGGTACGAGGGTCCTAGGCCGTATAGGGCTTTGAAGGTTAAAACCAGCACCTTAAACCTGATCCTGTACTCCACCGGGAGCCAGTGCAGCTGGTATAGTACCGGATGAATGTGATCTCGCAGCGAAGACCCCATAAGGAGTCTCGCCATGGCCTTCTGCACCCGCTGGAGTTTCTGGGTCAGTCTCAAGGGCAGCCCCACGTAGAGCGAGTTACAATAATCCAGTCTGGAGGTGACCGTCGTGTGGATCACAGTGGCTAGGTCAGGGTGAGAGAGATAAAGGGCCAACTGCTTAGCTTGGCGGAGATGAAAAAATGCCGCCTTTGTTATAGCTGTAATCTGCGCCTCCATAGAGAGGGAGGTATCGAAGATTACACCCAAACTCTTAACGGACGGTGCTGGCACTAATTGCACCCCCGCAAGAGATGGGAGTTGCCCCCCCAATCCCATATCGTCCCGTCCCAGCCAGAGGACCTCTGTCTTCGAAGGATTTAACTTCAACCGGCTTCCAAGTAACCATCCAGCCACAGCTTCCAAACATCTGGTCAGTGTGTCTGGGGCCGAGTCAGGATGGCCATCCATCAACAGATAGAGTTGGGTGTCATCGGCATACTGATGGCAACCCAGCACAAAACTCCAGACAAGCTGGGCGAGGGGGTGCATAAAGATCTTAAAAAGCATCGGGGAGAGTATCGCACCCTGAGGCACTCCACACACCAAGGACTGGCGCGATGAAAATTCCCCCTCCCCAAGTGCCACCCTCTGTCCCCGACCAGAGAGAAACGAGTGCAGCCATTGAAGGACTGTGCCCTGGATCCCCACGTCAGCAAGGCGGTGGTCCAGGAGTTTGTGATCGACCATGTCGAAGGCTGCTGACAGGTCTAGAAGAATCAGCAGCCCCGACCCGCCTCGATCCAGCTGCCTGCGGAGATCATCTGTTAGGGCGACCAGAGCCGTCTCGGTCGCATGACCAGTGCAGAAGCCGGACTGGAATAGATCCAGAGCCGATGTTTCATCCAGCAACCGCTCTCTCAATCACCTTACCCAGGAATGGAAGATTCGAAACCGGGCGGTAATTGGATAGATCTAAGGGATCTAATGATGTTTTCTTTAAGAGCGGGCGCATCACTGTCTCCTTCAATTCCCCTGGAAATATCCCGGTGCCAAGGGACAAATTGATGATATCCCCCGGGGGGGCCGCACCTCGTCTGGACACGCTCTAATCAGCCAAGATGGGCACAGGTCAAGAGGACCGGAGAAGGGGTCTGTCCACATCGGCTGGGGATATCCGGTCAAAGTGGTCCAATACTGGACCCGAGGACAGTCGAGGGGCCTCCAGTTCCTTTATTGTATCCAAATTGGCCTTAAAAAACTGACTTTACCAGCTAGCAAAAGAGTGTAGGGAATGCTGGGGAAGCAGAACCCTGCAGGATTGGATCCATTTGCCACTTGCAACTTTCCCTCCTGCTCCTGTTTCACTGCAGGGGGCATTTCCCAGTGTCTTCCTGATTGTATGTTTAAAAGCCCTAACTGAACTGGTTACCTCTAATTTTCAGTCACAGAGCGGAACATTGACAGCTTTCATGGGGAGCCTCTTTCTCCTGCAGGGAATATGGCCAGGGATGCCACCAACAAATACAGCAGCATGCTGGGCCCCTACACTCTTTCCCTACGAAAGGCCACGTGGTTACATTTACTTACCCAACAGACACAACCACTGAATCAGTCTCCTTGGCAATTTTGCTGCAGACATCTTGGTAGGACTCTAGCAAGATGAGAGGGAAATTTTAAATAGGGAGGTAATTATCTGCTGCCTCCTGTCTTGCCTTAAAAAGCACATTTTTGAACAGCAGTCTTCCAATACATAATGTATCTGTACATGCAATTTTTACTGACATAAACCTTTCTATGCACATGTGCACATCAGGCAGCTCAAGTACTGCATTGTAAGATTCTGAGAACTGCAACTTTGGAAGTATGACTGACTTTGGGTTCACAAATCGTTTTGCAAAATGCCAATTGGATAGGTTCACCTATAAAAGCAAAGTGAATCAAATTACACCTCCCTCCCCCCCCCAAAAAAAAATTCAGGTATGATGCTGTTTCTAAAATAGAGAAGCCATTAAAAACTTATATAAACTAACAGGCATTTTCTGGTGTATTCTAGTGTGTCTACAAAGTTCTAAAGATAACAGAAATACAGCTGGGTTGAGCTCAGTGAATTATCTGTCTCTCAAGATCGAACTGCCCAAAGGACTGAGGCCTCATGTTATTAATTCTTTTAATTCTGTACTTTCTTTCTCAGGGTGGATCTACATACAGGGGGAAAACACACACGCTAGGATCAAAGGAGGGGGTGGCCAGGGGTGGGAGGGTGGCTGTGTTGGTAAACAGAGCGATCAGGAGCAGCAACCTTGAGTTATTATATACATGTTTGTGAACCTCTTTGAGGTTCTATAAAATCAAGTGGTATTTGTATTTTATAAAATGAATCAGCTGTGGGGTGGGGCTCTGTCCCTCCCCCAGGGGCTGCTTGCTGTAGTGTAGCTCCCCTGATCCCCAGCCATTGACCAGTGGAGATGTGAAATCTGGGAAGCCATGATAACAAGAGCCTCTTTTTCTTTGTTTCTTCTGATTTACATAAGTCACCATATCTGCATACAAGTCAACATACAGTAAACCAAAGCACACATGTGCCCCTTGTCTCTTCGGGAACTACCACCGACACTCTTTTATTTCAGCTCCGTAAACCATTCTACATGGGTTTATTGAGTTTAATGGGGCTTGCCTCTGGATAAGTGTTCAAAGGCTCACAGCCTTAATCTCTTACCCAGTGCTTTTTTTCTAGAAAAAAAGGTACTCACCATGAAGTTTTACACTTTTTAACAACAAGAAAAAGGCACTGCTCTTACCGATGCTTCCAATCATCCCAGCTCCTCCATGAAAGAACAGAAATCCTTTCCTTGGGCCAGCAGATGGTGCTTTGGGCTGATAAACCCTCACAGGCACCCCATCAAAATGCAGATCTTTGGCAGAGAGGCTGGGATCCATTCTTGGATTCCGGAAACTCAGGAGGAAGCGGGTAAAGGCAAAATGGCTGCAGACACCCATCAGTTCAAGACACCTCGCCTGTTAGACAAAGGAAAAGTCTCATGGAAACAGTGCCTACAAATTGCATCCTATTCACCATGGGGTGTATCCAACTAATTCATTCAATTGAACAATCAATGTTTATGACAGTAATCAGGCAGCATAAGTATCCAGCTAAGTCCTACTTAAAGTAGACCCATTGAAATGAATGAGGACATGTTAGCCATCTCCATTATTTTCAATTGGTCTGATTAGAATGGGACTATCATTAGAGGCAGCCCTGGGTCACAATGAGTGATCCAATGATTTGACTTGATGCTGAAACTCAAAAGCTTTCCTAAACCATGGTTTATTTAGCCACCCCAACCCAGACACCAGCCAAGCTACAGATGCAAAAGAAACCAAACTTTGGAGAAACAATCCACAATCTGCTTGTTTGCTTTGCCTATGAGACAATTTGTGGTTTCGTAAAGAAACCATGATGTAAACAAACTATGGCTTAGTGTGAATAATATCTTTGTCTCTGTTTGTATCCCTCTATGGGATGAAAAGAAAGCCCTTTTTAAAAAAAATTATAAAACATAATATCCTAATCTCATCATCAACAACAACAAGCAAACTCATTGGTTTTACTGATTTTTTTGTAAGTTGTATTAAGCAGTATATGAATTACTTAAATATATAAACTATTATTAGTAGTATAGCATACAAGATAAAAACACAAAAAGTTGTTGTTGTTGTTGTTGGGATGTAGAAGGTATTAAGATTAAAAAAGGCAAAACCAAACTTTTGGTAAAAAATATAAATGATGAGAGTAAAAATAAGTTACAAGATGTGTCAGGTCCACAGATTGAAAGGAATGTCAAGTATCTAGGTGTATGGCTAGCAGCAAATAATATTAAAATATATAAAGATCATTATTTAAAAACCTGGGAAGATATTAAAAGAAATTTGCAAATTTGGGACAGAATTAAACCTCCACTGTTACATAAAGTGTCAACTATAAAAATGAATCTATCACCAAGAATGTTATTTTTGTTTCAATCAATTCCGGTGATTGGCAAGACAATTTATGGCAAAAATATATTTCTATATATATCTGGCCAGGGGCAAAACTGAGAATAAAATACCAAATATTGATAGATGCAAAAGTGAGAGGAGGTTTCTCCCTGCTGGATATGAGATTATATTATGAAGTATCTTGTCTTTGTTGGTTGACGGAATGGATGACATTGGAGACCCACATATCTTAGATTTAGAAGGTCCTGGTAATACTTTAGGTTGGCACGCCCATTTGTGGTAAGAAAAGGTGAAAGAAGACAAAAGATTAACAAATCACATAATTAGGGGGGAAATTATAGAGCCTGGGATAAATACAAAAACTTATTGGAGATAAAAACACCACTTTGGCTCTCACCATTGGGAAGCCATAGCAGTAAAGAAAAAGAATATGATAGAAGGTTACACAACTTATAGAAATTTATTAAAAACAAGAGGGAGGAGAGTTTAAACTAAAATAATTTAAGTATTTATCAGGAAAGTTAACAACATGGATACAATATCATCATTTGAATGAAGTATTTAAGAAAGATAGGAAATGAGGGGTTGGGGAACAAATATCACAACTGGAGAGAGATCTGTTGGAATGTAATGAAGTGCTGTCTAAAATGTATTAAGATGTTATTGGATTGAGAGACAAAGGATGAGCAAGAAAAATCTTCAATGATACATTGGGCAATAGATATTGGTTATAGATATGGACGCGGGTGGCGCTGTGGGTAAAACCTCAGCACCTAGGACTTGCCGATCGCATGGTCGGCGGTTCGAATCCCTGCGGCGGGGTGCGCTCCCGTCGTTCTGTCCCAGCGCCTGCCAACCTAGCAGTTCGAAAGCACCTCCGGGTGCAAGTAGATAAATAGGGACCGCTTACCAGCGGGAAGGTAAACGGCGTTCCGTGTGCTGTGCTGGCTCGCCAGATGCAGCTTGTCACGCTGGCCACGTGACCCGGAAGTGTCTGCGGACAGCGCTGGCTCCCAGCCTCTAGAGTGAGATGAGTGCACAACCCTAGAGTCTGTCAAGACTGGCCCGTACCGGCAGGGGTACCTTAACCTTTACCTTTATAGATATGGATGTGTGGGAACAATTGTGAAATATGCATATAAAATTTACAGCATGCTATGGTGTAAGAGAAAACTATATGAGTATGTTATATAGATGGTATCTAATAAACTGGCAAAAATGTATAAATCAAAATCAAGTAAGTGTTGCAAATGCAAAGAGAAAGAAGGTACTTTCCACCATATGTGGTGGTCTTGCAGTAAGGTTAAATCTCACTGGGATATACAATGAATTGAAAAAGATGTTTAAAATAACATTTGTTTAAAAAACCCAGAAGCTTTTCTTCTGGGAATTATAGGGGTAGAACTATCTAAACAGTATACAAATTTATTCATGTATGAGACTACAGCGACAAGAATGTTATTTGCCCAAAGATGGAAAGAAGAAGAAATCCTGACGAAAGAAGAATGATTACAAAAACTCATGGACTATGCAGAAATGGTGAAACTTACCGTAAAAATAAGAAATCAAGATAACAAACTTTTTATAAAAGAATGGAAATGGTTTATTGAATGTGTACAAGTAAGTTGTAAGCATTGGCAGGATTATTGTAATAACCTGCAGTTTCTTAAGAGTAAATAATTAAAGCAAATGAATAAAAGAATAAGTTAACGTAATTTAGAATATAATATACAGGAAATGTAAAAAATAAATTTAAGGAACCACAGAAAGAGGAGGAAGGAAGTTGAGTTTTGAAACATTAAAATGACTGTAAAACTATTGAAATGTATTTAACTTTTTTAAAAAAAATAATAATAATAAAGATCATCATCATAATTTTTAAATCACATTTTACATAAGAATGTAAGAATAACATCACATAATGGCTCAACAATTCCCCAACTTACCACAATGACCACCATAATGACATTGCAGTGAATGACCCGAAGCTTTAATGGACAATCAAATCCAGATGGAATTTTACTCCTGGAAAGATCATAATAAATTGCAAAGGAGAGAAGCAACAGGAAAAGAATCCCTATAACTCCAATCACCCCAAGCAGGAGACCCAGAAGAAGCTCCATTTCACCGTTCCAAAGAGTGCAAGGGAAACATTGAGTCTACACTGGCAGAATTTGTACTGTGTGGCTCCACCAGAGGTATCTACGCTACTTAATAGGCTGTAGGCTGGTTAATTAAGTAATTCCCAATACTCCCATGCAGATATTTCATCCATCGGAAGATCAACAGCAATTTCATGGGTTTGGCAATGGATCAATGTGTTATGTTCTACTCAGGAGTGTCAAATCCGGCCACTGAACAATCCAGTTCCATAGTGTCTGTCCCAGAGTTCTTCGGCTTCCCATACTGGATGTTCGTTGCCTGAAGTTCACAACATCCCCAGCCAGCTTAAGCCTGTAGTCAGGAATGGTGGGAGTCCTTGTCCGAGGTGGAAGAGGACTTAAGCCCGTGCATATTCGAAGCATAGGCTCTTCTTCTGAGGTACGGGCCTCAAAGCTAAATGCAAGTCCGTGTCGAGATGAAGTTTTCATTAAAATGTTTTCATAAAATTTTTCTTGGGTTTTCTTGGGTTACAAAAGCACACACATCACCTCCGTTTTCTGATCATAATGTTCTTTTTACAGATCAGTTAAATTCAATGTGAGCCTTAATCTTGTATACAGTATAAGGTTGGGGGAGAAGAGAAGTGTGGGGGAAGAGGAGGGGAAGAGGGTGTAGTAAACTTTCATTCTTCTACATACTGTATGCGCAATGTTTCAAGGTGATTTCCCTTCTTTTGGATGAGATGGGTTTAAAGGGAGGTTTAGACCATAGTTTAGACCTGCCCCTCTTGCTACGCCCATGTACCTGAGGCCAGATTCCAGATACGTTAGCATTCATTTATTTTTAAACCTCTGAGCCTCCAATCTGTCAGAAAAAAGGATGCTGGGTTAAATTGCATGCATGCCAAAGGAAGGGAAATCTCCTGAATGACATAGCTGTCCGTAATTATGGCTCATCATGATAAATGTTTTTTTATTTTTATTTTTATTTGTGCAACATCTCTACTTTATTTAGAATTCAACAATAACAAAGGGAAAAACCACAGTAATTGTTGCATCAATTCATTACAATTAACTGATTTTAACAATACAGTGGTACCTCGGGTTAAGAACTTAATTCGTTCTGGAGGTCTGCTCTTAACCTGAAACTGTTCTTAACCTGAAGCACCACTTAGCTAATGGGGCCTCCCGCTGCTGCCGTGCGATTTCTGTTCTCACCCTGAAGCAAAGTTCTTAACCCAAGGTACTATTTCTGGGTTAGCAGACTCTGTAACCTGGAGTGTCTGTAACCTGAAGTGTGTGTAACCCAAGGTACCACTGTATATAAGTAGTACACTTTTATCTCTTTATCTCTTTCTTAACAAATAAAAAGAGAAAGACCAAGAAAGGAGGCACAAAAAATAAAAGAGAAAGGAGGAAGAAAAGGGGGGGGGAAAGAGGGGGGAGGAAAAAAGAAAGAAGGGGGGGACACAAAATAAACACATTTGATTACAATGAGACTCATTATATTATTATTTCTACTATCCTTTCACACACAGTTCCAAATTATTGTATTACTTTCTTTGTTTTCATCAGATATCAAAAAACATTATATTTGTTTTTTTACAAGGATCATTCTATTTCTGCCAGGAGATATTTATTATTGTAATGTTCTTCCAGATACTCTTTAAAGATTTTCCATTCTTTCTGTACTTTCTGTTTTGGATAACCTCTAATTCTCCCTGTTATCATGGCCATCTGTAAATATTCTATCCTTTGGACCTGCCACTCACTTATCGTAGGTGTTTTGTCACTTTTCCAGTTTCTTGCAATTAAGATCCTGGATGCTACTGTTGTGTATATAAAAAATGGCTACTGTAATTTCTTTTTTGATTTCTGGTGGCATTGTTCCCAGGAGGAAGGTTTCTGTTTTTTTCTTAAATTAATAAATGCTTTTTTAAAAGGTACTGAACTTCAATATAGCCAGGAGGCAGAACAGAACTTTGAACCCTTCTAATTCTTTCCCTTATAGTCTTACAATTAACAGGTCTTGAATGAGTTTTTGGCTGTTGTTGTTGCTGCTGCTGCTGTTGTCTTCCACACACATCTCAGGGTGATTCACAAAACACAAAAGAAGGAGCAGCTTCAAACATTAAAAGCTCAGAAAGTAAACAACAGATTGCTGGAGTAAAAGCATGAGATTATTCCTTCCTAAGTGTAGAACCTTGCATTGAAGCCTTTTGAAATTCATTTTGTTGGTTTTGGCCATATTTTCTAATCTGCTATGGTCCTGTTGAATCCTGATTCTATTAGCTACTCCCTCCCTGTTTGGGGTCATTTGCAAATTGAATGAGCATCCCCTCAATTCCTTCATCCAAGACATTTGTAATGGAATTGGACGACAATGGGGCCAGGACAGAACCCTGCACCACTCCACTTGTCACTTTTTTCCAGGATGCTGAAGAACCATTGGAGAGCACTCTTTGGGTTCTGCAAGTCAAACAGCTACAAATCCACCTAACAGTAACATTGTCTAGCCCAAATATTACCACTTTCTCTTCAAGGATAACAAAAAGTAGCTCAAGAAGCAGAACTTGTTCCATCTGACCTGAATCTTTCAACATTCATCTCCATTGGATGTTCCCAGAATTCTAGTATTTTGGGAGGAAAACTGTTCCCCGTCCATTTTCTCTAAGCCACACATCAGTTTATACACATCAGCCATACACCTTCTATCTCTTTCTCTAAACTAAAATCCCTCAAACATTGTCCACTTTCCTTGTAGTGGAGTTCTTCCACCCCCTTGGTCATTTTGGTTGCCCATTTTTGGTACTTCTCCAACTCCCAAATATCCTTTTCAGGATGAGGCAACCTAGAAATTAACCTATTGGTCATTTATGCAAAGCTATCTCTTCTGCCCTCTTATTTTTGGGGGAGTGGGGCATAAGAAGAGCCATCTGGATCAGGTCAATGGCCCGTCCAGTCCAGCATCCAATTCTCACACCATTTAACCAGATGCCTGTGGGAAACATGCAAGCAGGACCCGAACACAAGAGCACTCCCCCCCCCCGCTGCTTCCAGCAACTGCTATAAAGAAGCATTGCTGCCACCCACTGTAGATGCAGAGTATAGCCTTCATAGTTACCAGACATTGATGACATGTAACTGCCTAGTCTAGAAGTCCAGGAACATAAACGGCAGCAACCAGATTACTGGCTGCAGTTCTGTTTAGATATTGAATAGCTCCTCTTGTTTTCTAACACCTGCATGAGTTGCCAGTACATTTCTGGACCCAGTTGAAGATGTTCAGGTTGGTGTTCACATTCCCACGTGACTCGGGTCCCAAATACCTGCAAGACTGCCTCCTTCACAGTGCTGAGATAGCTCAGTTAGTACAGCATGAGACTCTGAATCTCAGGGTGGTGGGTTCGAGCCCCACGTTGGGTGAAAGATTCCTGCATGGCTGGGGGACATTTCTCATTGCAATAGGAGAATCTAGACATCCAATAAAGGCTATAGATTTACAGTGTTTTCTCATTTTTAAGATGCCTTGAGGAACCACATAAAAATTTGAAGCAATGTGAGTCACCCGGTTGTGTGAGATAGCATATGAGATAGAGTCCTCTTAATTTGTTACATTGAACTGCTCACGGTTCATTGGCACTGCGTAACAAGTATTTGCATGAAGATCGGTAAATAATTGCTTAAAATAATTTATTTATTCAATTCATTTGCCACCTGTCAACAATATTGCGCCTTAGGGTTAGCCTTCCAGGTAGCAGGTGTCATTTAGATGAAATGATTTAATTGTAGGTGGATGCTTGTCGGTGAATGGGTAGGAATTTGTCATATAGAGATTTATGACACAATTGTTTACGGAAACAATTTGCTGTTCCTGGTTCCTAATGTGACTGCAGCCTTATGCCCTAATGTGTGAAGTAGATTTCTGCCACCTTTATTAATTAGTGTCTTTAGGATTAGTGCATTGATCGCTTGGTTGAAAGTGTCAGCAAGGTCTTAGCTATATCATCCTTCAATAAAATCACATTTTAATATTCTTATAGCAGGGATGCCAACTTAAATAAAATATTTGTAGGGGGTAGGTGAGGTCCGGTTTCAAAAAAACGGCCTGGGTTTAATCAACGTTTCCTTTCTGACCTCTAGTGGCCGCAGCAAAGAAAAGCAAGCATTGTGATTTTGCATTAGGTGAAGGGAGGGTGAGAAAATGTTCCTCACTGAGCTCTAGAAACTTGTATGCTGAAACCAAAGACAACAGATTAGAGTGAGGCAAGAGTCAAAAGCAATGCAGCAAGACATGTTCAGCACTACAAGCAAAGCCAGCTAGTGTTTGCATTTGCCAAAAATTTAAATCTGTCTGTTTTTGGTTTGCTCACAGAAAAGAAGAAGAAGAAGAAGAAGAAGAAGAAGAAGAAGAAGAAGGTGTTCTAAATCATTATTGGTGAAAAATGGTGCCATTCTAAGAAAAGGCATCCTAAGAACATTCCTACTGGATCAGACCAAAGAGCCACCTATTCCAACTGGGTTTCTAAAGCTGTCAAACCATTGCTCCACAATGTAGGTAAAAAGGTAAAGGTAAAGGACCCCTGGACAGTTAAGTCCAGTCAAAAACGACTATGGGGTTGCAGCACTCATCTTGCTTTCAGGCCGAGGGAGCCAGCGTTTCACCACAGACAGCTTTCCAGGTCATGTAGCCAGCATGACTAAACCACTACTGGCACACGGAGGACCGTGACAAGTGCCAGAGCACACAAAACACCATTTGCCTTCCTGCCGCAGCGGTACCTATTTATCTACTTGCACTGGCATGCTTTCAAACTGCTAGGTTGGCAGGAGCTGGGACTGAGCATCGGGAGCTCACCCCATTGCAGGGATTCGAATCACCGACCTTCAGATCAGCAAGCCCAAGAGGCTCAGTGATTTAGACCACAGCGCCACCCGCATCCCGCATTAGCTCAGTATTGTCTGCACTGCATGGCTGGGAGTGGTTTTCCAGGGTTTCAACCCTACCTGGAGAAGCTGGGAACTGCTCACGAGTCGTTCATATATTGCAGATAGGACATCAACAACCATTTCCCTCCTGCCACCGACTCATTAAATTTTCTATTGTAAGGGTAATTCAATATTAAACAGGGCAGATATGTAGGCTTGCATTCTGGTGTCAGTGAAATTGCATGGGTGCTTCTTTATTCCCCAAAAAATCACCTTACGAAACCAAGGATTTGTTCACGACCACCAGATTTAGATGGCTTTAAAGGGGCTTCAGACAAGGCGAGTTGGTCTAGTGAGCAGGTGGATGGAGGCAGTGGGGAATGAGCCTGTTGGAGGTGGGCTCCTCTCACCCACTCCCCAGCTGCCCAGTCCACCGGGGAGTGCAACACCTGCCCTGCCCCAGGTGCCAGCAAGCCACGCTACACCACTGGTTAGCTACTGCAGGGAACAGGGAATTGGTACTCGATGAGCCAGGAGGGAGCAGCCTTTTTCAATACAACGGCTGCATGAGCAACGCTTCCAGAGATAGGACAAAGGTCTAAAGTGGTTGGCGCAACAAGTGTTGCTCTGGCAGTAAATGTAAAATGTGTCAACATACACCCACATTGTATGAAACTTTCTCCACCCAGTCAAGCAGTGCGGCTGAATTTTTCTAACTCTTGGGAGAGGCTTTTTATCTGATCCAGCAGGGCTGCTTTTATGTTTTTGTGTTATCTGCTCATCTGCCGTGTGAAGAGTAAGCCTGGATTTTCAGCAACATAACTGAAAAATTACCTCTTCTCCCCCCCCCCCCCCAGAAATGCTCAACAACTCTGGGAATCTTCAAAAACAAAAGCTCAACAACTTTGGTGATTTTCTCAAAAAAGGTCAACAATGTGTTTGTGTCCGGATTTTAAACTTCTTGAAATATGGCAACCCACTGGGACACAAGGGCCCTCTCCTCTCCTGTAGGTTCCAGGGGCTGGTATTGAGAAGCATTCCATCTGTGGAAGCAGAGTGCAGCCATTGTGTCAATTGTTATACAAATTCTAAGGTGAATGTTCCTAAGTGTACAAGATAAACACACATGCATAAGTACATAAGACTGAAATAGTACAGGAGAACAATCCTGAAGCCATCTTGGCTCTTAATGATCTCAAATATTTCCTCTGCAGGAGGAAACATGCTGGAAAATCTCTCCCCATAGTTGTTTTCACATACAAATTGAATCAATCCTGACAAATGGGCATATTTTGTGTGTGAATAGGGTAGGCCTGTGAACTGAATTCAAGAACTAAGGTATTTGCCATCTCAAGAGAATGGCCTGGATTTGCAGGATAAGGCCATCAGAAAACCTTATGAGGTATCTTGACAAACAGGAGACAACCCGCACTCTCAAATTTCTGCTGTAGACCTCTTCTTTCTCTGATATTTGTGTGATGTCTTTGGGTGGACTTTGGCTAAGGGGTTGGGCAATTTCTAAAGTCTCTAAAAGCTGTTATACACCTTTGTTTGGGGCCCTCACCTTGTCGCAAGGGAGGGATTCTGTTGCAACTGAAAAATAAAGGTTTTCCTTGCTTTCCTTCTACTGGTTCTTGCCTCCACCCATTTTCCTCTGGTTGCTATGGATGTAGGAGACACTGAATCCCTTGATGGAGAGTTGAGCTGTAAAAGCCATCATCAAATCTTTCTATCACACTAGTAGCCACGGATAGTCTTCTCCAAGAATGTGTCTTATCATCTTTTAAAGCCATCTAGGTTGGTGGCCATTCTGTGACCTCCATTGGAGTTGATAAATGATAAATGGCACCCAGAACTGGACATAGTCCTCCTGGTGGGGTCTGGACAAGGCAAAATGGAGTGAAACTGTTACTTCTCTTGATCTGGAACTATACTTCTGTTGATACAGCCTAGAACAGCATTAGCAGTGCAGATCTCCAGCCAACCAATAAGTACTAAAATGGAAATAGAAGGGTGAGTTGTCCATTTACAAAATTCATATATAATGGTACCTCGGTTTTCGAATGTAATCTATTCCGGAAGACCGTTCAAGTTCCGAAACATTCAAAATCTGAAAACTCGAGGGGCTGCTTGTTGGGATTCGCAGGATACTGAGTAAGTCTGCAGGCTTCAACAGGCTGATGCAATACTCTGTGAAGTGCTGGGTCAGAATGACTCAGCAGGAATATGATTGGCTATCACCTGTTTTAAAAGGAAAGCCTGTTCAACAGTAATTGTGGTGGTTGTGCTGTAGTGTGGTGGTGCTGTGGTGGAGAGTATTCGTTTGCCTTAAGGAGCAGGTACTCTGTATGGACTGTTTTTGTAAATACTTGTATACAGCTCACATTAAAAAGACTGCACTGAAAAGAAACCTGGGACTCTGAGCGTTTCGCTAAAAAGCGCCGCGAGGAATTCGCGACACTGCTAGGGGCGCATTGGAAGATGGCCGACAATACCATCTCTCCAGCTCACACGAGGTAATTAAGAGGCTGATATGGGAGTATGCAGCCTCCCTTGTTACCCCCAGGGAATGGCGGAACATTGCCTTCACCTGCGGTTGCCAATTAATCACCCCCGAGTTCGAAAGAAGAAGGGGGTGAGGGCACTAGGCGCACAGCACTCGTGTGGGATGGCTCTCCTCAACCCTGTCTCTGATCCCAAGCCTGGTTGCAGCAGCTCAAAATAAACAATTGGAAAGAAGCAAATGTTTCGAGTGAAGAACGGGAGTTTAGACTGCTAATTGAAGTGACCTCTGTGAAGTTGAGTGATGGGCTGGATTCAACAGGAAATATATCAAGAAGAAGACACATCAAAGGGTAGGTATGTCGGAACGGGACTGAAAGGGGGGGGACTTTTCTTTTTCTCTCTATGTTATTACCTAACAATCCCTCCCCAAGAAGAACCGTTGCACAATTGACTATAAGCGGGTTGATTAAGAAACTGTGTGGAAATGAATTACTAACCAAAGGCTTGGCTTATGGAGATCTGGAAAAGAATGAAAGGCTTTTGGAATGGCGCAGTTATAAAAAGAGCTTGCCATGTTGGCAGGCTTTGTTGCAAGATTGATGGTCAAGAGGGGGAGGAAGCCATGGCTTTGTTATTATATTGGACTCCTGGCAGAACCCCCTGAGAAGATCGAGAAGGGAGTGACAGGCCTGCGAAGATTAACGAGCAGACGTTAAGATTGTTTTTTTATGGAAGTGATGAAATGCGTCTGCCGTTTGAATATGACTCTTGGATGAATGGAAAAACCCACACAGGATTATAAAAATGCTTGTTTTCAACTCGCTGATGGAGACTATCAGAGGTCACAAAGCAAAGAAAGGAAAAATATACGAAAACAACAAGAAGAGATGAGGAAAACAACAAAGAGAGGATTGGATAGAATTGTGAACATTATTTGGACAGAACTGTGAACATCAAAGCAGCAGCAATAAGATGATTGGATTCCTTTCGGAGCTCGAAACATGGGTACCCCCAACAAAAATTTGGCTCTGTAATTTGGAATTGATGTGATTTGGTTTGTTAATAAAAAATATTTAAAAAACAAAAAACAAAATCTGAAAACTCAGCACGGAAGCCTGAATACAGAAAACTCAATAGGGAATCTACATGGCACGCCTTACTTCGGAGGCAAGTTTGGAAACCAAAGCATTTACTCCCCGGTTTATGGTATTTGAAAACAGAAATGTTCATCAACTGAGACGTTTGAAAACCAAGGTACCACTGTGTTAGTGAAAACAATAGAGAAATACATTATATTAGAGCAAATGGCTTGGAATCATGTGTATATTAGTCAAAACTCCATACGAAGTAAAAGTATTTTTTACGAAAATTTCACACTAAAGTGCTGATGAATTTTCATGAGCAACTCCCTGCTGCCCCCAAGAACCACAAATCACAACAGAATTGTGGAGAACTGAATATAAGATTGGAAAAACGAGAAACTATCAGTAGCTGAAGTTGGCAGATTCTCCCGTCCTTATGAATGACCCACAAATTCAAGAGATTTCCTCTCATAGGTTTTTGACAAAATCTATGATGCTGTCCATTAATTCAATTGCAGCGGGGAATGTGAAGACACCTGAGTCAAAGAGGCTTATCACCCCATGAAACCCATTCTCAACATGGAACCAGCTGACTTTCACCCCATGGTCCTCCAGACGTTTCTTGTATAGCAGTCCATCATCTCGTATTATGTCGTACTCACAGCTCACCAATAGGGTTTCAGGAAGCTTCTGGATGACAGAGTCCTCAGCAAAAAGGCAAGAAATATCAGGTTCCAATAGCTCTCGCAATTGCCTATGGACTTCAGGTTCATAAGGAGCAAGTGGGACTTGTTTGTAGCCTCTCCCCTTAAATCTCTCTGGAAGGTTGTCTGGACTCACCCACTTCCCATATTTCAGCCTCATTGAATCTGGCACATGAGAGCCCTTCAGGAGCTGGCCTGCCAAAGAAGGGTCCTTTCCAATATACTTCAGGCCAAAGTAAACAACGTTTTCCCGGAACAAGATGGGCATTGAGTTGTTCTGTTGATGGCAAGGCAGGTTCATGTCCATAGCCTGTGTATTAGGATAGATGAGCACTTGAGCCCGTAGCTTTGGAAGGTCTGATCTCTCCACCAATTTCTGGGCAACAACACAAGCATAATTGCCCCCTGCACTGTCCCCACCAACGATGATCTTGGAAGGATCCACCCCATGGGAAGCTGCATTTTGAATTAAGTGTATGGTAGCAGCAAGGCAGTCCTTGTACTGAGCGGGAGGAAGATGCTCAGGAGATAGGCGGTAGCTGCAGAATAAAACAGAAGCAAAGAGGTAAGCTTCCAGAATCTTTTCCAAACACTTTCATGATCACATAGGATTACAAGAAGAGCCTGCTGGATCAGTTATAGCAGATACAATGCAGGTGACAGTCAGCTGGCTTATGCCCTTAAAAAACTGACTTTACCAGCTAGCAAAAGAGTGTCGGGAATGCTGGGGAAGCAGAACCCTGCAGGATTGGATCCATTTGCCACTTGCAACTTTCCCTCCTGCTCCTGTTTAGATGCAGGGGGCATTTCCCAGCGTCTTCCTGATTGTATGTTTAAAAGCCCTAACTGAACTGGTTACCTCTAATTTTCAATCATAGAGCGGAACATTGACAGCTTTTGTGGGGAGCCTCTTTCTCCTGCAGGGAATATGGCAAGAGATGCCAGTCTGAAATACAGCAGCATGCTGGGCCCCTACACTCTTTCCCTACAAAAGGCCATGTGGTTGCATTTACTTACCCAACAGACACAACCACTGAATCAGTCTCCTTGGCAATTTTGCTGCAGACATCTTGGTAGGATTCTAGCAAGATGAGAGGGAAATTTTAAATAGGGAGGTAATTATCTGCTGCCTCCCGTCTTGCCGGGCTCAGGGCGGCTAACAACAATCAAATCATCAAACAATCAAATAATCCAACATTCTAAAAACATTTCATTATAAAAATTAATTAAAATCAAATTAATGGCAACCGTTAAGCAAAATTCTGTGCAGGTTGCCAGAGGAGGGAGTCAGGCTGGGCCCTGACCAAAGGCCTGGTGGAACAGCTCTGTCTTGCAGGCCTTGCGGAAAGATGTCAGGTCCTGCAGGGCGCTAGTCTCTTGTGACAGAGCGTTCCACCAGATTGGAGCCACAGCCGAGAAAGCCCTGGCTCTATTTGAGGCCAGCCTAACCTCTCTGAGGCCTGGGACCTTCAGGATGTTTTTATTTGCAGACAATAGGTTCCTTTGTGGGGCATACCAGGAGAGGCGGCCCCATAGGTACGAGGGTCCTAGGCCGTATAGGGCTTTGAAGGTTAAAACCAGCACCTTAAACCTGATCCTGTACTCCACCGGGAGCCAGTGCAGCTGGTATAGTACCGGATGAATGTGATCTCGCAGCGAAGACCCCATAAGGAGTCTCGCCATGGCCTTCTGCACCCGCTGGAGTTTCTGGGTCAGTCTCAAGGGCAGCCCCACGTAGAGCGAGTTACAATAATCCAGTCTGGAGGTGACCGTCGTGTGGATCACAGTGGCTAGGTCAGGGTGAGAGAGATAAAGGGCCAACTGCTTAGCTTGGCGGAGATGAAAAAATGCCGCCTTTGTTATAGCTGTAATCTGCGCCTCCATAGAGAGGGAGGTATCGAAGATTACACCCAAACTCTTAACGGACGGTGCTGGCACTAATTGCACCCCCGCAAGAGATGGGAGTTGCCCCCCCAATCCCATATCGTCCCGTCCCAGCCAGAGGACCTCTGTCTTCGAAGGATTTAACTTCAACCGGCTTCCAAGTAACCATCCAGCCACAGCTTCCAAACATCTGGTCAGTGTGTCTGGGGCCGAGTCAGGATGGCCATCCATCAACAGATAGAGTTGGGTGTCATCGGCATACTGATGGCAACCCAGCACAAAACTCCAGACAAGCTGGGCGAGGGGGTGCATAAAGATCTTAAAAAGCATCGGGGAGAGTATCGCACCCTGAGGCACTCCACACACCAAGGACTGGCGCGATGAAAATTCCCCCTCCCCAAGTGCCACCCTCTGTCCCCGACCAGAGAGAAACGAGTGCAGCCATTGAAGGACTGTGCCCTGGATCCCCACGTCAGCAAGGCGGTGGTCCAGGAGTTTGTGATCGACCATGTCGAAGGCTGCTGACAGGTCTAGAAGAATCAGCAGCCCCGACCCGCCTCGATCCAGCTGCCTGCGGAGATCATCTGTTAGGGCGACCAGAGCCGTCTCGGTCGCATGACCAGTGCAGAAGCCGGACTGGAATAGATCCAGAGCCGATGTTTCATCCAGCAACCGCTCTCTCAATCACCTTACCCAGGAATGGAAGATTCGAAACCGGGCGGTAATTGGATAGATCTAAGGGATCTAATGATGTTTTCTTTAAGAGCGGGCGCATCACTGTCTCCTTCAATTCCCCTGGAAATATCCCGGTGCCAAGGGACAAATTGATGATATCCCCCGGGGGGGCCGCACCTCGTCTGGACACGCTCTAATCAGCCAAGATGGGCACAGGTCAAGAGGACCGGAGAAGGGGTCTGTCCACATCGGCTGGGGATATCCGGTCAAAGTGGTCCAATACTGGACCCGAGGACAGTCGAGGGGCCTCCAGTTCCTTTATTGTATCCAAATTGGCAGGGAGGTCATGGCGCAGCAAAAGGACCTTCTCCGCAAAAAGGCTCACAAATGCCTCACAGCTGTGTGTCCGATTGTTATTTAAATTTGGCTGTCCTTCAAGGGACGTTAAAGACCTAATTATACTAAATAATTGTGCCGGGTGAGAGCTAGCGGATGCTATGGAGGCCGAGAAGTAAGACTTCTTAGCGGCCTTCACTGCCATCTCATAGGTTTTCATAAAAACCCTATAAGATGTTCTTGAGGCTCCGTCACGGGCACCCCACCATACTCGCTCTAGCCGTCTGAGCCACCATGGTCAACATTCAAGGATAATGGCTGTTGCATTTCAGGAAGCAAGATCTGCAAGGGGCACGGGTGTCCCCTCAAGCTCCCCACTTCTTCATGTGTCATTTGATCCTACCATTCCTTCATCCCACAGTTGCTACTTTACAAGTTGTAAATGGGACTTGTACCCAAGAGTGACACTGTCAATTGCCAAATGGTAAAATTGTCCTTGTTGTTGTGAGATGGAAACCTGGCGCAAGTCCAGTTTCGGGTTTCATATTTCTGAAAGTTGACCTAAGTATGCAAATAAATTGCCACATGTGGGTGTGGTGGCTGTGGGGTGGGATGAGGTGGGGGATTGGGTGAGGATCAAAGGAGGGGGTGGCCAGGGGTGGGAGGGTGGCTGTGTTGGTAAACAGAGCGATCAGGAGCAGCAACCTTGAGTTATTATATACATGTTTGTGAACCTCTTTGAGGTTCTATAAAATCAAGTGGTATTTGTATTTTATAAAATGAATCAGCTGTGGGGTGGGGCTCTGTCCCTCCCCCAGGGGCCGCTTGCTGTAGTGTAGCTCTCCTGATCCCCAGCCATTGACCAGTGGAGATGTGAAATCTGGGAAGCCATGGTAACAAGAGCCTTTTTTTCTTTGTTTCTTCTGATTTACATAAGTCACCATATCTGCATACAAGTCAACATACGGTAAACCAAAGCACACATGTGCCCCTTGTCTCTTCAGGAACTACCACCAACACTCTTTTATTTCAGCTCCATAAACCATTCTACATGGGTTTATTGAGTTTAATGGGGCTTGCCTCTGGATAAGTGTTCAAAGGCTCACAGCCTTAATCTCTTACCCAGTGCTGTTTTTCTAGGGGGGAAAAGGTACTCACCATGAAGTGTTACACTTTTTAACAACAACAAGAAAAAGGCACTGCTCTTACCGATGCTTCCAATCATCCCAGCTCCTCCATGACAGAATATAAATCCTTTCCTTGGGCCAGCAGATGGTGCTTTGGGCTGATAAACCCTCACAGGCACCCCATCAAAATGCAGATCTTTGGCAGAGAGGCTGGGATCCATTCTTGGATTCCGGAAACGCAGGAGGAAGCGGGTAAAGGCAAACTGGCTGCAGACACCCATTAGTTCAAGACACCTCGCCTGTTAGACAAAGGAAAAGTCTCATGGAAACAGTGCCTACAAATTGCATCCTATTCACCATGGGGTGTATCCAACTAATTCATTCAATCGAACAATCAATGTTTATGACAGTAATCAGGCAGCATAAGTATCCAGCTAAGTCCTACTTAAAGTAGACCCATTGAAATGAATGAGGACATGTTAGCCATGTCCATTATTTTCAATGGGTCTGATTAGAATGGGACTATCATTAGAGGCAGCCCTGGGTCACAATGAGTGATCCAATGATTTGACTTGATGCTGAAACTCCAAAGCTTTCCTAAACCATGGTTTATTTAGCCACCCCGACCCAGACACCAGCCAAGCTACAGATGCAAAATAAACCAAACTTTGGAGAAACAATCCACAATCTGCTTGTTTGCCTATGAGACAATTTGTGGTTTGGTAAAGAAACCATGATGTAAACAAACCATGGCTTAGTGTGAATAATATATTTGTCTCTGTTTGTATCCCTCTATCGGATGAAAAGGAACCCCTTTTTTAAATTTTATAAAACATAATATCCTAATCTCATCATCATCAACAACAAGCAAACTCATTGGTTTTACTGATTTTTTTTGTATGTTGTATTAAGCAGTATATGAATTACTTAAATATATAAACTATTATTAGTAGTATAGCATACAAGATAAAAACACAAAAAGTTGTTGTTGAGATGTAGAAGGTATTATGATTAAAAAAGGCAAAACCAAACTTTTGGTAAAAAATATGAATGATGAGAGTAAAAATAGGTACAAGATGTGCCAGGTCCACAGATTGAAAGGAATGTCAAGTATCTAGGTGTATGGCTTGCAGCAAATAATATAAAACTATATAAAGATCATTATTTAAAAACCTGGGAAGATATTAAAAAAAATTTGGGACAGAATTAAACTTTCACTGTTACGTAAAGTGTCAACTATAAAAATGAATCTATCACCAAGAATGTTATTCAAGATAATCAAGATAACAAACTTTTTATAAAAGAATGGAAATGGTTTATTGAATGTGTACAAATAAGTTGTAAGCATTGGCAGGATTATTGTAATAACCTGCAATTTCATAAGAGTAAATAATTAAAGCAGATGAATAAAAGTTAACGTAATTTAGAATATAATATACAGGAAATGTAAAAAATAGGAAGGAAGGAAGTTGAGTTTTGAAACATTAAAATCACTGTAAAACTATTGAAATGTATATAACTACTGAAAATCATTTTTTAAAAAATAATAATAATAAAGATTATCACCATCATCATAATTTTTTAAATCACATTTTACATAAGAATGTAAGAATAACATCACATAATGGCTAAACAAGTCCCCAACTTACCGCAATGACCACCATAATGACATTGCAGTGAATGACCCGAAGCTTTAATGGACAATCAAATCCAGATGGGATTTTACTTCTGGAAAGATCATAATAAATTGCGCAGGAGAGAAGCAACAGGAAAATAATCCCTATAACTCCAATCACCCCAAGCAGGAGGCCCAGAAGAAGCTCCATTTCACCGTTCCAAAGAGTGCAAGGGAAACATTGAGTCTACACTGGCAGAATTTCTACTCCACCCAAGGTATCCACTCTACTTAATTGTCTGTAGGCTGGTTGATGAAGTAATTATAAATTAGAACACATACTTCCAGGAAGAAATTTCATCCATCCAAACACTACCAGCAATTTAATGGGTCTTAGCAGTAGCACAGTGTGTGGTGTTCTATCCAGCTTAATGAAGTCTTTAGCCAGAAATTGTGGGAGTAGTTGTTGTATATTGAAGAGGACTAGTGTGCAATGCCCGGCCCACAATTTCTTCAGACCCGAGTCCCATTCCTACCCAGAGATCCCCAGGGTGGAACCTAAACCTTTGTATTTTCAAAGCATGGGCTCTTCTCTTAAGGCACGGTCCTCATAGCAAAATGCAAGACCATGCTAAGATGAATTATACCTAAGACTACCAGATTCCAGATATGTTATCATTAATTTAGCATATTTCTTAACACACACACCCCCACCTTCACCATGCCATATTTGTAAACATGTGTGTTTCCTATCTTTCAGAAACAGGATGTGGGACTAAATTGCATGTATGCCAAGGGGAAAAAACCTTCTGCATGACATAATTGTCGGTAATTATGGCTGCAGTCATGATAAATGCCTTTTTTTCTTTTAAGGTACTGAACTTCAATATAGCCAGGAAGTGGAACAGGGCTTTGAAACCTTCTGATTCTTCCCCCTTTATCTCCCCCTCTCAACATCCACACACGAATTACAAGAAGAAACTCAAAGTATCAAAAGCACAAGAAGTAAACCACAGATTGCTAGAGGAAAAGGGCAGGATTATTCCTGCCTTAATGTCGAGCTTTGCACTGAACAGGGCCATCTTTACCTGGGGGTGCAAGGGGTGTGGGGCACCCGGACGTTCATTTTGTTGGTTTTGGCCCAATTTTCTAATCTACTGTATTAAGGTCCTCTGGAATCCTGATTCTATGAGCTACCCCTCCTTGTTTAGTGTCACCTGCAAGTTGGATGGGCATCATCTCTATTCCTTTATCTTGGTCATTTACCAAGACACTGAAGGAAAAAACAGTCCAGCATCCAGTTCTCACAGCATTCAATTAGATGCCTATGGGAAACATGCACAAGACATGAGCACAAGAGCACTTTTGCATCCTGCAGCTTCCAGCAACTGATATACGGAAGCATTGCTGTTAGTAGCTACTGGTGGCATGTAACTGGCTACCCTAGAAGTGCAGGAATACAAAATGCAGCAGTCAGATTACTGGATGCAGTTCTGTTTAGATATTGTATAGCTCCTCCTGTTTTCAAACATATGCATGAGTTGCTAGTACAGTGGTACCTCGGGTTACATACGCTTCAGGTTACAGACTCTGCTAACCCAGAAACAGTACCTCGGGTTAAGAACTTTGCTTCAGGATGAGAACAGAAATCATGCTCTGGCGGTGCAGCAGCAGCAGGAGGCCCCATTAGCTAAAGTGGTACCTCAGGTTAAGAACAGTTTCAGGTTAAGAACGGACCTCCAGAACGAATTAAGTACTTAACCCGAGGTACCACTGTACATTTCTGGACCCAATTCAAAATGCTCAGGTTGGTGTTCACAGCCCTACATGATTCAGGCCCCAAATACCTGCATGACTGCCTCCTTTGGGGTGTTGGCATTGCTCAGCTAGTAGGGCAGAAAACTCTGAATCTCAAAGTGGTGGGTTCAAGCCCCACGTTGGGTGAAAGACTCCTGCATGGCAGGGGGTTGAACTAGATTACCCTCATGGTCCCTTCCAACTATACAATTCCCTACAGGCCCTTTCAGGTGCTAAGGTGGGCAAAGGGGGCTCTCTTGGTAGCACCACTGCCCTCAAAAGCTCAGGGGGCTTGGGGAGGGCATCCTCCGTGGTAGCCCCTAAGTTGTGAAACTTTCTCCCTGCAGAGGTTCAACTGGCACCTTCAATAGAAATCTTTCAGGTAGCATTGAAGATGCACCTCTTTACTTTGGCTCTTCATACTTCAGGTGTATATTTTATGAACCCCACTTTATTTCTGTGACTGTCAATTGCTTTAAACTGTTTTTAATACTGTGCTTCATTCCGGAGCTTTGTACTGCTCAAGACAGGAAGCTGGGTTAGACTGCAGATGTGTCAGAGGCATAATTTCCCTAGCTTGCATTTTGAAGGGTAATTTATGCTATACAGGTCGCAATCATAATAAATGATTCCATCCATTTAATTTGTTTAATGAAGGTAAACAACAATTACAGAGGGTGAATGAAGTCAAAGCTACTTTATGACTTTGAGGGGGTAATAATACTTTTTGCATTCTTACAGAACATGGACATCCAATACCGGCTACAGATCTGCAGTATTTTGGCATGTTTAAGATGTCTCATGGAACCACATAAAAATCTGAAGCAATGTGAGCCATCAGGATATATATTTTTGTGTATTATTTATTGAAAAAGGAAAAGTACAAGATTACAAACATACAGATAAAACAGGAAGAAGCAGGAAATGGTGCCCATGTAGAAAACAAAACAGAACAACAAAAATGATATATATCAGGATACATGCAATAGTATATGAGATACTCTTATTTTGTTACATTGAGCTGCTCAAGGTTTGTTGGCAACTGTGTATGAAAACTGGTATGCAATTAAAAAGTATAATTTATTCATTAAATTCATTTGCCACCTGTCAACAACAGGGCAGCATACTCCAATCAAAGCAATGCATACAATGAAACCATACCAATATACTGTACTGATTTTTTAAAAAATTCTCTGCTTTTACAAAAAACAAACCAAAAGCCTATGTTTAATATTCAAAATGTCCAAGAGCAGGGATCTGGACTGTGCTGAGAACGTACTGACACTAGCCTTCAGGTGGGACATGGGGAAACAGAGAACAGGGCCGGACCTTCCATTTGGCAGAGTGAAATGACAGCCTCAGGTGGCAGATTCATGGCTGCCCCTCCTGTGCCTCCCAATGATTGCTCTGTGGCTGCTCAGCCTGTCTTGGGAACCCAACTCTGGCTTGCTGCCTCAGGAGCTGTGGAGGATTCTATCCCATCACCAGTGCAAGTAAGATTCAGCTGCCAGCCCAGCTAGCTCCTGTCCTTGAAATGGGAAGGGGGTGCCATCTTGAAGCAGTAAAATGTATTGGGCAGGCCCTGGCTAAGGGAACAAACTTCCAGAAGAGGAGGAGCGAACTTATGGCCCTCCAGATTTATTGAACTCCATCTTCCACCAGTTTGTTAAGGGTTCTTGGAACTGTAGCTCCCTGAGGGGTGAACTACACTTCCCAGGTTCCTTGGGGGAAGCCATATGCTTTTTTTTTTTTTTTTTTAAAGTGAACTTCATGCATATCCCTAGTCCTGAATCTTCCCATTCTCCAGGCTTCATTGGATGACCCCCATTAGATTCTAATATCATGGGAACTTGGGGAATTTGCTATTAAGTTGAAATTTGCAAGATCCAGGACCAGCAATTAGGAATCGCAAGCTATGTGGAATCCAGTGGCAGTGGCGTAGCGTGGGGGGTGCAGGGGGGCCGGCCGCACCAGGTGCAACATTGGGGGGGGGCGCTCGCACTCGCAGCTCTCTGCCCCTACCTGGCTCACTCACTCTCTCTCACTGCAGTGCTGGCTGTGTGAATCCGATCCGAGCCGCCGGGTCGCCGCCCACTGTGGAGGGGAGGGTGCCAGGCGTGCGGTGTGGAGAGAGAGCAAGGGACTATCTGGGGGAGGGGCAGTGCAGTGGGGGGGGGCGTGAATTACTTGCCTTGCCCCGGGTGCTGACAACCCACGCTACGCCACTGTCCAGTGGCCAACCTATTTAGCTTGAAATTGCTTTGCCACCTTTGCAGCACCTTCTGCATGTTTCCCTGTGGTATTTTTAGAACTGGGGTCACGCAAGGCCCTCTGGGACAATAATTCTCACCTCAGACCAATAGTTCCAAGGAGGTGGGAGAACGTACACAGAAGGCTCAGTGTTTGGTTTGAACAAGGACGGCTCAGTTTGTCGATCAGCTACAAGCATGCCAGTGTTTCCGCACAGAAATAAGAAATGCTGCAAATCGGGGAGGGAGGGGAGGAAAAGAAAGGTCGGTTATTCAAGCACCAAGAAATCAGGTGATGCCGTAATGACTGGTGTTTGTCTCGGAGGCTGGTTGAGAAAGAAAAAGACAGTGCTTAAAAATGTGGTGCTGATAACATTAGAAGGAGGCTGTTTAGTGCAAATTTGCACACAGGTCATAGAATCATAGAACTGAAGAGTTGGAAGGGACCCTGAGGATTATCTAGTCCAACCCTCTGCAAGGCAGAAATATGCAGCTGTCCCATATTAGACAGAGAGCCAGTGTGGCGTAGTGGTTAAGAGCGGTGGACTTGTAATCCGGTGAACCGGTTTCACGTCTCCACTCCTCCACATGCAGCTGCTGGGTGACCTTGGGCCAGTCACACTTCTCTGAAGTCTCTCAGCCCCACTCATCTCACAGAGCATTTGTTGTGGGGGAGGAAGGGAAAGGAGAATGTTAGCCGCTTTGAGACTCCTTTGGGTAGTGATAAAGCGGGATATCAAATCCAAACTCTTCTACTCTTCATATGTGGATCGAACCCACAACCTTGGCAATATCAGCACCATGCTCTAACCAATGGCTCAAATCAATTTTACATATACAACTTTCTTCTCTTTTCTTAGTGCTAAATGCATAATCTTTAAAAACATTATTCAATGCCACTCTGTTACGTTTTGAGCCTTCAGGGCTCAGGCAGCATTTAAATCAACCTATGATTCTGTCTCACAAATCCTGGTGCTCTACAGATGTTTTGTCTCCAGGGAGACAGCTGGAGCTGATGGGGGCTGTTGTTCAAAACCTCTTGAGGACACCAAACTGCAGAAGGATGATTTGAAAGTATCCCAAATTCACCCTAATAGACCCTGCGTCTTAGCTGCAGTTGCAATGGTCCACTGATGTGATATCTATTGCTTGCAAGGTCAGAAATGCCCTTTTCAGGCCCAGATGTTATACAGCCTTCCTAGCTGCACCAATGTACAGTGTACAGCTGCTATCACACAGCACTGAGGTGGAGAAACTCATGGTTCTCCAGCTGTTCGTGGACTCCAGCTCCCATAAACACCAGCCAGCAGGGCCCAATGGTCAAGGTGGTCCAGCAAAATCTGGAAAACCACAGTTGCGCCACCAGTCACCTGGGCTGTGGTGTTTTTCATGCTCATTAGAATTTCTCATCCTGACATTTTTTTTGCAGACACTGATCTACGATTTCAAAGTATTGGTTCTAGGACTGTTGCTTTGATTGGCTTAGCTAGTTGTATTCTCTAGAACTCCTAGGTTGACTTTGTGGAGGGGGGGGGGAATGCTAATCGTTTGGCACACTCTAGGAGTTGAAATAAATAAATAAATAAAACTGGAAAAGCCAGCTGACATTTGTGATCTGGCTGCCAGACGACGTTCAGAATTAAAGAGTTCAAATGAAGGTTCAGAGTTGCCTTTTCACCAAAGATTATCAGTGATCTTTTTAGATTAGTTCAAGCACTTTGTGGCAATGTTTTATGGGGGGAAATGTAGGAATTAAGCTCAGTTTTGCAGAGGTTTGTCTACAGTATGCAAATGTTTCTCAGGGACATGGCCAGCTATTCCGGTTTTGATGTCAAGAGGTTATGAAATTAAGTCCTGCCTTTTTCTGCCTGCATTGCAGAAGCAGTCAAGTAGAGCAGGTAAGGAGGAAGGGAGAGAGAGGAGCAGCACATCTGGGTAAAAGGTGAGGTGTCATAACTGTATACAAGATGGCTAAGGCTCTCATGCATTCTTCTGTGAGCTGTTTCCCTATATTGTGTCCTCTATTCCAGGAATCCCTGTATTGCAGTCAAATTATACAGACCTGTGTGATGTATAATTAAGCAAGTTTGTGTGGGCAGAACAGGTCAAATTTTATTTGGTTACTTGGTAGGTAGCACACAGTGTTGCAATAGGAGAGATTGCTAGGCAGCTATGAGAGTGACTGGGTGCTTGGAGGAAGTGAATGAATGCTTCTGCAAAATTGTTCCATATAAGATCTGGTGTTGTTCATGGGACTTAATGCAGTATAGTTATCATTCAGCTGATAGGTAAAGGGTAAAGGGACACCCGACCATTAGGTCCAGTTGTGGCCAACTCTGGGGTTGCGGCACTCATCTTGCTTTATTGGCCAAGGGAGCTGGCATACAGCTTCCGGGTCGTGTGGCCAGCATGACTAAGTCGCTTCTGGCGAGCCAGAGCAACGCATGGAAACGCGGTTTACCTTCCTGCCGTACCTATTTATCTACTTGCACTTTGACATGCTTTCGAACTCTTGGTTGGCAGGAGCAGGGACCGAGCACCAGGAGCGCACCCCATCACAGGGATTCAAACCGCTGACCTTCTGATTGGCAAGTCCTAGGCTCTGTGGTTTAATTCACAGCGCCACCTTCATTCAGCTGATAATTTTGCATTAAAAGTTTTCCATATGCTCACTATAATGGATATAAGCTATTACAGTCGTACCTTGATTCTTGAACGCCTTGGTACTCATACGTTTTGGGTCCCAAACGCCAAAAACCCGGAAGTAAGTGTTCCGATTTTTGAATGTTCTTTGAACCCGAACATCTGACACAGCTTCCGTGGCTTCTGATTGAGTGCAGAAAGCTCCTTCAACCAATCGGAAGCCGCACCTTGGTTTTTGAATGTTTTTGGAAGTCGATTGGACTTCCGGAACGGATTACGTTAGAGAACCAAGGTACAACTGTAACTGGGAAAAGCCCATAAATGTCCCTGTGTGGAGTTCCTTCTGAGGAGTCCCTCCCTGGACCGCCTCCTGGACCATCCTGGGATCTTCAGATGAAGGGCGGTATACAAATTTTAATGATGATGATGATGATGATGCAAAGTCCAAAAGTTTTGCCTGGTTTCCAGTATTCTATTAAGTAAAGCTAGAATGTTTATAACAGGCAATAATATGATTTTCACTCAGTGCGAGTAGCCTATGTATGAGCCATACAGTTGCTGAGCATAGCTTCAGTGTGTGGTTTGATAGTGTGTATGTGTTTTATGGCCTCTGCTCTACCCCCTTGGCTCTTTCTCATGTTATCTAAGATTTATATGCTGCTTAATTAAGAAGAAAAAAAGAAATCTAAGTTGCTTACACGAAATAATACAGAATATTCAGAAAATACCAACAAATCTAAACTTTAAAAACAAGCAGGCATCATGCAGTTGTCAACATATGGATAAAATCAACAGCTCTGCATAACAAAATCACAGGACTGTCTACAGAGAAGAAAGACGTAGCAGGCATCAGGAAGCTATCATTATCGATAGACAGGAAGTATGGACGAAGAGGTGCTGCAGCAATTAAAAGTGACTTTGTATCAGATGCAGACCAAACATTGTGGGCAATTGTGAAAGTGCCGATTCCAGAGATGAAAGTGGTTGAGTGGGTACATATCGGGGTGCGGTGATCGTTCAAGAAAGCATCTCCCAAACTGTGGAGGGTTATCAGTGTTGAGGGTTATTGAATTTCACCTGATAAGAAGTTGGCAGCTCATGCAGATCTTTGATGTGTTGTAATCTGCTGATGGGGGTCAGGGGCGATCAGCGGTGGGGGAGGGGCAATCCACCCATGGGGGCACTGTGGCGATCAGCGCACTTGGTGAGCTGCCATTGGAGTCCGCTTGGCGGATGCAAGCCCCATGCTGCCTTTTCAGGCGAACTGCAGGCCAGGCCCAGCGGTAAGTGCCAACCCCCACGGTGTGCCATTTTGTCACACACACCCCTCAAGAATGACACCCAGGGTGGGCTGCACCCTCCGAACCCCCCTTCCTACACCCCTGATGGGGGTCTCACTTCTGGCAGCAATTCTGCTAACTGCAATTTCCAGACCCAGCACAGTGGAAGCCCAACACGGAATGCATTGCGGTAATCCATTTCTCGGGAGCATAGTGATGTAGAAATCGCACACCTTCATATATTACCCATAAGGAACCTATGTTGATAAATGTGTTCCTAAAACCAGAAGTGTCATTATGTGCCAAAGAAAACCCACACCTGACTTTATCACAAAAGTTTGTCTTTATTTACTTTATTTTGCTGTTTGTTTTACATAAAGTTATTTGCCTCTGCAAACCTTTTATTTTACTATAAGTGTTTAATTACACGTCTTTAGAAAGATGCAATCTCCATACATCTTATGAACTCAATAAAGAAATTGCAGAGAAACATCAATTGTTGTTAAGCAAACCATTGAAACGATGTATAAATATATATTCCATGTAGTTTTTGTTTGTAACTGTATTTTGGTCGTAACAAAAAGCGATGTATCAAAGGGGACTTGACCACAGATTTCCCAGAGGAGAAATCTTCTGATCATAACATTCTTCCTCTGCAATTCCAGGAACTTTGCATCAACACTGAGCCTGCAGCAAACAAGAAGAATTAACTCCCATATCACACCCAGTTTCTAAAAACCAGACTCCATTGTTTCCCCGGAATCCGACTATCAACCTACCTTTTAAACCCACCAGGACTCTTTTGCACCTACCTTGCCTGTCAAATGTAAATTAGTTTGCACCTGTGTGTTTTTGTTTCTGCACCCGTGTAATCGTTTTTGGACTCCTCACCTATGTATCCACATATAACTCAATCTCTCACACCCACAACCCAAAAATGTAGTGTACCTACCTTACCATAGTAAATGAAAGTGTTACTCACCTGTAGATGGGGTTTTTCCTTTTGCTTTGCCTTGGGGGTACCCAGTTGCAACTGAAATAAAGGATCATAGCTTAAGGCTGCCTTGTTTTTGTCTCTTTGGTTGCTGGCTTTTCCAAACCTTGATATTGTAATTTTTCCATCAATAGGAGTCAACTCCTAGGGGCCAAGGTCCCTTTGACACAACACCACCCCCACAAGTTGATGGGCATTGCCGTTCAAATGGTGTGTGTGTGCCACGTATTGTGATTGTGGGGCAGGGCTTAGCTGGGCCCTCTGAATGTTTTCTTCAAGTTGGCACACCTGGTTGAGAGTTACCAATGCCTAGACCAGGGGTCAGCAAACTTTTTCAGCAGGGGGCCAGTCCACTGTCCCTCAGACCTTGTGGGGGGCCAGACTATATTTTGAAAAAAGCAAAGAATGAATTCCTATGCCCCACGAATAACCCAGAGATGCATTTAAAATAAAATCGCACATTCTGCTCATGTAAAAACATGCTGATTCCTGAACCGTTCGCGGGCTGGATTGAGAAGGCGATTGGGCCGCATCTGGCCCCCGGGCTGTAGGTTGCCTACCCCTGGCCTAGACTAACATACCCTCCCACATTTCTCTGATGAAAATAGGGATGATGATAATAATAATAATAATAATAATAATAATAATAATAATAATAATACAATACCCAATTGACTGGGTTGCCCCAGACACTCTGGACAGCTTTGAACATGTATAAAAATGGAACAAAACATTACACATTAACAAACTTCCCTATACGGGGCTGCCTTCAGATGTCTTCTCAAGGATGTATAATTGCTTATCTCCTTGGCTTGGGATTCGCATAACTCCATACCCTCCAACATTTCTCCAATGAAAATAGGGACATCCTAAGGAAAGTGGGACACTCTGGGATCAAATCAGAAACTGGGGCAGATTCTGTAAAGCCAGGACTGTCCCTGGAAAACAGGGACACTTTGAGGGTCTGGACTAGTCTGGTCAAGCTATTCCAGTCCACGAACAGGCAGGCTGTTGTTGCTGCCAAAGGCATTCATAGCCACTGAGGCAGAGTTCCTATCTTCTAACCTGTCGCTAAAATGCCTATATCTAATTTTTTCCCCTCCATAGTTTCTGCAACTGTTTCTGTATGAGGCTCCAGTCACCACTAGATGGCTTCTAAGCATGGCAGATTGCAACAGAAGCAACAGATATTGCTAAACTTCTAATCACTTCCCAGCATTTGCCAGAACAAAACATACAGGGTCACTCCCACTCGCTGCAGTCTTTTAATTGTCCTTGGTGCGTTTGTTTTGTTTTGTTTTGTTTTGTTTTGTTAAAAAGGGCAAGATTCAGTCTTGCAAATGTGTAGCACTTCAAACATGGGTGCCAAGACCAGGTGGTGGCAACACTGACAGTCATGTTGCTGTTTCTTGGCATTCAAGGCCAATCTGAAGTGAGTTGCTTGTTGTTTCATTTATGGTCGATTCCCACCCACCTCCACCATTTACATAGGTCTCCACATCATGCCAATCCTGAAGCTGAGGCTCCAATACTTTGGCCAGCTCATGAGAAGAGAAGACTCCCTGGGAAAGTCCCTGATGCTGAGAAAGATGGAGGATACAAGGAGAAGGTGACGACAGAGGACGAGATGGTTGGATAGTGTTCTCGAAGCTACCAGCATGAGTTTGACCAAACTGTGGGAGGCAGTGGAAGACAAGAGTGCCTGGCGTGCTCTGGTCCAGGGGGTCACAAAGAGTCGGAAACGACTAAACAACAACGACAACCACATCATGCCAACTGCAGCTGCGCATCTGATGCTGGAGGATCCAGATCAGTGTTTCGCAAAGTGGATGATACCAGGGGGGTTACTGGAATGATCCAATGGGGCAGCAGTAGCCCCAGGTGCAATTGGGGGACATGGAATAAAAATAAGAGGGCGGTGGAAGTGTAAAGAAACAAGAGAAGAGAATAAAATTTTGAGAAACCATTCATCCATGTTTCATCTGTTGTGTAATGACGCTTATCAACTTAACATAAAATCATGGTGATTATTTTCCAAATAAACACACAAAATGCAAGTTAACTTTAAAAAAGAGAAATCTGCTAAAAATAGCCAATCGTGGTGATTTTAGAATGCTGCTGCCCAAATAGAGCTGAACGTTAATAAATTGGCAGCAGCACCACCGGTTCATCCTTCTCATTGGGATTATCTTTAATATTATTCGTAATTTTAATTTGAAAATTATCCTTTGTTGCCTTAATTTTCTGTGTGCGGTGTGAATGTTACTATGGTTGATTTTAATAAATAATTTTATCGTTTCAAGCTTCAACATGTCTTATTTACAACATCTTCTTTCATCACTATGTGGTAGGACATAGGTAGGAATACAGCAACATAAAACAATGCAAATTTGTCATGGCAACTTTCTGTCTGTTCGCTTAAAGAAGGCAGATTTCCAGGGGGGGCACAGGGCCAGATTTAGGTTTGATGAGGCCCTAAGCTAGTGGAGGTAATGGGGCCCTCTATATGTCCAGCTGTCCTTTGTCAACAACAAATTGTTACTGTTTTTTGTGTTGAATATATGCTATATGGTATTTTATGGACCTAATAGGTATCGAAAGCCATTTGCACATAACAAATAGGAGCCTACATGACACAAAACACTGTTGTTGTATATAGGCTTTATTTTATTTGGTTTTTTATCCTATATTTTGGAAAGGTACATCCAGGTTTTTTCCCTTTAAATTTTTGTGGGGGCCCCAAGAGAGTGGAGCCCTAAGCTATAGCTTGTTTAGCTTATATGTAAATCCGGCACTATGTTTTGTCTTCTAGTTGGCCAAATGAGTTTGGGAACCTCTGATCCAAATGGATGCCATGTAGCAGCAACCCTTCCCCCATCTCAACAGCCACAACATAAAGCAAGGGAGGGGAATCTTTCTTCAGCCCAAGGGCCACATTCCCTTCTGGGTTACCTAACAAAGGCCACATGCCAGAGGAAGGCAGGGCCAGAGGCAAAAGTGGGTGGAGCAGCAAATGTAAATTTTACCTTTGTACAGGAAGAAGAAGAAGAAGAGTTTGGATTTGATATCCCGCTTTATCACTACCCGAAGGAGTCTCAAAGCGGCTAACATTCTCCTTTCCCTTCCTCCCCCACAACAAACACTCTGTGAGGTGAGTGAGGCTGAGAGACTTCAGAGAAGAGTGACTAGCCCAAGGTCACCCAGCAGCTGCATGTGGAGGAGCGGGGAAGCGAACCCGGTTCCCCAGATTACGAGTGCACCGCTCTTAACCACTACACCATGCTGGTTTTGACACATACCCTCCACGCAGGCAAGCATGGGGTGTTATCAGAGTTCCAAGGGCACACATGGATGAAACATTGGATGAGCATCTCCTCAATTCCTTCAGCCAAGACATTTATAAAGATGTTGAACAACACAGGGCAGAACCCTGCAGCCACTGGCAGAGGAACAGGGGTGCAGGGGGAACGCACCGTCCCTGGTGGCATCATCCTGGTGACTACACCCCCCCCCCGGGCGCCACACTCCCGCAGGCGGAATGCCATGCTCCCAGGATGCGCGGCACGCCCCCGGGAGGTGCACCAGCCACGCCCACACCTGCTCTCTGTCCCCCCCCCCCAGAGCTTAAGGCTCCGCCACTGTTTGCAGCACCCCACTTGTCAGTCAGTCAGTCAGCTACAAATCCACCTAACAGTTACCTCATCCAGCCTGCATTTTACTAGCTTCTCCACAAGAATATCCTGATGAATTTGGGGTGCAAAGCAGGACCAGTGAAGGGTGTGGCCTGGGGAGAACTTGGGAGCCAGACAGCTGCCATGCCTGAGGCTGTCCACCCCTGATATAAAACAGAGACAAACTGTAAAGCAGGCCTCCTCAAACTCGGCCCTCCAGATGTTTATGGCCTCCAACTCCCATGAGTCAGGGATGATGGGGATTGTAGTCTCAAAACATCTGGAGGGCTGAGGTTGAGGAAGCCTGCTGTAAAGGGTAAAGAGAAGGAAGCCCTGCTAGGATTCTGTATGTGCAGAAATGGAAGGAAGAAGAAGTTCCATCCAAAGTGGAATGGATAAGTGGGTTAATGGATTATGTATCTCAAATCTTTCCGTGAAGATAAGGAAAATGATATAATCCTGGCCATGGCAAAATTTCTATGGGAGGTAGTAAGAATTAGAAATATTGGATAAAACACAGTGACTGCCTAGTAATATTTTTTTCTGTATTTCTGCTGTACTTTGCTTTTGAAATCACTTTTGCCAGTCTTTGGACCATAATAAAGAATGTGTGTGTGTGTGTGTGTGTGTGTGTTTGCAGAACTGGCAAAATTAACAGCGAAATCTAATGGTGAGTGTTTAATGGAAGAATGGATACCTTCTTCAGACAATTTAAAGAAATATTATATTATGATGAACTTGCAAGCAGGGTTTGACCTTTGAGCAACGGAAATCATATCTATCAAATCATAACCACAATATTGTCATCTACAATACTGTGGCTATGATTTGATGGCTAGAAGACAGGGTGCAGAAGATATACAGCATACAAAGGTGTGCACAGCTTGACCAAAACAGCCTCGTGGGCCAAATGGAGAAGCCTGGCAGGCTGAATTAGGCCTGCAGGTCTGAGGTCCCCCATCGCTGTGTGTGTTTAATACAATTGCCCCAAATGTCTAGTGCAGCTTGAAAGTTGATAGAGAAAAGACAGAGTGAAGCAACAGTCTGCAAGTCTGTCAATTTTGTAGTTAATTCCTTATTTTATATTCTCTTTTGTAAACAACATAGAGGTTTCGGGGGGGGGTGCATGTGACAAAAGATACAGCCTCTTATTCTGGGATAGGCAAACTTGGCCCTCCAGATGTTTTGGGACTACAACTCCCATCATCCCTGACCACTGGTCCTGTTAGCTAGGGATGATGGGAGTTGTTGTCCCAAAACATCTGGAGAGCCAAGTTTGCCTATGCCTGCTCTTGTTCAACAGATAGACCTAACAGAGACTGGTGGAGTGCTCTGCTGGAAAAGCATTACAGATTGCTTTCTGGGGTTGGGAATGGCAGCATGGAGGCTGGAGAGCCCTTGTTAAGAACCTGTCTGAAGCAGCCAAACAAACAAGACAGGAGAGACGATTGCAACATTGCTTCACCCAGATATAGCGCCGAGATTGCAAAAGAAATTTTGGTGTCGTAACCCTGTTGAACTAAAGCCTTGACATGAGGAGGAGATTAGCTTAAAGTTCTCCTCTCCGTTGGGAATTTAAAAGCCCAGTTGCTTGGGCTAATCACTGTTGGGAGAATAAAAGCATTTTCATCCTGCTGAGCAGTAAATCCCAAAATAGTGGTCTCTTTGTGTTCCTTATCCAGGCTTGGAAAGCTCCCGATTGCCCTTGTGAATATCTTCATTTACACTTAAGAACATAATCGCAGAATTGTAGAGTTGGAAGGGATACTAAGGGTCATCTAGTCCAACCCCCTGCAATGCAGTACTACTGGCAAGCAAGGAGTCTCACCTCTTATATTTATGCAGCTGGTTCTTCCTGCCTAAGCGCAGAAGCTTGCATTAGTCCTTACTGAAATTCATTTTGTTAGTTTTGGCCCAGTTCTGCAATCTGTTACGGTCATCTTGAATCCCGATTCTGTCTTCTCTGGCATTAGCTCCCCTCCCAGTTTGGTGTCGTCTGCGAATTGGATAAGCATCCCCTCAATTCCTTCGTGCAAAACATTTTTAAAGGTGTTGAACAGCACTCCAGTTGCCACTTTTTTCCAGGGTGACGAGGAACCATTAGTGAGCACTCTTTGGGTTTGGTCAGCCAGCCAGCTACAAAACCACCTAACAGTTACCTCATCTAGCCCACATTTTCCCAGTTTCTCCACCAGAATATCCTGGGGGACCTTGTCAAAAGCCGTACCGAAATCAAAATACACTATGTCCACATTCCTCTGATCCACCAAGCTTGTAACTCTATCCAAAAAAAATGAGATTTGTATGGTATGACTTGTTTTTGAGAAAGCCATTAATCACAGCGTCATTTTCTGTTTAAATAATATGTTCTAGGACCTTTCCTGGTATCAATGTCTGGTTGGTACTTACCTGGGGCTTCTTCTCTCCCCCCCCCCCTTTTGAAGATGGGGAAAACATTTTCCCACCTCCAGTCTACAGGGACCTCAGCTGTTCTCCAAGAATTCTCAAAGATCATAGACAGAGGCTCTGAGATTATATCCACAAACTGCTTTAGTGTCCTTGGGTGCAACTCAACAGGCCCTGGAAATCTGAATTCATTTAAAGTATCTAGGTGTTCCCTTGCCACCTCTTTTCCTGTCTTGGACTTCAGCTCACTCCTTGCATTCTGTGTCCCACCTAGTCATGTTCTCACAGTGGTCCCCCAGGTGCCCCAATGAGAAGCCCACTAGGTGGACCTCAGCACAGCAGCACTCTCCCATTCTTTGGTTCACAGCAACTGGTATTAAGAAGTATGTGTGCCTCCAACTGTGTAGGCAGATCATAGCCATCATGACTAGTAGACATCAGTAGTGTTCTACTCCAGTATCTTAGGCTGAACGCCTTATCATGTGGAACCACCAAGGTCTGTACTTGCCTCATTTTCAAGCCTTCCAAGTTGGTGACCATCACTGCCTCCCGAGGGAGCAAGTTGTGTAGTTTAACTCTGCATTGTGTAAAGAAGGACTCTCTTTTATCCATCCTGAATCTCTCAACACTCAAGTTTCATTGGGTTAGGAGAGAAGGAGAAACACTTTTCTCTGTCCACTGCCTCCAGGCTATGAGCAATCTTATAAACTGCTATCATGTCCTTCTCTTAATTACCTTTTCTCCAAACTAAAAAGTCTCAGACTTTGGCCCGTGGTGGCTGGTGCCCTTTGGAACTGATTGGGCGGAATGCAGGGAACCCTGACAGTAGGTGGCGCCAGAGCCAATGACAGGCAGAGCTAACCGATTCACAGTGCACCTCCCTGCTGCGTTGTACAAGACCAGGGGTCAGCAAACTTTTTCAGCAGGGGGCCAGTCCACTCTCCCTCAGACCATGTGGTGGGCTGGACTATATTTTGAAGGAAAAGAATGAACAAATTCCTATGCCCCACAAATAACCGAGAGACACATTTTAAATAAAAGGACACATTCTACTCATGTAAAAACACACTGATTCCTGGACTGTCCTCAGGCTGGATTTAGAAGGCGATTGGGCTGGATCCAGCCCCCAGGCCTTAGTTTGCCTACCCATGTACAAGACAGACAATTGCATTTTTGTGGCAGAGCAATTGTCAATTAAGTAAGACCACTTGGTAGAGCAGAATGTGGTACCACTTCATAAGTTAACAGAGCACTGTAGAGTCATGAGGGGTGAAACTGACAGGGACAGGTTTCAAGAGGACCAGGTCTCTTTTATTTGCTTTATTAATTCTTACCTAGAGGAACCTCAACCATCTGCTATTCATTCTGGAGGGCCTGGTGTCTTAATTCTAGGCATGGTTGCCCTAGTATGCTTTTGTTAATACCATTAATTTTTGTATGTTTGTCTTAGTTTGCTGCACGGTATACAGGTGCTGCCATATTCTGAAGAGCAAGAAAGAGGACACATTTGCCAACTTCTACTTTTAACTATGGATCGCTGTGAGGACTCTACACATGAAAAAGAAGGTGTGCCCTGGGGAAAAAAGAGGACATATGGCAACCCTTTTCCAGCCCAATGCAGGAATCGCAACTAAAGAATCCCTAATAGATGTCCACCTAAACTCCAATGAAGGAGAGTCCACCACCTTCTGAGGTGGTCTGTTCCACTGTCAAACAGCTCTTACCACCAGAAAGTTCTTCCTAAGGTTTAGTCAGAATGTCCTTTCTGGCAGTTTGAACCCATTGGTTTGGATCATACCCTCAGGAGCAGCAGAGAACAAGTTCGCTCCACCTTCCATGTGACAGCCTTTCGGCTATTTGAAGATGGCCATCATATCACCTCTCGGGCTTCTCTTCTCCAAGCTAAACATACCCAACCTCCTCAACTTTTCCTTGTAAGGCTCGATTTCCAGACCCTTGATCATCTTGGCCCCCTTCCTGTACACATGTCCCTTCTTAAACTGTGGTGCCCAGAATTGGACACAGGACTCCAGGTGAGGTCTGACCAAGGTAGAATAGAGTGGAAAAATGGATGTGACCTTTGTTTTATGTAGGCTACATTCCAGACACACAAAAGTTCTACACACACACACACACACACACACACACCTCCATCCTGGCAAGCAAAAAGCATTATCAGAGTTCAAGGACACTTTCCAGCCAGAAAAAATAAAGCACTCAGGGAGTGTGTGGAGTAGGGCCATGTGAGGGCTTGGGCTTGGGCAGTGTCCTAGAGGGCAGTTTTGAGTTTCCACACTGTTGATTTTAAAAAATACAAGTAGAAATACTTGAAATATTAGCTTGGAGTTTATTTTATATGTATTTATGTATGTACTGGAAGCTCTGCCCCAACTCGCTTTGCTCTGCCCTGCTATGGAAGTTGTGTGACGACATTATTATATTTTTATTATACAGACTTGTCTAGGTGGATTACCATAGGCTCCAAAACATCTCTGACATTTTCTTTTGGAGAGACTGGAGTGTCGTATGTTTGTCTGGCTCAACTCTCGGCTGGGAGCTTTACAGGGAATGACACTGCACAAGGGGTGTTGTGTAATAGGTTGAGTGCTGCATAGTACCTCTAAGGTTTAGAGTAAGGATCAGCAACCATTTGGTGTCCATGGGCACATTTGCAAATAAGAGAAACTGCAGTGCGCACCACATGCGCACACCTCACAAGTTATTCTATTAGCTGAAGCAGAATGCTTCTTTAGAGTGAAATTTAAGGAGAGGGAAGGACTCTCTGGGTACCAGAGGCACCCTCTGAAGGTGCATCAGTGGGGCAGCATGTAGTAGTATTATTATTACTACTACTACAGTGGTACCTCGGCTTAAGTACTTAATTCGTTCCAGAGGTCCGTACTTAACCTGAAACTGTTCTTAACCTGAAGCACCACTTTAGCTAATGGGGCCTCCTGCTGCCGCCGCGCCGCCGGAGCATGATTTCTGTTCTCATCCTGAAGCAAGGTTCTTAACCTGAGGTACTATTTCTGGGTTAGCGGAGTCTGTAACCTGAAGCGTATGTAACCCAAGGTACCACTGTACTGCTACTTCAGTGTCCACTGGGTGGAACCTTCCTCCCTAATAGACTCCTTTTCTGCCTGCAAGGACTTCTCTTTTTCCTTTTGCCTGCAGACAGTCAGGCAAAATCCCATAGGGACATAGGAAGTGCCTTCTGGATCAAGCCAATGGCCCCTCTAGTCCAGCATCTTGTTCTTACAGTGGCTGACCGGATGCTCCTGAGAAGCCCACAGGCAGGATCTGAGCGCACAAGCTATTCCCCTCCTGTAGTTTCCAGCAACTGGCATTCAGAAGCCTCAATGCCTCCAGCTACGGAGGCAGAGGATAGCCACCAATCCTCTTTCCCTGCCATCCAGGTTGTTGGCCATTGCTGCTTCCTGCAGGAGCAAGTTCCATCTAGGCACAGTGCAAAGAAATCCTTTCTTTCCTTTCCTCGGTGTGGAGGCGTCTGGAACAGGAGCAGGAGGCGGCAGCTTGGGCAACTGGGCCATTGTCACCCTGGAACAAAAAGGAAATTTCCAACCCGGACTTTGAAACATATGCTGCGCACAATCCGGACTTTGAAACTTATGTTGCACCCCACCCCGTCCCCTCAACAGCCCAATCTCAACACTCAGTTTAGAAAACACGTGCTCGTGTGTGTTATCAGCAGTGTATTTATGTTAAGGGAGGAGGAGAAAAGAAGAGGGAGCTTCGGCTGGCTGTTGCCGCTGCCTCTCAGTTACAAAGTACTTGAATTACAGCTTGCGCAGGCCCAACGTGGCATCCAGCAAGTCCCTGCTTGCAGGCTTGGAAAGGAGGAGGACGCAGTCGAGAGCCTGGCTCGCGCTTTAAAGTTGCGTGCGTGTTTCTGCTTGTGTGTGTGCGTGTATGCGCGACGCTGCTCGGGGGAGGGGAGCGAGCCCAGCTAGCCACTAGCAAGGAGATCTTCTCTGTCTCCCTCTCCCTCTCCCCCCAACCTCCAACAATACTTTAACTGTCAATCAGGCTTAATAGGGTATAAAACCTGCTCCCAGGGCAAGGGAGCCGCGCCGGGAAGATAAGAAAGTGTCCCAGGAGGAGCAGCCAGAGGTCGCCGAGAGGGACGCAGGCAGGCAGGCAGGCAACGCGAGTCGGACTCCTTCCCTGCCTCGGATCGGCGGCTCAGGAGCAAACAAGAAGCGGCCAAGGCTCTCCGCCACTTCTTTTCGCGTCTGCGTAAGAAAAAGCAGAGGAGGAGGAGGAGGAGGCGGGCAAAGGCGGCGGGGAGTTTTCTTTACGCGGCGTATGTATAGAAGGGGGAGGGACCCCGGCGCGCTGTCCTGAACCTCCCCCCCCCCGTCACTGTTTTGTTTTTTTTAAAGCCAACTCCTTCCAAAAGTCTCTTTTTTTTCCAACCCTTTCCCCGAGAAGCAATTTCCTGAACTCCCCAGAATAGACATGAGCTGTCTGGAAAAGCGCTGCCGGCTCCCCATGCAGACGCCGCCGCCTCGGAGAGCTTCTGGGGGGCTTTCCAGCCCGGCTTAGACGGCAGGACGCTCTCCAAAGGAAACAAGGAGTTTTCTTTCGCGAAAGCGGAGAAACGGGCTCGATCCTCTCCGGGACCCGGATCGCCCAGCAACTCTGGAAAGTTCTTCCGAGCTGTTTGTTTTGAGATCTCCCGCTCCTCAGCGCGGCTGCTCTTGCTTGGCACTTTGGGAGAGCCCCAGCGCAAGATCTGTATATCTATATTTATACATCCATATGTGTACTCGGAAGTAAGCTCCGTTTTTAAGCGGGCTGGCGCCCGGGTAGAGCGTACCTAGGACGGCGGCTTTCCATTGGATTCTCTACCCACCTGCGAGGAAGTCCGACCGAGGAAGCCAGAAACTCGCGCAACGCCAGAGCGGACTTTTGCGCGCAAGCTCGCGCAACCCATCTTCTCCCCCCCTTTTTTTGTTTTTTTGTTTGGCGGGGTGAAGATACGTTTGCCTAGGATCCGACACACACTTTTGGACGCCGTGCTCCCCCTTCCCCACCCCTCCTTCTCGACGGACTCCTCAAAATTCCCTCCCTCTTCGTGTGTAACCCCCCAACCCAAAGAGGATGGTTTGGAGACGTCTGGGCGCTCTGCTGCTCTTCCCGGTGCGGATGCTTTGCTTGGTAGCCAAGGCGGCGGCGTCCACGGTGCTCCCCAGCAAACTCCGCGACTTGGCCGGGGACAGCGTGCTCATCACCGGAGGAGGACGCGGCATCGGGCGCTACTTGGCCAAGGAGTTCACCAGACGAGGCGCCCGCAAGGTGAGAGGCTGGGAATAATGGGTGGCAATGATTTGAAGGCTGGGTGCGTGCGCCTTCTGGGGAGCGCGGGGGGGGGGGTCCAACCTGAAGCTGCCTTCCAGGTCCCCCTTCCAACCTCTCCGCTTGCATCGGTGAAGCATAGTAGCCAACTCCTAGAGGCCGAGGAGTCTTCGCCAGCCACCCCACAATAAAATATTTGAGGGTGCCAGGCCCCCCTAAAGTTGATGGGCATTGCCATTCAAATGGTGTGCGTGTATCGTGCCTTGTGATTGATTGCGTGGGTCTTACCTGGACCCCCAAAATATTTTATTCAAGTTGGCATCCTTGCTGTAAAGGGACCCTGCAGTTTAAGGGTTAGCCTACAGGACAACTGAATTCTACTCAGAGTAGATTCCTGGAAATGGGTGAGCCTGTTACTTGCACCCATTAGCCTGGGTCTGCTGTTTGTTTATTGCATTTATACCCGACCTTTTCTCTCTCTAACCAAGCTACTTGAGGGGGGCTACATGGTTCTCCCTTTCTTCATTTAATACACAACAACAACAACGCTGTGAGGTTGATTAGGTGGAGAGACAGTGACTGGTTCCACGTCAGTGTCATGGCCAAGTAGGGATTTGAACCGTGCTCTGCCAAGCTCCTAGTCTGACACTCTAACCAGTAGGCTACCACTGGCTCTCATTGACTAGCCTTGGCTGCAACCCTAAAACTGGGAGCAGGGCAGGGGAAGCACACCTGAAGCTGCCTCTCCCACCGCCTCCCAACTTCTCTACTTGCATTGGTGTGGCAGAGATTGTGCAATGAAGACAGGGCAGCCTAATGGTCAAGGCTGCATTCCTAATCCCACTTAACCTGGGGTTCTGAGGGGAGTAGGAGGAGCCTCCGCTTGAAGCTACTTTCCAAACCTCCCCCCCCCCCCCGCCTCCAATTTATCTGGCTGCATGAATAGAGCAACTGTGCAAGTGACAGATTGTGCAATTAAGGTGGAGTTGCCCGGCGGCTCATGCAGCAATTCTCAACCCACTTAACCCGGACGGAGAGCAAGCCCCACTGAATCAATGGGACTTGCTTCTGAGAAGCCATGTTTAGGATGCAGCCTAAATTGCGGGCAGTGCTCTGCAATGAGGGAGATGCCACAGATCTCTGATCAGTTGGCTCCCACACCCAAAACTCAGGTGGGCTGGCTTGCCACATTTTATTTATTCATTAACTTAATTTCTACCCCACTCCCCATTTTATTCCACAACATCCCTGTGATTATAGGGTGAGAGACAGTCTTGGAAGGTCACCCCAGGGAGCTTTATGGCTAAATGGGGATTTGAACCCTGGTCTCTCAAGTCCTAAGTCGGACCCTCTAACCACTACACCTGAAGCAAGTAAAGTAGCCAACTATGCCATCTAAAGGAATGTGTCTGTGCATACAGGTTTAAAACCACTTTACAGCACCACTGGCTATGAATTGGGTAGCTCCCAGTTCAGATCTCAACTCTGCCTTAATTTGATCCTAGAGACTTAATTTAATTTGATCCTTGAGAGTTGGAAGGGACCCGAAGCATCATCTAGTCCAACCTGCTGCAATTTCCCTAAATGGTCTTCATCAAACCACTCTTTTTGCCCACCCTTCAACTACAATAAGAGGAATATTAATCTAGATTACAGGGTTATTGTATGGATTATGGTTTCCAGATAATGCAGGAAGGATAATATCCCGAGTCAGGCCATTGGTTCATCTAGCTCAGCCTACACTGACTGGCAGTGGCTGTCCGGGGTTTCAGGCAGGAGTCTCTCCCCACTCTGCTGGGGATCAAACCGGGGACCTTCTGTGGTAGATGCTTTACCACTGCAGCTCTCAGGGGTTGCCAAACTGTTTGGGCACACGGGTGCATTTGCAAACTCTTGTGGGCGCCATGTGCCTTATGTGATCATCCACACATGCACACACTGTGTTTATGAGCCATGTGTCATGCAGAGGTTAAGGCTGTGGTCCTAAGCAGCTCCTGGAAGAGCTGTGTAGCTCAGTGGCTGAGCATCTGCCTTGCAAGCAGAAGGTCCCAGGTTCAGTTCCTGGCATCTCCAGGTAGTAGCAGGAAAAGACCCTTTTCTGAAACCATGCATAGCCTCTGCAAGTCAATGTAGATGATAATGAGCCAGATGGATCAATGGCCTGTGTTTGTATAAGGCAGCTTCCTATTTAAACCAAACTCTCTTTTTTCAAAACCATGAGGACTAGAACCCTGCTTTATTTTTTTAAGGGAAGGACCAAAGCTCAATGGTAGAGCACACCCTTCTGGTGCAAAAGATCCCCCGTTCAATCCCAAGCATCTTTAAGTAGGGCTGAGAGCCTGGAAGAGCCATTGCCAGTCAGTGCAGACAATACTGAGCTAGATGGACCCAGTAGTCTGACTTGGTAGAAGGCAGTTTCCTATGTAACTCAATATGACTTTCTTCTGTATAGCCATGCATAGGATTGCATGGCTTATAGCACACATGTGCCGTTGGTGCTCTGTCAAGGTGATTTAAGCTTTCTTTCTGCCTGGCAGTTTTCACACTGCATGTGCAACCGGGGTAAAGGATTTGCCTCCCCCCCCCCCAGCCCACACACTGCTAGCAATATTTCTTGCAGATGATAAGGGAGCAGTCACGCCCAGGGAGGGGTAGACCTCCCACATCCAGCTCTCATTGAGCTGAATGACACCCCACGGCCCAGTGGAATGCAGCCAGACCATTACGGCTGTCTGGTTTGTTTGCTAAATGGAGAGGGGCTCTAGGGCGTCAGGAATATGTGCAAACCTTTATTTCCATGGGTGGCAGATGGCAGATCTGGAGCTACCGGTAAATGTCTGGGTAGTTCATAGCAGAGCAGCAAAGATTTCTGACTCTCGACTGCTCGACATTGTTAGCAACCTTTGGGTAAACAGGAATGAATTTTACACGGGAGGGGTACATGCAAAACTAGTTCCTGGGCTTACATTTACTCACAGTAGACCCATTGAAATTAAATGATGTGATTAAATAAGGTCCATAGAATTCAACTTAGTTGAATACCACCCTCTAATCCTAAATCTATGGCTTCAGACACACCATGCATTTAAAGCACAAGACTCCCCTCCTCCCAAGAGTCCTGGGACCTGCAGTTTACCCTTCGCAGAGCTACAATTCCCAGCACCCTTGTCAAACTGCAGTTCCCAAGATTCTTTGGAGGAAGTCATGTGTTTTGAAATGTGCTTTAAATATTTGCAGTTCTGGTCGTTTTGTACCTGACCCTTGTGTGGGTGGATTTGGGGGTTGGGAGGGGGCCAACAGCCTGAAGTCTTCCCTCCCTTGATTATGCAACCACTCCATAATCTGGAGCATGTGGCAGCAGGTTGTGGCTTCCGGGAGGTGAAGGGAGTGTAGTTTGCACATGCCCAGAGATGCAATCTGCCCTTTGATGTGGCTCGACTGAATGCAGTGGGTTTCGGAACAAAGGCAAATTTGGGACTGGCCTGTCTTGGGGTTCTGACATAAGAAGAACTCTGTGGAAAGTCTGTTTTGTCCATTTGCACACAGTGTGGAAAGAGAGGCTTCTTGGAAGCTCAGAATCTAGGGGCAAAGGCACCACCACAACTTGACCACTGAACCTCAGCCTCCACAGAACCTCTGTGATAGCTCAGTCCTTAGAGCATGAGACTCTTAACCTCAGAGTCATGGGTTTGAGCCCCACATTGGACAAAGGATTCAGAATTGGACCAGATGACCTTCAGGGTCCCTTCCAACTCTACAATTCTGATTCTATGAAAACGAATTTGCTGAATCCTCTAAGCCAGTAGTCATTGCCACATCTTGTAGCTAAGTGGTGGTGACAGGTAAATTGAAACTCTGGTCTCAGAGGGGCTGGGCAGTGTATCTTCAAATGGTAAGACTATGTATTGATTCACTTCCAGATGTGGAAAGCCAGCTCCCTAGGGAGTGGGACTCTGAGCTTCTACCCCAGAGTCCTGCTCCAATGGCACCCCTGCCTGCATGTTAACTACAAATTATAAGAAGAGCTGGATGGTCAGTTCCTTAGTTAGCTTGATGGGGATATTGGATAATGCTGTCTTTCCATAAGCTACATAGAACTGATGGAGTCTCATTACTGCTTACTGGGCTGGTTGCATGCCAGGGGAACATTAGACATGGCTTGTTTGTTGCAGTCCATACCACTAGGGGGAGCTTCTCAAAAAAATTGCATTATAAAGACCCTTCCCGATTGGTGTTTCGCTGTGGGTGTACAGTGGTACATCGGGTTAAGTACTTAATTCGTTCTGGAGGTCCGTTCTTAACCTGAAACTGTTCTTAACCTGAAGCACCACTTTAGCTAATGGGGCCTCCCACTGCTGCCGCGCCACCGCCGCGCGATTTCTGTTACCATCCTAAAGCAAGCTTCTTAACCTGAAGCACTATTTCTGGGTTAGCAGAGTCTGTAACCCGCAGCATCTGTAACCTGAAGCATATGTAACCCGAGGTACCACTGTATCCTGCAACATGTGCTTGATTCATTGATAATGCATTAGCGGTGGGTTTGTTCTGCTTTCGTTTGTGCTTCCTCGATGCTGCCACAAAAGTGCTGTTTGGAGGTGCTACAGCACAACAAAAGCGAGACAACAATGGCAACAGCAGCCCCCAAACATTTGTAGTATGAAAAGTTATGGGATTTCAGCAGGAAGTTACGAGGTATGCACCGATTGGAAATGAAGCAGTGTGACCCATCTAAAACTTCTGTCTGCATAAACAGCATTGAAAATGGGATCAAGTATGACCCCCACCCCCAATTGTATCATGAGCACCAATCATCATATATTTTCAATAAAAAGGACATCTGGGGATGCCCTAAGTAAGCCTTAGGATTCATTCAACCCAGTATTGTCTGCTCTGGACAACCAAGTCCGTTGACGCAGGCATCAAATCTGGGATTTCTGACATGCAAAGCCAGCTACACTTGACTGTGCAAATGAGAGGCAGCGTTTCAAAAACTGAACAGGAGGCCAAAGCAACCGAACTGGGGAATCTGGTTGGGTGACACCAGAAGAAAGGGGACGACTCTGTTGGTTTTGATTGGCGGCAGGGATTTCAGGGGGTGGGGCCCTGTGCTGGCGTGTGCGCACACGTTGTGGTGGGGAAAACCCCTTCGTGCTTCCAAACGGCAGAGATGCCAATCTTGTTCCAGCTTGCACGGAAATAGGGAGTGCGTTCACGAGCTGTGCAGCTGACTGACAGTTTGCATTTGTGATTTACAGGCTGAGTACACTCTTTGCTGTTTATTTATCATCGGTATTTTTATACCGTGCACATATGGGCGTTTGTACATACCAGGGGCTGCCACCCTTGCTTGGTTTGTTCACCCAACCAGTCCCCTTGCCAAAACAACCCCCTTCCCTTAGAACTCGTCAAAAGCCTTTTATGATTATCCCCCCACTTCTCACCCTTCCTCCGCCCCACCACCACCAATGTTGGAGGTGCAAAAGAGAAAGGCAGGGTGGGTTGCAAAAGTCTTGTATCTTCTTCTGTTGGGATGAAGAGTTGGTCCAGCAGTAGGAGGAAGGAGACCAGAAGAAGCCAGCCAGCCAATCTGGGAATCGGCAACTGCTGCAGCAGTAGATTACCAGGGTGACTGGCTACCACTTCTGGCAGCCTTCCTTATTCCCACACAGACTGACCCTTCATCCTAATTGGGTGGGTGGCTGGTGGCAGAGTGGCTCTCCAAGCTGCCCAGGGAGGAGAAAGGTCACCAGTAGCACAGTGCTGTCCACTGGAACCCAGTGGCAGGGCTCCCAGGGCTGGCAGACTGAGGATTCAGCAAAGACCAAACCCATGGGACTCACTAATGTGTGTTAGCGATTGCAGCAGAGAAACAGGGGAGCAGTCGATTCTGGATTAACGGATTTGGCACAAACGAAAGGTGCACTCTAGATCACTGGAACAAGGCAGGCTAGCAATAGCCAAGCTTCCCCTTCTTCTGGCTATAGGACTCTGCTTTAGCTGGCTGGAGAGACAGGGGTTATCGCAGGAAGTAAAGCAAGTATGTAGCTATGCTGGAAAGGTTGGAGAGTGAGGGAAAAAGCAAGCAGGCTGTTTTGCAGTAGGAAGAAGCACAGATCCTGACAGAGGACAGATTGGGCCTCTGAGAGAAAAGGGTAGCCAGAGAGAATATTTTGCCACACTTCGTATTTTTGTGTGTGTGTGCTTCCTTGAATGACCTGGATACTAGGACTGGGGAATATCTGGTTTTCAACCTCGTGCTATATCACCAGCTAAAAATCGTGATATACTGATATATCACAATGTCTGAAATAAGGATGGAGCTATGTAGAGGAATTGGCTAGCTTCAGGGTTTTCCCAGCATTGTGATTTTTGCCTAGCACAAACCCATCATGATTTGTGATATATTGCCAGGTCAGAAATTATAAGACCAATATCACAATATGGACTTCAAACCGGTTTTTAGACGATATATGGATATATCACCCAGCCCTACTGGGTACGAAGTGGATCAGTCCATTGAGTAGTTCACAGAGCTGTTTGTACATTGGGGTTGGGAACCTCAGATGTGGCCCTCTAGGCCTCTCTATGTGGCCCCATGGAATCTCCCCAGGTTGCTCCCAGCAGTCCTGCTTTGCACCTTATTTGAGTGTTTTTGCCTGGCTGGAATGTGTCCTTGAATTACAATAGCGGCTTGTGCTTGTCCAGATCAGGGATAGAGCATAAAAACTTGCTTACTAAGCAAAGGTAAATTTGCATCTGCTGCTCCGCCCACTTTTGTCTCTGGCCCCGCCCACCAGCAATGTCACACAACCCTTGGAAGGTTGGCTAGTAGGAAATGCAGCCGTCTGACTGAGAAAGATTCTCCAGCCCTAGTGTAGGTTATTTCCAAGTGGTCTGTGGAGACAAGAAGTCTGGCTATCACTGCTCCAAGGTGTTCAGGTGCAGCGCTCTTGCTGAGAGCTCTGAGCATCGCTGTCAAGAGGTTCTCAGCACCGGTTGCGTTCAGCTCCTTCTTGAGCACCTCCATAAGCTTCTCGGCACCCACCGGGCTCCTGAGCTTCCTCTGCCTGTTTCGCCATGTCCTCACATGCTCTTCCAAGAGCATGCGTCTCTGTCCAAACCCTGCTTCTCAAAGCGAATTTCACTTCCCTTGCGGCTCTTGTTGAGTCCCTGCCACCTGTTTCATGTGGTTTCCGTATGGAGTTTCTCTTCCACGACGATTATGTAACTCTGGTGATTTTGCTCAACTGCTTCTTGTGGGCAGCTGCGCCTCCTGTTGATTAAGCTTAAGCCAATCTTCAAGCGTCGATCTGGAGGGGGGCCAAGAAGTCTTAGCCTAACAAGAAGAGGAAGAGAGAGGAAGAGGGCAGAGAGAGAAGGGTGGGAAGCCGACTTACAGCAGCGTGGGCCATCCAGTTACTTTCCATTGGGACGGAGACACTGAGGGGGTGGCCCTTCGCAGTGAAATCTTTCTTTTTTCAGACAAACTTTTATTGATTTTCACAGATTTTACAAATTTGCTTACATTTTAATATATGTTTCTCTTAGAATTTTGACTCCCCACCCTTACTTCCTTGCTGTTTTTATTCCCACCTTATACCTACTGTTTTATATGACATACTTTTCTCTAATACAATTATCCTCTATTTCACTTATCGTTGTTCTTGTCCCGCTGCGCATAATTCGAACCTTGTCCGTGTTTTCATTCGACTATAACAGTTCTTCAACTGGTCCGGAAAGGGTTCTCCACCACTCTTCCATAAACAGTTTGCGTCTTTTACCTCTTATTTTTTGCTGTCAAATTTTGCCATTTCCACATAGCCCATTCACTTTTGAAGCCATTTCTCCGTAGCTAGTACTTCTCCTTCTCTCCATTTCTGTGTGTACAGGATTCACAACAAAATCTTTCGCATGGACAGAATCCAGCTACGTTTCGCTGACAGGAGAACCTTTGAAATTAATGGACCCAAAATGAGTCAGGACCCTTAATTTCATTGGGTCTACTCATGAGTAGGGCTAACATTGGCAATAACACTCTTGTCGCTTTCGGTTTCTCGTTTTCCCCCCAATTTTCAGTTCTCCATATTTCTGCAGGGATTTTGTGATTCTGTTTATTTTATATTTAAAAAGCCACAATGAAAATTCATCAGCATATAAATGCAAATTTCTCTTAATGTATCCTGCCCTGCCTTTTGCAAGCAGTGTCCCCAAGAGGATGCAGTTGGTGTGTTATTTTCATGAATGTGTGCAGAAAAATGCAGGATGGGCCTGGGCAGTACAGAAGCCAGCAGCTGATGATACTGAGGCCAGCTAAGAAAGGTCAGACTCACAGAGTTTGACCTTTGTCCCAGCAGGGATTAAATTGATTCTAATTAATAGGCTTCACAATGGAGGGCTACCTTTAGTGGAGTTTAAAGGGCTTGGGTCATTGGTGGGTTGTTGTTGTTGTTGCTTTTTCCAGTCTGCCATAAATTACATCTCTAATTAACTTGGGGTCCTCTTTGTAGCTGTCCTTTCCCCACCCTCCCTGCCCTCTAGCTTCTTAAATGCATCCCACTGCACTCCCAGCAATGCCAATATAGCTATATTTGCAACCTGGGGGTGAACACACGCAGAAATAATTTTGTTTAGATTTTTTTTTAAGAAAAGAAAACACAGACAGGGAATTAGGGCTTTTTGTGGTTGTCTTCTGCAACATGTCATCGATGCAGTAATGAGGCCTTAGCTGTGTCCACATCCACTGGTCATTCCTCATTATTAGCTGTTCTCTGATGCTTCCACAATATTATGGTATTGTTGCCATCTGGAGGGATTTTATGGGGCTGCATTCACACCACAATTTATTCTGTCTCCCCTGCATTTCCTTGCCTGTTAATATTTCACAGAATCATAGAGCTCAAAGGGACCCCCCCCCCCCCAGGGACTTCTCTTTCAACCCCTTGCAATGCAGGAACCACAGCTAAAGAATCTGTGGTAGATGGCTGTCCAATTTCTCTTTAAAAAACCTCCGCCGGAGGTGAGTCCACCACCTTCTAGATTGGAATTGCTTGTGTGGAAGGCAAATCCTCGTGAGATGTGGTTCTCCGCTGTCCAACGCCATTCGTCCGACTTATCCAAAATAATGTTTTGACATCTGAAAGTTGGGTTTGCAGAGGGGAGAGGACATTTGCATAAGTAAGGGGAAGCCTGGCAATCAAAGGATCCTTGGTGTGTGTGTGTGTGTGTATGTGTGTGTGTGTGTAAGCACATCCGGATTGCTTGAGAGAATTGGCACCCGCTACCTCCTTTGTGGCTCAGGGTTCATCGGCTGGTCAGGCAGTTCCCCCCTCCCAACCTATGACATCATGACAATTTTGTTTATCCCTCACACAGAACAAGCACTGTGAAGGGAGAAATGGCTTCCAACTACTTGTCCCCCAAATCTTTCTTCTTTCTTTCTTTCTTTCTTTCTTTCTTTCTTTCTTTCTTTCTTTCTTTCTTTGCTTCAATTCAGCAGCTGCAAGACACTTGAATCAGGAACCCTGCAGCCCAGCAATTTTTGCTCTCATCAACAAGCAAGCATGACAACAATAATTTCTTCCTCTTTCCTTTGAATTCTTTGCAAGCTGGTTGCACCGCCAGAGACCATTCCAGACAGGGGATGGTGGTGTTTTTTATTTTATTTTAAGCAAGTATATTCAGCAGCATGTCATGGACACAAGAATGGTACGCTAGTGGCAAACTTAACACTGAGCTGTCCAAATACCATAACAGCTTTGTTAGTTGTGCTCTGATGCTTGTAAGAGGTGATCCGTTAGAAGTTTATAAGGTTAGGCATGGCATAAAGAACACACAAAGCTTTGTTGCAGTCCACAGACCCAAAATACATAGTACAACAATAGTATATAGCAACAGTCATTAAGGTGTAAGATCAGCCTTGCTAGTCAACAGAGAAGCTTAAGCCTATACATACTGATTTCTGATTTTTACTGCCTCTGAGAGGAGTTTTGCTACATCCAGTGTAATAGTATCACACTTACCCTCAAGAAGAACCTTGACATGAAATGAGTTGGCCATTCCAGGTTGTTCTGACAGTACAGTGGTACCTCGGGTTACATACGCTTCAGGTTACAGACTCCACTAACTCAGAAATAGTACCTCGGGTTAAGAACTTTGCTTCAGGATGAGAACAGAAATTGCGTGGCAGCAGCAGGAGGCCCCATTAGCTAAAGTGGTGCTTCAGGTTAAGAACAGTTTCAGGTTAAGAACGGACCTCCGGAACAAATTAAGTTCTTAACCTGAGGTATCACTGTATTGGATTGCTTACCATGAAGTTGTTACAGTAAGGGCCACACATTTTTAACAATTTAAAAAATAGGTGCCAGTTCTACATACCCTTGAGTACGCCCCCCCCCCCCCCAGGGGCGGGGGAAGCACTGGGTCTCGTAGGTTTAACAGTTTAGCATGCAGAATTTGCTTTGCTCTCTTGCCGCCACCCTGTTTCATCCCAGGGATTAGGAATCCAATGGAAGGAACTCCCCAATCCTTCTCAAAATACGTCACTGTATCTTTCCATTCTCTGCCGACACCTCTCGCTGTTTGCTTTCCATTATCTTTAATGCTCAAAGATTTGCCTCTGGCCCAACGGTGTTTACCATAGTTTCTCAGAGGTGTCATTAAGAGGCCTCTTAATGTCAGACTCCAAGCATCAAAAGGGTTTCTCTCCCAGCCTTGGACAATGGTCAACCTTTCACATATCTCCCTTGCACAAAAGCTTGCCAAATCTCTTTTTTATATATACATGCCAGTATGACATTACTTGGATTATCTTTTTTTTAAAAAAGTAAGAGCTATTCCAGGAAGGGATGATAGTGCTTTATATATGGAGTCTGAGCACTGGTCCATCTAGCTTAGCATGGTCTGTGCTCCTCCAGATCTTGATGGACTATAGGTAAAGGTAAAGGGACCCCTGACCATTAGGTCCAGTCGTGGCCGACTCTGGGGTTGCGGCGCTCATCTCGCTTTATTGGCCGAGGGAGCCGGCATACAGCTTCCGGGTCATGTGGCCTATCTGCTATGCTCCACTATGTTCACACTGTTGGCTCATGTTAAGTTGACCACAAACTTAACATGAGCCAACAGTGTGACGCGGCAGCTAAAAAAGCCAATGCAATTCTGGGCTGCATCAATAGGAGTATAGCATCTAGATCAAGGGAAGTTATAGTGCCACTGTATTCTGCTCTGGTCAGACCTCACCTGGAGTACTGTGTCCAGTTCTGGGCACCACAGTTCAAGAAGGACACTGACAAACTAGAACGTGTCCAGAGGAGGGCAACCAAAATGGTCAAAGGCCTGGAAACGATGCCTTATGAGGATCGGCTAAGGGAGCTGGGCATGTTTAGCCTGGAGAAGAGGAGGTTAAGGGGTGATATGATAGCCATGTTCAAATATATAAAAGGATGTCACATAGAGGAGGGAGAAAGGTTGTTTTCTGCTGCTCCAGAGAAGCGGACACGGAGCAATGGATACAAACTACAAGAAAGAAAATTCCACCTAAACATTAGGAAGAACTTCCTGACAGTAAGAGCTGTTTGACAGTGGAATTTGCTGCCAAGGAGTGTGGTGGAGTCTCCTTCTTTGGAGGTCTTTAAGCAGAGGCTTGACAACCATATGTCAGGAGTGCTCTGATGGTGTTTCCTGCTTGGCAGGGGGTTGGACTCGATGACCCTTGTGGTCTCTTCCAACTCTATGATTCTATGATTCTATGATTCTATGATTCTATGATTCTATGGCCAGCATGACTAAGCCACTTCTGGCGAACCAGAGCAGCACACAGAAACGCAGTTTACCTTCCCGCCGGAGCGGTACCTATTTATCTACTTGCACTTTGACGTGCTTTAGAACTGCTAGGTTGGCAGGAGTAGGGACTGAGCAACGGGAGCTCACCCCGTCATGGGGATTCAAACCGCCGACCTTCTGATCGGCAAGTCCTAGGCTCTGTGGTTTAACCCACAGTGCCACCCGCATCTATAGCTCCCATCAACCCTGTCTTCATGGAGGCTAAGTCTATTTGTGGCTGCTGGCCGTGATGGCTATACTCTGCCTCCATGAGCAGAGGCAGTGATGCTGCTTCTGCATCCCAGTTGCTGGAAACCACAGGAGGGGAGAGTGGTCTTGTGGATGGGTCCTGCTTGCGGGTTTTCCACAGGCATCTGCTCAGCCACTGTGAGAACAGGATACTGGACTAGATGGGCGCAGCAGGACAATTGTGATGACCTTATCTTCAAGGGCAGCCCATTGTAGAGCACACTGTAGCAGTCCAGTCTGGTGTCTCTGAAAAAAATTACACTTCACTTGGGAAGACAGGCAAACTAATGTCAATGTACTGGAAGAAGCAAAGATCATCAGTGTTGAAGCAATCATTTTTCAACATCAACTTCGTTGGACTGGTCATGTTGTTTGGATGCCTAACTATCGTCTTCCAAAGCAACCAGTCTATTCCAAACTTAAAAATGGAAAGTGTAATGCTGGTGGTCAACAAAAGAGGTTTAAAGACTTTCTCAAGGCAAATCTAGAGTAATGTAGTATAAGCACCGACAACTGGGAAACACTGGCCTGCGAGCACTCCAACTGAGAACAGCCTTTACCAAACCTTCACCGTGATCAACTCCTGCCCGGAAACCTCTGTCCCCACTGTGGAAGGACGTGTGGGTCTAGAATTGGCCTCCACAGTCACTCACTGTTAAAACTGTGTTTATGGAAGATGATCTTAATAGGCTACGAGTGATCGCCAGAGAAGAAGAAAGAAGAAGTCCAGTCTGGAAGCCATCAGAGCATGGAATGCAATGTGCATGCACATTGATCACAAGCCATTTTTACTATTTATAGTTCTGCTACAATCAGGTCCCATTCAATGGCTTCCCATGGAGGCATCTGCTTGGCCATTGTGAGAACAGAGTGCCAGACTAGATGGGCCATTGGCCTAATCCTGCAGGCCACTTCAATTCTTATGTTCACTGGCCATTCCGGCTGTGGCCGAGAGGACAACATATATAAGTTTTAATAACATTCACACGTCTCTCAGCAACTTTTCCCACCAGGACGAAGCAAAGTCGTGGGTACCAGTATTACATTTAAGCAAGCCCCTCTTTGCAGGCAGCTGAAAAGAAGGGACAAAATTTGACCTCACCCAGTCCCTTTCTTCCATGACTTAACACAAACTTTGCTCTCTTTCAGCTACTGTTTGCACTTGCTCAAGCTGTTACCCTTTTGTCAACAGGTACCTTTGTGTGGCCCCGGCTGACAGATCCTTCCTGGCTTCACGAGTTATGAAGTGCCCATTAAGGGCAGGCAGATCTGGTAGCATTGCTTTCTCTCTGCTTCTCATTTTTCCAGTCTTAAATTCAGGTCTCCGCATCTCTGGAGCAAATTCGCATTTTTGTAATATTAAAAAACAAACAGACCCACATCCTCGTTAAAATTCACCAGCATTTTAAGTGCACGGTTCTCCTAACAGACACAATTTTTAATGCAGGTCTGGCTAACAGACACATCTTTGCAATGCACTTCCCCCTACTATAAAATATTTTTGTATGTTATTTTCATTAATATATGCATTTCAGGCTTGAAGCACCAACAAGAGTACCTTGAACTGGGCCCAGAAGTGAACTGGCAACCAATGCAGCTGTTTTAAAATGGGGTTTATATGGGGCACAGGATGCTAACTGTTGAGCAAAATGAAAAAAAAATCTGGCGGAATGGAATGGAGTATCTTGGAAGGGGAAATGGCTGACTGGCTGGCACCTTACATAGGAAGCATACTGGGCACCGCAACTAGGTCAGCTGGTAGAGCATGAGACTCTTAATCTCAAGGTCATGTGTTTGAGCCCCATGTTGGGCAAAATATTCCTGCATTGCAGGGGGTTGGACTAGATGACCCTTAGGGTACCTTCCAACTCTGGAATTCTATTAAGTCTATGCAACATTTATTGCAGGGCCGACTTTTGTTGGTATTTATTCCTCCTGGGCATGCTTTCTTTCGTCTGCTTGTCTCCAACAAAACCTTTCCCGCCTGTTTATCTATTGTCTGTACTCCTTGCATTTTTTTCTTTGCACCTTTTTCTTTTAGAAGACCCTCCCCCACACCCAAATTTACATTACGTTTTTTTAAATTTAATTTTTTATTGAATTTTACAAAAAAAGAAAAAGAAAGAGAAGCAAAGAATAATACATAACACTGTAAACACATTTATACAGTGGTACCTCAGGCTACAGACGCTTCAGGTTACAGATTCCACTAACCCAGAAATAGTACCTCAGGTTAAGAACTTTGCTTCAGGGTAAGAACAGAAATCATGTGGCGGCGGTGGCGCAGCAGCAGTGGGAAGCCCCATTAGCTAAAGTGGTGCTTCAGGTTAAGAACAGTTTCAGGTTAAGAACGGACCTCCAGAACAAATTAAGTACTTAACATGAGGTACCACTGTATACATATTTTCCAAAATGCAGACTGGAAAAAAAAAGACAAAAGTTGTTTGCCGCCTTCGGCATCTTTACAATAAGGCAGGATGCCATTTTTTCAACAAAACACACAACCATGTGCCACGATGTTTCCGCATTGCTCCTCCTCTGCTGACGCCAACCACAGAAGGCAAATGGGGTTGGTGGCAGAGCGCCACCCTGCACGATGATGTCATGCCACCCGTTGCGTTGGCATGGGAAGGGAAAAGAATGGCATCAGTGCGGAGCCCCTCTCGGTCTGCTATTTGGGGGGTAGAGGCAGTTAGCAACCCGGAGCTAATTAAGGCGCAACAGCAGAGTCCTTCCACCATCCAGCGCTGGCATCCTAGGCGGGCAGGAGGCCGCTTGCTGCTGACCCCAGCCCCTGGCAGCCCACCTTCTCCTGGGATGGCACAAGGAAGCATTCCACCTGGCTGCCAAGGATTGAGGTCACCTAGAGTAGCAACAGGGCAGGAAGCTTCTGCACAGCGCCAGCCTTCCACAGCAGGGATTAACCGCCTCGCTGAGCTGCTGCCCTCGACAATTTTCTGGTCAGTAACTTTCTGAAAAGGAGAGCGTGTCTCTCTTGCAGGAGGGAGGGAGGCCAGCAGCTGAGGAGGGGTAAGGTGGGGGGGGGGGAGAGAGAAGAGGACTGGATGGCTTCCAGGATGGGAAGCTATCACATCCGAAAACTACAGCCCTAGACAGAGGTCGGGTTTTCCAAGGCTTCTTCCTGCCCGCCCAACACAAATACAGAAACTCCAGTGCTTATTTAGAGATGGGGCTGGGATGTGTCTATTCCACTGTTATTAAAGGTGTGGGAGATATCGTGGCAGGGAATGGTTGTCTACTCTAGCAAGGCTTTGGCTGATTTCTTTAGGTTTTTTTTATAATCCACACTTAAAAAATGTAGCAGGGTGGAGTAAACAGAGGAATAAAATCAGCAGATGATCCATAAAAGCAGCAGTTAAAAGGACAAAATAATGATGATGCAAATTTAGGAATTTGCCTAAACAATGCAGATTTCAGAAGACATATAAAAGAAGGCAGGTACAATTCCTGCTAAACTTCCACTGGCAGGTAGGGCAGGGCCTGCCACACTGACCTTTAGTAATGGCCAAACGAATCAGAGGATCTCAGTGGCTGAGGTGGAGCAGAAGGAATTGGGCAGTCCTTGTTGTTGTTGTTGTTAATTATTATTATTTATATGCTGCCCATCTGACTGGGTTACCTCAGCCACTCTGGCCAGCTTCCAACAAATATAAAAGCATAATGAAACATTAAAAACGTCCCTAAACAGGGCTGCCTTCAGATGTCTTCTAAAAGGCAGATAGTTGTTTATTTCCTTGACATCTGATGGGAGGGCGTTCCACAGGGCGGGCGCCCTAACTGAGAAGGCCCTCTGCCTGGTTCCCTGTGACTTCTTGCAGGGAGGGAACTGCCAGAAGTCCCGCCCTCAGAGCTGGACCTCAGTGTCCAGGCTGAACGATGGGGGTGGAGACACTCCTTCAGGTATACTGGGCCGAGGCTATTTAGGGCTTTAAAGGTCAGCACCAACACTTTGAACTGTGCTCGGAAACGTACCAGGAGCTAGTGAAGATCCTTTAGGACTGGTGTTATATGGTCTTGGTGGCCACTCCCAGTCACCAGTCTAGCTGCCGCATTCTGGATTAGTTGTCGTTTCCGAGTCACCTTCAAAGGTAGCCCCACGTAGAGCACGTTGCAGTAGTCCAGGCGGGAGATAACCAGCACATGCATGTACTAAATCGCCTTGGTCCAGTATACCTGAAGGAGCGTCTCCACCCCCATCGTTCTACCCAGACACTGAGGTCCAGTGCCGAGGGCCTTCTGGTGGTTCCCTCACTGTGAGAAGTCAAGTTACAGGGAACCAAGCAGAGGGCCTTCTCGGTAGTGGCGCCTGCCCTGTGGAACACCCTCCCACCAGATGTCAACTACCAGACTTTTGGAAGACATCTGAAGGTAGCCCTGTTTAGGGAAGCTTTTAATGTTTGATGCATTATGGTATTTTAATCTTTTGTTGGAAGCCGCCCAGAGTGACTGGGGAAGCCCAGCCAGATGGGCGGGGTATAAATAAATTATTATTATTATTATTATTATTATTATTATTATTATTATTATTATTATTATTATTTTATTACTTTAGCCCAAGTTGTGTGGATTAACACAACTATCTTGAATCTCCCCTAGTAGCAAATCAGAAACCAGTGAAACTCAGCATCTGAGTAACATGATGGCTGTGGTTAGAAACTTGGGCAGTCCCACATGAAGCATGGTGCAGTAATCAAGCCTTAAGGTTACAATTGGCACTGGTAGGGAAGGCGGGGAGATGGACAATAGGTGGAACCAGAGCCAATGACGGGTGCAGCTACCCCCTGGCTGGTTGTGAGTGAGAAGGCAAGCAGAAAAACAAAAGGCACTGGGCTGGCAGGGTGGACACTGGGGTTAGTGGGGGCAAAGCTCCATTCATCCTTGAGGACGAAGCTGCAGTGGTGAAGCATTCTCAAAGCAACTGGATGTCATTGGGCAACGATTCTTAAAGAGCCATCTTCTTGCAGATTATCCTGTGGGGTCGGACAGAGAAGTGCCTAAAAGAAACCACGGAGGAGATCCGAGCGATGGGAACAGAGTGCCATTACTTCATCTGTGACGTGGGCAACCGCGAAGAGGTTTACCGACAGGCCAAAGCCGTCCGTGAAAAGGTACGTTTGGTGAAGAAACTGAGGGGGCTGCTCATCAAATTCGCAAATGACACCAAACTGGGAGGGATAGTGAATATCGCAGGAGATAGGATTCAAGGTGAGCCCACAGTGTGATGGAGCAGCAAAGAAAAGCTAATCTAGGCTGCATCAACCAAAGTATATTGCTCAGAAGTCATAGTACCGCTCTATTCTGCATTGGGCAGACCACACCCTTAGTACTGTGTCCAGTTCTAGGCACCAGTTAAAGAAGGATATTGGCAGGCTGGGGGGTGCTGAGGAGGGCAGCCAAGATGATAAAGGGTCTGGAAATCAAGCCTTATGAGGAACGGTTGAGGGAGTTGGGAGTGTTTAGCCTAGAGAAGAGAAGATTGAGAGGGGATAGGAGAGCCACCTTCAACTTTCTGAAGGGCTGTCACATGGAAGATGGTGAAAGCTTGTTTCCGCTCCTCCAAAGGGTGGGACCTTTCTGACATGAAGAGCTGTTTGTCAGTGGGATGGAATCGCTCAGAAACCGTACTCAACCCTGCTTCACTTTGCAAATATGCTGGTAGTAAACAATGCAGACTGGAATCTTGCTTTCTTTTTAAGGGCAGTTCCATAAGTTCAGTGGTAGAGCATCCCCTTTGCTTGCAGCGGGTCCCAGGCATTTCTGGATTGGGCTGAGAAAGGCCTGAAACCCAGGGGAACCACAGTCTGTCAGTGTAGACAATACTGAGCTCTAATATAACATGAGGCAGCTTCATGTGGAGCATCTGTAGCCAAAGAGCACAGGTATTGGATGCTGAAGGTCCTCGGTTCAATCCCCGGTGTGTCCAGGTAGGGTTGGGAGAGAGTCCTGTCTGAAACCCCGAAGAGCTGCTGACAATACTAAGCTAGATGGAATCTGTATAAGGCCGCATAATATGTTTACTGTTGGGAAACAAAAGACTGAGCTCTATGTACCTTTGGTCAGATCTTGCAGGGCTCACCCACTGACTGGGGGCTTTTCCTTTCTCCCCCCCTCTCCTCTTCAGGTCGGGGATATCACCATCCTAGTGAACAACGCAGCCGTTGTTCACGGCAAGAGCTTGATGGAGAGCGACGATGACGCACTGCTGAAATCACAGCACATCAACACGCTGGGACAGTTCTGGGTACGCAGCCATCCTTTCTCCCACGTTCTCAGGCTTGGAAGTGACAGCAGGGAATTGCAGCCAGCGAAATCTTGGCTGCTCCCAGGGATGGCTCAGCCGAATTTGGGAAGATCAGCCCGGCGTGCAAACCTGCCAGAAAAAACAGTGGGGTGGGAGGAGGTGTGTGCAGGGGGAAAGATTCCAGCTACCTACTGAAATTAATACTAAGCACCGTTAGGTGATGCTTTAGGCATGTGGTGCTCTTTTAGACATCCCTGAATTAGTCTCTACTGCTGGGTAGATTTTCCTTTTCCTGCCCCTGATCTAACCTGGGGTGATTAATTAATTATTATTATTTTTACCAATTGTCAATTAGATTGGGCATTGGGGAGCTCCTTATCTCTCTCTACCCAATGCATTTCTGCCTGTGGTCAATTGCCTCCCACCTGATATCTCAGCTCCATCCTACTTGAGGAATTGTGACTTGCAAAGGAGAAGCGGATCTCTTGCAAAGAAGAAGGTGATGGGCTCTGTGGCCCTCCTGGACTCCAGCTGCTATCATGCCTCAGCCAGAAATGGCCAATTGTCACGGATGATGGGAGTTGGAGTCCAGCAGTTCCTGGAGGGTCACAGCTTTCCCATCAGTCAGGGTTGGAGTCAGGAGCAAGTTGGCACTAAATCACACGGCGTCAGTGAAGTTCTCTTTATTCAAGGAAACCAGGGTGACTCCAGAGGCCAGGCCTAATGAGCACAACAGTTCATCCTGGTAAATCTTGCCCCTATGAGGCAGTTGTTGGGAATGAAGGTCCCCACCTTCCCACAGTTCCCTAAGTCCTCTCCTCACCCAGGTCCTTCCCAAGCAATCTGAGTCATTGCCACTGTGCCTGACTTTGCTCCACACTCTTCATATCTCTTCTGGTTCTGGGAGACCAGGGAGGGAGGGGAGCTGGTGTAGCATAAGGGGAGACTCCATGGCTTCTTCAGCAGCCTGCCTGATCTCTGCCTCTTGGGCCTCCTCTTCTCTAGCCTCTGCTTCTGGACTGCTCTCTGCCACAGCCTCTTCCTGCTCACCAAACCCTATGACCTCTTCAGCTTCCAACCCTCCTCCCTCTTCTCCCTCTAGCCCCTTATCATCATCCCACCTCCAATCCCTGGGCCCTGAGCCTTCTTTCCTTGGGGGTTCCCCAGCTGGTGCCTCCCACCACATCTCTGACACCATCCCTGCCATGACTGCCAGCTTACAGTAACACAGATGTGGGCTTTTCCAACTGGTGGCACCACTGTTGCGCAGTGCCTCCCCTCTGAAATATAGGAGTCCTCCCCACTGGTTCTCGCTTTCCACAAGCTCTTGAAGACACACTTGGTTAAAGACCAGCATCCCCTTTGAACCTCCTGATCTAATTGCCCCAGTGGCTCTTTTCATTCTTCTTCTTTTCAACGGGTCTTATCCCGTTGCATATTGTAGTTGCGGAAGATTTCGTGGAATGGTTTTTATTGTGCGTTTCAGTTAGGCACGGGTATTTTATGATTTATTTTATACTTGTAACCCACTAAGAAGCCATTTCAGTGTGCAAGTAGTACATAAATCAAGTACAGCGGACGCTCGGGTTGCGAATGTGATCCGTGCAGGAGGCACATTCGACACAACCCGTAGTGTTTGCAACTCGTGACCTGTGCGTCTGCGCATGCACGGGTTGCAAATCGGTGCTTCTGCATATGCGCAAAGCGCGATGTAGCGCTTCTGCGCAAACGCCGAAACCTAGAAGTAACCCGTTCTGGTACTTCCAGGTTCGGCGCGGTGCGCAACCGAAAATCGCTCAACCTGAAGCATCTGTTATCCGAGGTATGACTGTAATTAACAGCAGTTATCGATGATCATGATATGTGAACCAAGGTTATTCTCTCTCTGCCCACAGACCACAAAGGCCTTCTTGCCGCGGATGCTGGAACTGCAGAAAGGGCACATTGTTTGCCTCAATTCTATCCTGGCCTTGTCTGCCATCCCTGGGGCTATTGACTATTGCACTTCCAAAGCCTCCTCTTTTGCCTTCATGGAGAGCTTGACGCTTGGTCTCTTGGACTGTCCTGGAGTAAACGCAACCACTGTCCTGCCATTCCACACCAGCACAGAGATGTTTCAAGGCATGCGGATCAGGTCAGTGCAGACAGCCACAAAAACAGGTCTGGTTGGTGATGCATGAGGTAGATCCTGCATTTATGAAGGAGCAGGGGTGGGAAATCCTGGGGCAACCCAGCAACAGCTGAAGGATATCATGTAAGTGGTTTGGATAAAGCAATATACAGTACAGTGCTACCTTGGTTCTCAAACTTGATCCATTCCGGAAGTCCATTCCAAAACCAAAGTGTTCCAAAACTAAGGCGTGCTTTCCCATAGAAAGTAATGCAAAATGGATTAATCTGTTCCAGACTTTTAAAAACAACCCCGAAAATAGCAATTTAACATCAATTTTACCATTTAACAAGACCATTGATCCATGAAATGAAAGCAGTAATAATCAATGTACTGTACTATAAAATAAATAAGACAGTATTGTAGATGATAAAAATTAAAATTGTTTCTTTTTCTTACCTGCGCTGATGATAGTCATTGTTTGGATGTTTTATCCATTTCTGCTGTCACACAACCAATCAATCAGTAGCTGAACAGGGTTCCACACAGTCACAAAAACGAATTAACCGAAAAAGCCTCAAAAACAAAAATTCAAAATAAATAGTAAAAACAAAAGTGCCAAACTTATTCTGTTCTGGAAGTCCATTTGACTTCCGAAATGTTCAAAAACCAAGGCGCAGCTTCTGAGTGGTGCAGGTGCCCCGGAAACAATAGCCAACAACCGCATCGGATGTTCGGCTTCTGAAAAACATTTGAAAACTGGAACATTTACTTCTGGGTTTTTAGCATTTGAGAATCAAAGCGTTTGAGTACCAAGGCATTTGAGAACCAAGGTACCACTGTATACATTTTTAAAATATCAATACAGTTTTTAAAAACAAGGAGACGGAACATTTTTTTCAGCACCACCCTCTGTCCTCCAAAGCGTTTGCAGCCTGAGGCAGCTGCCTCATTCTGCCTAACGGTAGAGCTGGCCGCGAGGTGAACAAACAGGGCTGTGTTTTCTTTTCCAGATTCCCCAACCTCTTCCCTCCACTAAAGCCAGAGACGGTGGCTCGGAGGACAGTAGAAGCTGTTCAGCAGAACCAAGCTTTCCTCCTGCTGCCATGGACAATGCACATCCTGATCATCTTGAAAAGGTGCGGCCTGCTCCTCCACACCCATTTTTATTTTATTTGTTCGGTGATACAAGGAGGTCAAGTTAGCATGTGCTGCTCTCCGACTCCTCCCCATTTTTATCAGCAAGCCTCTGAAATGGTGGCTTGGTCCAAGGTTACCATGTGAGCTTTATGGCCAAGTGAGGGATTTGAACCTTGGTCTCCTGAGCCTATTCTGGCTGTCCCAACAGCTGAACCACACTAGCTCTCCAAATCTAGTCCTGGCAAGATGGAGCATGAATGTGGGGAGATTGAGGGGCTGCAGGTACCTACCCTGCCCTCATCATCTCCTACCTCCACCCTCAACCTTCATGTGTTGTGAAGGAAGGTCTGAAGGGGGAATCTTGGAGAGTTTGATTGGCGCTGGAAATCCTCCACACAAATGGTAAACCCAGTTCTGCAAGCCATGCAGCTATTCCCCCTTTGGACCGTCCCACGCCATGCATGAACATCTGAGACTGCAACTGGCAGGGATGGAGGGCAGCGCCTCTTGCTGCCTCTCCTTGTGTGCATCTTTGATGATGAGAAGAGGCCTGATGGAGTAGGGAAGGGAAAACCAAGGCCCAGCGGCTCTCTCGGTTCCACAAAGAGCTTGTGCCAAAATGTCAGCACAGTGAGTTGCAGAGCAACTTGAACTGTGAGATGAACACCCTGAGATGGTGAGATTGTCCCAGAAGTGGGAACCCATCACCAAAAGTTGCACGTATTTCCATAAATGTGAAGGTGTGTGTGTGTGTGTGTGTGTGTGTAGAGCCCCGTACATTAATGCAAGGCCCTTTAATTTGGCCCAGAGGTGTATGGGCAACAACTGAACCTAAGAACATAAGGAGAGGTTTACTGGATCAGGCCAGTGGCTGATCTAGTCATAGAATCATAGAAGGGACCACAAGAATCACCTGGTCTGACTCCCCACAGTACAGGAATATTCTGCCCAACCTGGGTCTTGAACTCACAACCCTGAGATTAAGAGTTTCGTGCTCTATCAACTGAGCTATCCCTCAGTCCAGCATCCTCTTCTCACAGTGGCTAACCTGTGGGAAATCAGGAAGCAGGATTTGAGCGCAAGAGCCCTTCCCCTTTCCTGCAGTTTCCAGGAACTGGTATCCGGAAGCCTCCAACTATGGAGGAACAGCAGAACCATCATGGCTAGAAGCCACCGACAGCTCTCTCCTCCGTGAATTTCTTTTTGCATTATTTGCAAAGCCTAAAATAAAAACAAATCACCCAGTCCCTTCAGCGTCCAGTGCACCTGTCCACTCTGCCTGTCCTCTGCTCTGCCTCCGGTGGACTGGCTGACCCACCCTCTCTTGCCTTCCTCTCTTGCAGCATCCTCCCGCAAGCGGCGCTCGAAGAAATCCACAAGTTCTCCGGGAGCTACACCTGCATGAACACTTTCAAAGGGCGCACGTAGGCTCCGCGTCTCGCTCACGCACCAAGCAGGCCGAGAGCCCGACGAGGGCAATCGGCGGGGCCTCCCGAGGCCACGCGCTTGCTCTCCCTTGCCACGGTGACAGCGTCGAGAGCCATAGCAGAAAGGGGTGGAAGAAGAACTCACAGGGGCAAGGAAGGGGGACAAGCAACGGCAGCCATTGCAACGTAGATTTTCAGAGGAGTTTCAAAGCCTAGCGGTTTGCCGAACCTCCCGTGCCGCGTACATTCCACTTTGGCCTGCTAATCAGGAATTGCAAATTAATTTAGAGGGGTTTCCTCCCCAATTTGTGTGTGTGTGTGTGTGTGTTGGGGAAGGGGTGTTCTCATTTTGTAAAGCTTGTAAGATTTTACTACCCTTGGGTGAGTGCTGAGACTAGTGGTTATGAAGAAGTAACAGAAAAATGGATACCACTTTTTTTTTTTAGCCAAGGAAGCAGCAAGGACCTCTGGCTCCCACATGCCAGGAAAAGAGTACGGAATGTTCCTTAGTGAGGGGCAGCTGGCAGGAGTCTTTGGCAATGGACAGAGGGAAACAGAATCAAATGCTTCTATTGGGTTATCCATAGATTGCAGGAAAAGGTGCATATTGTGTTTGCAATGCTTGGGCCAAGGAAACCATCACAACAGCCTCATCGGATCACACCAAAACCCAGAATTCTGTTTCCAGCAGCAGACAACCTGAACTCCCTGGGTTGGTTTCATTCCATTTGTCTGGAGTAAAACTACTGCCTCTGAACAGGACGTCGTCCTTCTTAGCTATGGTGGTTTATCACCATTGATAGACTCAATCTTAATATGCACAGGCTACGTGCAAGGGTTCTGCTTTTCTTTCTTTCTTTTGCAAGGAAGGAGCAAATTAAGGCGAGTCATGCAAGGGTATCTCAGCATTTTTCAAGATAGGTAGTTGGTGCATCCTCTTTCTATGGTGGCCAGAAGCCTTGGGGGAAGGATCCAATTCGCACGGACAGACTTCCCAAACGAGTCCAGCTCTTTGCTCCTAAAAATACACCTCCAAACGGACCACAAAACCAGTCACTCATGCATATACACACATATATAAATAAAGGGTTTGCTAAGCTGCAGTGGTGGTCTTTGTGTGGACTTGGCATGTTCTATGGCTGCCCATAAAAATAATAAAAAATAGCTCCAGATATAATGTGTGAATGGGATGAGGAGTCCAGTGAGAGAAGCCATTTTGTTTTCGACAGTGTATCAGCAAGCAAGATCGGCAACCAATTGTTCAGGGTATCAACCACTCGGTCATGCCCTCTTGTGGGTTACTCCAATCCATTCTGTGTTTTTCCCTCTTGCCTGCCCCTCTTTAGTTGGTAAGCATTCTGAGTCTGTCTTCACTAGGCTTGAGATGCATCAATTGTTCAAGAGATGTAAAGTCTTGCAACTTCGTGAATGGAGTCGAGTCTCCTTCTTGAAGGGTCCTGGTGGCTCTTTCTATCTAAGGACTGCATTCCCTTCTGGGCATCCTTCCTGGGAAGAGTCAAGTGTCAGTGGTGGGTGGGACCAGATAGAAAGATGGGTGGTGACATATGTGCAAATTCTGCCTCTGTACACACCCAGTTTCTGACTTCCAGCTAGTCAAACAAGGAGCTTTATATGAGTTGAAGAACATATTCCAGTGAGGAGAAAACACTCAAGGAGGATGCAAAGGTGCACTGGTAAGGGGAATGGCCCAGGGAGAGTCCTAAAGGCCCTGGGCCTAGGGCTCCTGGTTCCTGCCATACATCAGAGTAGGCCTAGGGACCAAGTGCAACCCCCAGGACTCTGTACATGATCCTTGGAACTCCATGAGACACATGCCCTCACTGGACTTGCTTTGCACCCTTCTTGGGTGTTTTCACCTGGCTGGATTGTTGTTGGTATCTGTCTGGCTCTGGAGACACTGGAATGCACCTCCGGAGAAGTCAAACTGCTGCCTTAGCAGCACCAAAGTGTCCTCCACTGGGCAGTGTGTTTGGAGGTCCTGGACTTCCCAGAAGACAAGACCTGTCCCCTCTTGGCCTCACTGATGTGGTCCAAAGGAAAGCAGAGCAATACACTTGGCACCAGCTTGGCTGCAGGAGTTGCCAGAAGGAGGCGTACAAGGCGACATCCAACCATCTTAGGGACTCCACTCCAGATTTCTGTAGGGTTTATTCCTTAGCCTCTCCTGAAGATTTAGGTTTAGGGTCAGAGTTTTCCTTCTCCTAGATGGGCTACCTTCCCGGGTTGACAAGTTCCACCTGCCCCTCACTTCCCTCTATGGCACTTAGAGAAACCACCTTCTTGACCATTGGACCCACTGTTGGTCTCGTCCGCTGAGTCCATTGCAGCCTGCCTTTGCATGCTCATCCTTGACTCTGATCCTGCCTCTTGCTAGTCTGGATGGAGGATACAGAGGGGTGCGTGCGAGAGAGTAGAAGCTAGCCTACTGCACAAAGGTAAAGCTTAACATTTGCTGCTCCACATGTGACCCTCAGAAAGATTTCTCAGAAGGGAAAGCAGCTCTCTGGTTCAAAATGGTCCCCCACCCCTATGCATAAACTTAACAGGATTAGCTTTGCCTTGTCTGATCTCCACTGCTTAGTCTGCTTCTCTATTAATACCTGCAGAAGTCAAAACTCTTCACTGGGAGGTGGGCACAGGAAGAGTTCCCTAGGCTATTTCTGGTGTGCTTCACAGTGGGAAAATTTCCATTCTTCTATTTCATTGCATTCTGTTTCCTTCACCTCCACCACCTCCTCCCCCTCCCTGCTCTCCATGTTTCTTCATCGCTACCCGCAGAGCTATATTAAATTAAGACATTTTCTTTCTTTCCTTTTTTTTAAAAGAACTCTGTATCAACCCAGCGCTTGCTTAATGCCACCATCTTGTAGCCAGATGTCAACCACAAAATCGGGGGGCGGGACGGGATCTGAGCCAAGGGAATATCAACTGATCAGGCGAGATGAAGTAGCAAGATTGGGACCATAGAAGCAAAAACCAGAGCTGCTTAATCACACGGAAAAATTTAAGTAACTAAAGCCTGGGAGCAGATCACATTGGGTTGCTTCCAACTCAGTTTTACTCAGAGTAGAACCATTGAAACAGATGGAACCAAGTCATTCATGTTCATTAATTCCAATAGGCCTACCCTGAGCAGGACTAACATGCCCAAACCATTGGTGGTGTTCTCCTTTTACTCAGAGTAGACACGTTGCATTAACATGGCTAAGTTAGACCCATTGACAGTGAAGCTCTATTTGGTTATTATTTTCTCCATCAAATAAAAACATAGGATGCTACCTTCTACCAAGTCAGACAATTGGTCCATCTAGCTCATGGCTTTCAGAGAAAAAGGTTCATCTCAGCTTCCTGGAAATGCCAGGGATTGAACAAGGCAGATGCTCTGCCACTGAGCTACAAACCTTCCTGCACAGGCATGGAAATGTCTAGGAAGCTGCCTTATACTGAATGGCCTTCAGATGTCTTCTAAAAGTCAGATGACTTCCCTAACTACGAACCCTGAAATTTGGGATCACGTCCAAACCAGGGCCCGTGAATCCAATGGACTTAAGTCTGTCATGTTCACTACTCTGAGAAGGACTCGCATTGGATACCACATAGTGATCAGGGAAAGTGGTCGAAAACCAGACCCTGGTAAATAGGCAATTGGTGCTTATAATCCCAAAGGACTGCATCAATATGCCCATCCGGAAACATTTGGCTATGCAAATGTTTCCTCTGGCGCTCGCTCTCTTTTTCCTTTGAACTTCCGGCAAAGAGTCACGGTCTGTTTGCTTTTTCTTTAACCACAGAGGCCTTTGCAGTTGTGTGTGTGTTTACATATACATATACATATATACATATACATACACACACACACACACACACACACATATATATATATATATATATATATATATATATGCTGAGCTTGCAGAGAGAAATGAAGTCATCCCACAGGGTTTTTCTGCAGTGTTTTTCTTTTTTAAATAATAATAATAATAAAATAAAATAAATTGCACAATTCTTTCATTGCTGTGATGTTAAAAAAAAAAAAAAGAATTTTCAAAGAAAACACAAGCTGGTTGTTTGTGTTTTTGCTCTGCAGCCAGTGCAGCAGCTTGAATATCTCTTCTGCAAGTTCAGAGGAAGGGAAAGTGCCAGGAAGCATTGTTCCTCCATGTTTGTCTTGAACTTCAGATGGCAACGCTGCGGCCGCCCTCCTTAAGGTGCCCGTAAATCTCAAAGTGTTTCATATAGGCTCCTTGTCGTGTGGCCATTAAGTTTTATAGCCTTTATGCTTCAAGTGAAACGATGACTGCGAATTCCTTCTAAATGTCATAATGCATCCCACATGCTAGCAGCTCCAAGCGTACAACCCAAGATCAACATCGAGCATTTAATAAGATGCGGGGCCATCTGCATCAAAAAGCACCAGCGGGATAGAAATGTCATAGAATCATAGAATTGCAGAGCTGAAAGGGACCCTAAGGGATCATCTAATCCAATCCCCTGCAATGCTTTAAAAACTCGAATGAAGGAGAGCCCACCACCTTCCGAGGGAGTCCATTCCACGGTCTCAAATAGCTCTTGCCATTGGAAAGTTCTTCCTAACATTTAGTCGTATTTTCGCTTATGCACACAGGGCCCCGGAATATAACCCCCGCATGAACTGGGAGGAGGGGACCTGAAATGATTATACCCATTTCACAGCCTTTCAGGTGGAAGTCAAAAGGCAGCTATTAGACTTAGGCCTAGGACCTGCCGATCAGAAGGTCGGCGGTTCGAATCCCCGCAAAGGGGTGAGCTCCCATTGCTCGGTCCCTGCTCCTGCCAACCTAGCAGTTCGAAAGCACGTCAAAGTGCAAGTAGATAAATAGGTACCACTCTGGCGGGAAGGTAAACGGCATTTCCGTGTGCTGCTCTGGTTCGCCAGAAGCGGCTTAGTCATGCTGGCCACATGACCCAGAAGCTGTACGCCGCCTCCCTCTGCCAATAAAGCGAGATGAGCGCCGCAACCCCAGAGTCGGTCATGACTGGACCTAATGGTCAGGGGTACCTTTACCTTTAATCCACATCAGAGTGGACATTTCAACTAAAGTTAGCCATAAGACTAAGTCCCACTGCAACTACAGACTCCCGAGAATCAGTACAAGACCATTTTTCATCTAGGTTCAGGCGTTGGTCCAAGAAACAGATCATCTTTATCGGGAGATGGAGCACAGGTTGCTTCAATTTGATGTCTCAGCTAGTTTGATGCCATCAACCATGGCATCCTACTGGACTAACTTAGTGGGCTGGGAGTTGGAGGCACCACCGTTTTCACCTGGCTGGACCTCATCCTTGAACTTTGATTGTCTATCTTGAATGGAGGATAGAAAGGGGTGCGTGGGCCTGTGTAGAAACCAGCCTTTTGGACATAGGTAAAAATTTGCATGTGTTGCTCCTTCCACTTTTGGCTCTGGCCCCACCCAACACTAGCATGCGGCCCTCAGAATACTAGCTGAGTACCAAGCTGCTATGTACCTGAAATACTATGAAATCACATTCTTCGTTGATGCTTTCACTATTGGCTCCACATTCTGCCTGTAAGTCTCCATCTTGGCGTGTTGCATTCTGCACCCTAATTTGCTACTGCTTGCATCTGCCAGACAACAGCAGACTCCGCCCCCTACCCCACAAAGTCCTGCCCCAAAGCTGACAGCCACCAGTTCTCTACCTACTCATTTGGGGTGTGAAACTTTGAGAACCTAGCAGCTTCTAAGGAAGAGGCTATGGGGTCGCCAATTTCTCTTTCATCAGAGAATCAAGCAAATGGTCTCAAACAGCCTGGAATGGGCTCAGACTCCCAAAGGCTAGCCAATCAGAACAAAAGAAAGCCACACTGTATAAATCTGAACACACACACCCTGTGAAATATGTTAGAGGAACCTCCTTCTGTAGAAAGTAAATCTGCAACAGCTTTCTGGTGTAGATGGTTCTGAGTCCCTTCCAATTCTACAATTCTATGATTCTACGATCTTCTCCTTGCCCTGGTTAGGCTACCAGTGGCAACCAGCCACAATGGCTATGATCTACCACCACTGCGAAAGGCAGCACATTGAGGAATATTGGTTGCTGGGAACCGTATTAGAGGAGTGTACTGTTGTACTCAGGCATACCCTCCAACATTTCTCCAATGAAAAGAGGGACGTCCTATTCCGCAATAATTTATTATTATTATTTATACCCTGCCCACCTGACTGGGTTGCCCCAGCCACTCTGAGCTGCTTCCAACATACACTACAGTGGTACCTCGGGTTACAGACACTTCAGGTTACAGACTCCACTAACCCAGAAATAGTACCTCGGATTAAGAACTTTGCTTCAGGATGAGAACAGAAATCGCGCGGCAGTAGCGGCACGGCGGCAGCAGGAGGCCCCATTAGCTAAAGTGGTGCTTCAGGTTAAGAACAGTTTCAGGTTAAGAACGGACCTCCAGAACGAATTAAGCCGAGGTACCACTGTAGTGGCCAAAATTGTGGAAACCTTTTGGGGAAAATGTATTTCAGAGGTTTGATGGCTCATAGCACCTGATTGGCTCTCTAAAAACTCATGCTCATTAGCTACAATCAAATGAAGGAAAGCTAAAGCATATCAACCTAAGCAAGTTGTACTTCCTTTTTCTGGCTATTTGGCTATAACTTTTGATAGAGTACAGATAACTGAACAAACTTTGTTGCATGACATTCTTCATTAAATTATCTTTCCACTCATATATAATTTTATGGCGTTACTCCAAAAAAAGTGGTGTTATGAGCCAGCAAACCTCAGAAATACACTTTCCCCAAAAGGTTTCCACAATTTTGGCCACTGGTGTAGATAAAAACATAATAAAACATAAAACATTTAAAAACTCCCCTATGCAAGGCTGCCTTCAGATGTCTTCTAAAGGTTGTGTAGTTACTTATCTCCTTGGCTCAGGGGTCACCTAACTCCATACCCTCCAACATTTCTCCAGACATCCTAAGGAAAAGTGGGACATTCTGGGGTCAAATCAGAAACTGGGATGGCTTCTGTAAGTCTGGGATTGACCTTGTAAAATATGGGCACTTGGTGGGTCTGGTCCTGCCTGCAAGTGTCCCGCGGGCACCAGGTTGGCATCTGGTGAGAACAGGATGCTGGACTAGATGGGCCAGCGGGGTACATTCCAGATGTTCTGGACCAGATGCCCCATCAGGCCGTGCTGGAGGGCACCAGGTTGGCGAAGGCGGTTGCATGCTGTGGGTTTCCGATCTTCTCGGCATCAAATGCTCTCTCCCCATCTGTCTTGCTCCTTTCTTTCCCTTTCTAACATCCACTTCCCTCGCTCCCACCCCTGCCTTTCCTGAAGGGTCAAAGGGCAGGCAGAAAACCAGGGAGGGTTTGGCAGACGTCTTTGGCTGACATGAGCCTGCTCAGGAGAGGTGAGAGGCAGGGGTTCGGGGAGCCTCGGGTTCAGAGCAAGGTTAGCCAAATATCAGATAAATTAAGCAGGAGCACCAGACAGCTTGGCTTGCGGGTGAACTTTTCACCCAGCCCAGCTAACCTGTTCCTGTCCTGGCCGTTGCACAGGTGGAGAGGGCTCCAAGGGAAGCCTGACCCTCGGTCTCTCCGCCTTCCTCTGTCAACGCGGGGGCAGGAATCAAAGCAAAGGCCCAAGCAGGGAGGACGCCCAGCTCGCAAGAACATGGAAAACTGCCCATTGGTCCAGAATGCATCCGTGGCGACACATACACACACATTCAGAAGGCCATTCTATGTGATGCTAAATTGACTTTAATTAGGGATGTCCAAATACAGTGGTACCTCGGGTTACGTACGCTTCAGGTTACAGCCTCCGCTAACCCAGAAATAGTACCTTGGGTTAAGAACTTTGCTTCAGGATGAGAACAGAAATCATGCTCCGGCGGCGCGGCAGCAGCAGGAGGCCCCATTAGCTAAAGTGGTGCTTCAGGTTAAGAACAGTTTCAGGTTAAGAACAGACCTCCGGAACGAATTAAGTATGTAACCAGAGGTACCACAGTATGTCCATTGCAGTTTCTCATTTTTCCCAATCCTCCTTGTGAAAATTCACTGGCATTTCAGTGCGAATGTTTCTTAACAGTGCACTGGTTTGAGTGTCGGACTAGGACCTGGGAGACCTGGGTTCAAATCCTCGTTATGCGGCCCTGAAGCTCACTGGGTGACATTGGGGCCAGTTCACTGCCTCTCAGCCTGACCTACCTCACAGGGTTGTTGTGAGGATAAAATACCACCCGGAGCACTTTCAGAGGAAAGGCGAGTTGTAAATGCAATCAATCAATCAATCAATCAATCATTAAATTTGCCTAATATTTGTATTTCTGCAAAGCAATTTCCTCTAATGTAACACATTACCAATAAAAATAAAAATGTTACTTTCACTCATATATGCAATGCTATGCACACTTTACCCTTTCAATGCATTTATGTACAAATTACTTGGGTAGAGGAGTGCATTGCAAGATTCACGGAAGTGTGGATTTTGGACGGATGGCCCTGTTTTGGTTTGCACTTTGTTTCAGACAGTGTGAATTAGGTGAGCTCCCCTTCAAAGGCAAACTGCAACTAAGTTCTCCCCCATCCATTGATGGATATGGATGGCTGTGTGTTTGTATCACTGATCAACTAGTATAAAGGTAAAGGGACCCCTGACCATTAGGTGCAGTCGTGACCGACTCTGGGGTTGCAGCACTCATCTCGCTTTATCAGCCGAGGGAGCCGGCGTACAGCTTCTGGGTCATGTAGCCAGCATGACTAAGCCACTTCTGGCGAACCAGAGCAGCGCACAGAAATGCCGTTTTCCTTCCCGCCAAAGCAGTACCTATTTATCTACTTGCACTTTGATGTGCTTTCAAACTGCTAGGTTGGCAGGAGCAGGGACCGAGCAACGGGAGCTCACCCTGTCGTGGGGATTCGAACCGCCGACCTTCTGATCAGCAAGTCATAGGCTCTGTAGTATAATGCTCTTCTAATGGTTTGGGGTTTGTTTGTTTTTAGGAAATTGATTATTAATATATGATATGTGATTCTAGGTCATTTCTTTTGCAACACTGAATTTTTTCTTTTCTAAATTGTTGGGTTTTATCTTCTTCATATTTACTGATACATTTTGCAAACCATTTTCTCCCCATCTCTTTTCCCCAACTTCCCGCAGTGGTTTACATTTGGATAATAAGCAGGTGTCCATTGTAAGATGCTCACTGTGGGAAAGCTGCATAAAAATAATCTAGAATTATTTTAAATTTCAGATTTAAAATAATGATGCGAATTTAAAATATGATGCATATTTTAAATGCATCAATATTGCATTGTACCTGGCTTCTGAGAGCCTTCTGCATGTGAAGCAATTAAGAAATGTTCTTACAGAAAGCGTAACATCGGGAGGAGACCATATTGGACTACCCCCACATGAAAGCATCCATGGAGTTTCACACACCACCCAATTCAAAAGCCCATTTCCTGTGATGCTACATCAATTTTGACTCTCTGGCACAATTTGTGACCACGTGTAAAATTTGCCACGTCAAGACATAAATAAGAAAACGACCAAATCCGAACCAGAAACCACTTGCCCTTGTATTGCCCTGTAAGATTGCTGAGGAAATTCTATTCATAGCACTGCACCATGCAGAATATTAATTGGGCAAACATCCGAAAATGGGCATTTTCTGTTCTTGCTCCTGTGGAATGCCCTCCCTTCTGCCAGACACCATCAGTTTCTCCAGACATCTTTTGCCCAGGCCCTCCCTGAGCCATAAAATCGGACCCTCTTCTTATGTTTGAATCCCTCAAATTCCTGTTTTATTTGCTGCTGTTTTATTTGTTTAAGGTTGCATTCTTGCTTTAACGATATTGCTTGCTTTTATGTTGTATGCTGTTTAGAGGTCTTTAAAAAAAAAATACTGAGCAGTTCAACGGTTGCCAAATAAAATAAAAAGTAGAAAGGGATATGCAGAACTAAACATACAGGAACAAATTTCCAAACCGAAACCAAACATCATAAATTAATATCACAGGGTTCCAAGTAACACAAATGGGTTTGCATTACCTCATTATTGCAGTACATTATAAAAAGACTATATTTCTCAATAAAGACATTATCTTGTTGTCTGCCCTCTCTGGTTCTCACCATATAAGTAAGCTTAGCCATGCATACCATGTTTCAGATTTGAGTTGTTGATTGTCTCATGGTGTTCTCCTCCCCACCCACCCCCATTTTGACAAACAATATTTTTGGCAGCATTTAAGAGATGTTGCTTTAATTCCCCATCCTCTGCTAATACACTTTCCTTAACATATCCCAGACTCTCCAAGTTTCCCTATTTTCCAGGGACAATCACAGATTTACAGAAGCCATCCAGGTTTCTAATCTGATCACGGAATGTCATGCTATTCCTAAGGACGTCCCTATTTTCATTGGAGAAATGTTAGAGGGTATGGAGTTATGCAACCCTCAAGCCAAGGAGATAAGTATCTACACAACCTTTGGAAGACATCTGAAGACAGCCCTGTATAGGGAAGGTTTTTGTTATTTTAAAATGTTCAATGTTTAATTACGTTTTTATCTATGTTGGAAGCTGCCCAGAGTGGCTGGGGCAACCCAGTCAGACGGGTGGGATATAAACAATAAAATTATAATGATGTAATCGGATGTCCCTCTTTTCATTGGAGAAATGTTGGAGGGTATGATATCCTAATACAGTGGTACCTTGGGTTACAGACACTTCAGGTTACAGACGCTTCAGGTTACAGACTCCGCTAACCCAGAAATAGAACCTCAGTTTAAGAACTTTAAGAACAGAAATCGTGCACTGGTGGCAGCAGGAGGCCTCATTAGCTAAAGTGGTGCTTCAGGTTAAGAACAGTTTCAGGTTAAGAACGGACCTCCAGAACGAATTAAGTTCTTAACCCGAGGTACCACTGTAGTAAACTTACACGACCCATGGGTAAATTACAGTCAGTTATTACTTCAACTTCCATTGCTGCATCTTCCCAGGCAGATGGAGGGAAAGACGATGAAGAAAAAACTGACAACGACCCATTTTAGGACCACATCTGCACATTTCTTCTTGCAGACGGGATCTGGCCCCTTCCCAAGAGACTCCCAGCTCCCCAATCTGAAGCCAGTCACCCGTTCCCTCCTTGAACAAAGTGCCTGGAAGATCAGGCCAGGCAGAGCAGCTCCTCGTGAGAGTGACCCAGCGGAGGAGACGGAGGCTCCCTCTGCCCTGTTCCATTACTCTTTTTGATTGACACTTTAATGAGGGTACGACGGGTCGCCCCCCTGCTGGGGGGCTGGTTCATGCCCCGTTTATCTCACAGTCCATGTAAGCCGAAAATAGCCGCTGGGCTGAGTTTCACCGGCCTGTGACCCAGCAAACCCCACCATGATGGATTGAGTGACTGAGGCGAGTTGGCAGCAAAAGTGTGTAGCAACAGTTTTGGTCTGTCAGCACGACACAATGGATTTGCTGATCCCTAGGTTTTTCCCTCCGCAGCCGCTGCCGCTGTCCCTCGCAGATCTCCCCTCCCTTCGCAGGGGAATGGAGTGGGGAGAGGGAGAGGGATCAACAGAAATGGAAAACCTTCGGATTTCAGTTTCTCTCTGCTTCTCTGGTTTAAATTCAACCTTCGAGGAAAAAATTCTCCTGAAAATTCATCAGCACTCTAGTGCGAATTTCGACCCATTCAGAGTGCGGTTTTGATTCATATATATATTTGCAAGCAAATCTCCTTATGTAATGCAATTTTTGTACCTTATTTTCACTAATACATACTCATGCACACGGCTTGTTTGAACTGTGTAGCAAAATTCAGCAAAGCGCCTATTTCAGACGACAGCTGCGTTTCAGTCGGTGTACTGTTTTGCGAACTAGGCGGTTTCTCATTAAAATGCAGTGCAATAAAATAAAATTGAATCCCCCCACACCACCACCAATCCCTAGCTACCAAGGAAAAATAAATAATGTTTGAGAAGTCAGGCTGGAACCTTCTTCTTCCCACCCTCCTTTCTGTAGCCATTGAGGTGACGAAGTACTGGGAATGGGCAACAGGAAATTTGAACTTTCCTTTTCTTGCCTTTTAAAACAGCTGCTCAGGAGCTGAATGGATGAGGCTCCTTTGTTGGGTGTGCCTGATTCTGCTCTGGCTCTTGCAATTGCAAAAGGCAACAGTCACCAGATGTTACCAGACACTTTGTGACCCTCAGGGTAGGGTGGGAACGCACTCTTGTGCTATTTAAAGCTAGGTGATGTCAGTGCATCTTGTACAGCTTTATACTTGAGCCATGCTTGCTTATGTTTGTTATTATTTACGACTTGCACAGAGCCATCAGGGCAACAACGGGGGAGGAAGAGAGGCCCTCAAAGCGCTCACAACATCTAATGAACTTTAACACGTGGAATGATAAAAGTCCGCCGTTTTATCAGGACAAGTTATTCGTTATTTACTGTTGTAACAGATGTTTCCTCAAAATTTATCTTCTGCACCATGAAAATAAATAAAAACAGTATTCCAACGATATAGGTAATAAGCCTAGGTTAAAATGGTGCTTTTATTAAGTAGCAACCTCTTTGATACTCCCCCCCCCCCGATATTGTGACACACAAATATTTTCTATAAATAAAAAGCTATATTTTAATTATCCTCCAAAAGGCATTAATCACCACAGGAATGTTATTTCGTCTGTTGTTGTGAAAACCAAGATGTCTGAATTGGTCCTTATGCTGCTTATCCATTTTAGTTTAACACTGATATTGCCTCACAGGCGCAGGATGGTGTTGGCGAGATGTGAATTTTTCCCTCTCAAAGGCCTTATTGTTTGGAAGAAGCCTATAGGGGAATATTAGACAGCTAGGTGGGGATTACGGCTGTTTGCCACCACATTTGGCATTAAGAACTCAACTGAAGAAATCATATCTAGATTCGGGACACCTTCAGTTACCACCTGCTCGGAAAATATACCCTGGTTCATTATACGCACAATTTTGGAGGTACGCAGTTCCATTCTCCACATCTATTTCGCAACTCTTCCATTCGTATTTCCCACCTTCCAATAGGAAGGCACCGTAAGGATCCACAATCTGCAAACAGCATCACTATTTCAGATATAGGCTGTTTTGATAAACATGGGAGAGGTTTTAATGCATCTCCCCCTCGGCAAAATCTTTAGCTCAACTCCTGTATGGTTCTCAAATTAGCCCCTCTGCCAACCTTAAGACCCTTGAAACAGTACAATCAAAATTCTTAAGATCATTATTTGCTACCCCAAGGTGTACACCTAATGCAGTCTTAAGGCAAGAGGCAGGACTGCCCAGAGTGGAATTAAAAGTCTGGGAGCAAGCAATATCCCTCTGGCTGAAAATCCATTACAATCCTAAGGGACTGTTACCTTGCTTCCTGGCCGCAGTTCCCTATCCTCCTTGGATTATGCAAATAACTAATAAGATCAAACAAATTGGCCTAAACCCTGAAAATCTTTTTATTGGAACTCTGAACAAGGCAAAAGCAATTATCACTCAGAGACTTTACGATGTTGAATTACAACAGGAAGACGCCCTACTCCCGGAGACGTATAGATGTTTAAAAACTTGGCCTAATTTTGCAGCTGCCCCTTACTTAACTAACATCACTAACGAAGCTTATAGATGGGCTTTTTCTAGAGCCCGCTTTGAGACAATGCCCTCAGCAGTGCTGTATGGCAAATTCACGCGGGTACCAATGCATGCGCGTCTCTGCCCCTGTATGTCCAATAAGGTAGAATCTGTCACTCACATCCTTCTATTTTGCAAATTTTATAGTGAAGAACGAGCTCAACTTATTTTGCTGCTTTTATCAAAATTTATACCCCTACAACATTATTTGGAATCCTCCCCCAAAACTCTACGAAAATACCTTCTGGAAGATTCCTCAAGCTCAATATCATATGAGGTGGCCAAATTTTGCACTTTAGTAATCAGGAAGCGTAAATCTCCTCTGCTGAATGACACACTGCGAAGTTCCTTTGTGTAATCCTTTTTCTCTCTCTCTCTCTTTTCTGATGTCATTGTTGATTTCCTTTTGTCTGATCTTATGGTGTTTAGTGTTACTGGCTTTTGCCGCAATAAAAACTTGGCTTGGCATCTCCCCCTCCTCATTGCAGTCCCCATCTTGATTGGGCCCCACACCTATTTTTCTTCGTATCTGGGGTGGGAGAAGCTCCCATTTAGGAGGAGCGTTCAGAGCCAAGCGCTTCCCCCGAGATGGCAATTCTGCATGTACCTGCTGCCCCCCAATAATTCCAAATCAGGCAGCAACCGAGGGTATTAACCCAATGCCAGCAGCTATTTCAGAGTTCTCCCATTTGCAAAACGGCAGACTCGACTCCTTGAAGGGTATCCATGGGGGGGGGGGAGATAAGAAACCACACCGTTTTGTGCTTTCTAGAAGTAACGGAGAAGGCGGGGGGAGGGCAAGGGAGAGCCGGAAGATATTTTAAGCCATGGGCTTTGGAATCTGAATGCAATGTTTATTCACTTAGTAATGGGGTATTAGTGCCAATATCAACAGGAGAGTCACAGCTACACACACACACGACTGTGGTTCCTAATGCTGTTTTTTTTATTTTATTTAAAAAAGCGCTTCCCCCCTGACAAAACACACCGCAAAAGTCTGGAATGACTCCTTTTGCAGACGCTGGATCTGAAACCAAAAGCAGAGGAGCTGGACGAGGGTCCCTCTCAACCAGAATCCCGCCGGAAGGCAGGAGCAAAGCTGTGCTTTCAAGATGGCGTCAGGAAGCTGCTTTCCTGGCTCCACACAACCATGAGGGAAAGTGACTTAAGGTATCCTGGTTTGAATTGGAAAGCTACCTGTGCATTTCAGAGTAACACCCAACACTTGATGGACTCTCCCCATGAAGTCCTTTGGGTAGCTGAACTAGTAGCACCCGTACGATATGTGGCCTAATCACAAGGATTCACAGCGGCGGCTATTTCGTTCCCCTTTCTATACTACCTATAGGAAAGTGGAGGTTGGTCCATTAAAGTGAATGAGGAGCTGCCCCATCACCCTCAGTCTGGCCTCATTCAGCTCCCATCTCCCTGCCTTCTTTCTTACAAGTAGTCCGGGGGTGGTGGTGGTGGGTGGTACTGGCTGTCAGCTTCTTCCTTCCTAGTCTTAGGTTTGGTTCATCCCGGAGCCTCGGAGATGAGCAGTAAAGTTGATTCTTTATTCAAGGAAATGGAATACAAACACAGAAACCTAAGGCAAGAGTGGCCCCCTGGCAAAGCAGTTGTCACTACTGACTACCCGGGACTCCCGCTTCAATGTTTTCTTTCTACTATTGCCTCCCTCCCCCTGCAATTTGGAAAGGTGCCTCTTGCAATAAGAAGTAGCTTTACACCAAATCAGACCACCATTGGTCCATATAGCATTGTGGGCACATCTGGGATTTTGAAGAAGCATGGTGGATGCTTGTCACGTCTAAAAAGGTAGAGAAAACCACCGACATCAGCTTCCCCCACACCCATAGAGACAGAACTTTGACAGAGAACTTCCATGAGTGCCATTGGAGGTGGCGCCCGCAAGCATTGTGCTGATAATAATATTTTATTATTTATATCCCACCCTTCCTGGCCAAAGCTGGGCTCAGAGCGGCTAACAACAGTAAAAATAGCGCAATTTACATAAAATCACCGTCAATTAATTTAAATACATTCTAAAATCAATTCAGAATCGAATTAATGGCAACCATTGGGCTAGAGTTCTATGAGGATTACAGAAGGAGAGAGGGGGTCAGACTGTGCCTTGGCCAAAGGCCTGGTGGAACAGCTCCGTCTTGCAGGCCCTGTGGAAAGATGTCAAGTCCCGCAGGACCCTAGTCTCTTGTGACAAAGCATTCCACCAGATCGGGGCCACGGCCGAAAAAGCCCTGGCTCTGATTGAGGCCAACTTAACCTCCCTGTGGCCTGGGATCTCCAAGATGTTTTTATTTGAAGACCATAAGGTCCTCCGTGGGACATACCAGGAGAGGCGGTCCTGTAGGTACGAGGGTCCTAGGCCGTGTAGGGCTTTAAAGGTTAAAACCAGCATCTTAAACCTGATCCTGTACTCCACCGGGAGCCAGTGCAGCTGGTATAGACCCGGGTGAATGTGATCCCACGGCAAGGACCCTGTAAGGAGTCTCACTGCAGCATTCTGCACCCACTGGCATTTTCTGGGTCAGTCTCAAGGGCAGCCCCAAGTAGAGTGATGACCCCTGGTCTATAGTTTCTTCCCAGATCTACACACAGAGGCCCAGAATTGAACCTTGGATTGTCTGCATGGAAAGTGTTTGCTCTTTTCACTGAGCGACAGCCCTTCCCAGAGCTGCGAGGCAGGGAGCCAACCTGGAATTCATGGTCACCATCCAAAGAATGTGGAGACAAGAGGAGAGAGCAGCAGTAGCATTTATTAATCCTCAGATTTAAGACTACAGGACTGCAGTATTAAAATTTATAAACTTCCATTCCTTCCCCCCCCTCCCAAAAGGCAGTTGATACTTTCCAGTCGTCTTATATACCTGGTGTTATTTCCCGGTCAGAGTCCATTTTCTGCTTTAAGGCCAACAGAGGGGAACTTTTGTGTGTGTGCGTACGTGTGTGTGCAATAACATCACTTTCCTCTGCAAATGTCCCGCTATAAAAGGAGGCATTATTGTTTAAACATCAACACTGCCTTATAAAGTGAACATCACAAAATGCAAGAAAAGTTACACAGATGATTAAAAAAACCCAACTCTCCTGTTTCCCTTAAACTGGAGATTCTGGCTCCCTGCAGGGATCACTGCAGTACACACACACAATCTCACCAGAATTATTTTATAGAGCAAACACCCTAGGTATCATTATTTTGCTGGAGCCCCCTACCCTTTGCCCTTCCAAACAATGAACCCAAATAATTCTGGAGCCAGCAGCACACAAAAGCGCTGAATGGTGGAAAGGAACATGCCCCACCCTCGTCGCCAGGTCCCATCCTGACTCTGCCCTAACCCAGCTTAGTGCAGATCACTCACAGCACCTGTAACAAAACAAAAAAACGAGCCTCAAAGTGTTCCTGGTGTCCTCATCACCACCTCCACAGGAAAAGCGTTGTTTCAAAATGCTCAGAATCAGTGCAATAGAAAACTCAATATAACATTTCCTTTAATTTCTTTACATGAGATAGACCATTATACACCCTCACAACACCCTGTGCACTTTCTTATTTACACCAAACACAGTTGTACATACATACATATATATATATTTATATATATATATATCTGTAGAGGTATATATACACACAGAGAGAGTAAGAAAATACAGGGCTTCCCCTAAAACTAAATGTATGTCAAATACGTCTTTGATCTCGTAGTTCCCCCCATGGTGAGACTCTCTCTCGTTTCCAGGGCCTTGGCTTCCTAGGCTCACAGAACACTTTCTAACACCCGAACGCTGGTCTTGCTCTTTTTCACCAAGCGCGGAGGCGACTTCTCTACGAGGTTCCGTCAGGGTCAGGAGTCCAGCTCGAGTTGATCTGGGTGCTCGCTGGATCTCAACATAAGCTGCTGTTCATAGAAAAGGCTCTTTGCATAGTTGATTTCTTGAGACAGCTTCACCGCGTGGGCCTCGGACGTCACGTGGACCTGCACAAAACAAATCACACTTCTCACGTCAACAGAGCTATGCTTTGGAAGTAGCCTGCCCCTCCCCTCCCTTTGCTGGGTAAAAATGACAAAAATACACAGCCAGTGGTGACTAAGCTTAGGATTCCACCGTGAAGAAGAAATCTTAAAATACTGCTGGTTGTACACCACCCATGTCTTCATTTGTGCTGACTGGTGGCTGGAGACAGCAGATGGCGATGGGGTGAACCCCTCTAACTGGAACAGTGGTAGGCAGACCAGGCTGGTGAGATCAACTTGAAGTTTTTAACTAGAATCCTGAGATTAATTATTCCCCTCCAAGAGGCTTGTCTGGTGCCCAAGTTATGGTTCTTTCAGTGCCAGGTAAAAATTTCAATTCCCCACCCCAGCCTTTGAATTTCAGCCGTCTATTTGGCACTTTTAAATCTGGACACAGATTGCTCTCTCTTTTTGCTGTTTCTTTGGGTTGGTTTTTTAATATTTATTTTATTCTAGCCTGTTGTTCTGCTGTTTGGGTCATGTTTTATGCTGGTTATGAGTCTTCATGATGTTTGTACCAAGGCAACTTATTGACTGCATTGTTATTTGTGCATTCACTGGTTTTTATGGACTGCTCACAGAGGGCTTGGGTGATTTTCAGGGCGCGTCTGTCTGTCTGTCTGTCTATAAACAGCACAGATGCAAGTGGCAAGTAAACGAACCAATAGCCTTACCATGGGCTTCTGATGAGATGGGCCAGGTATCGACACCCCACTGCTTGAATTGACAGCTTTCTTTGTCAGCTGCACATAGACTTTCCCGTGGTCCTTTGAGATAAGGCAATGGTAGAGATCGTCATACTTGACCTCCAGGAAGATGGCTTCTCGGTCCATCGTGTCGCCACTCTTCAGGAAATAAACCGTTTTGGAGGAAATGATAACGCAATAACTGTCTATGTTCTCTGCTGCAATGAAGCTGCAAAAGAAAGAAAGAAAGAAAGAAAGAAAGAAAGAAAGATCAAATCAAATCAGGAAGTCAAGTCAGTGCCTCACTTGCTGGATGTTCATGTTTCAAACATCTGCTATCAAATGAGTTTGCTGCTAGAAGAATTCCGCACAGCACACTGGCTACTGAGCAAAACCATCACAGAAGACGAGGCAGAGAGGCAAGATGTGGCTTGAGAATCATTATCTGCCTGAACTAGAATAAACTGTCCTTGGGTCCAGTCCCAACTTGTATGCAGCTTGTGTCTGGCACTTGGGAAATCATTTATAATTCTTGACAATAATGCAACGTACTTCCTGAGTCCAACGTTGAGTCAGCTGCTTCTACCAATTAATTATGTCCCCCTGTTGACTTTTCAGGTTCTTACATTGTTAAGGTTGGGTGGGGGGCTGCCTTTCCTATGGTCTTCTGTATCTGAAGTTTATTTTGACCAGAAGTGCTAGGATGTTTTATCTCCTCGTATATACACTGAGGCAGAGTCACGTGGAACCCGGAAAGATGTTCATTTTTTATGATTTCCCTTTGAGGCGGAAAACGACCACTTTCTGAATGCATTTTATTTCCAGGCTCTCTTTCCTTACACGCTTGGAAGCAAGTTTGAAAGGGCTCCTTTCCAAGAAAGTCTGCGCAGATGAACGCCATGATCAGAAGCCTGGCTGCAATCCTATGCAAGGCTAACATGTGGGTATTTCTGAAAAAAATGGGATTTACTTCCAAGTAAACTATGCATTAGATCTGAGGGCGCAGTCTCACTTGTGGCGACACATTTTGGGGTGGACTTTTTTTTCCACCTTTGCCCTTATTGGAGAAGGAAAAAAATTATTGTGTGGAGGAACCTGAAGGTAAAAACATTATCACCTATCCCCACATTCTAAACAACGCACTCTCTGCAGAGGTGGCATAACCACAGATTCAGCGAGACTCCCAGGAACTTGGGAAGAGCGTGATTGTGGCTTTAGAAAACTGCCTTCCCTGGAGGTGCTGTTCCTGAGCTACAGGATCCAGCTACATAGAGTCACCTGAACTCAGCAGGGGAATTCCCTGTTTTGTGGCCATGCCTGGACTGGTAAGATATAGGATGTGCTCCTAGGGCAAGCTGTTTGCGCTTCAGCTCTGATACTGCTACTCCTTCTGGAGACTTGGTGTTTCAGGCATGCAAGAGAGAAAACTTCCTGTGGTTGCTTATCATTCTGAAACAAAAACAGCCGAACATCCATTCACAGCTGGGGCTGCAAACAACTTCAGGCCTGACTTCCGCCACTCTGCCTGCAGTTATATAGAGAGGTATAGAAGAGGGAGAGCCATGTACCTTGTCTACAGGGAAGCCTTATAATAAGGAAGCTTCAAAATCAGACTGTGGGGTGGCTCACTCAAGGCCCTTGTAGAGACCAGCAGGTGGCCTGGGACAATATGCCTGGCATATGGTAGCGTTTGAAGTCGGAGGGGTGTTTAAAAAGCACTTTCCTCTGGCATTAGCTGTAACTAGCCAAGTGCAGAAAACAAAACAAAGAACACGGCCACCCCTTGGTCTCCACAAAAACAAGCAAACACCCAAACACCGCAAACTCCCCTGTTACAAGGAAATCTTTTGTCAGCTGCGCTAAAATGGGCAATTGGGTGCAACGTGGGCAGGGAGTCCTGTAAGCACAAGAGGAGCCTTGGCAATGTTGTTGGCTGGAATATCCGTAGCAAGAGCTCTGTTTTGTTCTAAGCCTGAGTCACACATCATTGTTCATTTTCGCTTGCTGACACATGCCTTTCCCCTCTCCAGGATCAACTGACAAACCTTCTGGTGACCCCTGAAGGCTGTTGTGCTGCTCCAAAACCCCACCCTCCCCCAAAGCCCTACATTCTGGCAATTAAAAAGAAAAAACAGCAATAACTGCAGCGGCAGCAGCGACAACATAGCAATGCAAGCGACAACCTTCTAAAATAAAATTAAAACCAAAACTAAAACAACAGATCTACAGAACAAAGTGGAAGCCGATAATGTCTCTGGAGAACTTATGGCTCTACACTCTTGCAGCACCCCTCCAAACCTCCCCCCCTTTTTTTTACATAAGGAACTAATTTAATTACACAACCTTTTCCAGAAGTGAAACAGTGGGCCTAGCTGGGGGGCGGGGGGAATGGAAACATTTAGCAAGAACAGTAAAGCAAGGCATTAGAGCCCTCCATTTTATGGATTTAACTCTGGAGAAAATATGCAATCGTTTGGGTCTATATACATATATATATGCGCAATATACAATATATGCAATATATGTACGTATATATATATATATCATAAGTGAGGAGTGGATGGCCGTTGGGGGCGGGGGAGAGGAATGCACACACCAGAGTTTGCACTGGGCTTCCCACAAATGGTTGCTGGCTTTGTTACTGAGATACCAGAGGGAAATGCTCTGGCAAATGAACCATCTGCATGGCTCAGAAGGCTCTGGCTGACAGTCCAATTATCTTGTCTGGTGGGGGGACAAAATGAAAATTATGGCTGATAACAACAACAAAGCTTGGGGAAGGCCACAGCTCAGTGGCAGAGCACCTAGTTGGCATGCAGAAAGATGCCAGGCCCAACCTCTGGCACCTATCTCTAGGTAGCCGTGGAAGAGATTCATGCCTGAAACTCTGGACAGTCATTGTCAGACAGTGCAGGCAACTATGAGCTAGTTGGACTGATTCAGCCATGGAACTTGCTTGGTGATCCCCAGTCACAGGAACATAGAAAGCTGCCTTAGACCAATGGTCCGTTTGGTTCAATTTCTGCTACAGTTAAGTGTAGGTGACATGATGCCTTCCAGGTGTTTCTGGAGTTCAGCTTTGAGCACAGGCCATGCTGGCTGCAGCTGATGGGAGTTGGGAGTCCAACCTCTCAGGGTTGTGAGATCCTTGAAAAAAATGAACAGATATAAGAATAATCTGAGCAGCATTCTGCCTCCTACGAACTTATTCTCTACCAGTAGTGTTAGAGGTATCGGGTGGTTGCTCGAGAGCAATCAGGCAATATGCCCCACTAGTATTTTCTAAAGCTTTCTTATTGGTGCTAAAAAACCTTTAGAATGCCTCTATTCCATGTCTTGCTCATTCACTGGCAGAATCTGAGAGTGGGCGGTCCTTAAATCTTCCCCAGCAGAGTAGTTTCTTGACCCCCAGTCTGTGCCTCCCCTCTCTGCGCAAAAGCCTACTGCGCAAGGAGGGCGTGGGTAACGGAGGACCTCTCTCCTCCCCGCTTTGCTCAGGCAAGGTGTCCTGGCACCGCCTTGCATCCTCCGAGTCCTGCATCTCCTCCCCACTAGAGGCGCGGCTTCCTTCCTCCGCTAAGGAAGTGCTGCTTCCCATGATCTTTGGGGGCTCTCTGTAATCCATCCGCCTTTTCCCCTCTCGCCCCTGAGCTGATGGCAGTTCCCTGACAGGTAGTGACAAAAAAGAGTGTGTTTTGATACCTTCTGTCCACTACAGCCTTGCAATGTGACCACAGAATGAGGAGGAACTTGGCTAACAGGAAAGGCTTTTCCAATTTTGTGCGTAACTTAATGGAACCATGTGCAATCACACTTCCAGGGATTTGTGGCTCACTCAGTTGTGTGTGTGTGTGTGTGTGTGTGTGTGTGTAGTTTCTTCTCTATGCTTTTATCCCACAGAAGACCACAATTTAAGGGCACAAATTGAGATGCATTAAAAAGGAGAGGACGGATGCTCCCATTTTTGCATGCTCAGTTGCAAAGCGATGCTCAGTCTCTTACAGGCCCTTCCTTCCTGTTTACTGCCTTTCAGCTTGAAACCTTTAAGCGGATGCTGCAATGAAAAGAGGCTTACATTTATACCCCACCTCTTAGTTTGTCTACAGCCAGATTTTATAATTGACTGGATAAGGCATGTGCGGTGGTGGGGCAAGGAGTACAAGAACAGAATCCTGTTTTGGTTTTTAAAAATCTGTTTTCATCTCAGGAAACGAGGGGCAACAATAATGTGCTAGCAGGCAAAGCTGTTGCAACAAGGGGGTGATGCAACCCACATGGGAATTTCCTAACGCCGGTGGGAATCGCACGAGAGTAAATGAAAACTGCGTTGCAGCGAGCTGCCTCTCGGTCTGCAAAACACGAGAAGGCATTTAAAGAGAATGTGGGGAGCAAAGGGACAAACTGCTTTGGTGCTTACAACTCATCCTGAATGTTCTCCGTCAGCTTGCACAGCACCTCTTGCCCTTCTGCCTGACTCTCCAAGTATCGAGGAAGGAGTCCTTGTGGGCCCCTGCAGCACCGCGGCTTCCTCACTCTTTCCGCTTGCGTCCTGTCAATCATAAACAAGACACGCAATGTTATTCTTATTATTTCAATCATAATTTCATTTGCAAGTCAGTCAAATTCAATTTGCTGGGGAAAAAAACAACCCATTAGTCACCACGAAAATGCCATAATACGGAATGGCACTGAGATACGTTTCAGCCTAAGTGACCCCCAGCATACTGAAAATTTGTCTAATCCACTGGGCTGCCAAGGCCAACGTAGAAACATTGCACGTAGCGTGTTTGTTCCCATCCACCAGCAAACAACCCAATTTCTACCTACTATTCAGTAAGGAAACTCTCTGAAGAATTCCCTTAGGAACTCTATCCCAAGGGGAATTATATACAGTGGTACCTCAGGTTACAGACGCTTCAGGTTACAGACTCCACTAACCCAGAAATAGTACCTCAGGTTAAGAACTTTGCTTCAGGATGAGAACAGAAATCGTGCTCCGGCGGCGCGGCGGCAGTGGGTGGCCCCATTAGGTAAAGTGATGCTTCAGGTTAAGAACAGTTTCAGGTTAAGAATGGACCTCTGGAACGAATTAAGTTCTTAAGCCAAGGGACCACTGCAGTACATAAACAAGCAGAATTTCCCACCTCCCCCTGGCGGTGATTAGAACAACAATTTACAGGTGACTTATTAGTCACTTTACACCAGTGATGGCCAAACTCGGCCCTCCAGCTGTTTGGGACTACAATTCCCATCATCTCTGACCACTGGTCCTGTTAGCTAGGGATGATGGGAGTTGTTGTCCCAAAACAGCTGGAGGGCCAAGTTTGGCCATCACTGCTTTAGAAAGAAGTATCAATACAGCTTACAAAATAAAACACACTGTATTTTGGGCATCACACGACAGGGCAGAGTCTCAAACAAAGATGCGCTTTCCCAAGCCCACATTCCCAGCAGGTTGACACTCCTGTCTCAGTGATGTCTATGATGGCTTGGCCATGACCACAGAATGGAAGATGGCAGGATCCAGCGAACTGGCTTCAGGCACCAGGCCTGTTGGCAGACCAACTCTGTGTTACAAGGGCGCCTGCAAACGTGACGTGATGGTTGGCGAGATCCACCCGGCCGCGTGGCGATCCTTTGCAGACAAGCACAGTGCATCCATAGCAGTGACTGGTGAAGGAATGACCGCCGGGAGGAGCGCAGAGAGAAGAAATGCCATGGTGCATCTGCAGCAGCACAACCAGCTGCAACAAAATAATGTCTCTCCAGTATTGCTCTCTCCAGCCACAGCGGACACTGTAACCTTCCAAGAGTTTGACCTCACCCTCAAAGGCACACTCCTCCATTGTCTCCCGAGACAGACTGATACCCACAACAATACAATACAGACATGTTAAAGCCAGTAAAAAGGCCATCAAAGCTCGAATGAATATCTGCTAGGCTCCTTGCAACAGCACCTGGTCTACCCTCCCAGCTGACCAGTCCCTTGCAAGTGGAGATCATGGATGCACATATACAATAGTGTTCTGTGTGTGGCTTGCCTCCATACCCAGAGTAGACCCATTTAAATCAATGAACATAAGACAGCCACATCTGTTAAGTTAAACTAATCTACATTGAGTAGGAATAACATTGGAGCCAACCCTATGTAATTAACTTGCAAACTGAGGCAGCAATCTCTGTAGGTGCTCCGGACCGTAAACAGAGTCCTGTAAAGAAGGTCATTCTTATTCCCATTTTGCAGATGGGCAGCCAAGGCAGGAATTTGACCAAGGCCTCCGTGAGAAACACAGGAAAGCAAATCAGGCAGGCAGAAGCTCCAGCTCTCAACCCTGCACAGAGCATGCAGCAGGACCATGCTGTCTTGAATCAACAGCACATTTCGGGTAAGTCAAAACATTTATTATTTGTTTTAGATGTTTGCATACCACCCTTTATCCTATTAAGGATTTCAGACTGGTGTACTGCCAACTTTATCAAGTACAACAATGAAACAGATAACATCCCTGAAGTGAGTTGAAATGAAATAGGTGAGTAAGAGTATGAGCTTTCTGACTTTGCATCAAAGATTATAGTGAAGATGCTGGAAGCGTCTCTTTATGGAGGGCATTCCATTAGTTGGGGCATCACTCCTAAGAAAACCCTTTCCTTCATTAAGTTGTGCAGCTCTCATAAAGAAGGCATAGGGAGAACTTCAACAGAAGGTAATAAAGCCCAAGGAAAGTGAGGAAACCATGATACATCCCACTTGTTTTAAGGACCAGAGGGCACAGAATGCTACCTTATACCTTGGGTTCATCCAACTCCATATTGTCTACATTAGGGTTTCCCAAACTTGGGTCTCTAGCTGTTTTTGGACTACAGTTCCCATCATCCCTGACCACTCATCCTGCTAGCTAGGGATGATGGGAGCTGTAGTCCCAAAACAACTGGGGACCCAAGTTTGGGAAACCCTGGGACTTTATAGGGCCTATCTGGAGGTGCAAGGGATTGAATTTAATAATTTCTGCATGCATAAATGCTCCACCACCGAACTACAGCCCCTTTCTTGAAGTGTCCAGGATCTGACGTCTCAAATGAAGTCTGAGCTTGTCCTGGAGGATGGCATTGGGGGCAAAGCAACATTCCTCTGACCAACTTTATCTTCTTTAAAGAGCCCCACTTCACATACCGAGAATCTCTGGCTCTGACCACACATTCCTCCACCTTCTCTCCACAATCCTAACCCAAGTGTCTTGTGCAAGGTATTCCAGATTTTATCATAAAGATCAGAGACTGTATCACATTATTATTCTCTGCTCTTGTTTAGAGACACTGCCTTGGTGTCCGGAATGGATAAAGAGGGTTCCTTGCTCGTAGATGCCATTTTGGGTGTTGCCCCCCCTCTCCGGTAGGGGCTGTGCTCAGTGTATTCTGCTTTCTTTCCGCCCTTAACAGAGCCCAACAATCTGACTGCTGTGGGGCAGGCAGATCCAGGTAGCCACTAGGGTGTCTTCACACCGAGTCACCCACCTTGGACTTAACACTTACGCGCCTCCCTGGATTTCATGCAGAAGTTTGTTTGTGGGTGCCTAGAGCTGCTTTATTTTTCTGCGCTACCTTTTGCCAGCACGGAGCATCCCAGGGGCTGCTCATACGTGACTCTACAACCACGCTCGTTGTGCAATTCGTGCTCCCCAGTTCCCCGCACCCCCCCCCCCCCAGACTGAACTGCTGCTGCTGTTGCGCGTTTGATCTAGAAATAGATGAACAAATCATGCACTGTAACTGGAGGTGTTTTTCTTCTTCTTCCCTGCTTAAGCCTCTTGGCAAAGTACAGAAGACTGACTGGCTTCTTGCAGATGTTTTCTCCAGAGGCTAGTTTCCTCCTCTCATACCTCGGCAGCCCCCATCCCCTTTAGCAACATGGGTCCTGGCTAAGGAGCACACAGGCCTTCTTTCATCAAACATGCGTTCCCCACCCCCTTAAAAAAAAAAAGGCTACATTTACGGGACAATAGTGCTATTTGCACGTCTTCTTCAAGAGTGCCACTTTGCTAAATAAAAAATGTGGCACTAAGCTCAAAGGTAAGAGTTATGAACTCTATTACCACCACCGCTGCTCTTCTGTAGCTGTTCCCCCCTACTCTGTCTCTTGGCTTTTCTTTCTTTCTTGCGAGTCTCTTCCATCATATGTGCATAGATGCATTAAGAAAGGGGCCAGACGCATTCTCCCCCAAAGCCAGTAAAGCCCTGCGACTTGAGGAAACAGAATTCAGCAGCCTACGTAAATTATCCAAATTAAAAACAAAAAGAAAAAGTGATTTTGTTGTTTTGCATCATTTGTACCGGGAGTCAAGGGGGGCAGGCAGCCGCTGAAACACTGCCCCCTGAGAATCTAAGGCAAGGGGTTGCATCTGATACTCAAGAGTAGCCCCACTGAAGTTAATGTCCGTGACTAACTTGTGTCCGTTTAATTCAATGGGTTTACTTGGCTGGTGGCAACAGTCCTGCTTCACACACGCCACATGACGCTCTAAACAGAGTGGGCTACAATTATAATTATTTGTCGCTTGTTGTTCAATGGAGGGGAACACAGCTCTTACTAAAACCTTTCCTCCCAGCTTGGGAATATCTATTTGTATTGGGCAAAAGACTCTCAGCAGTCCCACCCAAGCAATGACCAAAGGCACCTCCATTCAAAAGATACCATGATTCCTGCTTCCTTGCTACTCTTTCATTCTGTGATGCTCAACCTGGTAATGATGATGATGATGATAAAAATCTAATCATGATGGTAAGAAGGTCAACTGCCTTCTAAATTATGTCCTGCTGGTGCTAACATGAATTACATTAATTGGTGCAGGCCATCAGTGTTTTGGCAAACTGGTCTGTTTGGTCTGGACAGCGAGCAACATTCCACACTACTCGATTTCCTTTTTTTTCTTTAATCCTACGATTTGTTCCACTGTCTCAAGTTACATTCTGTAAATAACAAGCCACACAGTGATGAAATCCAAAAAGCCGAAGATCCGAAAAAGCAGAATGAATGGCAGTTCTGCGCTCACATCTGTGTTACATTAAACTCAACTCTCAACACTCAACACATTTGCTGATTCGCTTTTAATAGGCACACAAAAGCCAACACAAAGCAGAAATGCCCTCGTGTCTACCCATCACAGCAGGGAAGAGCGTCGCTGAATGGAGGCATGGAGAGGCCGAGGACGGCGTCCCCAGGAGGCTGAGCGGCACGGGACAGAGCGCCACTGTTCAAGACCACGTTTGGCACCCGGGCGGCTATTGATCAGGCTATCTATCCATGGCCAGTACCCCTGATGGTTATGTTCCACCTCCACTGTCAAGAGGCAGTGTGTTTCTCAGTACCAGTTTGCTGGAAACCGCAAGGGGGGTGGAGAGTGCTGCTATGTTCTGGTCCTGCTTGTGGGCTTCCCACTGGGGCACCTCGTCAGCCACTGTGAGAACCAATACTGGACTAGAAGGTCCACTGGCTTGACACATCAGGTTGTCCTTAAAGGTAAAGGACCCCTGACCATCAGGTCCAGTCGTGGCCAACTCTGGGGTGGCGGCGCTCATCTCGCTTTATTGGCCGAGGGAGCCGGCGTACAGCTTCCGGGTCATGTGGCCAGCATGACTAAGCCGCTTCTGGCGAACCAGAGCAGCACAAGGAAACTGCCGGAGTGGTATCTACTTGCACTTCAACGTGCTTTCGAACTGCTAGGTTGGCAATAGCAGGGACAAGCAACGGGAGCTCACCCCGTCGCGGGGATTCAAATCGCCGACCTTCTGATTGGCAAGTCCTAGGCTCTGTGGTTTAACCCACAGTGCCACCTGGGTCCCTCTCCATCCAAATTCCTTTTCAGTCACAGTTCCCAATGACCAAGAAAACTCTGGCTGCTGATACGTTATTGGGCAAAGTTTGAGGTTCCTGTGTTCATTTAAGGAGCGACTGATTCCTTATATCCCTGCCTGATCCTGGTTATCTTCAGAGGAGTTGCTGTTAGTGGTCGCCCATGGCTCAGATGCACAGCTTGTATCCATCAGAACTTGCTCTTTGCAGCCTCTGTGGCTGCTGCTAGAAGAAGGATCTGCCACCCACCTACTCCCCCAAAGGCGAGTGAGCGCAGTCCAACTTTTTTTATTTTCACCATCTACACGATCCAAAGCATATTGGGATAATATAGGAGTTTTAAACTTGGATAATGAAAACTTTGTGGATGAATTCTGTGGATAAATGTTGAAATGCTTAATCCCATTGTCACGCTCACCCAGTCTTAAGATACGGTCCTATGCTTTCTCTGCTTCAACAGGAACTGGTGGGTATGTGCTTGTCCAAGAAGGAAGGAAGGAAGGAAGGAAGGAAGGAAGGAAGGAAGGAAGGAAGGAAGGGCATGGCAGCTGGAACCATCACAGATACTGGCTGTAATTTTAAAGAACTGTTTATGTCTGGAAAGAGGTTTATGTCTGAGGTTGCTTTCCCCTTCTCCCTCCCACTCCTTTTACCTCGTGTGTCATGTCTTTTTAAAACTGTGAGCCTGTGAGGCAGGGACTGGTTTTTGTAAGCGGCTCCAAGAGACCTTTTGGCTAATGGGCAGGGTATAAAATGAATACATAACAGAATCTGTGAACAACTAAGATGGCCTTCCTTTTGGATTGTGGCTTTTCTCTGAAGCCTAGTAATGGACCACCAGAATACAGCTCTACAGAAGCTGCTGGAAAGGTACAGACGGCTATATGAAAGGAAGAAAGCAAAGCTCTTTAATAACCTTGATCGCAGTTGCTTTTCCAGTGTGGTGGTGTGTTATGTGGCTCCAAAGGAAGGTGCTACACGCAGAAACAGGCAAACGCTTTTAACCCTGCCTAGGGTGGGGGGCAAAGGGTGGCTGGCTGGGAAATACCTGCATTTATGATTTGCACAAAGAAAACCCGTTTTTCTGGTAGGAAGCCTGTAAGCCCTGTTTGTAGCTAACAAGAGAAAACACTATTTTAGAAGAAAACAGGAACCTGCCCCCGAGCAAGAGGGGAGAAACACAACAATGCCTTTAGGTTAGACAATCTGGTGCCCTCCAGGGGTTACTGGACTACAACTGCCATCATCCCTAAGAACTGGAATGAGAGTTGGAGTCCAGCAACACCCAGGAAGGCCACAGGTTCCCTAGTCCTGGGTTTTAGTGGTTGTTATTTATGATGGGTATGTCAATCTCAAAGCACTTTGTGGATCTACCGGGATAGAAAAGCAAAGCTACAACTCCCCATTGATTCAGACAATTCCGGAAAGTAGCTGGCACAGGTAATGAATGTTTTTCTACCTAATTGTTAGAAGGAACTATCACGCTTGTTGTGTGCTGCAGTAATATCAAACGAAAGCTTTTATTTAGCCAAAATTAGATTTTCACATGGCTTTCTTTAAAACGCAACTATACACACTGGCCTGGAGATGGAGAAAAGGTTTTGGTGGCTAGAAATGTGCGACAGAGTTGGAAATTTTGGGCTTTGCATCGGCTAAGCTTGCGGCAACAGGAGACCAGCAAGTCATTTGCAAGGAAGAACTAGCTCAGAGGTGAAACACATACTATTTATACAGAAGGCTCCAGGTTCAATCTCTGAAATCTCCAGATAAGAGGATTTGGGGAAATGATTCCACCTAAAATGCTGGAGGGTCTCTACTAGTCTGTAACAACAACAACAAGAAGAACAACAACAACATTTCTATACCACTTTACATTTTGAAGAATCTCAAAGCTGTTTGCAACACATTAAAACATCAAATAAAAATGATCCAAAACGATTAGCGAAGAAAGTCAAATGCAAAGTATACATTCAAAGCAACATAATTACCAGGAAACTAAAATATTATCTTAAAGAATTCAAAATAAAACATCACAAAGGAGGTCAGCTACAGAATGCGCATTTAATGCAGCAAAGTTAACAATAAAATAAAATAAAATGAGCTAAATGGACCCAATGTGTTCTTTGCCCTAAGGCAAGGGTGGGAGCCTCTGGTCTGTGGGCCAAATTATGATCCAGCTTGGCCTGCCACACCGCTTTTTACCTAAGCATGCCCACCTTCCCCACACCCGACACCTTATGGGATGGAGACCCAGTGGCCAATGCACAATGGAGACTTTTAAAGTGTGTTCCACACAGTGCACTGGCAGGGAAGGCTGTGCTGCTGAATTCCCCAGGGAGAACTCTGTAGCCAGCCGATCCTTGAAGGGTCTCACCAAGTGCTGAGCAAGGCTCCTTACAATCCCCCTCTGCTCCTTGCAAAGAGCCTTGCTTGGTGCTTTGAGGCTCCAAGACTCAGCTGGCTGCCAGCACTTCAAAGCACCGTGCAGGGCTCTTTGTGACCACTGCTGGGACTTCAAAGCACCCCGTCACCCGATGTCACTGTGACACCAGGTAACTGAGAGGTGGGCAACCCCACACAGGGGTTCAATTTGGCCCCTGAGGGATAAGGATTTGGCTGGCTGGCCTTAGGAACTGATGCTAATTAGGTGATTAGTATTGTCGCTGGAGGGATACTTCTCCCCCCTGCACCCGCAGAGTACACTGTGTATATTAGTAAGCAAGCAGATATTTTGCACTGCCATGAGCTGCAAATGCTATCTCCTCACAAGAAAGGGACTGCTTGCAGCAACTGGCCTTGGAACTTCCTACTGCTTGGGAAAGGAGGGAGCTGTGAAAAAACTGGTAAAAGAGGGTGTGCGTACATTAAGTAGCCACAAAATGATAACGAGCATCCGGGACTTGAGTTCAAGGCTGCAACAGCGAGAGAGAACCCCAATTTAAGAGCATACAGACATCTGTAAAGCAAAGGAGAGAACCTTCAAAAATGAATCTGGAAAATCAGACACCTCCATAAAATGTGTCTTTTTCAACCCTGCCTTTCTAAACTCAACTTCCAGAAGACGCCCCTCCCCGATGTAAATTCCCCACATAGGCCTCTCTGCAAAAACGTCAAATTTGGTGACAAATGGAAAAAGCGTGTGTGTTGGGAGGGGTGGGAACCTGAACTGCTTTATGCAAGGACTGTGTTTTTAAGCAAATTCAAATCTGCAGCCCCTCTCACATCTGACTCATCACCAATATCAGAACACCGTGTCGTAATTTTCACAAGCTTTACTGGTAAAGAAAGGGCCAGATTCAGAGAGCCGAGCTCCCGCCTGCAGTTCCAACTTCATTCCTGTCAGACCTACACAGCTAACCCAAGAAACAAGGGGAAATTATGCACGCCCCAGAACTTCCTGCAAGGGTGCAGGGTGCTCGTCCCAAGGCCCGTTCCTGATGCACAATGACAAACATCCAAACCATGGATGGCCCCTTCTCTAGAGCGCCAAACTGGGGCAGGGGATGGGAGGAGGCATCAATCCGGCATTGTTCCCCGAAGTCAGCTTCGCTTTACGAACCAGACTCGGAAGTAAAAACAATTGCATGTTTACTCTCCCCCCCTTTTTCTTTTTAAAAAAGGCAACGTAGCTGTTCCTTAGCAGGAGCCCGTATACATTACATGCAGTGTGAGAGGGTTAAATAGGACAGCCTCAACTCCTTCTAAACTTTTGCCCTTTGGATATGTACTCATTGGCTGCCGTACAAAACTCGAGCAGTATTACACGCCTTAACGATATGGTTCAACTGTCGGTCAGGCCCGGGGCCTGGCATCGCGCCAGACCGCAATCAATGGGACGCAAACCTCCTCCCCGCCCCCACCCCCTTTTCAGATCATCACGAAGGTTCAGATTATCTCCCCCCCCCTTTTTTTTGTCGTGCTGGCTAAATTTATGGAGCAGAACCCCGAAGCCGCATTCCTCGGCTTGGGCCGGCCCACGCGGGCCTCCCTTTGTTTGGTACTGTAAGCGAGACGTGCTTTGGAGAACTGCAGGGTTGTTAGTTCAGGCATTGACTGTTTGCTCATGACTGAAATGAAGAGAGTTCAGGGGAAGGGCAAAAGGACAGCTCAAGTGTAAACCCCGTCCCAGCAGGCCCCGGGCTCCGGCACCACCGAGGCTCACGGCTCGGCAGCAAGCACAACACACAAACACACACACACAGCACTCCCCGCAACAAAAGGCCAAATTTCAGGCGGCACGCACCGCCAACCTTCCGCAACACGGCATACCTGGAGGGAAACGGCAGCAGTGTCCGCAAGGAAGTGCTGGGACCTGGCTGCATGCTGGTATCTGGCTAGTTTGGTAGCGGACTCCAAAAATACAACAAAAGTGCCGGCTCTCCCAGGTGAACCGGTGGATGTTGAAAAAATGATGACCGCGTTTTAAATCGAGGGTTGTGGGGGCGGTTCTTCACCTGCCCATTCTAAACCACAAGTACCTCTCCAGGTTGATGAGGTTGAGGGATGGTCAGAAAGTGGCTCAAGTTCTGCCACTGAGCTTCATGGCTCCTGTTTAAACCTGGGCCTCTTGCCCTTAAAACTAACACTCAGTAGCCACCAGTAGACCATGCTTGCTCGCTTCATGCGACTGAAAACAGGTTATGTATTTAGCCTTCCCCCACATCTCTTTTTGGACGAACACCAATGGATGCCAAGTCTATGCCAGCTTCTACCAGCTTCGCTCTCGAGTATTTGAAAGGCAAGATGTGACTGCATATGAACTACCGGACTAAATGACCCTCAGGCTGCCTTTGCAATTCTAGGATTCGTTTCTGCTGGAGGGAGATTTCCTAATATGGAGAGTGGGACTGCAGGGCAAGGGAGGGTGAGAAGAGAGGAAGAAAAGGGGAAACACTTTGGAATTATCTATCCAGTGTACTTAGATGACCGTACCCCCACCCCCAACACCGAATTACTGCCAAACAAGCAAGTGTATGAGAGTCAAATGGAAAGAAAGGAACACAGAGAATAAAACAGAATGAAGAGGAAGAAGGAAGCTACCACCAATTAAAAGAATTTATAGCGATTGGCTGGAGCATTTGCAGCTGCATCCAAGGATGCACCGACTGGACAAGACATGTGGCTAAGGCAGGTTACTCAGGTGTATGTGTGTGTAGTTGCCAACTCTCCCTCCAGCCCCATACAGAGGTTCTTGTGTCTGCTGCAAAGCACAGCTTCTCCTCTCACCATTCCACTGATGGGAAAAGCAGCATTCAGACATACGCTGCATGATGACACTGTCAACTCTCAGCTTTTCAGAGCCAATGCCACGGGGTGTTTTGCATTCCACAGGTGTGGATGGAGTCTGCAAGGCATTTGCCCGGCAACGTTTCCGAGTAGGCCTTCCCTGGATTGAGGGAAGGTTTCGTTGCGATGAGGATTTCTGGCTGAACTCTGCTTGAACCCAGAAGCATATCACTTATAACAGACACTACCAATAATGCTCTGATTACCTGCTTAAGGCAGGAGGGTTCAAAGCAAGTTCGTGTTCCGTCACTCCTCCCAAACCTCGCCGCACCACTTTCAATAGTTCCTGTTCACAATGCAATGCTTAATGCGGTTCCTGTTTACAGTGTCTTTGCGCCCTCTCTCTCTCTCTAAAAGGTTCTCTTCATGAAAATGCCAGAGAAGGAAATCCGCTTTGTAGCACAGTTTATCACAAGCATGCCTGCTTGTTTAACTTTGGCAGAAGCAAGCAGTCAGTAATGTGCTTTTAGTGCTATTTTGCAACGCTCACCTGTAGCATCAGTGCAACAGGGAAGGGATAAACATTAGAAAATGGCCAGAGTGAAGCTCAGTCATATCCCTCTGTCCAGCCTTGACATTTTAAAGTTGCTGCCAAATTCAACCCCGCTGCAGTGATGCTTGAGAACAGCTAAAAGGGAGGGGGGGGAGGACCTGCAGCTCAGCAGCAGAGCAGAAGGCTGTTGGGTTTTAGCCTTGGGATCTCCAGTTTAAAAGGTTCTCAAGCAGCAGAGCTGAGAAGTAATTCCTGGACAGAGAACTAACTCATAGGACCATAGGAAGCTGCCTTAAACCAAGTCAGATAACGGGTCCCATTTCGCTCAGGGCTACCTGCAGGTTCTGGGGGTTGAAGCTGCAACCTTCTTCATGCAAGTACTAAGCTATGGCCCTTCCACAGGAACACGGGAAGCTGCCCTAGATTGCCAGACCATTGATACACCTTTCTTTGTATTGTCTGCACTGATTCACAGTGGTTCTCCAGGGTTTCAGGCATGTAAATGGCAGATTGGTAGATAAGATATATAAATATACATCATGCTTTCCTTTTCTCCCTTGCCTCTGCACATATCCAGAAAGCCTGTATGTAGGCTCAACTGCAGAACAGGGAGAGAGAGAGAGTGATTAATTAATTAATTAATCCCCCAATCCGGCTGGGTTTCCCCAGACACTCTGGATGGCTTACGGTGCATATAAAAACATAGTAAAACGTCAAACATTTAAAACTTCCCAATACAGGGCTGCCTTCAGAGGTCTTCTAAAAGTCAGACAGTTGTTTATTTCCTTGACATCTGATGGGAGGGTGTTGCACAGGGAGGGCGACACTGCCGAGAGGGCTCTCTGCCTGGTTCCCTGTAACTTCACTTCTCGCAGTGAGGGAACCGCCATAAGGTCCTCAGGGCTGGACCTCATTGTCCGGGCAGAACGATGGGGGTGGAGATGCACCTTCAGGTATACTGGGCCGAGGCCGTTTGGGGCTTTAAAGGTCGGCACCAACACTTTGAATTGTGCTTGGAAGCATGTGAGTCTATATAGTTTACAAAACACCCTCCTGCAGGGGTGCAGGGGGCTTGTTTTAGTCCACAACCTGCATAAATTCCCAGCCCCTGAAACTGCGAAACCTGTAAAAAGCCTTGTCTTGTTTTTCACCTGGCTTCACAGCTCCATGGGAGCAGATGCATTTGTCAAGCCAATCTCTGTCCCAGCAAAGCTCCTGTTGTTGCTGCAAGGGTTTGCAAAGATGGCACACAAGTACTATCAGCCATCCGTCTGGGAACAGAAAGAAAAACTGCATACTAATCCAGCCCAAATCTATCATCTTCAAGATCTCAGTGGGGTTGAATCAAGGGCAGTAGGGGGGAAGAAAATGAAGGGAGTGGTTCTAATTGCCCCCTGAACAAATGGGCTACACAGGTATATAACAACTGAGTTCATGTCTCAGCAATAACACTGTCTGAAAAACATCTGATAGAACCCGCAAAACCTACCTCTTCCTGTTAAAAAGACCCCTGGGAAGTCAGTGTAGATGAATATGAGATATTGGAGAGTCAAAGAGCCAATTAATTCTGCTACAATTCTTTGGTCTACTTCAAGGCATTGGGGCAGTCGTTGTGTCTTAGCCAAACCTACCTCACAGGGTTGTAAGGAGGATAAAATGGGGATGGGGGAAGAACTTGAGCTCCTTGCAGGAATTGTGGGGTGTAAATGTAAATAAATAAATAAAACAAAAAGATCCTGCTGCAAAGGCAGGGAGCATGGACACGAATGATTCATCAACCCTCCTGTCTGTACCAATGCCACAGATGTTGCAGAACTAGGTATACACACGATGGAATATTGGTTGTGGGCTAGCACTATAAAATACTGGCTGCGTTGCCATTTCTGTTGTCAATCTCCAAGTCTGCTTTCTGACTTACTTAAAGACTCTTATAAATCCAGATGGTTTCAACTCCTACAAAGCAAAATCAGATCTACTGGTATTGACCTGGAACCCTTGTATAATTCAAGTGAGCAATATATTTATCGTAATATTCAAATCCAATTAAGGGACATTGAAAAACAAAACATTGAGTCAGCTGTAATTAAAATTCGCTCCCCCAAGTTTTATGGTTTAAATACAACAGATAACAGGGTCACTTATATTTCAAAATTAATAATTCCAGTCCAACGCAGGGCCTTTATGTTAGCCTGACTGAACTTCAGCTTTAGTCAAGGGCAGATATTTAAACATCCCCAGAAATGATAGACATTGTGGATGTTTTTTGTTTGTGCCGGACACAGCAGAACATATTCTTTTTTACTGTCCATTGTACAACAAGCTACACAAACATGTGTTATCCCCTTTTTCTGGCAGTCTGACATCATGGCACAATGACAATATCAGATTCTATCTATCTGACATTAACTTGGAAATAACTGCAAGGATGGCTGAGTTTTTCATCAATAGTATCTCTTTCAGAGTGGCAAATGGCACTAAGAAACTCCAATGAAAATCCTCGTTATTGCATATTTTTGCATGGCTATTTGTGTATATATATTATATTTTAACATTTTATATACGGATGTTTCATGATGGCCTATATTTGCAATGATTAATAAAGGTTTGGCAAAGTAGTAGTAGCAGCATTTTCTGCCGTTATGGATGGAATCTCTATGTCTACATATTTTTAGGTGCTGCTTTGCCCAAGGATGGAATCAAGACTAATGAAGGTGGCTTCCCTTCGTCTCTCATTCTGACGACTGCTCTGAAAGCATCACATGAATACTTGCATCTCAGGGCTGTTTCTCGCTGCTCAAAAGGCTCTGCAAACTGCATTTGTGTCTGTGTACATGTGTGGAAAAGGGGGAATGTCGGGGGTGGGGGGAGTAGCAATTCCCCTGCTTTCCTCTTGTTCAAAATTTCCATGTGATTATAGGAGTTCCGGGAAAGCCATCGCAGCTCACAAATGCCAAAATGGCAATGGAGAGGGGGAACAGAGAAGAGAGAGAGGTGGTTATCCCACACCAGAAGCAAATCTACAAGGACTAAGAAATACACATCCAAGAGGCTAACTGAAAGTGATTCATGCACTCTCATAGCAATTCCAAGGGAAAGAAATGGATTTTGTTCATTTCTCAAGATCTGGTAAGAGCCTTACATAAGTGACACTCGAATGAGAAATGGATTGTTCTGGGCTTTGGAGTGCAAGGGAGTATTTAGAGTTCAGCCAACAGAAGGAAAAGACATTTGCAACACAGCTTTTTTTTTTTTTTTTGCCTTTGGCTTGCACTGGGCTGGGTTGAAGCCGAGCAACATTGAGAGCTTGGAGTATTAGCAAGACTTCAGCAGAGTGCAACTCTCCACCCAGTCTGGATGCAGAAGAAGGCGCCCTCCAAACTCTCCACGTTAATTGATCTTTAGGAAAGCCCCTTGTATTTCCAAGTCCAATTGAAAGTATTCCTCCCTTTTGTTTTTTGGGACACCACTGTATTTCTTAAGTGGGTCAGAAGATGCTTTTAAAAACTGGTCAAAGTACAACACTGCACGTTCATCAGGCAAAAGGGACTGTGGCATGTGTCCCTGCCATAGGTGCCGGCTCCCTGGGGCCCTGAGCACCCACAAATTACAGCGCCAGGGCCTTGCACACTGCACGACACCCGCAGCCTTGGGCACCCACAATCGCGGGGCTAAGCTGGCACTCCTGGTCCCTGCTGAGGGCCACTTGCCCAGATTTGCATCTTTAGAACAATTATTAAACCGCTAAAGATTCTCAGAGGACCTTTTACATGTGGTGGGAATAAGGGGACAAGAAAAAGGCCCAAGCCGACCCCTTTCCGAGCAGCCTACTGGCAAACCTATCCATTCATTCCTGCTTTCCCACACACTCTATATGCAACTGCATGGGGAGGTGAGCGAGGAAAATTCATTCCACCTCTTTACCTTTCCGAGAACATTGAGGACCACAGATCCATAACACACCCATTGTCTGTTTTAACCCATCGCCTTCTGTTTTCCTGAGCTGAGAAACACTTCCGCAACAGCAAAGGCAGAGGAAGAGGCAATGAACTTTTTCGCCACCGTCCCCTTTGTAGGGAGAAAGTGAGGGGTGCGGAGGTGAAAAGAGAGACAGAGGCAGGTTTAAAGGGCTATTTCCCTTTAAACCTCTCACCTGCCTTTCAAAGCCACTAAACAGTTTGGGAGGGCAAGAGGGAGGAGAAGGGCAAAGGGGTTTCAAGGGAAAGATCTCATTTTCCTGTACATTGTACAGAAGATCTTCTCCCGGAACTCATCTCTGGAAACCTGTTGCCAGGCCAAGCCAGGAAATTGTTTTGCTGCAAAATGCTTTGGATAATCCGCATGTGACTCTGCATGGTACTGTCATCATTCCCCCCCACCCCACCCCACCCCACCAAAAAAGGGAGATTTAACTAACCTGGGGCCGGTAAGCGTGGCTGTATCTCTCACTGCTTGGGCTGTTTCAGAGGCAAAGTCTAGAGCACCAGCCACCGGTTTGGTCACAGTTCCGACGAGTCCTTTCCCAAGGCCGGATATAAAGCCACTGAACCCCCCTTCGGTTTTTACACCTTCTACCGTCGAGGTTATGACACTTGTCAATCCACCAATGATGCCTGTCGAAGACAATGAGCATGCTTAGTGGCACAAGTAGCTCTAGGATTCTAGGATAATGCTAAGAAATTCATGGCCGCTGTAAGATTGAACACACCGGGAAGGTATGGACATAAATTTCTTAAAAGTACAATTTGGACAGACCCTGTCTGGCTACGCTTGTAAAAATAATTGCTCTTCTAAAGCCTTTCATTCAAGGGAGCCCCAATATGCCTATTGCACCATCTTTTTTACGAACATATGATATGATTTGATAGCCATCTTCAAATATCTGGAGGGCTGCCACAGTGAAGATGGAATAAGCTTGTTTTCTCCTGCTCCAGAGGGTAGGAAAAAAAGATTCCAGCTAAACATAAGGAAGAACTGACAGTGAGAACTGTCCATCAGTGGAATCCTGTATTGCGGGGGTGGGGGGTGTACCTTATAATTCTATGTTTGTACATTACCATGAGCCAGTCCGTGAATGCCAGCTACGAGATGCTCCCCACTTGTTGCAGCGTGGTATCGAATGTACTCTCGTTCTGTTTGATGCCGGTTATCCATTGTCTTCCCCAACCCATCGGACAAAGTTCCAGTGAACTGTTAAAGACAACAAACACACAAACATGGAACTTTCATTAACGCTGAATGCGTGACTCGTAGTGACGTTGCTGGGCTTCAGAACTGGTTGGTTCATAAGTTAAATCTAGTAGGTTCATAGCTCCTGAATTAGGAAGAACCTTCTGATGGCAAGAGTTGTTCAACAATGGAACCAACTTGGAAGGTGGTAGACTTTCTTCCCTTGGAGGCTTTTAAACAGAGGTTGGATGGCCATCTGTCAGGGATCCTTTGGTTGTGATTCCTGCACTGCAGGCGATTGGATCCTTGGGATCCCTTCCAACTCTACAATTCTATGAATACATAACAAACCCAGACTTCAATCCACCAGACTTTATTAGCTTTGTAATTTAATTTTTTGAGGCCACACCATTGTAGCCACCATTTCCTAGACTCCAGGCTTATCTGACAGTGTTACGGGCTCAGAGAAGACCTGCATTGGGCATTGCCACAAAGATGAATGGCAGCATCGAGGGCTTTTAGGGACCATGGCTTCCTCTGCAGGACTATACCCCTGTCCCAATGCAGCCTAATGAGTCTGGGAAATGAGGAACAGCTTGTGGGATGCCTTGCTGCTCCTCTGTGATTCCACAAGGACATTGTCGGGAGTTTGATGGGGGTGAAACTTCAGAACGTGCTTGCGCACCCCCCCCTTTTGCTTTATTCTAAAAATAGGTTTGTTTGTTTGTTTTTGTGCTGAAGTCTACACTACACAGCTATCAGTATCATCTGAATTTGCTATGAGAGGAAGTGTTTTGGGTTACTATGTTGCAATCTGCTTTTCAGATTTATTTCAGAGAACTGCAATAAAGTACATAAATATTTCTAAACAACTAAATAAAACAGCACTCTCTCCAGCCACTCCACCAATACTTTTTCAAATGACACATGCCCAGTTTCCACCTCATCTGCCTGATTAGCCCTGGGAACTCCCAGAGTTTATTTCATGATGCATGCAAGAAGCAGTTCTCAGCAAAGCCGTCCTTTGTTTGGTTAAGTCTGGAGTGGAGCAGCTCGGAAGCAACACACTGCGGTGCCACGCAAATGTATATGTAGCCATAGCTAAGCCTACAGAGTTAAGAGCTGGGAGAAGATGGCTAGCCCCTTAGGTAAAGGTAAAGGGACCTCCGACCATTAGGTCCAGTCGTGGCCGACTCTGGGGTTGCGGCGCTCATCTCGCTTTATTGGCCGAGGGAGCCAGCGTACAGCTTCTGGGTCATGTGGTCAGCGTGACTAAGCCGCTTCTGGCGAACCAGAGCAGCGCACGGAAACGCCGTTTACCTTCCTGCTGGAGCGGTACCTATTTATCTACTTGCACTTTGACATGCTTTCGAACTGCTAGGTTGGCAGGAGCAGGGACTGAGCAATGGGAACTCACCCCATTGCGGGGATTCAAACCGCTGACCTTCTGATCGGCAAGTTCTAGGCTCTGTGGGTTAACCCACAACCCACCCGCGTCCCTTTTGGCTAGCCCCTTACAAAAAGGTAAAAACAAATGGAAAGTTAACAATAGCAACACACAATCTGCACTGCTGGGCTCAGAGATACCAAGCAATTCTTGTGAAGAGTTCTAAAGCAGGCACAATGCCCAGGCAGAAGGGAATTAACTAACACAGGAAACTGCCAGATCATTGGTCCATCTAGCTCAGTGCTGTTGACCCTGCACTGACTGGCAGCAGCTCGTCAGGATTTCAGGCAGGGTCTTCTCCCAGCCCCACCTGGCGATGCCACTGGGCACTGCACCTGGGACCTTCTGCAGGCAAATCAGATGCTCTGCCACTAAGCTACAACCCTTCTCCAAAAAGATGCATTGCCAGCCCTGTACCTTTGGACTGCCTTGCTTCTGCAGCAGGTCGCAAGGTCAGGTTAATGTTTAAGGCATTTCTGTGCAGCTGAAACAGCACAGCAGGTTCTTCTTTTTCTTTTTTTAAAAACTCTGCAAACACTGTTTCTATTCTGCCCTTTCTCAATGATTATTATTTTTTAAAGAAGGCTCCTGACGGTTATTCACATCCAAACAGCAATAGACAGAAACTAAATAGATATCAAATACAGTGGTACCTCAGGTTGCGTACTTAATTCGTTCCGGAGGTCCGTACTTAACCTGAAGCACCACTTTAGCTAATGGGGCCTCCTGCTGCCGCCGTGCTGCTGGAGCCCGATTTCTGTTCTCATCCTGAAGCAAAGTTCTTAACCTGAAGCACTATTTCTGGGTTAGCGGAGTCTGTAACCTGAAGCGTATGTAACCTGAAGCGTATGTAACCTGAGGTACCACTGTACAGTGTTAGAAACTGAGATATGAAAGCTAGGAGCTAAACGGCACCTTAAACCTAGATTATGGGCACAACAACAAAATGTCTAGACGTGCTTTTTTTATAACAAGAATACAAAGCTGAAAATGAAAGAACTGCAGCTAAAATATTATGTTCATTTTTCATATGGTCTAGTCCTTCCCCTGTCCACCCCACTAATATTCTTAAGAAGGTCTCTTCTCCAATCTTCAGAGAGGGGCTGGAAGTGGGGAGGCAGGAAAAGGTCCCCCTTTCCTTCTACTCTGCAGTTTTTAATCTGAAATCTTAGGCACAGTACTGCACCCAGAGCTCAGAAACAGCTCGCACTAATGAAATTCTCTGTCGCAAAATGCACCTAGAATACAGGGATTTTCGAACGCTGATCAAATATATACACAAAAAAGCAGCAGTAACACAGTGGCACATTGGTAAGGAACCTCTGACTTGTTGGGTCTAATTAAGCCCGGCAAGGGTCCTAATTTACCCTGTTAACCCATGTTCCCCCATCCAGAGCCACAACCTCCTGCTCCACATCAGACGCTGTATATGATGCGGTGGCAAAGGAACGATAGTGAGCCTTAAAATGGTCTCCTGGTTGTTCCATGGCAAGCAGGGCTTGGATTCGGCACCTTTCAAACCTGTCATCAAATGAATGTCCTGCTGGAATTACTGTATTTACTTGAGTCTAATGCGCCACTGAATCTAACGCGCACCTCAATTTTCAAAAACTTGAAACCAAAAAATGGCGAATATAAATGTGCCATCAAATCTAATGCACACCTTAATTTTCGCAACGTAATCTGGCCAAAGAAGGTGAGCGTTAGATTCGAGTAAATATGGTAGTTCCATTCGCAGGGCTTGAAGTCTGTGCCAGACTTGCTTTGCTGCAGCACTTCAACTCAAGTCACACTGCAAAGGGAAGAAAAGGATCACCTGATGGCATGGAAACGTCAGCTGACTGATAGGTGTGTGGCCCCACCCACCTGTCAAAGTGGCCTGCTCAGGGTGAAGGCATTCAGGATCCAGCCCTCCTGCTGGATCGCATTCCCCATCTCGGTAGCAAAAGAACACTCAAAACAGCACAGAAAATCAATTAAACATTCAAGATCCTGGACGAAACAGGAAGATCTCTGCATGGTGCCTCATCTACTCAGTGTTACCCTGTGGCCTAATAGTCCAAGGGGAGAGCATTCCAATGTTGGGCTGCCACCACAAAAAAGACCCTGTTAATCATTTAAAAATGAATGAATGTAAATTAACATATATGAAATGTTGGATAAAGGCAATACAGCACCTTCCTGCAGACATACAGATATAGCTAGATATTTTCTTGAGAAACTTAAAACATTCTCTATCTGACTTGAAATGCACACACTGAAAAACTAGCTCTGAAAAATAAAAAAAATGAAATAAACAAGGAATGGCTTTCTAGTTAAGTCTACACCGCCTGTCTCAATGTCCATCTAAGGCAAACCGTGATCTGTGGTTTGTGCCTCACTGTCTCACTCACAGGGTTATCAAATTTACCAGGACATTTATTTCAATAAATATAAAGACAGGAATTTGGTGCAATGTTGCATTATAAGACATGTTTAACACCAGAATCCTTGCAGTGCCTTCCTGGGAACAGAAGCCATGTAGTACAAAACGGCAAAGATGCTGCCACCAAAGGACTCAGCGAAAAGCAGACGTACAATAGACTTGGCCCATGTGTCGCTTCTACAAAAAGCCTGACATTTTTACCGCCCCTCCCCACTCAAAAATAAAATAAAAAAAATAAATGGCAAGAGAAGTCTGCTTCATAGCACTTGCCCTCAACATCAGGATACTTGAAACAATCTCAGACTGGCGTATTGTGGGAATGGGCTGGCAAGCCAGGATCTCAAGGTGGAATAAACACACACAAATCTCAACATACTAACAATTCTCAGACCGGTAGGGTGTTGGTGGTGCATTGACTCTGGCAGAATTTGCAATTCTTTTTTGTCTTTTTTCTAAGAGAGGCTCAAATTCAGGTTGTATAGGGCCCAAACCCAGAAGCCGCCAGAAAGGTAGCAGCAAATTTTCCTTCCACCAAGCCGGACGGCATCCTCTTTACCCCCAATTTATGTCACGGAGCCCAAGCGAAAGGCTCTTAAATTAGCTCGCATCTCCTCGTTAACCCGGCCTCGTAATGAATTCTGACAATAGCATGTTGCTGGGTAATCCACAAAGACGTCTAATGAGTTGTCTATAGGGATGCCCGGCCAGTCGAGAGGACCTGCCGGGGAGGGCCCAGTTCTTCTCCACCTCTACAGATGCCCAATGTGGGAAGGGGGCTGTCACCCCCCTGCCCTCCGCCGCCCCCCCCAGCCCCAGGACCCCCTGTGAGCCTGCCCAGCAGGTGCCTACGGGGGAATAGTTTTGTGTTACAGGCCTGAATGAGTGATCCCTGCAGGAGCTGCCGGCTGTTTTCACATACACAGAAGGCAGTCAAAAGTCCACAGAATGAACTTGGAATGACCCCAACTGGAGAGTCACTGGCGGGTTCACCGAGAGGGCAATCTACACTTTATTAAGCAACCAATACTCTTTTTAACAGATCACTTTTGCAGAAAAGAGGCGTAAAGTCCCGCCACCCCCACCCCCCACTTTGCTGTAAAAGAGGCACATGCACAGCTACTTCTCAAAGCACCTTCTCCTTAGGATGAAAACAGGCTGGCAGAGAAGCTTAGAAACTTCCTTCCTCACCCGTCACCCCATGAGAATATAGCATGCTTTTATCCTGCTAACACAGAAAATCCAAACAAGGCAATCTGGTTTTCAGAAAGGGCAGCGGGGGCAGCTTTTCGCTTATCCTTCTGTGCTTTGTTTCCTTTGATCCCCTTTCTCCCAAAGTGTGAGGACGTCGCCTTGGGAAGGTGAAAGAAAGGTTTCCCAATCCCTCTCCACACACCCCTCCCCAGAATGTCTCTTAGTGGGGCAAGGAGGCAAAACACGACAATCTACATTCAAACTCAGCACATCTACTCCTCCTGGGGGAATCCGTGGGGCTGCCTGGCAAGTTTAGCTGTTGTTTCATAAGCTATACATGACAGGTGGACATCCAACCTCTGCTTAAAAACCTGCCAGGAAGGAGAGTCCATCAGCACTACTGGGAGTCTGTTCCACTGTCAAAAGTTGTTCCTGATGTTTAGCCAGAAACTCCTTTCTTGTAACTTGAATCCCCTTTCATGTAATAATAACCTTTAATGCTAGATATGGCCATACTTCAACTGCTTGGTTTTCTGTATTCTGCATAATCCAATTTTGTTGCCTATTACTTATTTAGTTTATATACCGCCCTATGCCCGCAGGTCAGAGTCCAGATCGCAGAATGTTGTTGTTGTTATATATAGGAGTTGGGCCACATACCTCCTTTGTTATAAGACACATTTTCCCTTGAGATGATGGCTAATGGCCAAGGATCTGCTCAGAGCTCTAACTCCCTGTAGGATTGCAGCACATTTACAAAAGGAGAAGGAATGGGTCAAGAGAACAGCTCTCTCCTTCATTTCTATGTGAGTGTCTTTTAGGGGTGAAGACGGTAAAAGAGGAGGGCCCCTTTTCCAGAAAGCAGCCGGGCAGCTCAGTACTTTGTTTTCCCCGCCTCCCGACTGTCTGCTCATTTGGCTTAAGAAAAACTGTAACACGAGGAGCACTGCTGCCTTCGTTAATTTGTGCAAGACTTGAGCTATTGTTCTGTAGTTAAGAGGATCCGAAGTGCAGAAGTGCAAGAACTCACAAGGAGCGGACACGAGAGCTAGTCCCCTTCTCAGGTAGGTCATTTTAACATGTGCAAAGATACGCCTGGCCTGGCAACTACTCTAAGAGTCAGGTGAGCAATGCAAATCTACTGAACTCATTTTGTTTTAACAAACAAGATCACAAGCAAGCGTTTAAAATCCGAAAGCTGCCTCGTAAGCTATTATTTGCCCTGTGTTTGCAGAGTATGATATTACCTGACTATATTAAAAGGGTCGGAGGGGTTGGGGGAGGTAGTCTGCCAAAGACTGGCCAGTCTGTTTCTGAATGCTGACTTAGGGACAGTGTGTCCAGATCAAGCAGTTCCCTTGCCAGGGTTCAAACTCATCATTCATGCAAATTTACACAGGAGGAGGGGAAACGGGGGGGGGGGGTGGTTTCCCCCAAAATGCACAATGTGCATTATGTAACGTGTACCACCTCGCAGCTCAACACTCATACATAATTGCCTTCAGTAAGCAAGGCTGAATTCAGCTCGAAACAAGAACTGCACCTTCTGTTCAGCCCTGACAGAAGTCAGAAATAAAAGGATTCTTTTGCTTGTTGGACACACTCATGGTGCTAAAACCAAAACAAGGGTTACACAGAAACCTTCAAACTGAAAGGCTAGTACAGGGATCAAGCTGTTGCTGCTTTAAAGAAAGAAATCGACACAACAGCAACTTCCTGTTCATTCCTTGGTGTAGCACAAACTCTTTGTTCTTACCTTAAATGCTCTCCAAGACCTTGCCCAGCCTCTCTTGCCATCTCTCTGTCCTCACATACCGTGACATATCCCTATCAATTACCTCTTGCTATTTTAGCACTGCCTGTCATAACCCTGGAGTCGGAATGCTCATCTGCAGGGGGTGAGAGTGAGGAGCAGAATGGGGGAAGGGGGAGCACGTGGGGCCAGCCCCAGAAGTGCTCTCAGGCGAATGTGCAGGGCAAGACCATTGCCATTCACTGACTCAGAAGACTTCCCCAGAGAAGACCCAGGAAGATCGGTGATCTGCACCTGCTGCTGCTGCTACTAGCACAGAAGGGCTCAGTTTCAGCTTGCCCCTTGCTAAACCAACTTCAAGCTCGGTGTTCCCCACAGTCTAAGCCTTGCACCTGAACCTTGCCTTGCATCTCTGTTGCTCCTTGCTTCGACACACAACGAAGCAAAAGACTGCCCGCTCCATCATCCCGCCTGCTCCTTAAGACTCCACTCTTTCTCCTTTACTGTCTCTTAAGTCTGGGAAATCTCTCCCCACACCCAGAAGATCACACTCATACAATCTCTCTCTCTCTCTCTCTTGACCCCTGCCCAAAGAGACCTTTTCTGTGCCAACCACCCAGTCTCCTGCCCCCTACTGCTGTTCACACCAGCCTTTGCCAACCTGCTGCCCTCCAAATGCTTTGGATTACAACTCCCATCAGCTGGTATGAGCCAGCGGCCAGCGATGATGGGAGTTGTAGTCCAAAACATCAGGTACTACAGTGTCCTCCTGTCCTTCAGAAAGTACCAGGCAGATTGATAGCAAAGAGACCTACGTATGGTACCTTAAGCCAATGGACTACAAGTCCCGACTCCCACCATCCCTGACTGTTGGATATGCTGGTTGGGGCTGATGGGAACTGCAGTCCAACATTCATCTAAAGGGGATCCCATTGGCTACTGCTGTTCTAAAGATTAACAGCTTGATTATGGGATAAACTTTTGTGGGCTACAGTGGACTTAATGGATCTGATGAAGGAGCTGCTGGTCCACAACAGCTTATCCTGTAATAAAGTTGGTGGTAAGATGGCAGAGTAATATGTGCCACCACCAATATTATCCTCACAACCCCCCTGCGGAATAATGACCTGCCCAATTTCCCCACTGAGCTTCAGGGCTATGTGGGGATAGGAAACTGGCTCTCCCCAGTCCCAACACCTCGATTAAGACATGTAAAAACTGACTATATAGCCTGGCTGAGCCCAATTAAACAAAACAAAACAAAACAAAAAAAAAAAAAAAAAAAAAACCCTTGCCAGAATCCCCTGGAATTTCCACAGCGAATATTTTGCAAAACAGCGGGTGTCACCACTCCCAATGTTGGAGGGAGGGCACGTCACAACATCAGCTCTGCCAGCTTTTAATCACTTTGTCATACTTCAGATGAAAATGTTTTCTTCCTGCCTTGCCTTTATGTTGGTCTTTAACTCCTTTCTAACTCAACCAAGAGGATGGTACCCGGGGGTGGGGGTGGGGGGAACGACAGCTGCAGCTGGTTCAGCAGAAATTGAAACTCCCAAAGAAAACATCAAATTTTAACATGAAAGCTGAGCTCTCGTTGCGAGGTTTCTCTGTTGCTTATATTTATAGCTTTCAGAACCTTTAATTGCCCTAGTGCAGCAAGTAAACTTTGACTGCTCCTCCACTCACTTTAGTTTCTTGAAGTGTTACACTGTCCGATAGGTACCAAAGAGACTTCTCTATGCTCCAGAACAATTCGCTTTAATAAGAGTGGCAAGCCGATTTCTCCAGTCCAGTCCAGAACAAAACCCTTCAGTGGAGATATAGTGTATATACAGTGATACCAGAGAATCATTCCCTGCAGCAAGCTGGGAAAAGTGTCATTTCAAAAAGCCAAGCATGATCTCTTGAGAGGTGTTGGGCTGACACACCAAAGCAGAGAGGAGCTTTCACTACATAGTGGGTCATCTTGTGAAAAGGGAAAGCAAACCAGTCACAGAGGGCATCAAGATCTGCCGTAATAAGTTGCTTAAGAACTGCATTCTATCATCCACCCCACACCACCTGTATCAAGGGCACCCAAGCCCCAAACAGCACCTACCAGTGCCTTCATAAAAGTAAATTTCTATATCTGAGATTATCATGAAAACGCAGACACTGCACTCCGCATTTTGTGTTTCTCTTCATTCCCAGTAACTTCAACTTATAAAGTAGTTGCTTTAGCTAGATAGGTGTATGTCTGGAGCTCTAGTTTTTTGTTTTTGATTAATATACAGTCGCATCTTGAACGCAATTCGTTCCAGAAGTCTGTTCGACTTCCGAAAACCAAGGTGCAGCTTCCGATTGGCTGCAGAGCTTTCTGCACTTGATCAAAAGCTGCGGAAGCTGCATCGGACGTTTGGCTTCCAAAAAACATTCACAAACCAGAACACTCACTTCCGGGTTTGCGGTGTTTGGGAGCCAAAACGTACGAGTACCAAGGCGTTCGAGAACCACTCTGAACATGTAGGTTGTGGCATCCCCAACCTTTCAAACCTCTTCTCATCTCTTTTGAGAAGTTTTTTTGAGCTCAGTTCCTACTGAAATGAAGCTTCATGCTCATGCGCAGCTCCATAATTACATTTGCTGCCCTTGCCTGTTCTCTGTTTATCTTTGACCATACTTTCCCTGCTGCAGACTCACACACCCCACCCCAGTCTCCCTATGCTTGCTGCCATCACCTTGCCCAACATTGTGCTTGTACTCTGTTTTAAAGCCCGTCTTCTGCAGGGATTCTTTGGGCACCCTGTTCCCACACTTGTATATTTACACACCAGTCATGGCAGCTTTTCTGTAATTTCCAGAGTGGACTGCAAGCATGGGACTCTTTAGCCGCCAGCAAATAATCTGCTGCGCCTCTAGTACTGGAAGCCATTTCCAACGCAGAGCCAGCCACCAGACCGTAATATTTCTGATGCAGAAAAACAACCTTTCAGGGGGAAAAACAACCCCTCTCCTTACGCTGGCAGACATTGCAATACAACCAAGGCTTCGAGCTGGAGGACAGAATTGAATCACTAAAAGGAATTCATCTTGTTGCTTATAAAGTTGCACCACCAACTGTCGCCTCTAACCAAGGAGTCATTGAAGGGAGGAATAATTTTAGCTTTTGGTATTTGCAACCCTAAGGGAGAAAAAAGAAAAAAAGAAAGAACCCAAATGGAAGGGGGGGGGGAGAAGGATATTTGATGCAAATAGTTCAAACAGGACTGTTGGGTTTCTTTCTTTTTCTTTTTTAGCCGCCATGGCAGATGGAATGGAAATTCCCTCCGGTCCCTATATTTAGGATCAAAGCCCTTCTTAACACACAAAAACAGCCAGTCTCCAAGGGATCATGCCGCAGAGAATGGTCTGAAGTGAACTTCCATTAACCTGAGTTTCTGTGCCAACTTAAATACACAGAACCTCTCTACTTGAAAGAAGTCATTCACCCAGTACACGCTCTGAGATACATGGAAAACCCATTACTGGAATAATCAACAGTGATTAAACAGAAAATCTATACAATGGCAAAACCAGACACAGCTCATAAATAAGGCATTTTTGTGTGTGCGTGCGTGCAATTCTTGCAGGCACTTTTTATTTCTTTTAAAGGGGTCGTTAAAGTTCAGCCTCGTTAAGAAGTACGTGGATATGGAAGGTCTGCCATTATTTGCATCTTCTGAACTGCTTTTTTAAAAAAAGAAAGGGGAGGAAAAGGAACCAGGTAATCCAGGGGGCATAAGACACGTACAAATTTCCCTAGACGGGTTTTGGCTGCCTCAACCACCAACGACTCAGAACTGATGTAATGAATTGAAGGATGTGAAAATGTCTGGCTCCTCTGTGTCAGGTGGAAGGGTTTGCAGCGAGAGCAGACACCCTAATTAATCATACTCTGCCTGCAGACAGCGCACAAGAGCAGAACCAATGGCCACGATTTTTACTGGTCTGGCTAGGTTCCCTTGTGGCGAGACTGGATTATTTCTTCTCAACACCCGAGCCGAGTTTTCAAAGATTCCTTTGCGAGATGCAATAGCACACAGCACTCAATGTAGATCGGAACGAATAATCCGAAACAGGCATGCACGAGATGGATTCTGAAGGGGCTTCGCTGCTTAGGGGGAAAAAATGCATAAATCTCAGCAGGGGAAAAAAGCCCACGCTGAAAACGTTGCCTCAATTGTGCTGAGGCTGTAAAAACAGGAGAACACAATGTCTAACACAATGTCTAACACAATGTCTAAATGAGGACCTGAAAAATAGAGCATGCATCACTAAGCCATGAAATCATGGCTGACTGTATTTGAACTTTGTCCTGTAATGTTTTTATTGTTGTTTTTAGAAGTTGTTGTTTCAATGCAAACTGCCCTAGAATCAAATGATGTAGGGTTGTATACAAATGTCTAAAATAGATATACTGTGCGCACATCGTTCTGCCTGTTTTGGGATCTGACAATCCTTCTGCCCAGGACAGAACTCATTTGACAGCATGAGGAACTGTAAGGGAGGCAAAGATAAAACCGTGGAGAAGTCAAACTGCAAATAAAACACAGCCAAAGTTTGCAAAAACCACAAAAAAAGCAAATACAAATAAAATAATCACAAATAAAATCAATTAAACATTAAAAACCAATATATGCAACTCAACTACGAATTCTATCCAACGCTAGTGCCTGCTCAGAGTAAACACACTGAAATTAACGGATCTAAATTAGTTAAATAATTCATTTCAACGGGTCTAACTAGGACTAATGTTAAATATAGTGCAATGGATTGCATCCAAAGTTGGTCATAATCAGGGCAGGCCCATTAATTTTAATGGGTCTACTCTTGAGTAGAATTGGATACATTCCCATCTCTCTGGGCAGGGCTTGCTGAAATAAAAACTTTTCCGTATGTGTTTGAAGTAATATTGAGTGGCGTCAATAGGCAGGGAGTTCCAAAGGATGAAAGCTCTTATTATATAGGAAGGGTTTAAATGGCAACAGTCCATCAGTATGGAACAGAAGGGGGAAACAAAGACATGCCCTATGATCTGTCACGATATTGGCTGATGATTTTATCTATGTTAAAATGGTCTGTTTTCCCACTGGTTCAAGTCAGCCATCTTGCCAACCCATGTTTTGGGACAATCACACCTGGTAACAAAAATAACTGTGCTTTCAAGCAGTGTTGTTTGAGAATACCTGGAGAGAAACAGGTAGGGGAAGGTTGCTCTGAGGCAGGGATCAGCAAATTGTTTTTAGCTGCGGGCCAGTCCACTGTCCCTCATACCTTGTGGTGGGCCGGAGAAGCGGCACTGGGGGGGAGGAGGAGGAGCTAGAAGAAGAGGCGAGGGGGACAAGTAGTCTTCCACCCCACTCCCACCTCAGCCGCTGCGCTTACCCTCCCTGGGGCTGCCGCCACCACCACCATCACTACCACCGCCACTGCTTCTCGTGGGTAGGCAGAGCAAGCTTGTCTGCTCCGTTCTCTGGCTCACAGGAGCACCAGGGCAGTGGCGGCGGAGGGAAGATGATTGGTGCGAAAGGGCTGGCTCCGGAGAGGGACTGCTTAAAATGGCGCTCAGCCAGCCCCCTTCCTCCTCTAGACAGGGCAGGGAGAAGCCAGGAGGAGGGAGGGAGGAGGCGCTGCCACAGTGTGTGTGCAGGAGAGGGGGGGGGAAATGGAATGGCACAGGGGGAAAAAGGCGCAGCCCGGATGAACAGAATCCCCACACTGATCCACGGACAGTCTGCGGGCCGGATCCTGAAGGCAATTGGGCCTGATCCAGCCCGCGTACCTTAGTTTGCCGACCTCTGCTCTGAGGCATCAGCAGTTGCTAGCGCTGCAGGAGGAACAAACGGGCCTCCTTATCCTTCGTATCCCTACCTTTGCAGCAGAGTTTGACACACCGTGGGCAACGTTTCGTATAAGGCCGCCGACATTTCCATATTTTATCAGCCCAGTAACACCTTCCGAAACATCGTTCAGGAGACCCATTGGGTTGCCAAGGAAGTCCACAGAGCTCAGGATCCTTGCCGCTTGGCTGAGCAGCTCCTGGAAAGGGCATCAGAAATGTCACTGGAAACAGAGCCCACGGCAAGTCATCATGTTTGGTAAAGGGGGCTCTTTTGCATAAGAAGGGGCGACCATAAAGGGGGGAGGAAATAAGACCCCTTTCCCTCCTCTCTTCTGTATCTGAATCACAGAGCTGGAGAAGACCAAAATGCAGCCTTCTGATCTCACCATAGGTGCTAAAACAGCAGTCAGAGTGAAGGAGCTGGAGACACCTAAATGTTCATGTCTTACCCTATCAAAACCCTCAAGGGGGGATAATATGTAAGTCAGTAAGTTGCTTTGTAACTTGGGCTACAGACAGTAAGGGAGAACACCCAGCAAAGGAAAGGGGGAGAAAGAGGGGGACAGAAAGAAAGGGAGGGAGGGGTGGCCACACCCATTTCCCCCACTCTTGATTACAAAACAGAGGTGGGCAACCTGTGGTCCTTAAACTAATTTCATGAGGCTGTTGCCACCTAACTAGTTCACACCTCTGGCAGGAACAATATACTCTTCTCCCTGCAGTCTGTGGGCAGGGACCAAGAGGAGCAAAGAAAAGTGTGGTCCCACCCATTTTTTATTCTGGCCGTGGCCACCACTGGCAAGCACAGGGGGTAGTTTAATAAGATGCCCGTTCAATCTACTCTAAATTGGATCAACCACACGAGCGGTCGGTGTTCAGATAGGGGAGCACACACAGAACATCTGCGCTATCACTGTCATCAAACGCTAGCAGCCCTCAAGTCTGCTCAGACTGGGGCTTTGGTGAACCTGAGTGGGGAAGGAAGGTTCCTATGTTGCAATGCAGCAGGGACTACCTAGCAGGAAGGCCTGGCTCCGTGTGGCCCTGCGCCCCCTAGTGCAAACTTAACTCACTTCTTGGAAGTGCTTCAGGATATCGTTAATGATGAACTCTTTCGTCTCGTAGGGATGGACTCTGGTGAAGGGGTCCAGGTTGATCACAGCATCTTCAAACCTAACCAGAGGGAAGCCCAGGGTGCTTTTCAATGCCTAAAGCAAACAGAGTAACTAGATTAGCATCTTAACACTTTAAAGCAACAGCAACGAAAATCAATAGGATGAACAATTCAAAGGGAGAAAAACATAACTGTGATTGAGTGAAGTACAATATTGCTTACATCTTCTCCATCTTCAACATTAAGAAATCAAAATGGGTCAGAATTTACATCAAAATGAAATCAGATCAAAAGTCATCATCACACATCAACAACAATAAAAGGGACAGTCTAAAACATATCTAGACCAGGCAAAAGGAGAAACCGTCGGGGGGAGGCAACTGCCCTCTCCATGATGTATGAGCCATTGGAGGTTTGTGTAATATGCTGTTGTTGGTTATAGGAGAAAGCCATACTATATCTCCTTTGGCCAAACCTTGGACAACTCTGCGGTGGTAAATCAGATGTTCTGACAATTCAATTTGCCATACCCTCTCTTGCCATCTGCTATAGGTAGGGCCAACAGAACATCTCCAGTGAGATATGACCTCAAGGCTACCAATCCTTTAAATTCCGTATCCTGGCATTTCTCAGCTAAACCTGGCAGCTTTGCTTATGGATTACTGCAAGAGGCGCCTTGTGTTAAAAGTGCATGACTCGGCACATGCTTCTCCTCATCTTCTTTTCCTACCTCCCAATCACGTTGGGGTTGAACTTACGAAAAATGAGAGACAATACAAGAATGGACAGAGCTTTAGCATTCGAAGCCCAGGTGGAGGCTGCCTTTTCTCTGCTGCTCCACTTGTTAAAAATAATAAAAAAAGACATCTGAAAGGACATCTTGAAAATCTCATTCCGTTTTCCTTCCCTGAGCTTTTTCCGCTTTCAGTCTGCACAATGAAAGGCAGCTTCCTTGAGTGGCAACAAGCTACTTCCCCGTTCCTAAATCCACTCCCGTCCTATTTCCTGAGAGGGACAGACAGCAGCAGCCACTAAAGCTGAGGGCTTCTCTGGACTGTGAGGACAGCAAACAGAATAACCCTGCCATTGCTTTCCAAAGAGTCCCCAGCACCGTGCAGTTTAATGCTCCCTGCGTTTTTGTTTGCACTGCCTGCCCCAGACTTGAGCTCAGAATGAATGCCACAATATCTGTGGCTTTTATATATATATATATTTTGGTTAATTAAGTGGAGGCTCCTTGTCAACTGGAGGCTAAAAATAGGTGTATTGACTTAGAACAGTCTTTTTCAAACTGTGTTCCCAGGAACTCCAGGTTCCCTGGAACCTTCTCAGGAGTTCTTCAACAAAGAAGCGCAGGAACGAAAGCAAGAGAAGGGCAGCTTGCTCCCCAGTGCAGCTCTCCTCACCCAACACAAAGCAAAGCTGCAAGAGGGCACACTGTGGCCCACTCTGCTCCCACAGGGTGATGGCCAGGCCTGGTAGGTCCAGAAAGTGTTTCGCTTGGATAATGTGCAACAGTTCCACGGCAGGATGTGCAGAGTTTCTTTGGGGGCTTATCCCAGAAGGGTCTCTCTGTCTCTCCAGGGTCAAGAGGGAATGTGCCTCAGAACACCAGTTGCTAAGAATTGCAGGTTGTGAGGGCTGCTATTGCACCCAGGCCCCTCGTGCTGGCTTCCCATGGGCATCTGGTTGGCCACTGTGAGAACAATAAGCTAGATGGGTCTTTGGGCCTCATCCTGCATTGCTTTTCATAAGGTCTGAAAACAAGAGTGTTTTTCCAACACGGAAATGGATCCCCAAATATCAAAGGCCAATATGAGACACAGAATGTGTTGCCTGGCCCAGACTTCAAACTCCCCACACTAGACAGCGTATGTTGTACAGTGGTACCTTGGGTTAAGAACTTAATTCGCTCTGGAGGTCCGTTCTTAACCTGAAACTGTTCTTAATCTGAGGTACCACTTCAGCTAATGGGGCCTCCAGCTGCCGCCGCGCGATTTCTGTTCTCATCCTGAAGCAAAGTTCTTAACCTGAGGTACTATTTCTGGGTTAGCGGCATCTGTAACCTGAAGCATCTATAAGCTGAAGCGCCTGTAACCCAAGGTACCACTGTATATAATTTCATAGAAGTTATACAGTTCCTACTAGAGCATTTTCCCATGAATGCTCCCTCCTTTAAGCCAGAGATGGCGGGTAGGTGTGGGGCACGAAGAGCCCGCGGTTCTCCAGTTGTTGTTGGAGATGGCTGGGGCTGGATGTGGAATCCCACATCACTATCTGGACATACTGTAGGTTCTCCCTACACTGAGAGCCAGTGTGGTGTAGTGGTTAAGAGCGGTAGACTCGTAATCTGGGGAACCGGGTTCGCGTCTCCGCTCCTCCACATGCAGCTGCTGGGTGACCTTGGGCCAGTCACACTTCTCTGAAGTCTCTCAGCCCCACTCACCTCACAGAGTGTTTGTTGTGGGGGAGGAAGGGAAAGGAGAATGTTAGCCGCTTTGAGGCTCCTGAAGGGGAGTGAAAGGCGGGATATCAAATCCAAATTCTTCTTCTTCTTCTTCTTCTTCTTCTTCTTCTTCTTCTCCCATTCATTTTAAGTTGTACTCAGTTTGGTTTCAAATGACCAATAAAAAAAGCAAAGTATCTGCCGATGATCCTCCAACAGGCTTCCTTTTCAGGATATACTTCAGGTTCAAGTCTTAACACTGTCACACACATTCAGAACGTGAATATCCTAGAGGCTGCCCATTGCTGTCAACCAAACATTCGTCAAGCCAGACAATTGGCAAGACAATCCTCAGTTGTTAAGGGGGGAAGAGGCGTGAATTTTACTACCCAATTCTCCCTGGATTCTGCGCTTTCAGCAGATATTATTTCACAGCCTTCGGTACTAGAAATTTGGCTTTCTAAATACAAGGAGATCCTCAGGAAGACTGCAGATCTCCTGCAGACCACTGCTTATCTATCACCCTGCAAGAATTTATTATGCAATGCAGCAGATCACTCTGGAAGGATGGACCCATGAAGCCTTACCTTGAGATCCAAGGGGAGCTTGCTGGAAGTGAAGACACTCAGCTTTATCTGCGGCACACTGATCTTGAGGTTTTCAAAGTAATATCGCTTCCGCGCTCCACCTTGATCAACCGGCTTTTCATGAAGGTTTTCATCGTAACTTTCAACTTCTGTGTTTCAACAACACGACACAGGCATTATTACTACAGTACCTGGGGCATCTAATTTGCTACCATTATGATGAATGAGGGCAACTAAAGTAATAATGGCATAAATCCAGGGAGCTTACAAGTTAACAGTTTCTGCAACCAACAGTTTCTGCAAAAACAACTGTGAGTTGCACCCAGGGTTAGTCCTACTCAGAGAAGACCCAAATAAATTAATGGAAGTGACTATCTGAGGTCTATTCATTTCAAGGGGTCTACTCTGACTAGGACTTAGCTGGATGCAACCTTATGAATCCCAACCCAGCTTACTGCTGTGGTTCTTTGGTACTCCCACTAATCACCTCCTACTCCAAATCAGATCATCTTTAAATAATATATATTAAAATGTGTGTTGTTGTTTTTTAATGCCCCCTTTCAGGACTGCACTGCAAAATATTCCAATATTTGCAATGTGTTTTGTACGGAATATTTCCAATCGAATCAAGACAACATTATTTAAGGCCCCTGCAAGGCATTTTTTCAAAAAAGCAAAAGCAGGCTGAAACCAACATAGAGACATATTGGGGATGGATGAGAAGTATTATGCCAAAATGTTTTCAGCTCAGGCTTTCCAGCTTAATGTAGAAAAATTTCCAAGCATTTTTTATTTCCTTTATTTACAGACTCAGCAGGTGTGACTGCGGACCTGACAACGTACCTGATTCTGACTGATCACAGCCGAAGAAACTCAGAAGTTTCAGGAGCAGCTTCTCCTCGATTTGGACTGTGAACCTGCCAGCTGTGATCATCAGATGCTGGAACGAGAGGGAGGTGTGTTCTTTTCTATCGCGCTATGCACACAACTCTTTATGAAAGCAAACACAGATCACACGAGGAGTTTGCAATCTAAATAAATGCGCTCACAAAAAGACCCGTGACACAAAAAACGTATTTTAAACTCTGCATTCTGAATTTCAGCCTTACAGGGCTTCCACTCGGTAACACATGGATTCAGAATTAATACACACCCAGAAGGAAGCCTGAGGATTTGAACCAGGTACATACGCCAGGAGGCTGGCGGAATGTTAACACATAATACAGATGTTAACCAAAACATTAAATGGGTTCACATTGCATGAAGTCAACTTTTCGGATCTTCAAATAGGTACAAGAAAAAGATAAAATGAAATGTTGGAAGCACTACAGGGTCAACTTGAACCTTAGGGATGTGGTCCCCAACATAGTGCCCACCAATCTGTTTTACTTTTATCTCCCAACTTTGAGGAAGTTCCCTCTTTTGAGATGTGTGCAAACACGTGCTGTCTGCTTTCTTTGGTCTGCATTTTATTTGTTCTGTATGTGTGTTTCTTTGGGCATTTTGCCTAGTTTCCTTGTGGATATACTATACTGAGATATCCCTTCTGTAGGGTATTCAGCACAGAACAAATACAACCAAACACCATAAGTGACTTACTCAAGGTCCCCCAATGAGATTCGTGGCTGTGTAGGGATTTGAACTCTGGTCTCCATGGTCCTAGACTGACCACACATGTGTTCAAATTTTTTTTTGTACATCTGTTTTGCTTTGTCTCCAATTCTGTCTACTAGAGGGAGCAAGACGGTGCAGACGGTGACAGCAGTCACGAAATTAAAAGACGCCTGCTCCTTGGGAGAAAGGCGATGGCAAACCTAGACAGGATCATTAAAAGCAGAGACATCACCTTACCAACAAAGGTCCGTGTAGTTAAAGCTATGGTTTTCCCAGTGTATGGAAGTGAGAGCTGGACCATAAAGAAGGCTGATCGCCAAAGAATTGATGCTTTTGAATTATGGTGCCGGAGGAGACTCTTGAGAGTCCCGTGGACTGCAAGAAGATCAAACGCATCCATTCTTAAGGAAATCAGCCCTGAGTGCTCACTGGAAGGACAGATCCTGAAGCTGAGGCTCCAGTACTTTGGCCACCTCATGAGAAGAGAAGACTCCCTGGAAAAGACCCTGATGCTGGGAAAGATGGAGGGCACAAGGAGAAGGGGACAACAGAGGACGAGATGGTTGGAATGTGTTCTCGAAGCTACAAACATGAGTCTGACCAAACTGCGGGAGGTAGTGGAAGATAGGAGTGCCTGGCGTGCTCTGGTCCATTGGGTCACAAAGAGTCGGACATGACTAAACGACTAAACAACAGAGGGAGCAATGCCTAGATAGGTACACAGATCCCCTTTCTTCCCAGTTCTGCAGTTCAATAGCCCAAACGATATCTGGTTGTTGGATTACCTTGTATATATCAGTTAAAGGGCTCTTACTGGGAAATTTCATGGCATTCAATTGTAGGGCAGGACCTGTCTCAGTTGCTTCATTTTCACCAGTTTTGGGGGTCAGGAAGAGCATGAAAGGCTGAGTGGTACGAAGGAGCTGGTTGTCCACCTAAACAAGGAGATGGGGGAGAAGCATCAAGATATCTCAAAGTTGCAAAATGAAAAACAGCTCCTGGTGAAAAACGGTACCCTGATGTTGAAATGGGAACACTTTTACACGTCCCAAAGAAGACCACAATTTACACCTGTGTTGCCTTAGTAGGCACACCAAGGTCTTCACCATTATATCAGTCAACAGCCAAAATGACTCCAGCTACTTTACACCAGTTATTTCCCATTGGGCAACTTAGTAGGCACACCAAGGTCTTCACCATTATATCAGTCAACAGCCAAAATGACTCCAGCTACTTTACACCAGTTATTTCCCATTGGGCAACTTTTAAAGGTTATAGCATGTCATTTTCTAGCACTGCTAGAGAGAGTTTTGTCTGTTTGGGTGCACAAGTGCCACCTGCTGTTTGCACAGACACAATTCCGTATTTGGGACTGCTCGGCGAACCAGAACGTCCCGATCATTGATCTGATTCGAGGGCAAGCTTCCCAAGGGAACAGCGACTGCTCTTTATCAAGAGGAAGACAACCAGAGCCGCCCCTGGCATGTTTATTTTTCCTTGCATGTCATATTCGCATCTAGCTTATATACTTCCAGGATGAATTTTACTCCAAAGTCTTCTTTCTTTTTGTTCTTGTCTGAGAGTGGACCCATCCAGTTACCTGTATATCCTGTATACTCAGTTCGAGCACTTGACCCGTTGACAGCTGTGTGAAATGGACGTTAATGCCGGTGAAGCTCGCAAACACCAGCTCTTCTGGGGCCTTGTTAACTAAAGATAAACCTATTCCGCCTTCCAATTTCAACTGGACCTACAAACGGAGCAGAAGCAAAATGGGTTGAAAAGCATCCACACAAGCATTAAAACCACCAACGTTTCTATTTTTCAACTTGGGGGCTTCAGTTGGGGCCTTTTGCATTCAGAAACAGGGTTCACATCCCCGTGGAAGTAAAGACTGAGGACTTGTAATTAGAACAACCTAAATCGGATGCGGGGAACATCAGGGCTGGGGACAAAATATGGCCCCTAAGACACATTTGGCTTAGGGTGGCGCTGTGGGTTAAACCACTGAGCCTAGGACTTGCCAATCAGAAGGTCGGCGGTTTGCATCCCCGCAACGGGGTGAGCTCCCGTTGCTCGGTCCCTGCTCCTGCCAACCTAGCAGTTCGAAAGAATGTCAAAGTGCAAGTAGATAAATAGGTACCGCTCCAGCAGGAAGGTAAACAGAGTTTCCGTGCGCTGCTCTGGTTCGCCAGAAGCCACTTAGTCATGCTGGCCACATGACCTGGAAACTGTACGCCAGCTCCCTTGGCCAATAAAGCGAGATGAGCACCACAACCCCAGAGTCCGCCACGACTGGACCTAATGGTCATGGGTCCCTTTACCCTTTACCTAACTGGCCCTCAGGACTGTCCCACACACTCTCCCCAGGCCTCACCCGTCACCAGCCCTGCCTTTTGCCTGGGTAAATGCCACAGAGAGATACAAGTTGGAACTTCTGCATGGTTGGCGCAGCCTTTCAAACGAAGCCGAGAGTCACATCCATCACAGTGCCTGCTATTGCCTGTGGCTCCCCAGAAGGCTGCCATGAGGAAATGTGGCCCTTGGCCTAAATAAGGTCCCCCACAGCTGATTTAAGGAGCCATTACATTTCTGCATGAACCTCCTTGGCACAAAACACCCGTTTTGCTCCGGCTCTGCACTTTTGCAGTCCGGATTCTGTGATTCATCTGCAAGGGACTCCTGTGTGTTATGAAATGCAACCCCAGCTCTTTTGATTCCATAAACAGGAGTTCCTTGCTGGCTACAGCTTGATGTTTCAGAATTAAAACAGTGGAAGTTATCAGCAGTCAAATTTAGACTGTGAATGCTCCAAGACGGACTTTCTACATATCACGATGGGAACTCTCTCTCTCTCTCAGATCCAATCCTATCGGTCTCTGCACCAGGTCTGCAAAGCAGAATTTCTGAAGCACAACGAAGTGCAGTGGCCAATGCCTAATTCAGATTTGAAAATGAGAAGAGTGAGTGAGTGGTCCTTGTTATGCAGCTATCCCTGTTGAAAAAACAGCAGCAACAACAACAACCTCCCAACCTGACTCACTTCCAATTCTTGCTCTGTGTCAGGGTTCTTCAGCTTCCGCAGATCGTGTTCCAGCTCATCCCCTTCGTATGAGAAACGATCATTTCTGCGTTGGTTGAAGTCTGTTATCTAATACAGAATACACTATTAGGATTTTATTTCCCCTCTACAAGGCCAATGAAATCCAAAGGCCTCAAAACAACACCCAGAAACAAAACCTGAAACCTGAAATAGAAAGTTTCAGTAAGAAATTGATGAATCGAAAAGAAACTGGCAGCAACAAAATATCTAATGCAACACTTTGTTCCTAGCTGGTTCTGTATGAACCTTTGCATCTTCAAAGGAGTCCTGTATCCGTGTCCCCATCACTGGTGGTACATCTGGTGTGGACACAACACAAGGTCTTCTTGGAGATGGTGCCCAAGCTATGGAACTCTCAGTGCCAAGTGGTCTGCCTGTTTCTCCCTCTCTTTGCCTTTAAGGCAGCAGCAAGGAACCTGTGACCCACATGCCTCAGCAGAGCAGGTCTCCCCATCTGGCCTGTGAAGCTGGGGTTGCAGGCACTGCCAACAAGCAGAGTCTGCAAAGGCTGGTGCCTTTGTAGTTTGATTCCAAACCACATTTGAGGATGGTGGGTAGAAACAATTTTGCCTGATATAACTGGGTTGTCAGGTGGCCGGCAGATAGGCAGCCCTGCCCACCTGTAAAAATGGCCCAGGGAGAACTTAAGCATCGTGCCCAACGGCTTCTGCGCCACTATTTTAAATTGTCATTTTAAAACAAAGTAATTGCAGGATGCTTTTCAGCAGCAGGGGCCATTCTTTGATCATTTTTGTTAGCGGTTTCTAATTTATTAGCACCATTGCTATTTATTTCCTGACTTCTGGGTTTTTTGGGGGGCGGGGGTGGTAATTGTTTTGTTGATAATCGTCAGTCAGCTTTAGGGTCCCCTTTTTGGGTATGGAAAAGCACATATAAACACTGTTATACTGAAAGATAGCACGGGTACTGAAAGATGCATTAGCTTAATTTGCAAATGTTAAGTCACCGTGCCAACGTCTGAAGAAGTTTGGCTGAGGCCATTCCCCCAGTGCCTTGTTTAGCAATGCTCAGTATATATGAATGGATATATAAACAGTGGGCCTTGGGTGCAGAGGTGTTTCAGCATTTTCTGGAGGTATGACTGGTGCAGACATTACAATCTTTTCAATGACGCTTTAAGACTTTAAAAAAATCTGGGATTTTTAAAGGCTAATGCTGCTTCAGCCTGCTTTTAGTTTTTACAATGTTTTGCTGCCTAAAAGTTATGAAAGACACTGTAGTTTTCTATTAGCATTCTGTATGACTAACTGTCTATGTTCACTGCGTATCATGTCTGGGTGAAGATCGGTTTAGAAATACTGGGTTGTGTTCAATGTCAGGCCAACTTAAAAATAGGCCTGGTGAAATGAATGAATGTGATGGACTCGGCTCCACAAATGTCAATGGGTCTACTCCAAGCATAACTTAGTTATAGAAATAAATCTCCATGGATCAGACGGAGAATTTCCATCACCTGCAGGACTCTGGTTGGGCCATCTGGAATGACCCTGACTACCAAAACTCCCGAGCCAGGCCTCATCTTCTGATTGACAAACTGCTGTTCCGGTGGAACTGGACCTAACATCTCCAGGGACGTATCGGGTCCAAGAACGACTTCTGCTCCGTCATGTAGCCCTGCAATGCCTCCTTTTGCCTAGAAGGAAAGAGGAAACAACAGAGAAAGTGGAAAGAGCTTAAAACTAAATACAGTGGTACCTCGGGTTACAAACACCTCGGGTTACAAACATTCCGGATTACAGACTCTGCTAACCCAGAAGTAGTACCTCGGGTTAAGAACTTTACCTCAGGATGAGAACAGAAATTGTGCGGTGACGGCGTGGCGGTAGCGGGAGGCCCCATTAGCTAAAGTGGTACCTCAAGTTAAGAACGGTTTCGGATTAAGAACGGACCTTCAGAATGAATTAAGTTCGTAACCATAGGTGCCACTGTAGCACTTTCTATTCAGAGCATCTGCATTTTCAAATCTTCGAGCCGATATATTTTAGCTGACTTGAGAACTTTTCCATATATTCTTTCTTTCTTTCTTTCTTTCTTTCTTTCTTTCTTTCTTTCTTTTTGTCGTTTGCTTTGGTTAGGGGCTCATAGCAAACTGACTTAAGGTCCAAACCTGTGCAAGTTTGCTTGGAAAGCAGTCCCACTTAATTGTATGGGACTTACCTGGGAGTGAATGTGCAGAAGACTACAGCCTTAAAAGGCCAGGACCTTGGTCCCTCTAGCTCACTATTGTCTTAAACTTACTGCTGACGGCTCTCTAGGATTTCAGACAAGGGATATTCCCAGCCCTACCTGGAGATGCCGGGGATCAAACCTGGGACCTTATGAATGCAAAGCTGATGCTTGACCATGGAGCCACGGCCTTCCACTTCTTTGCAAAGCACTACAAATAACTACATGGAATTAGGGAGGAAGGGGAGGCAGACAGGGCAAATAGAGGGATCACAAATCCCTTTAATAAAGAATTCTGAAGAGTGCATCTGTTATAATATAGCTTACAAATTAATTCCAGATGGATAGCTCAGAGTAGGCAGTCTTTGATCAAAGATCTCTGAGTTACTAAAATACACTCCCCCCCCCCACCCTTTTCTCTTTCTCTTTTGGTAAATCAGGTTTGATTCTTAATGACATAGTCTGCATTCTCCCTTTGAAAATCCTTTTCTTGTGGAAAACCAATTCACTGTAATCCTACCAATTTTAAGTTTTTAGCTCAGAGCTTTCCTTTCTGTTAAGCTTCCTATTGCGGCAATCAGTGAAGATCACATAATATAAGTGAAAAGGTTTTTGGAAACAAAAGCTAGACAAACGTAAATAAAACTAACAAACCACACAGGCCATAAATAATTCCTGAAATGCAAGCATGGTGGCAATGATCAAGTTTTGGCAGAACAGGGATGCTCTGTGGATTTCTTTACTTTTCCTTACAGGGCTGACAAGAGGCCAGGGCAGGCAGAGCTATCCTGTGCTTTTTATCCCAATTCTTATGCTGGTTTGTTGAATTTATCAGTCGCTTCTTACAACCGGCAGGGATCCCCGAAGCAATTTGCAGAAAACTTTTTTTTTTATAAATGCAATGTAATCAATATAATGACCCCAATGATACAATGCAGAATATAGCAGTGCTTATAAAAGAAACCCCCCAAAACCCCCTCAACGTGAGCTGAAAGCGTAAAAGGCCCAACCCTCCCCAATCCAAACCAAAAATGAACACCTGACAGAGAGAAGAAAATCCAGGTCTCTAGTGCTGTCCTAGTAGATGGGGAAATAAAAGAATGTTTCTGCTTGGTGCTGAAAAGATAACAATGCTAGTGCCAGCTGAGCTTCCCTGGAAACAGCGTTGTTCTGTGGCTAGAGGTCCACTAGAGAAAAGACCTGCTCCCTGCTATCTGCTGGACCTCCCTACTGATAGGACCTAGGGGAGGTAAGCTGCACCCCTTAGCCTGTTCTTATTGGGTGAGAAGAACCCAGAAGAGAAGGAAGGAAGTAGGGGGAAAGCTGCAATGGATAGAGTTGAAGGGTGGAGTGCTGGGGAGGACGGGCTGTAGCTCCACGGAAGAAGGCCCAGAAGGTCCCAAGTTCCATCCCTGCCAGCTGGGGAGGATGCCTACCTGAAGCTGCTGCCAGTCAGTGCAGACTTCCAACGTTTTCAGGCATGCAACCCACCTTTAATCAAAGCATCTCTGCAGTGGGGTGGGGCATCTTGCTGGTGAGGACAGGAGAGTTACTACTACTGACTGAGGTGGCTGAGAACAGTGTGTCACACTCTTTGCTTCGGCTGCCGATTTTGGCCATCGGTCATGGATGCTTTAGCTTAAGAGTCCTGCATTGCAGGCGGTTGGACAAGGTGACACTTGGGGTCCCTTCCAATTCTACAATCCTTTTCTTGATACTTTTTTTCCCCATAGTATTTGTCAGGCTCCATTCTGAAGGAAACCAGCCCTGAGTGCTCACTGGAAGGACAGATTGTGAAGCTGAGGCTCCAATACTTTGGCCACCTCATGAGAAGAGAAGACTCCCTGGAAAAGACCCTGATGTTGGGAAAGATGGAGGGCACAAGGAGAAGGGGACGACAGAGTATGAGATGGTTGGATAGTGTTCTCGAAGCTACCAGCATGAGTTTGACCAAACTGCAGGAGGCAGTGGAAGACAGAAGTGCCTGGCGTGCTCTGGTCCATGGGGTCACAAAGAGTCGGACACGACTAAACAACAACAACAACAAATTTGTCAGGCGGTCATGCCCATTGATCCGAGCTTGGATCAGGCTGCAACTCAGCCATCAGTCTGGACCCACCCATCAAAGAGCAGTGGCCTGGAAGACAAATGGCCCTAGTCGACATAAGGAGACTCCCTAGGTTTCCATGAAAGCTCTAGGCAAGACATTTGTTCAGACCTCTTGCCAGAGAAACCCGTTCCTCCCCCTGCACCCGGCTGGGTATGGAGGGAGAGAAGAAGATGGGGCTGCAGAAAGAGAGGAAGAGGAGTAGGTTGAAAAGAACGAGAGGGAGATTGGTTGGGAAGGGGAAGATCTCACTCTTCCCTGATGGTCTCTTAACTTTGATCCCTGACCAATAACCCCAAGGGAATGTGTCTCTCAAAACAAGAAAGGTTCCCCATGCCAGCTATAGCGCAGAATGACCGTGTGTGTTAAGTTGAGATCAACTGGAGAGTGACTAGGTTCAGGGCCACCCTGCGAGTTCCAGAACACAGCTCTCCCACCCAGCTCTCCACATTATATGGCTGGTCCTGGGCTACCACAGAAAGTTGGCGGCAGTTAAAAAGCCTTTGTCTTTGAGCTACTCATGTGCTGCAAATTAAAATCAGGCCTATGGATCAACCCGTACCTTTGCCCTGGCAGAAATGTTCCAATGAAATGCAGAAGTTGGATGAAATAACGCCCCAAAGGCAGTGGGTAGCTTGTGGCTTACTGAACAGATTCCTGGTTAATTGTTGTTGTTTTTAATAGATCACAGGCTTTTTCAGCCCTAGGGCCGCATTCCCTTTAGGGAAACTTTCTGGGGGCCATGTGCCAAGGCCAGAGGCAAAAGTGGGCAGAACAAGGAATGTAACGCCTTACTGCTGTGCAGTAGAGAACTTTCTACACACACCCCGTCTCCATCCTCCGCCCAGGCAAGCAAGAGACATTTTCATAGGACCTTTCCCAGCCAGGCACAAATGGTCAAGGAAGGTGTAAAGCAAGTATGGCTATAGCCCAGGCAAAGTCCTAAGGACCAGACAGAGGCCTGGAGGGCTGCTTCTGGTCCCCAAGCCCAGGGTTCCCCAGCCCCGTTAAGAGGTTTTACAAAGGGCTGGTCCTTGTTCACCTCGAGAGACATCCAGGGGGGAAAAACACCCAATGCCAACCTGAACGACAAGCCCGTGCATGCCACAGACGAGCTTCCCATCCCGAAAACTCCAGGTCTGTGTCGTGCTACGCCGCCGGTCTGGCTTTCTCAGCATCAGCGGTTCATACCTGAAAAAGCAAAACAAGTTCATCTGTGCACCATTTGTTTTTCCCCGTTTTTGCTTTTTTTAAAATGATCTGTGCATTTTACTTTATTCCATTTCCACCCACCCACAATGCTAATTTACGGAAAGGCTGTTGGCCTCTGATGAGCAGTGGGATGCACTGTTTTTTGCAATTAAGGCCAACATCTACTCACAGAAATTCGCTCCCACAAGATGCAGAGACGGACAGCAGCTTTAAAGCTACTGTTTACCTACCTTTCTCTACCCTGCACCTAGACAAGCACCACATTTCAAGGGCACATTCCAGCCAGGCAAAAAAAAACAAAAACAAAAACAAACAAAAAAAAACCACACTCAAGGAGGGCACAAAAGAGGAAAGGGAAAGTGTGTGTGGCCTTAAAGGTAAAGGGACCCCTGACCATTAGGTCCAGTCGTGACCGACTCCGGGGTTGCGGTGCTCATCTCGCTTTATTGGCCGAGGGAGCCGGCATACAGCTTCCAGGTCATGTGGCCAGCATGACTAAGCTGCTTCTGGCAAACCAGAGCAGCGCATGGAAATGCCGTTTACCTATTTATCTTTAGTAGATACCTATTTATCTACTTGCATTTTGACATGCTTTCGAACTGCTAGGTTGGCAGGAGCAGGGACCGAGCAATGGGAGCTCACCCCATCGCAGGGGTGCAAACCGCCAACCTTCTGATCGGCAAGTCCTAGGCTCTGTGGTTTAACCCACAGCGCCACCCGCGTCCCTCCGTGTGTGGCCTTAGGCCTGATTTAAAGGCCGAACAAGTGCCAGCTTCATAACTAGTGCATTTTCTTCCTCTGCCCAATTTATTTTTCACCCTGCAAGAGTGCCCCTCCTGACAGCAATAATGCAATTACATTTTGGGAAGCAACACAGAACAACTGGTAAGGCAGAATTATGTGTGTACAGTTTGGTAATAATCCATCACTAGTGCACCAATGCACCATCAATGACATGTTGCAGGATACACCTGCGCTTTGGCATTAAACTCTGATCCCAAACTCCTTTTGCTAACACGAGTGAGCTCCTCATTAGGAAGCCAATTGGGGTGTTTGCAGACCTGTTGTCTGTGACGGCAGCCAGGCCTGCGATGTCCAAGATCAGAGAGGATTCTGTGGAACGGGGAGGGGACGGCTTGTTCGGATGGTGAGGAACCGCAGAGCCCTCGTGGCAAAGCATCCCAGTGCCCGTCATCCTCCACAACTGGGAGCGCTTCCCCGGCTCCTGAGAAGAAAACAGCAGCGACGAAGAGATGGGATCACAAGCAGCTCAAGGCACCCACTTTTGTGTTCAGAACGAGGCAGTTTCTCTCCACAGACCGTTGAGCTTCATACCTTTTTCTTTAATATGACTCTCTGCGTCTTCAGAGAAACATCCAGGACAAGTTCAGCACAATCCACGTCCTTATTCGAAGCCACGGGCCTCCCGGATTCTTCCTGCAGTCTAGAATTGGAAGGAAATTGAGAAGGGTTCCAACACTCAGAAGGAGCAAAGATGTTTTAATATTATCAAACTTCTTACAAGTGGTGAGCAGAAATGTAACTTTTACAGGAAAGCAAAAGCACAGGCAATTTTTTAAAATGCTCCCGGTAGTAGCTGCAGAGGCTGCCCATTAGGGCAGATGGAAGTGTGCCCCACCAGTGTAAGCAAGCCTGCCTGCTTACATTTTAAGCCCAGGGGGTTGGCACTACCTGTCATTTTTTTCCTCCTTAGTCTCCGTGTTGCCCATGTGGAATTCAGCAGGGAAGAGGCAGGTGGGACGAAACTAGAACTAGCTGCCAGTCATTGCCACTGGCACCACCTACTGTCTGGGCCTCTCCCCTACCCGTTCCAGTAGGGATGAGCTACCACTGAATATTGTTGTTGTTGTTATTAATTTATTTGTACCCCGCCCATCTGGCTGGGTTTCCCCAGCCACTCTGAGTGGCTTCCAACAAGGATTAAAAATACATTAAAACACAGTCATTTAAAACTTCCCTAAACAGGGCTGCCATCAGATGTCTTCTAAACGTCAGATAGTTGTTTATTCCTTTGACATCTTATGGGAGGGCATTCCACAGGGCGGGCGCCACTACCGAGAAGGCCCTCTGCCTGGTTCCCTGTAACTTTATTGTGCCAGAAAGCCCTCGGCGCTGGATCTCAGTGTCCGGGCAGAAGGTTGGGGGTGGAGATGCTCCAAAATGTTTCTGAGCAGTACAGGGCTAGAAATGTCTTTCCTTTGCTTCTGGTTAGTGATGTGTGACTGTATAACTGTATAAATGTATAACTAAGAAGTTTGGGCGCACCACATTACGATACACTGTAAGGGATAGTAACAAGTAAAGACAGGCAGGCCCCTGCCCCAAGGATGTTGCATTCTGAAACATCAACAGTGGGGGAAGAAAAAAATGAGGAAGATTCACGATCAGGGGATGAACAGGAGCAAGCGCAGTTCCGCAGTCTCCGTTTTAAATGGATTTCTGCTTCAAATGGCGATGTTTGCTAGATTCACAGAATGGTAATCGGTGAATCAAATCGCTCACTTTCAGCCCAAGGTGAGCATTATGACCCCATAGGTGGCTCAGAATGGAAACTGAGCCAAAAACAGCCTCTTTCCCACCACCACAGTGTCCTTCCTACTTCCCCCATGCCTTGAATGCTGCTGTGGTGTTATTCCAGGCACCCTAAGGAAGATCTTCAACACTGCCTGTGCTGCTTCTGCAGTCTGGGGTGGGGGTGGGGGTGGGGAGGGGGCTTCCACTGTAGCAGCCACTTCCAGGTAAGGAGACTGGGCTTGGGGAGACTTACTACATTCTAAATATGTTACCTAGTTATGAGTCCTGTTATAAGCTCCTCCCACAATAAAGCTATCAATAGATTTTTGGAAAGCGTGCTCATTTTAACAAAGTGCCTTGTTCTGCCTCTGGCCTATGAACGGGAAAAGCATTCCTAGGCTGCAGTCCTAGAACTGATTTTATTTTTTTTAAGCTGCTCCGACAGCCATTTGGTTAAGGGGGGGGGGGGGAGATAAACGCTGCAAATAAATGATGTTTAAAAAGAGAGGTTACCCTGAGAAAGTGTACGTTGCAGCAATATAAATGAAGTTCTCATAATAGAGCTGCTTGCTGTCTTGGAAGTCATCCATGCTGCAGGTGATTTCGGAGGAGCCGGCTCCTTTGACGGTCAGGGTTATGTAAGGCAGAAGGGTGGGCTCGTCCCAGGCATAATCTAAAGAGGTTGTTGGCTTGACTTCTGTGCTGAGCCGTGGTTCTGCAACACCGTGCTGAGCAAAGACGATCGGGACCTAGAGCAACGAGGATGTCACAAAGGGGTGAACCATTAGCACCAAGTCCCAGAAACGTTTTTGTTACAGGCCGTTATGCTACGAAATGGTCCGTCACCTTGGAAAAGTTGTCTATGCGGAACGGGGGTGGTAACTGGATGGTGTCGCTGAACGAAACACGGTATGTAGCTCCCTTCAGAGTGATCTCTACTCGTAGAAAGTAGCATTTCCCAAGGGTGTCCCTGCAGAAAACAGAACCAGTCTGGTTAGTGTCACAAACCAGGAAAGCACCTTGCAAAACCAATAGGTTTAAGTAATGGCTCACAGTTTCAAATCCTCATGAAGGTGAGAGCTAGAAATCAACAATGCTTTCACATGCCGGAATACCTGTCCCAAATATTGGCACATCCAAAGATAATGGGCTCGCATAAATTCCAGGTGTAATGTGAACTTAGAATTAACTTAGAATCAATGCACTGTCAATGAAGAAACCTAGATTTGTCTACTTTTGCTCCAGGGTTGTCAGAGCAGAGCAGAGGTCATGGAGAGGGAAACTCTCAAGGTCAAGCAAGCAAGGCAGAGTAGATCCGATGAGGAGGGAGAAATCACACACACAGCTATCAGCCGGTGGCCAGTATATCTGTGGTTCTCTTTTGCCTGACTTTCTGGAGCTCATTTTGGAGGAGGTGGCTATAATAGATAGGAATTCCCTGCTCTCTAGAATCACGATGGTAAGCCCATGTCAAATTCTGTCTTGCACAACAACTACTAAGGAGTATGCCTGCACATGTGTTTTAGATGTATTAAAGCAGCAGCATCCACACGACCGAAACTACCTCATATTGATATGGAAGGAATTGTTTTTGTTGACTTCAAAGCCTCCAGACCAAATGCAGTTTGGGACATCCATGAGCCGGACGCAAAGCAGCTGGTCGTAATCGTTGCGCGGCCAGTGGAACACGACACTGGAGCCAGGGAGGGTGGAGATGTAGCCATCTGGGTTCGATGTGCCCTGAAACAACATGCATCAGCCAACAGCATTTACCAATAACCATTTTGCATGGCCCCAAGGCGAGCAATCAATTGATGGTTTTCCTTAACCCACATAAAGAAAACACAGGGCACGCCTAAATGTTAGTTAGCACGAAGAACAACCAGTCTACCTGAAGGACAGATTTCATTTGGATTGGCATTATTTACATCAACACCGCATGGTGCTCTGTCCCTGTTATGCGCCCAGTACAGAGTCCTTCCACTGCCAGGCCCTAGAGGGCTAGTTAACTTATTGAGGGCTTATTATACAAGGCTGGAAGACTCTTATGCAGTAACACTAAAACTGCTTAGAGGGAATGGAAGCTTTCTTACCTGTCCCCTGGCAAACGCCCGCTGTGCAAAGGCAAGCTTGTGCATAGATTTATTATCTAGCAGGTAGCGAGGGGCAAACGTTACCATACAGGTGTCAATGTAGCGACCTCTGCCCTTCTTGACATCGATACCTGGTAATAAATACAGCCACAGTTAGAACATGCAGCATCTGGGGCTCCACAGCCTTAAAAAGAAATTTAGGCATTTTATTGATTTTCCCAGCAACTGGTATTCAAGAGCATTACTGTGACTGGCCATGGAGGCAGAGCATAGCCAATATGACCAGTAACCATTGATAGCTTCTCCTCCTCCATGAGTTTGCCTGATCCTCTTTTTAAAGCCATCAGTCGGTGGCCATCCCTGCCTCCTGTGGGAGTGAGTTCCGTAGGTTAACTATGCGTTGCAGGAAGCAGGACTTTCTCTCTCCAATCGATAGGGGTGGTTTAGAAACAGTGGAGTTGGTCTAATAAAATATGGTTTATCAGTAAAAGTGCTATGCTGCCACACACACATTGCTCCTCAGCCCAGTGGCATAACACAGTCCGATCGCAAAGACTGATGCCATTTAGTTATTATTTAGTTTAAGTAGTTATATGATGCAGTTTACAGGACAATCCATTTGCAATGCTTCTGGACCAGACGTCTGCCCAAAGGTATTATTTTTACCCATCTACCTGTAATCCATACTGAAGTGGCTATCTGTCAAGGTTGGTCCTAGACCTTATACCTCCCTCCACTTCCCCACCTTGTAGAGAGTTTGGAATTTGGCAACAGATATAGATGGCTATTCAACTTTCCATTCACCAAAACCCTTCACAGCTGCATGACAGGCAGCAATTCAGAGGGTTGTGGAGCTGGATCCAAGCGCAATGAAGAGGCAGCTTCTTCTGCTGCTGCTGCTTTTCCCTCCTTTCTTATGGCTTAGGGGCAGTTATGGGGAACCTTTGGGCCCTCCAGGTGCTGCAGAACTACAACTGCCACCTACCCTGGCTTTGCTTTCTGGGGCTGATGGGAGTTGTAGTTCAGCAGCATCTGAAGATTCCCTACTCCTTGCATAGGGAAATAAGGTAACGTCAAATCATGCTTTATGATTCTGGCTTGTCTCTGTAAACCCTACTCACCATTACTCAGAATTTCAGACTCAGGCCAATAATGAATCACGGTTAATGGGAAAGCTTCTGATCTCTTTGCCTGAAATTCATGCATGTTAACAATAATCCAGAATGTATCAATGAATCCAAACCAAACCACTGTCTCTTGAATTTTGTGACTACTGTAAGCCGCTTTAGAACGCAAACTGCTTTAGAATCAACAAACAAGTAAATTATTTAATATGATGTCCTCAATTATTAGCCATACAAGTTCTTACCAATGTTATAAATAAGGCCTGGCCGGTTTCCTTGTTGGATCACTTTAAGGGCTCTGACCCCACTGCCTCCATCCAGCGAGAAGCCTTGGCACCAACCGGGCATACCTTCAGGGTGGATTCCTCTTCCAACTCTCATTGTGCAACTGCAGCAAGGAAGACAATGAGATATACTACTTCAGCAATCCATACGATTCTGCTGATTTAGACGAGCCTTAAGAACCTACAGTGCAGTCTGGACCCAATTAAATGGTCATATTTCAGTTGTCACAGAATCAATTTTCCAATTCGTCTACAACATTTTGCCACTGCACGGTTCTCTCGTAATGTCCCGTCACCAAAGCTTACAGGTTTGGCTGTTCTTTGTCAGCATAACAGAAGAGGAGAGGGCTCAGGCTTCTGGCCAGCTCATGTTCTTCAAACTGGCCTGCTGCATCGATCTTGGCATTATCTTGTCTGAAGATCAGCGGCAACCCTTTAAAAAGAAACCAACCAGATGGCCGTTAGCATCTGAATCTGAACTTGAATGCTCTGTTAGTTGCATCATCACAGAACTAGATGGACTCACTTTTTCTGTGTGTATCATTTAAACATTGCTTTAAAACAAATGTCCTTATCTCGACACGGGAAATACGACCCGGTCGGCATTATTGAAACCTGGTGGGATGAGACTCATGACTGGAATGTAGGAATTGAGGGGTATAACCAGTTCAAAAGGAATAGACCAAAGAGGGAGGGAGGAGCTACTGGGTGTGATCCCGTGGTCAGAAATACTCAATGAACTGCAAGCTTGGAATGCATACCAGGTTGGTGGGGGCAAGCAGATGAGGGGTGGAGAGTTCCATCTCTCTCACTGGGCAAAGCATCAATGACTGGGTGTTTGTATTCAGGTTACGTTTTTAATGTGATTCGTGTATTTTGATTACTGTATTCTTATTCTGGTTGTAAACTGCTTTAGGAATCTTTGGTGAGAAGCAATTATCACATTCAGTAAGCCTAACCTGACCTAAGCAGATCTCTCATTTTCAGGTGAGGAATTCTTACATCCGTAAGAAGTCAGGCCAGATTTACCTGTTTTGTTGAGGAGCCAATACGGTGCTGAAATAAATATCTTCAAGGACCCTTCAGCGCGACACACGATCCTTATGGTGAGATTCATCTGCCGCTTGTTAACGTCGTACATTCGCATCCGCACAATGTAGTTCTGTGTTCCGGGGGGTATTAAAAGCTCTTTGCACTGTGGAAAGTTTTCAAGGGAGACCCCTGAAATTGAAAAGAAAGAAATGTGTGCTCTTGACCGTTCTTATGGGGCACCTTTCTCCATTTGGGGGAGATTGGAGAGCAAAGTAAGAAACCCATTTTTTATTTTTTTGTAAATGGTGTCCTCCCTTCCAACAACTGCACTGTATGAGCAAATGTGATAGCCATGGTGTGACTTGAATCCTGGTACATCCAGACAGTGCATCCAAAGTACAATTTTTTAAAGTTGTTTTTAAAAAACAATTAGTTACTTCCAAGGAACTCTCTTGGGAAAACGAGGGATAAAGGGACCTTTGGCAGCCATAGCAAACTTGTGCTTTGGTCTTGACGTCCTATAGCTTAAGCCACAAACAATCCCTGGGTGCCTTACCAAGCTCAATGTTCTGCGAAGTGTCGGCTGTATGCAGTACCGCCTCTTTCCCAGGTTTCAGGGTCCCATTAATGGGCATCCCTTTCACGTAAAACTCCAGTTCACAAGGCAGCAGGTTACAAAGCACCACGGTCGGAAGGAGATAAATGGTGTGTCCGGGCTGCCTGAAAATCTGCTTAGCGCTGTCGGAAAAGATGTTGGAGGGCATGTAATCTGGGTAATTCTCTTTCTTTATGGCGACACAAAACCTGTAAGGGAAAGGCAAGATACGTATGAGTCATGGACGTTGCCTTTTGCAGCAATGCTTTTATATGTTTCCCCCACTCTCCGTAGTGCTGTGGGGCATCTCTGAGGTGGTACCATTTTTTTGCAACTCCTTCTCCTAAAGAAGCTCAAGGCTGGACTTCAGGCAGCAGGTCAAGGCGGTCCATTTTAGGAGAACCTGCCTGTAGCAACAATTCTATTCATCGTATTGTTTGGTTTGCTGTTTTACGCAATGCTGTGTTTCTTTTTGTAAAAAAAGCAGAAAAGCCGCAGGGTTAACAACACAAATTAGGTAGCACAGCCAGCTACTCAGCTGCCATCAAATGGTAGCCTGTCCATATTTCTCCCTCCCACGTGATGCTTTCTTTTCACTACCCTTGGAGCAAAATGGACAGATCTCAAACACAAAACACCTCGGTCATGTTGTTTTCTAAATACTTCCTTTTCTTCATTTCTCGATAGCCTCTGCCAGCATACAACACTATTTATATTAGGAACAGGAGAAGCAAACAGTGCAGTTTCCCCAAGACCCAAGTCACCTGAAGAAACGGCTGTTTTCAGACTCCATCGCATGGCACTCTCGTTTGCTGCTGCTGACCTCCGAGGTCTTCTGCACATTTGTCCAGTGGATCGGAGACTTGCAGAAGAAAACTCCCATCCCCTTCGGCCTGGCCTGAAGTCGCCAGGATGTCAGATGCAGGGGAATAGCAAAAGAATCCCCCGGCATGACCGAAGGCAGCACTACAGGCTCTGCAACCAAATGAGAAATGCAAAATATGCTTGCAATACATCAGTTTCAGGACAGACAAAAGTGCAGAGCACATAGTTGAAATGATGAATCTGCTTTTGCAAGAGGCAGTGATGGCCACCAGATTGCATGGCTTTAAAAGAGGATTAGACAAATTCATGGAGGAGAAATCTGTCAATGGCTGCTGGTCACAATGACTATGCTCTCTCCCTTCTGCTGTCAGAAGTAACATGCCTCTCAATACTAGCTGAAGAAATCACAAAGGGGGAGAAGGCTGATGTGCTCAGGTCCTCCTTGCAGGCTTTCCAGAAACATATGGCATCTGGCCTGTGAGGACAGGACGCTGGACTATATGGACCTTTGGCCTGACTTAGCAGAGCTCTTTTTACATTCACCCTTCAAAGGAGAACCTCTGTTCTGAACTGTCATGGGTCTCGCCTTTATCTTACACTGCTGGGCCTTTTGGCCTCAATTTGTATCTCGGATTCCTCCTAGCCCCCTTTGCTTTTCTGTCTTTATCTAAGGGCATGTGGGTGTGTGGGTGTGAATGGAAGGATACAGTTCATGCCTTTGGTCCACAAAGACTGAAGCTACAGTACGTAAGTCTTCAAAAGTGCAGCTTTACGCATGGACGTCCTGCTATACTCAATGGAGCGTACTGCAAGGTAACTATGCACGGGCTTGCAGCACTCAGGTGTCTGCAGGAATAGGAACCGGCCGTCTAGGGAGTCAGGTTAATGGCTCAGTACTATCCATGCTTGAGTGACAGGAGCTTTCCAGGGTTTCAGGCGGGGGACAGCCTCACTCCTACCCAAAGAAGCCAGGGATTGGATGTAGGACCTTCTGCATGCAAAGCAGATGATGCTCTACCAATGATCTCTATTGGGGGCTGAAAGAAGAATTCCTTAAGCACGGCTATCTTACACCACTGGTAATATTAAGAATCCAGAAAGGGAAAGCATCCTGCCTCAGGCACTGCAGTTCTGCAGGACCTTAAAAAATGAAGACACACACTTACTGTCTGGTGCTGAAGGGCTGTCTAGCCTGAGTTCCATAGGCGTCTCCAGTTTGTTTTTCACAATCAAGGCCGAACGGACAGTTATTACCTTCCGAGCGCTGCCTTCCATGGTGACTGCAAATACCACTCGGACTGGAGGCAATGAAGAAAACTGCAAAAATACAGGGCTTATCAGTGGGAGTCCCAAGACCTTTGGAACTCCCTTCCTATTGACTTGTATGAGCATTTATATGAGCCCCGAAAACCTTCCTCTTCAATCCTGCATTAAACTGAGATCACAATTAGCTTGGGAGTTACAAAGCCGCTTCTGAAATAATGCCCTATGTTTGGCTAATGCGGCTATTAGAGCGTTATATTTTGCCTTGCTCTTGTTTGTACATTGTTTTGTGGGGGCGTAGGCCTAAAAGAAATATAAAATACAAATTTTCTGTTAGATTTAAATGTCTGCTGTATTTACCCAAGCATACATGTTGGAATTCTGAAGGATTTACTTAAAAATAAAAAATACTTATATTGTCTTGCACCCATGAACCACTTTCAACCCCTAACCCCAGCCTGCTTAAACATCCTTTTATAGATGCGGCCATTAATGTTCTGCTTGAATGTCTAGAGATTTTTAACTGCCAACAGTTATTTAAAGTGTCAAAAGGGGAGAGAAAACCTACAATGTAACTAAGATGTGAAGAGGTAAACTAAATGCAGTCATGGATATATCCACTCTAAGCATGATGTCACGTCCTGTGACTCTTTCTTCTGTATCTGCTTTGCCAAACAACTTAGATACTCAAATGAAATGAGATTCATCCCAATGCCTCAGAAGAATGCCCCTCTTAATGTATATTGTACACACCGCAAAGCTCAAGGGAGAATTCACTACTCACATAAACATGTGGATGTATGATGTTTGTTCTGCTAATTGGGCTGCCAACCTAGGAAAGAAAAAGAAAAGCCGAAAACAGCCATTAGGAAGCTTGCCAGCTCTTCACAGAGGATGGTATTTCTCTGATAGACAGTAGACAAACAGCAACCCGCAGAAAGGGCTGGGGAGGTTAGCAAATGAAAGGGGAGCATCTTTTTCCTTCCGCCTTTCAAAAAATACATCCATTGCCAAAAAAGTGCCAGAACTACACTGAGAATAATCTGTACAGCAAAGTGTAACTGCCAATGCCATTTTCATGTTTGCAAAAATAAATCCCAGGTAATGGATATATAATGGCAAGAATTCCAAGTAAATGATTTAATTCATATTTGCATCGCTATTGAAATGCTCACGCCACCCTCTCTCTGTTTCCCAAAGCCAGAAACCTTCAGTTATGCTAACAGCCCATTTTGATTCCACTTCACTGATGGAAACTTGTCCCCAAAGTCTAAGCCCAAAGGTTCTAGACCATCTTTCTCAACCTGGTGCCCCCTGTAGCTGTTGCTGGACTCCAACTCCCATCAGCCCCAACAAGCATGACCAATGCTCAGGGATGGTGTAGTCCAACAACATCTGGAAGGTGCCAAGTTTGAGAAAAGCTGTTCTAAGTTTCTCAGCCATGTTTTGTCCTTCCTTCACCCCCTGGCATGTCTACAGATGTCAGTCAGATATTCCTTCAAAGGATAACGGATCAATAACCCTCAAGTGATGTGCCACACATTGCATCTGGAGACAGACAGAAGCCAACAACAGTGTAGTTTTAAGGCAGACACCTGGCTTTTAGCCACAGTTGTCATCTTTGCAGAGGACAACAAAGTCCCTGGAGCACATTCACCCCCTTATTATGACAAACAGGCTGGTAGTAGTTTGAGAGAATCTTGCTTTGTACAAACAGTGTTCATGTATATATAATTTATATTTTAAAAATCTATTTAATTATCCAGCAACAATTATACACTGCTTGACTGTGGTAAAATCTCTGTGCAGCTTACAAATGTATGCTATGCCTTTCTAGGTAAAGGTAAAAGGTAAAAGACCCCTGGATGGTTAAGTCCACTCAAAGGCGACTTGGGGGTTGCGGCGCTCATCTCGCTTTCAGGCCGAGGAAGCCAGCGTTTGTCCACAGACAGTTTTCCAGGCCATGTGGCTAGTATGACTAAACCACTTCTGGTGCAATGGAACACCGTGACGGAAGCCAGAGTGCACGGAAATGCTGTTTACCTTCCCGCCGCAGCGGTACCTATTTATCTACTTACACTGGTGCGCTTTCGAACTGCTAGGTTGGCAGGAGCTGGGAAAGAGCAACCGGAGCTCAACCTGTTGTGGGGATTCGAACCGCCAACCTTCTGATCAGCAAGCCCAAGAGGCTCAGTGGTTTAGACCACAGCACCACCTGCGTCCCATGCACATGCCTTTCTAATACACATATGAACATGAGAAGAGCCTGCTGCATTAGGCCAATGGGCCATCTAGTTCAGCATACTGTTTTCATGGTGGCTAGCCTGATACCCATGGGAAATCTGTAAGCAGGACTCGAGCACAAGAAAACTCCCCCCTCCTGCAGTTTCCAGCAGCTATCATTCAGAATCATTACTACACCTGACCATGGGGGCAAAGTTGAAGCTCAATCATACTATTGACTATACTAAGGCTATTGACAGCCTTATCTTCCACTTGCTTTTTTTGGTAGTCTTTTATCAATGCACAGACTTACTTTGATACAGCTGGGGAAAGGAAGTTGAGGGAAGGGAACAGCCAAACAGCATCAACTACTAAAATGGGGGTGGGGGGAGAGGAGGAAGGAAGCATCAGGACTTACAGTAGAGGAAGATGTGCTCTTATCAGGAGCTGCATACCGGAAAAATATTCCTACTTTGTCTACCGACACTGGACTGACTTGTTCCCAGCCATTTACTCTCACTTGCAGCTGGTGAATTCTTAGGTCGTGTGTGTGCCTGTTTTAAAATAAAGCAGATTAACATTAAGACCAAAGGAACAGTGAAGAGTTTCCAGGTTCACATTGTTGCAAAAAAAATAAAATAAAAGAGCATTATCTCTTGACAGCAAAACTAAATGCTTCCCGGTTAAAGGACCAGTTGACTTTCACTAGCACAACACTATTGGGTCATATGAAGCTGCCTTATACAGTGTCAGACCACTGGTCCAGGAACCTCTGGACTGTCTCAACCAGGGATAGCGAAGCTCTGGTCTGCCAGGTGTTGCTGGACAACAACTCTCTTTATCTCTGACCATCTGGCTAGGCTAGCTGGGGATGATGGGAGCTGGAATCCAACAACACGTGGAAGGTCAACAGTTCCCTGCACCTTGTCCACATTTAGCCATGGCTCTCCAGGCTTTCAGATAGGGGATCTCAGCCTTACTGGGAGCTGCTGCAACAGATCCTGGAACTTGCTGCATGCAGTGCACTGGAGCTTTCAGTTGATCCACTAGAGGGCCATTCAAATTCCAGTTAAAGGTTACCTTCTCCAAGGTGCACAGTCAAGAGCGGAAGCCTCGAAATGCAAGGCCATCACAGCGGATAATCGTAATGTGGTTTCAATATGTGTCACCTGTGTCGCTGTTTCCCTTTGGCTTCAAATGCAAAGGGAACCTCTTCACCAGTAAGAACTTCTCGCCACTCGCTGACTTTATGCGTGCCATCCAGAAACGATCCGTTTTCCTCCGGGATGACTCCCGGGCTTCCGCTGTGTGAGAGAGCAGCACTAAAAGCAAAAGTCATACCAGACTGTCAGTTTTGGTGTGGACCTCGCTTTGCCAGCTTCAAAGTCTTCAGTGTCTATCCTACGCAGACAAACATATAAACTTGCTTTCGCCTTGCGTTTTCATGACACAACAGGGCGAGAATCTCTCAGAACAAATCTGCCAGTCTGCTTCAAGAAAATGAATCCTTCAAACCTCTAGGTTTGGGGTGTGTGTGTGTGTGTGTGTGTGTGTGTACACACACTTTAAAAACAAACCAAAGTGACATACAATTTGCGGGACAAGGACAACTGTGACTTTAAGGAAGAGTGTGAGCTTTTTACAACTTATCTAAAAAGACAACAAAATGAATTGGGACTCCTTGGCAGATTTTGCATAAGAATACACAAATTTATTAAGCGTTAACATGGTAGATAGATAATGTAAGGATATGTATAATTTTACAACATGCAGAGAATAATATGTGCTGAGAAATCAGAGGAGCTGAGGGAAGTCTTGGGAGGGAGGATTTAAAGGGGGAAGGGGGAAAAATAATGAATATATGTTTTGATAATTTGCTATGTGGAATTCATTAATAAAATTATTTTAAAAACAAACAAACCAAATCAAGGTCTGTATTCACCTCCTCCTCCCCACCCCAAATTCCTTACCGGGTCGGTGTTGTTGTCAAAGTGGCAAACCACAGAGTGCAACCCGTGTGATTTCGCAGGGCAAATGGCACAAAAGGCTGCCTGCGTTTTGGCGTCTTCATTTCAGCTGTGAGGGAAGGAGGGAAAATAAGTTAGGAAGCTATGGGCACTGACCTGGAGGGCTTATTCTTCTCTTGCTGGGATCAGACGCTGCTCCAGCTACGGGCACCGTTCCTAGCTTGACCAGCTGAATACAGCCTTCTGCCAAATTTTCAAATGCTGGGCTAGAGATCACCCTCTCCAAAAAATTCCTAGTCAACTGGATTAGATTGTTCATTTGCCTTAAACACTGCAAATAGTGTGTTGTGCATTGCTTCCAGTTAAGGAGAAGCTGGGCATCCTTGCCTGCTGCACAACCTCATGCAGGGAAGAAGGCAATACTTTTCTTTTTCACTTGGGTAAAGCGGGGGGGGGGGGCAGCTAGTGAAAAAGGTAGGGTACAAACCCCATTTCACTCAAAATGGGGCCAGCCTTTGAGTTGTTATATATTAGTTTGCGAAGCCTGAGTGGAAATTTACTTAAGAATATTTTGTGGGTTTGCATTTTTGTGATAGAGCAGGTGTAGGTGCAGAGTTAGGTATAAGAGAACTTTCTGCAGAGACATCAGAGAGCTATAGCTCAGAAGTTAAGATAGAATCAAAACGGTGTTTTCATGTCTTAAGGATTTTTAGCCTTTTAAAGATTACCCAATCATTAAACAAACATATTGTTAGGTGTTGCACAGATACTAGTAGTTATAAGATGAGAAAATAATAGCCATTAGCAGTGATATCAAAAGGTACAAAGGCAGAGCTCAGCTTTAGGACCAATCCGTACAGGGTGGTCCTTCACTCATAAAGTTTCCCTTACTTTGTTTCTAAGTTTGTAAGTCTGTGAACTTTTGCTGGGAAAGGCCATGAATGTCTATTTACTTTATGCTAAATAAAATAAAAACCCCTACTGGACATCTGTCTGTCCAGTGGGAATCTGACTGAAACATCTGCTGAGCCTACACACTAGGAGAGACTGCTGGGAACTCAAGGACTGAACCCTTCTTCTCAGGCCCTGGATTCCACAGCAACCTTAATTTTACCCCTAACACACCAACGTGTGAAGTTAAGTTCACCCGAAATGGCATTTCCAGTAAGTGGATGCTTAGTTTTTTATTTATTTACACCATTCGAAGAAAGGGAAGTGAGAAACCCAACTGGGCATGTTCACAGGAGCTCAATAAAGCCTGGCCAGCTTCGATAAAAAAAATGTTCATATTGAGTTTGATCAACACATATCCCAATGTCCAGTAGGATTTAATTATGCAACACTGCAAGCAATTTAACAGATCGCATTGGCTCCTTTTGACAAGTGACACAGAAGCAACAACTATCTGCTATACAAGACATTTCTGGGAAAGAGCAAAGCATCTCAACTTTGCAATACAGTACCTCTAGCATACATCTGGTGCTCTAGGTTAGTCAGACTGGCTGTACTCCTAGTTCTAAGGTAGACAAGAGGAAGGCCTGGCAGACAGGAAAGACAACATTAGCAAGGAAGGGGAAAATGCAGATATACAGGCAAGATTGTTGCACATACCCAAAGGAGGGGATGTTATGAGCAGAAAGGGTACCACACGGCCAGAGAAAGAGCCCCTGTCATTGAGCTGGTTTACATGCAACACCAAGCCATGGTTAATGTAAACCATGAACAATGAACCATCATGGGTGTGGCTGACCTGTGGTTAATAAGCCATGGTTAAGATGCTAGGCCAGCTTTGGACAATCAAATTAAACCATGGTTTAGCGCTGCATGTGAACCAGGCCAATGAAGGTGTGAAATACCGCAACAAAAATATAGTGATACTGAGGGAAAGTAGGTGCAAAAGAAAGCTTGATATCGTCGTTTCATTTTCAGGATTTTGTATCGAAGAAATCATTTATTTATTTTTAAAAGACAGAGATCAAAGGTTTTAACAGAGGCCACAAAGCAGTATTTCCCCTTGGGTATCAAAGACGCTCCTACCATCTCAGTCACTCTCTCTCAGAGTTGTTAATACCACAAGGGATGTAAGACCAGAGGCATCTGACTGGGAAGCAGTCCCGAGGCAAAGGAGTGAGGATGGGGAGATCTAGGGTTTAGAAGTTGCTTCAGCGCCCATTCACAGTCTTCTCAATCTGAGTGGGGCTTGTGCCCGAACAACTAGGAGAGCGGGAAGGAACGTCATGCAAGAGCCAGGATCCTGGTTAAGAAATTGGAACTGGTTGGCAGTGCAGGTAGGAGCTTGGGACAAACATTGGGAAGTTGGGCTTGGGGCTACGCAGGAGGCTGAAAGGGTGTTGGTGTGGATGTCCACTGGGAGTAGGCTGTAAACATGAAATAAACTGAGCCAAAAAGGGCTCCGTGGCCTGGTTACACTACCAACAGACCTTTTGTGTAATAGAGTATTATGCACATAGAAGTTACAGACAGGCGGTAACAAGCGCTCAGTTTGAAGCTGAATTGCCCAACAGCAAATTATCAGAGAGGAATGAAGCATAGAGTGGGGAGAACTCTAAAGGCAGTGCCCTAAGCATTCTACTAAGAGCAATATTATGACGGTCTCATTCTATAGCTACAGTGTGGCATATGCAATCACAAGCAAAAAAAAAAAAAAAAAGCCCACTGTAATGGAGTAAAAGTCATACCTTGTCCGAAGGATGGAGGGTCAACTGAAGAGCCCATCCAGTCTTCAGATTCAACTTCCTCTACTTCCTTCTCCTGCTTGCAATAATCTGCCATCCATGATTGCTTGGTTCTGGCATACTGCTCTAGAAACAGACAGAGAAACAGAAGAAGAAGAAAAAGAAAATATAGCACAGGTCAGGTTGAAGCTAAAAAAATTGCACAACCAATGACTTCTCTGGTGCCTGCAGAGTTCCTTTCCCCAAAAAACTAGGCTTAGAGAAAGATGCAAACAAAGCCAAGGGTTGCAGCCAATGCTAGTCCTACTGATAAGACCCACTGAAATTGATGGGCAAGATTAACTTAGGCTGGTTAAGTTCAGTGGGTTTACTACCCCACAGGCCTGACATACCGATTAACACAGTAGTTATGTTGATGTCCAAACGATGCTTTGCTTTCACTTCCAGCTTCAACCGGGAAGGGTGGAGGCGGCTGGCTAACTGCTGCTGCCAGGACACAGAGCATGGCCAGGGCTCAATAAAAGGCTCCCAGCCTGGGAGAGACAGAGGAAAACAGACCAATCATCACGGTGGGTTAAAACACAGATTTTGAATGCCAGTCATACCAGTTTCATACATGCTGCAGTGCATTTTATGTTATTATGCTTTATTCAAGTAACTGCAGCTTCAAATGCAAGCAGAAGTACCCCAGTCTAACTACGTGCTTCTCAGGTAGCATAAAAACAGAAACAGGTCTTTTTTTTCTTTTTCTAAAAAAGAGTATTCTCAGATGTTAGGCGAACTCAGGTAAATGGCTGCTAGCCATGGTGGCTAAAGCAGCATCTCTCTGAGCACCGAATGCTGGGAATACACAAACGCTTATCCTCAAGGGTCGCAAACCCTTTTTAGCCTGAGAGTCATGTTTTCTTTCGTGTGACTTTCCAGGGGGCCACAATGGCAATGGTGGATGAGGCCAGAGTCAAAACGTATTGAGCAATGGATGTAAATATTATCTCTGTACAGTAGGCTACACACACCTCTCTGCCCTCCATCCAGGCAAACAAGAGGCATTATCGGAGTTCAAGGACATATTCCAGCCAGCCATAAACAGGCAATGAATATGCAAAGCAGGGTCACTAGGTGACGACCGCCACAGGAAAACCCCGAGGGCCAGATAGAGGGGCTTGAAGAGCCACATTTGGTCACAAAGCTCCCCACCCTTCTTACCCGAAAGCTCGCGGTTATAGTAATCTCCCGAGAGTGTAAAATTCGCATAACCTTCAGGGCTGGCTCTTAGATGCTGGAGAAAATTCAGGTCTGAAATTAAACCATTTAAACAAAAATTGATGAGCAACTTTTCAACCATTAATACCCCCTCCCAGCCTCAGTCCATAGTTAACAAACATTTTTCAGTTCGTCACTTTGTGAGAAGGTGTTCTAAAGGACTCTATCCTGGTACGCATTTAACCCACACAAAAACACACACAAACACCCTCAACAGTTTTTTCTTTTTAAAGCACACTGAAGCATCAGAAGTAGTCGTAACAAAAGCTGGATCCCAAGTGGGAAGAGAAGAGGGGGGCTCTCAAAGGTGCAAAACAAAGGCAAATTAAATGGCATCACATTTCTAAGATATTCTTCCTTGGAGTACTTAGATGTACAGCATTGTGTCCTATGCCCATGAACTGCAAACGAACAAGCCTAATTAACTTTGAGTATCTTCAGAAATGTGTTGGGCCATTAATTGCTCCTTTTCAGTTTTTTGCTCTTTTGAGGCTCCACCTCTCCTTTCTTCCTCCTCCTCTGGTACTCAAAATGCTTTACTGGCAGACCTGCTTGATATTAACAGTGGGTTGAGACTGATGGATTCATTGGTTTTGTGGAGACTGGTATGTAGCCCAGCAACCCTGCTTGTAGTCTCAGGTGTTGCCTTCCTAAACTCTTTCTCTTAAAGGCACTTAACACCCGGGGCATGCTTTTCTTTCCCTGTTAATGGAGGAAGATGCTGGGTAAATTCTGATTAATGCTAGGCATTATTCCAAAAGCCCACCTTGCTGTACAAGGGCTGATCCTCAGGTTCTTACAAACTTGCAATTCTACATACCACACCCTGACCAGCATTGAGCGTTGACTGAAGCTTATGTGGCTAACTTCCCAAGAGAAGAGATTACAGGATGGATTTCCAAGAACCTTAAAATGCCCTCATCTCTCCAAGATTCCCCAGCCTCAACAAACTGAAACGCAAGCCATGTGACAACCAGCAAACTCTGCAGCAACGGCTGCAAATAAAGTGGGAATATTTACGTGAAAAGGTTAGCTCGGCTAAGGGAACATCACAGTCCATGCAGTCGTCGATAAAGCAAATGCAGATGCTGTCTGCTTTAATTTCTACTCCAGAGATTAAGCGCAGAGCCATGGGGCCCTGGATATCACGGTGGCTGGAATCCAACGGTGCACACTTCAAAGGCTCGGCGTTCTTGAACAACCAACTTGCTGCTTTCTTCAGCTGACCTGAGTGCACAACAAGCAAACAATCAAGACACCTACTAAGCAATGCAAAGCAGGAAGGACGTCAAAAGAAAACTGCTTCTGTCCCAATAATGCAGGCTTATCCCTTTGTACTTGAAAACATTAGGTAAAGGTAAGGGACCCCTGACCATTAGGTCCAGTCGTGGCCGACTCCGGGGCTGCGGCGCTCATCTCGCTTTATTGGCCAAGGGAGCCGGTGTACAGCTTCCGGGTCATGTGGCCAGCATGACTAAGCCGCTTCTGGTGAACCAGAGCAGCACACGGAAACGCCGTTTACCTTCCCGCCAAAGCGGTACCTATTTATCTACTTGCACTTTGATGTGCTTTCAAACTGCTAGGTTGGCAGGAGCAGGGACTGAGCAATGGGAGCTCACCCCGTTGCGGGGATTCAAACCGCCGACCTTCTGATCGGCAAGTCCTAGGCTGTGTGGTTTAACCCACAGCGCCTGGGTTGAGCTAAAAATAAAATAAAAATAGAAGCCTTCAAAGTGCCACCAGGTTAATATTATCTATCAATCTAATTGGAAACACATTTCCTTTACTATCCCTTAAGCACACCCAAGGCCAAAGAAACTCCCTCCATGCCTATATACGCAGCCAGAAGGAATAAAATCATGCTTTGAGCAGCCAAAAACCCTTGCCAAGAAGGGTCATACCTCTTTCCCCACCACAGCAGCTTTATTGCCATCCTGACTATTTAATTTATTTGGATGGTCTAGGAGGAAGGTTATACACCTCCGGGTATAGGGCGGTATATAAATTCAATAAATAATAATAAAATGATAAGAACGGTTTATATTGGTAGTCTTCAACTTATTCCAACCTTTAACACAAAAGTGCACTTTTGTATGGTGGTAGTGCTGCTGCAGCCCTCCTTAGATCAGGCCATAGCCTGGTAGCAGGTCCACCCCTCTAGTTGAAAATCACATCTTCACAAAAACGGGGTAAGGACAATCAATGTTATGGCACTGAGAGGCAGGGGAGGGGGAGAGATGAGGAAAAAAGTTGTGCACCGACAATATTGTCCACCCGCAAAAGATGGAATGCACTCCTGTTTTGCTGCAGCAAACTATTACAAGGATGATTTTATAACATCTGCATGTCACACAAAAATAACCATACCTTGGCATACCAATAGAGCTTTGCGGCAGTCATCTAGGCTAAACCCCAGTTCCTGCAGTCGGGCCAGCTGCAACTCTGCAATTAAATAGTAAATTGCTATTAAGGCCTGAACACATATTCACATCCTGCTGTTTCCCCTCCAAAATATTTTACGGAAGCAGTCAATTGCAAAACACAAGGAACAATTCTATTTTCAAGAAAAGTAGTATTATCAGTGTAGCATAAACAGTTAACACAATTAGCAAGGTTGGGGGCAAGTCAACCAGTGTAAGACTGTAGATATACTTCTGTCATTATGAAGCCACATCCCAGTTGCCTAGAACTGCTATAACAAAATATAAGCTGTCATACTGGCTGAGTTCCGATTGCCATCTTTGCTTAAGTTGAGATAGGAACCCGCTTTTTGGCTGCAAGCAGGCAAACAAATCAGGAAGGCTTCCATTCCTGTATCAGCAGAACCGGGAATCAGTGGTTATTAAGCAGGATATTATTCCGAAGCTGTCAACCATGGTTTCCTGGTTTAGATGACAACATGGATGGACTTCCTGGTATGTTTGCTCACTCAAAGGCAAGAAATATGAGTGTATATGACACTGGATGTCATATCTGTAGCAAGCATTGAAAAATGTTTTGGGGGGAAGGAGATAAGCAAGTGATATGATTGTGATCACATTCAGACAATCTCCTTTTAATTGTATCATTTATTATTTTTATTTGTATCTTTTAGTTAAATGAATTAATCAAACTACCCACGTACGTCGTACTAAATCTTATGCATGACCTCAGCAATGGATGACTTAAGGCGAAAGTAACACAAGTTTAACTTTAAAAAATGCATTCATACCAAGAACAGGATCCAAAGTGTGCTTGTACGTTTCTATGGTTTCTGACACCAATCCTGGGATGTCATTTACCCAAGAGGAAGCAGCAGGAGAAGGAGTAGCTGTGGCCCTGGCATCTGAAGAAGCAGCCGGGTCTGGCACAGCGTTGCTGGTCTGACCAGGAATGGATTTTGCAATGGCCAGAAACAGCTGGACATCATTGTAAGACAGCCTGATATCCAAAGCTTGTAACTGAATCTGCATAAAAATTAGAAACAGCAGCAAAGAGAAATTAGCAAGTGGGAATGTCTACAGAATATAGAAGTGGACTAAAAACAAAAAAATTTACTCGACCCTTTTAATTAAACCATTAAATAAAACTAACCCGTATGTTTCTCTTTTAAAACAACCTGGTTTAAAATTAAATCAGAATCTAATACACAAAGACAGGTGTTAAATGTTACAAATCTCTTAGAACTGGAGCCATGAACTTTCTGAGTTTAAAGCAGCAATGGGGACTCCAGATGTAGCACTCCAGATGTTGTTGGGCTGCAACTCCAGAAGCCTCAGTCAACATGACAAATGGTCAGGGATGAAATGAGCAACCTCTAGGAGGCCGCAGGATCCCCATCCCAGTGTTGAAATAATCCATTCATACCAAGGAAGAAAATGGGGGAAATATCCCTGTGAAGCGAAGTAAATTGGCAAAAAAGTCACATATAAATTTCGGCTTAGGATCTGTTCACTGGTGTCTGAATCCATCCCCTTGTTCCAAGAAGTACAATATTCCCCCCCCCCCAGGTGTCCTAGGACACATCTTTGTTCCAAAAAGGCACATCTGTACAAGCAGCTATACAGCTTGTTATTTTTATTTAAAGTAAGGTTTCATAGAATTGTAGAGTTGGAGGGGACTGCAAGTGTCATCTAGTCCAACTGGCTGCGATTCAGGAATCGCAGCTGAAGAATCCCTTGCAGATGGCCATCCAACCTCTCTTTAAAAATCTCCAAGGAAGGAAAGCCCACCAGCTTCCAAGGCAGTCTGTTCCACTCTTAAGCTGTTCTTGCTGTCAGAAAGTCCTTCTAATGTTTAGTCGGAATCTCCTTCCTTGGTAATTGAATCCATTGGTTCGGGTCCTACCTTCTGGAGCAGCAGAAACAAGCTTGCTCCATCTTCCAAGTGACAGCCCTTTAGATATTTGAAGATGGCTCTCATATCACTTCTCAGAATTCCCTTCTCCAGGCTAAACTTAACACAACCAACACCCAACTCACTCAATCATTTTACATGTTATTATGACACTTTCAAGGAAAGCAATTAAGACACCCTTTGCAGGGTAGCTTGCACGTATATTTGAGAACGCTGAACACGCTCATTTAGAGAAGCCTGCCCCCATCCGATGTTTGGGGAGGCACCCCAGCCACCACAGGCTGATTTAGAGCATTACCTCTAAAACAGGCGGGAAGTCTTCACTGTTGAAGGCATCCAACAACCCTGAGCCGCTTGGATATGAAGAGTTCCCCACAAGTTCAACTTGAATTAGTACAGGGTCGATGATGGAGAGTGCCGTTTCCTGCTCGTTTCCCAGTCGGCATGAAAAAACCTAGGTGACACGGAACAGAGATCAAGCACTATGTTTGTGGTCCTCCGCCAACACAATTTTCTCCCTCCCCACACCTTGTGATACCCAAAATATGCTGCGCGGGGGGAGGGGGGGACAGGGCAAGGCAGTGGATTTTCGAAGGCTGGTCCAAGTTATGGTGAGATACAGCTTTTATGCATCTGCTGGATTCTACCCTATTAGATTATTTAAAGCTCTTATGATACACTTTAGGAGACAGCTTCATTCTTTTTCTTGCCTGTTGTAGAAATTTTGATGTGCTGCCCTAGATGCTGTCTGATTTTTTATTGTGCTTTTATCGCTTCTTTAATTTTTTGTCTTTCATAGCATTACAATTCACACTCCATAGGGTTTAAGTTGCAGTGCAATAAAATACAATATAAGAAATGCAAGAAGCAACAAAATACAATTGAAGATCTATATGGATATTTAATGCTGACATGCTGCGGACCACCTGACCACAATTTGGGAACCCCTGCGGACCAGAGTTTGGGAACCCCTGCATTAGGATGACAGGTAAGCTTCCTCCACCCCCCAAAAATAACATCATCACCTGCTAGAATTGCATCAGGCGGCAGGAGAGATGCACTCTTACCTCAATGCCAGACAAACTGCCCGAGAAAGGGCGATCCACTAGTTTGGGTTTATATGTGAGAACCGTGGTCCCCTTCAGAATAATTGCATTGGTATCCACACAGGACATGTCTTCGACCACCACAAATTCAGTATCTGAAGGGAAACGTGACAAGCATTTCTACTGTTGGTTAATGGGTTTTGGATACTGTCAACATTCTCTCTCCAGCTTAGTGTGGAAAGTCAGATGTCACAAAATGTCACAATTTTTTTAAAATTTCTGATGCATGGGACTCTCCATCAAGCATCACAGAAAGGTAGCTAATTCTCAGCAATGGCCAAATAACACACTTGGCTCATCGTTTCTGTTCATCTTTGCAGCCACATTCAACACTTCACAGAACGCTGGGTGTCGACGCAGAACTCCCGAGAGCTACTGTCCCTAACCATAGTGGTAAACTCTAGAATGGGGTGTGGTATGGGCAGATAAGCGGGAGAAAAATCAGGGTTAACAAAGACTGGCTGTTCCCTCCTCACCCTGCCAAGCGGGTCTATCCAGGCTGAACCCGAGTCATCCCTACTGTAATGGTTCAGGTCTGAAACTGCAGGTGTTCAACCTGCAAACTGAGTTCTGTGTTCATGACGGCAACAGGAACATAGGAAACTGTGCCTGATACTGAGGCAGTATAATCTAGCTCAGCATTGTCCACACTGACTGGCAGTGGTCCTCTGGGTTTTCAGGCAGGAAACTCTCCCAACTCCACCTGGAAATGCCAGAGATTGGGGCCTTCTATGTGTAAGGTAGATGCTCTATCCCTGGGCTTCATCTCTCCCACTCTCACCCCCCACTGTATGACAGAATGATGCACAAATAATGTGGATAGAAGCATGGGTTGCCGCCATGGCAAAGCCTTGACCTCTGACTTCCCCCAGCCCTTCCCTTCCCAGCCTCCCGAGTTCTTGCCTTACCTGTCACATTTACCTTGACCTCCAACTGCTTTTCGGCGGAGACCTGAAGGGAAGAACGCTTTGTAACTATCCCACACTTCACTGCTTTGGGAACAACAGCGGCTTCACTGCTGTAATTGCGCTGTCGGGAAGGAGTGGCGCTGGACTCCTTTTTGGTGTCGCTGGGCGTCTGCAGGAAGTCGTGGACAAGCACTAGCCAATCGAAGATGAGAAACACGCGGAGGTTGTTCAGAACAACTGTAAAGCAGGAGGAGTCCTTGGTAGATCTAGCGGGGAGAGATGTGAGCAATTAGTATGTTTATGCACCTTCTATCAACCCCAACTGCCCACTTTTGAGCATCCATCATTTTGAAATTATTTTGGGGGAGTATTAAGCAAGCAAAGCTGATTACACGACGGTTGAGATCCATCTTTTGTTCTAGCATCGATGCTGTGACATCGCTGGTTCAAAAGGATATACCGTATGTACTTGAATATAAGCTGACCCTCGGCTTATACTTGAGTGAGGCGGGCGGCGGCGGAGGGACGAGCCCTTTCTCGCCACTCATCCCTCCACCACTGCCCGCCTCTCACAAGGGCAGCCACAGGAGCCATGGCTGGGAGAGGCGCTGCGCTGTGCCTCTCCCAACCGGGCGTCTATGCCTGCTCTTGCTAGTGGGGGGGGGGGGCAGAGGGACGAGCGGCAAAAAAGGAGCCCTTTCAGGCTGCTCCTTCCTCCTCCCCCACCTTTGCCGCTGTCAGGGACAGCGGAGGAGGAATGAGCAGCCCAAAAGGAGCCCTTTTGGGCTGCTCCTTCCTCTTCTGCCTTTGCCCATGGTGGCGGTGGCGGTGAAGGAGCGAGCAGCCCGAAAGCAGCCCTTTCGGGCTGCTTGTTCTTCTCCTCCTCCGCTGCTGCCACCACCAGGTTTGTGGTGTGGTGAACCGGCTTATACGCGAGTCAATAAGTTTTCCTGCTTTTTAGTCCTAGAATTAGGTGCCTCGGCTTATATTCGGGTCGGCTTATACTCGAGTATATACGGTACTTGAAACAGCTCAGCAGCTTGGCATCGGTTCTTTAGCTGCCAGCTGTGCTCCAATATCCAGTCACACTAGTTTCATTTCAAGCCCCCTTGTTGGCTCCCCAAAGGCACCTGATTGGCCACCTTCAGAACAGGATGCTAGACTGTGATGGGCTGTTGGACTGATTCAGCAGGGGTCTTCTTATGTTCTTAATTATAAATGTTAATGGACCAAGTGATGCTGTAGAGACCATGAAATCTTGCCTGAAAAGGTGGCCTTGACACAGAGGCTCAAGTCCTCAGTGACCCTTAGCCTGCAGGCTGAAAACCAAGCTGAAGGCCACCTGTTCCACATGGGCCAGTACTGGGCTCTCTGTCTCATCTAGCTTGGTCTCAGTGGCACAGTGATCTCGGGCTCCTCCTACCTGTAATGCAGCTCAATTTGTATTGCTCCTTGAGTACTGCTGTTCTTTGATGACTGGAAGATACAGTTGAACACGTTTGGCATTCCCGAAGCCATCTTCTGCCCTGTGTACCGCGTATCAAATGCCATCATGGAATGTGAAACCAAGTTGATGGATTTGGTTTGGTTTGAGAAACCCTCAAAGAGCAATTTGGACTTCTTAAAGTCAAACCTAAAGGAATTTGAAGCAAGGGAGACCAAACAAAACAAAGCACCTCACAAAATGCTTCCAAACAGTTTCCAAATATTCTGCTCATATTTGCATATTGTGGCATACGCTTCCTCCACTTCCCCCGGAAGAAGTGGGTTGTATCCAACTGTGTTTTACTCACGAGCAGACCCAATAAAATTAATGGACCAAAATGAGTGATCGCTGTTCATTCCAATGGGTCTAGCATTGGATGCAACCCATTGTGGCTGGCGGGAAAATTAAGTATAAGGAGATGGAGAGCTGGAACTTGGTCAGTATAGAAAACAAGCTAGACGGGTCAATAGTTTGAGTTGGTGTGAGGAAACTTCCTGCGCTATTATTACCTAGCTAAGTGTAGGAGGGTAAGGAGAAAGGTTGTAATTTGATGATAGGGTTGCTGCTTTGCATGCAGAAGGTCCCTGGCAACTCCAGATCTAAGTCACACAGAGCTGTTGATTCCCTACTGTAAGCAGAGATCACCCTGGCACCAGATTTTCTGAGCCTGCCTCAATCTGGCTAACGAAAGAAAATGAAAACAATGGCAAGTGAGGAATTATGGCTTCACCTTAAGTTTTGCTGTAGCCAAATAGGATGGGCAGAGCCTTGTAACAGCACTAGAATGCATCAGCCACAATGCATGCTGCAGGGTTAAGAGCTGCGAAGGACTGATACACTGGAATGGACACTGTCGCAAATTGTTACTTTCCCTTCCAAATTGTACAGTGGTACCTCGGGTTACGTACACTTCAGTTTACATACGCTTCAGGTTACAGACTCTGCTAACCCAGAAATAGTACCTCGGGTTAAGAACTTTGCTTCAGGATGAAAACAGAAATCGTGCAGCAGCGGCACAACAGCAGCAGGAGGCCCCATTAGCTAAAGTGGTGCTTCAGGTTGAGAACAGTTTCAGGTTAAGAATGGACCTCCGGAACGAATTAAGTACGTAACCAGAGGTACCACTGTACTTGCCCTGCTTTACAATCTTGCTGGTTTAGGAGGAATTTCCTTTTGGCGTCGTTCAGCGTGCTGAGGACACTGTCCGTCCTCTCTTCGTAAGGGTGGGGAACCTCCAAGCTCACAGACTAAACATGGCGCTCCAGGACTCCTCCCCATTTGGCCCATAAAGCCATTTCCACCTGCCCTGCACCTGACAGTATATATTAACTCAGGTGTGGGGTGGCTGTTCCTTTGATCGAGCAAGGCACACACCCACCAGCCTAAAGTGCGGGAGGGGGGCAGGAGAGGGGACGTTTGAAAGCAGGCTCCTACCAACCCATCAGCTGATGTGCAGTAGGAATGCCCCTTGCTCACGGTTTACAAAAGTGCCCCCGCCCAGCATTTCTCTTTCCAATCTCTGCAAAAAAGTTTTCCCACCCCTCACCCGCAGGAAGTGACACTGTCCCCTACTTTCATCATTTGAACCCTCCCTCTTGTCCTTTATCATTCATCTCTTGCATGGAGAAAAATGGAAAAACAAAAAGCAACCAGGTTAGAAAAAATCAAACGCAGTAAAGAAGATTTTTTTCTCTCTCCAAAGGGTGGGGAAACTTACCTGGCTAATGAGCCTTCCTTCCCCTGAGGATCAGTGAGTTCCAGACTTACATTGACCATGTCAATTAGGAAAGACACACAAGTGTACACTTCACCACTCAATACAGTCTAAAAAGGAGAAATGAAGAAATATGGTTGCAGAGAACGATTCCAGTTTCCTATCCACGTATTGCACTGCACACAACATTTTCTGAACGACTCCCAAGTTGAAGGATCACAAACTTTGCTTAAGGCAGCCCCACTTGTGTTCCACCTCATCACCACACCTCTCAGTCCTCTGGAATTCTCCACACCTACACACTCAGTAACAAGTGTTTCAATGTGACTCCTATGCCTTGATAGAGCCTCAACTTTCAGAATCTTCCTCTCTCTTCAACCAAGATTTTCATCTGACCCAGGCTTTATTAGTCAAGAGCCTTCTAACGGCCAGTCGTGGGCAGGGCCAGAGGAAAAAGCAGGTGAAACGATAAGTGTAAACGTGATTTTTACCTTTGTACCGTAGGTTATTTTTTACACGTATTCATATGTCCCTCTCCATCCTCTGTCCAAGGAAGCAAGAGGCATTGCCAGAGTCCATAGACATATTCCAGCCAGGCAAAAGCATTCAAGGAGGTTGTGGAGCAGAGCCAGTGAAGGGGTGTGGCTGAGAGGGCCACATTTGGCCCAGAGAGGTTCCCCACCCCTGGCCTATATTATATCTTAACACAATGCAAATATTTCAGGACAGATTTTTCAACTGCAAAAGTGCACTCCTCTCACATGTATTCTTGGGTCCTGTAAGTCATAAGGCCGCATGAATTCTTCTATCGGCTCCCCAAGATTATTTTCCAAGAGTCCACGAATTAGTTTATATTTACTCAGATCCAGGGAACAATGCACCGACGACAAGATGCCATGAACAGATATATCAGGCACCGCGTGGTTTATCTCCCTACAAAAGAAAAACGCACATGAGTCATCACAAAGTCTCGGCATCGTGAAGCTGTTCTCCAACACTAACTTAATGAAGCGATCTTAAAAACTTCACAAGTATATATGAAAAACTGACACATTGCCACATAAAGCTGAAATCTTCCAAACGCAAGTGAACTTAACTCAGGAGGGGAGGCACCCCAGTGAATGTGGAATCACGGAGTCACATAACTCACTTGTCCAAGTTTCTTTCTACTTGCAACTTCAGCCTGAAGGGTTCAGTCAAGAGGCTCCCCCTTGTCTGCCTGACAATGAAGGATGGGAAGACCAGATCAGCACTCGCATCTTCCGCAGCTTTCGAATATTCTCTTGAGTACCTTTCAGCAGCAAAAATATCCATGTCCTGCAGGTCAACCACAATGCAGTCCAGCAGGCACATTTGTTCCTCTGCAAGAGATCAACCCAAAATATTTTACTTTCCCCTGCCCAGCTCTGCAAAAAGTGCTCTTTGCTGCAGAGCATCGTTCTACATCATAAGGGCCGGTTCAAAGCCATCTCCAAGTGGAGGATGCTTACCATTTGGAGTTAACCGTCTTCGGTTACACACTTAAGCACCATGGTGGGAGGGTTTGCTATCAAAAATACAGCTCCACAAAAACACCTTTCAAAATCTACATTGAGCAGGGTACATACCCAGACCCAGGGCCTTGCAGAGCCAGGCAGAGGCCCGGCCAGGGAGATAATGTGCCCCCCCTTTTTTTTACCCTGGGGATAACTGGGTTAAAATGTATTATACAATTTTTAATAGTTCAATAATTAAATTATAATTAAAACTTCTCCGTCGATTGTGAATATGCTGACCGAAGCCCCCTTTGGAATTGGAGGCCCCGGCCAAGTGGCCTATATGGCCCCCCCTCTGTCTGGGCCTGCCAGACCACCCTGACTGTTGGATAACTTACCACATCAGTGGTAGCCAATCTGAATAGAACCAACACAAAATGAACAGGAGAAGAAGATCAATGAGTCTGTTGGTCCAGCTCTCTCCAACTTACCAGGACTGTCCGGGACTGGCAAAGTGGTCATCTTTGGTGGCTTAGCCAAAGCACTTGCTCCTGGGTCACTTTTTAGCCGACTCAGATTTGGTCCAGAAGAGGACAGTTTCATGAACAACCCTTCAGAGGAACATGATGCCGTCTTGGACTCATCAGTGCTTGCTGTTTTCTTCATGCTGTGTTTTGGGGTTCCCAGTGGGGAAGAAAACTGAACGGAATCCTGCTAAAAATGGGGGCGGTCCAAAGTTAGGGAAATTCACTGAGAGAAGCAATGGGCCACAATTTTTTTTTTTAAAAAAATAATACATCCATAAAAGGAAATGTCCTTGTTGTTTATTTCTCTAACTACTAGTTGGGCCTGAACAGATAACCTGGTGCTCTTCAGGTGTTTTGGACCAGTGATAGCTGATGTCCATTGGAGAGAACTGGACCGACAGTCTCATTGATGCTCTCCCTCGAGGGGGGACAGCTAACAGAAGGTGAAGGCAGAGTCGATGACGGGCCAAGTTACCTAAGTCTACTATTCTACCTATCCTCCTCCCTGTCAAGTTCCACAAGGGCAAAAGTGAGAGCAAGGAGGAGGAAGCTGGCAGGCATTGAACTAGATGCTAAGTAAGAAGGGCTGGCAGGTGGGAGCAAGCTGAGGTTGGTGGGGCAGTGCCCCATTTGTCATAAAGAACCAGCCTCCACTGTTTGGGGCTACAACTCCCTATATCCCCAGCCAGCACAGCTGTACTAGCAAGTTCTGGTGGGAGTTTTAGTCAGAAAGGAACCGGGCCAGCAAAAGCTGAGCTATGTCATGACAAACGAAATAGTCCATATACAGGGAGCAATTATCACTCCATCGATGCAGACCCTTACTGGAAGTGCATTTTCTTCCTGAAAAGCAGCTGCAGCTGAATATACCCTCTGCCCACTCCACAAACACTTCCTATCAGTTGTCACCCTATGATACCCGTCTCTGCTGTATGCTGCCCAGAAGCAAGGATGGCTGCACAACTCCTCCTGACTCTAGGCAAAATGGGTGATGGGGGACACAGATGGAGATGTCTTATGCCTGTGAACATTGAATTACACCACAAGCTGGCACCCACTTTCCACTGACACCTGCAAATAAGGTGAGGCACTTCTGAAGAGCACTTTGAAAAGGCACAGCAAAAGAACACCGCAAGCTAAAACCAACCCTTATGGAATTCTGCAACTAATTACTGCAGCAGTAATTGTGTCAATTATTACAGCAGCAGTGGTAGTATTTTCAGAAATATGGACACCGTGTTTTGAATGAAATGTGCATGGTAGCTGAATTCCACATGGGTTCTTAGCACAAACACCCAGCACCCTCTCTGCAAGGCAGGATGCTTGGAGATACCTCACATAGAATACGATCCTTGTAGACTCCGCCTTGCAAAATTGAGTCCTCGGGGGGGAAAGGAAAAGGGGACAGAAATATTTCAAAACAAATGCATTTTTACTGTCTCCTGAGCTTGACTGCAATGTACAGAACAGTGAAGGCAAGTACATTAGTCTTACCTTATCTTTTAGCGAAAAGGTACCAGGGGTACCCGCAAAAAGGAACCGGTTCTTGACTTTCAGTTTCCCAAGATTGGCTACAATAAGATGGTTGGATCTGGAGCTTTCAGGAATGAGGAGGACAGGAGCGCCAGCTTCGATGTCCAGAAGAACTCTGGTGCCTCGCTGGGCCTGATCTCGTACCTTAGGGAAGAGAGAGGTTGTCTCAAAAGATGCCCTGTTAATGTCATGGGTATGCTATGCCTCTCCCCCAAAAAGTCCAGAAGAGTGATTTTACAAAAAATCAAGTGATGATTTTTCGCTACTACCGCAATGCTGAAAACCTGCTACTGGTTTCAGTTAATCTCACCCAAAATTCTCATGGCCAAAATGCCAGACCTTCCAAGTCTGCCTGAATTCTACACCTTGGGGAATATCACTATTAAAATACTAAAAAAATTACACAAAATTTAGTTTGACACGAAGTTCCCCACAAGTTTCTAAACACAGGAAGCTGCCTTAGATCAGCTCAGACCATTGGTCCATTTACTCTGCATTGTCTATGCCAGTGGTTCCCAATTAGCTAAGTACCACAGATCCCCTGTTTTTCAAAAGCCAAGGCATAGACCCCTTACTTCTGAAATACTCTGGCCCCATCTGAGCTGAAGCGGAATCTCTCCAAAGCACTCAAAACTGGGGTGATTTGGGGATTTGGATTTTTAAATTTATTTATTTTTAATGGATACTATGTGTTTGCAAACACATATATATATATATACACACACACACACACACACACACACGTGTGTGTTTAGGGAAGCTTTTAATGTTTGATGTATTACATTATTTTAATATTTTTTTGGAAGGCGCTCAGAGTGGCTGGGGAAGCCCAGCCAGATGCACAGGGTATAAATAATAAATTATTATTATTATTATTATTATTATTATTATTATTATTATTATTATTATACACACACATCCCCCCCCCCCAAGGAAAATGCAAAGGCAGAAAGAGGGAGAGCTCACTGTTTATAGTCTAGCTCTCAAATCAGTGTGTTTGTTTGGGGAACAGATGACAAAGTAATGCATCGGCTCGCTATGTATTGCTGTAGACTGTCCTGATTTCTAGTTCTGCTTGCATGGAAAATGTTGTGGACATTCAAACTCAATCTTCTGAAATTCCACAAGCTACTTTCGTAGGGGCACCATTATGATGTATGCCATTATGATAAAAGAACTGTGCCTTCTAATCCTTGGCTGCCCAGGGCGGGAAAAACAGAAGGGCTATCGCAAAGAGGCCTCTCAAATTGCGGAGAAGCCTCTGGTAACCCTTGGAGAGTCCTTGTGTTTCAGAAGGAAGGCATCTCCTGCAAGCTGAAAGGAAGGCTATAAAGCATACCGTCTGTCCCTGGATTGCTGCTCTCTGCCGCCCCAAGACATCCTGCAGCTGAGTGAAATGCTGAATGAAAGACACCACTTCGGCTTGAAAGCGCTGAGTGTGGACATACTGCACCGATGCCATTTGTAGGCTGACGCGCATATCACAGCCTCTCTGCAGCAAGGGATCGGGCCGGCCGTACCTGGTGGGAAACGAGACATTCAGTGTGCTCCACGCAAAAGTGCTCAGGTGTACCGTGGTCACCTGGCTACACCAGATGACATCTTCGTAACCAGCTGCCATTATGTTTTATTGGCTGAATACTTTTCTCTTCTTCCTCATTATGAGCGGGAGTCAAACAGACCAACGTATCTTGGCTCATCGTGAAATTTGTTCTCTACCCCTCCCTTCTAGAGCAGGAAACAAGATATTCTGGTGTTACACTGAGCTCAACACCCAGCAGAATTTCAGGGGATGAGTCCCTCCCTGACAGCTGAGAACATGGAAATTTGTTCCTACTGTTCTAAACCTCAGGTGCTCAGAAAGCAACACCAAGTTCCAAAGCTCTCTGAGCAACCCTGAGGCTCAGTACAGCAACAGGAAAGTTCTGCTGTACCCCTGTGCTTCTAATCATAGAATTGTGGGGTTAGAAGCTATGGGATGTAATCCATTGGTACAGTCAAATGCAGCATTCTTCATTTCCCTAGAGTGGGCACAGGAGGGGGACATCCAGTCAGTGTAACTTCCTGTTACACTGGTCTGCAGCATCCTTCCCCTGCATGTGACCTGGGAGATGGGCTTGGCTCTGGCTGACTCCATAAAAGAGCCAATTCATGCTGCCATTTTCTCAGTCTCAGTCTTGATTTTTGCTGCCTTGTTGCTGCTCTCCTGCAGCCATTTTGTTATATTAATGTAATTTTGCTGTCTGCTGGCTCTCAGCCAGCAGCACATGAGTTCAGTCTCCCTATGAAATGAACTCACACTTTGTTTGGGCAACTACTAAGAAAAGCCTGCCTTTCAGGGATCGAATTGTGAACTGAAATGTGAGCAAACTTTTTGTTACTTTACTCAGAAAGACTCTTGTGTCTTTAAGAGGGATTAAAGGGGACACCAGGAAATAAATTTAACTAAGAGATTCAAACAAATCTGCAAACTAGCTTCCAGCTATATTGAGGGGAATCTGCTCTGCTACATCACTTACTAGTGTGAGTGAAGGACGGATAATACTTATCCAATAGATCCTTTCCTATTATCCTCAACATTCCCACAGAAGCGACCCTGAGGATCATCTAGTCCAACCCCCTGCAATGCAGGAATATGCAACTGTCCCATATGGGGATCGAACTTGCAACCTGGGCGCTATCAGCGTCACACTCTATCCAACTGAGCTATGATAATTCTGAAGGAAGCCTGATCACAAAGCACATTGTAGAAGGCAGGGATTCTCCTTGATGCTATGCTCTTGAAAAGATGTAATTGCCAGCAGTGAGTGCATTTGAAGATGTTTAAACATGAGTTGCCCAAAGCAGCTCGCAACGTTTTGGGTTCCAAGTAAAATATAAAAAACTAAACAAAAATGAAACGCACAGACAGAACCTGATGTGAAACAAGTAACATCTAGGGAAACAAGCAAAACTGGCAGGCGCTGAAAAGGAAGACGTCAGAGGCAGGCCTGAACAACAAATGTCTTCACCCTTGCGGGAGTTGAAGGGATTTCCCAGGAGAGGGCATTCCCAAGCCTGGGCAAAGCCACAGGATCAGATATTAGCAGGATATGCACCAGGTCTCTGCAGAGGACCTCAGGGAGCAGGGTGGCAGAAACTTGCAAATGACAAGGCTAATGTTGGCTTCCAGCGCCATCGCTCCTGAGGAATGAGGTTGGAATGAAGTGACGGAGTGCTCACATGGAAAGATGGACCAGACTACAGGTGAAGAACCGCTCTGAGATCTTTGCCCAGGCTTGGGAATGCTGTCACTCTCAGGGGGAACCTCTATAAACACCACACATAAATCTAATGTATTTTAGTTAGTTTTGGTCTGGTCTGAAACAGGTGTGGTAAGCCTTAGGGCTCTACAACTCCCATCATCCCTGCACACTGGCCGTGCTTCATGGGGCAACACCTGGAGGGCCAAAGGCTCCCCACACCTGGTTTGGAAGCATCAGTGGAATCCTACTGATCACGCTGAAGCAGCCTAGCCAAACAGCAACGTCTCCACCACCTACTTGTAGATCTGAAAGATGAGTGCCTCTTCGCCGCTGGTAGTGAAACGTTCCCTGTACAACTCTCCGTGCGAGGTGAGATCACTGAGGGATAGGCTTCCAAGGCTCCCTTGAAGGGCCAGATCTCCTTCTACAAGAACAGAAGATGGTTCAGACACCAACTGAGTGAGCATTCACTGCCAGCTAATTTAAAGCCATTAAAAGGGGCCAGGGAGGCGAGACCAGACATGGGTTATGAGAAATCGAAGGTATAAGTTTCATGGTGCTCTCTCTGGCTGACAGCAATAATCAAGCTGTAACTCTCAACTCCCTCCTGCTCAGCACCCCACAATAGGGGAAGGGATCAGGATTTTGAGGAAGCCAAAGAAAGAAAAAGAAAAGCCTCTTCTTTGAAAAGATATATAACGGAAGAGAAGGAGGAGGGCTGGGTTTTCAAAACTAGTAAAGCCCCGATAGGTGAATCTACCATACCAAACTAATAATAGCTGACGTTGTCTTTGCTTTCGTAATGCACTTCTTCAATTATGTACCACATAAACAACCAAAGCAAGACCGAAGGATTTTCTTGCTAACAGAATGCCCAATGTTCACCAGCAGCTCAGAGCAAAATTTATCAGCCAGCAGGTCATTTTTAGCTGTAGTTTACATGCTGCTCTGAAGTGCCTTCTTAGCAAGACTCTCGCTTTGCCACTCCAGGAAGGCCACACACCTTAGTTTCTGCTTGTGCTTAACTAAATGAACTATGGTTTAACATTACATGCAAACTGGGACATATTTGCTCTTTGCCAGATGTCAAAAAGCCATGAATTTGGAGATCTGAGTCTCATCACCAAATTCAGCTGCATGTTCCCTTCCTCCGGTTTTCTGCTTGGCAAACTGGGTATTTAGCAAGTCCAAAAGGGACGTATGTGGGACAAGGGAGCAAGGCCGGCAGTGATTCCCAAGCGTGAAAATCATCCCGAAACACAACTCTCGTTTCTATAATCAAACCCTCACCCCACAAGAAATGTAGGCAACTCACACTCACCAATCATTTCCACATGAGTGGCCAGTTTAGATACATTCGCTTTAGCAAGTTCATTGGTCGTCTTATTCAGAACTAAGGAGAGGGAATGCACCTAATAAAGCAGAAAGGATGAGACTGGAAACATGCTCAGATATATGACCTTTTCCATCCAAGTGCTACAAGCCTTCCTCCTGAATATTATTCCTCAAGGCACATTTTAAAGGTCATCTTTATGAGACAGAGATTCAAGAAATCTAGAAGGCAACAGAAGCTAGCAATACAGGTAAGAAGCACATCCAGTGGAATTTGCCTTACCATATAGCTGGCTACATACTGGGTCTAAGAGTTACTTTGACAGGAAGGCTAAATTCAAACACTACCCTGGCTATCGATTCTATCAACCACAGTTCAGAATACAAACTATGATTTGGGTGTTTGTTTGTTTGTTTTTTAAGTCAGGCAAACCATGGATTACAGTTGTTTCTTTGCTTTCAACTTCCAATTGCTTGGCAACCAGAGGAACATAGGAACATAGGAAACTGCCTTATAATGACCATTGGTTCATCTATGACCATTGGTTTACACTGTCTGGCAGCAGCTCTCCAAGAATTCAGACTGGGGACATTTTCTCACCCCTACCTGGAGATTCTAGAGATTGCTTTCTTTTGCATGCATAGCAGATGTTCTGCCACAGAGCAATGACACTTCCCCAAATAGGGGAAGCCCAGGTTCAGTGGTCTCCAGAAACAGGGGGACAGCTACAACAATGGCCTGTCAGTATTAAAACACTGAACCAAATCATAAACAAACCATGGTTTACAAAGCCACGTCAAACCAGTTTCTGATTCTGGACTGAGAGCTAATTATAAGTCACAGTTTGCAAAATGACACAGCAAAGGATAAATCTCCTTTAACAATGGTTTGGCACGATGTCTGAATCAAGCCAACCTTCATGTCTCCAACTCTCCTTCAGAACTTTTGTCATCTGAACAATCAGTCCTGAATTGTGGCAGGACTTCAGTTGGCAAGGGGAGGCCATTGCAAATAGCAGGCAGAAAATGTGATGATTCCATTCAGGACCAAAAGTGGAACAAAGAGTGAATGACCCCTCGTGCCACAGTCTGAACTCATGTCCTACCCATCCATGGCACCAGCTGTTTTATTTCTTTTTAAAAATCAGCTATGCAAGAGCAAACCATGATGCACTGGCTTAACAGAAGACTCTGCCTCTGTCACAAGATATCTGACAAGTGCAGAGCTTGGAAGAAAGCCACTTTTCTTTCATTTATTCTGCTGTTTAGAGAAGTGAAGCTCCTGGTTTGAATCCAACAAAGCTCTACTCAAGAGTAGTAGACCCAATGAAATGGAAGTGCCCCTTGGCCATGTCCCTAAACATCAATAGGTCTACTCTGAGTATGATTAGCATTGGATACAACACAGTTTCTCTTCTCCAAAGTGGCAACCCAGAAGAGTCTACTGGGAGTCCTACTTGCCAAAGGGACAACCTGGCAAGTAATCACTGCATGAAGACATAATTTATGAAGACAAACAGGACCCCCTGCCCCTCTCGTACCTTCAGATCCAGTTTGGTATTTAGAGAGTCCTGGCCTTCCGAGGCTGACAATACATTTGCCTCTGATTTAATGGTATGCTGCACATCTTCAGGCTGTGACTTCAAGCTGTGATTCTCAGCAGTGGAGCCAATCCCAAAGAAGTCCAGTATCACCACCCAAGTTTGCAGAGTTATCAAAACATCCAAACAGTTAAAGTCAACATCCACAATACGGTTGATTCTGCCATAACTAGTAGAGAACTCCGGGTGCTTCTTGTCCACCAGCAACATGTTGATGTGGACCAAGGAATCGTCAAAGTCGCTCTTCCCGCAAGGTGTAGCTGTCCTTTCGGCGGTGGGAGAAGGGGGCGGTGTTAACGGATAGCCCGAGTCTGCATCTTCTTTGTGCCTTCTGTGGGAGACGCAGGTGGGCCGCTGATACAGCTGGAAGACATTAGGAGCTTCCTCCATATGAGAAGGGAGGGAACGGGGCATGTCTGGATATTCCACATTAGACACGGACGGACAAGACTGGGAAAGGTACTCCTTGTGTGCTAAACTGGATGGTTTGGGTGCTCCGCGTGACACCATGAGGTTCTTATACAGAGAATCTGGATTCTTCTCCAGAAGATCCTCCATCAGCAGAGAACGTAAGGCAATCTGAATGGATAAGGTATGAGGGTGGTCCTTGGCAAACTCAACGTCAAAATCCTGAAATTTCAAGCTAACCAGGCCTTGTGCCCCAAGCGTAAGGTCACCACTCAGCTGAACCTGGAGCTCTGAAATGTGAAAGGTGGCTTGTATTTGAGTAAAGGACTGTGCCACTTCCTTGACAGGCACAAATTTGTTTGAAGACGCAGAAAAGCTGGAGTGACTGAAGAGCCCGTTTTCCTTCCTGTCGGTGGAAAAGTCCGTGCTCATGCTGCGGAGCGATACTGATGGGGAGCTAGAGCTGGGATACGGGGAGGATGGAAAGCTGGGTGGTGGCTTGGTCAAATCTTCATTGCAAACTAAGTTGTCAAGGGTTTGCAAGACTTGCTCATACACATGTTTTGCCAGCACCACCTTTAAGGGAAAAGATGTGCATTTTAAAAAACTTTGGAAACTGAGTTTCAAGAAGTCTGGTGATACTTTCAACCACATGTATCATGCTTCTTCTGGCAGGAGAATAGGGCTGTTCAGATGAAATTCTCCCCACTTCTTCAGTGAACACGAGGTGGGGCAAAGATGGTTCACTGGAACTTACCATCCTCTGCTGGATAAAGGGACCCAATTACTGCTGGACTAATGTTTCCAACTTATCAAGACAGAAAACTCGTCAAGAAATCTGCATGTGCTCCTCTTCTGCCTCTCTTCCAGGAAACCTCAGCTTAGTTTCCTGTGTAGCCTAGATCAGAAGTCCTTTTGTCTCTTGCCTATTGAGGAAAAAAATCTCTTCTCTTACCTTTAAACTAATCTTTCCTTAGCTTTAAACTAATCTTTCCCGTCACCTCTATTTTCTTCCACAGCTCCTCTGCTGTTGCCAAATTGTTTCTAGATAGGCAGGAATCATAGAATAGAATCATAGAATCATAGAGTTGGAAGAGACCACAAGGGCCATCGAGGAGAGAGAAGGACTTCTGGCCTAGGCTAGATAGGAAACAAAATTGTAGTTTCCTGGCAGTGGAATGTATGTAAACTACTTGAAGAGTTTCCTATCTAGGCAACTTGGAGGCATTAGCCCAGCAGCAATGGGCTCCTGGACCAGGAGAAGAAGAGCCTAACTACGGCTGCCAGTCCCAGGCCTATGCATTAGTGAGAAAGAGCTCTCTACACCTGCAGGATGGTGGAGGTACCGTCAGTGAAGAATTGTGGCCAGCAGGTACATTAGCCTGGAAGCAGTATCATTCTGTAAATGCATAAGGGGAGTTTCTTCCAAACAGCCCTTGTTAAATTATTATTCACACTAAACTTCATGCTACAAAATCAGCTAGAGGACAGTATGCAAGACCATACTTTTATTGCAGGCGCTTGAAACTGCTCCACAGAGAGAGACCTCTTTGTGAATTACAACAAAATAGACGGAGGAGTTAAAGGTTATCACACAGGGACCACTCTACAGCATTTTAAATGTGTTGGGGGGTATTGTTTTGATTTGTTTTAACTATTTATTTTGTGCTTTCATCCTGTATTTTTTATCTTGTGAACCACCCTGAGATCTTTGGATGAAGGGTTGTATATAAATATAATCAATAACTAATAATAATAATAATAATAATAATAATAATAATAATAAATAATGCAGCATATGTACCACTGAGAATCCTGGAAGTACCAACCAACCAACGGCATCATAGTCATCTCTATCAGGAGGACCACTACCCAAAATTAGAAACAGAAGTGTACTCTACCCGTAGAGGGTTGACAAATTTCCCCTCGATCCGCATAAGGCTTGAAATTTCAACATCATCGTTCATGGAGAAGGCCAACTCTGCATCGCTCTCTACTGGAATCTTCTCCAGTTTGAACTGGATAGTAGCATTATTCAAAATATGAAACGCTGCAATTAAGGAGCCGTGTGTTCAACGTTATTAAGGTCTGGATTAACAGTCACATTATGCGTTATGATCTGATAAAGACCAGAGATGGGTCACCCATGATAATAATAATAATAATTTTATTATTTATACCCTGCCTACCTGGCTGGGTTTCGCCAGCCACCCTGGGCGGCTCCCAGTAGACTAGTAAAAACATGATAAAAACACTCCAGGCTATAGGTAGCAGCTTTACCAGCCAAGATGGAAACCTTGATTCCAATTCTGTTGCTCAAACTCACATGCTGAAAAAGTGCTGCCTGCTACAATCGTAGCAGCCTGCATTATGGAAATTAGTGATTACAAATCCACTCGGTAAAAACCAAAGAAGAGCCCAAAGAATCCCACAAGTGGAACCAGAGCACAAGAGAGATCTCGCCCCACCTGGAATTCCCGGCAATGGATATAGTCATCGCAGATAGCAGTCACTGACAGCCTGATCCCCCATGAAATTGTTTAATTCTCTTCTAAAGCCATCCAAATTTGTGTCCATCACTATGTCTTGTGGGAACAAATTCCACACTTTTAACTACACTTGAACTACAGTGGTACCTCTGGTTACGAATTTAATTCGTTCCAGAGGTCCGTTCTTAAGTTGAAACCATTCTTATCCTTTAGCTTTTGCTAAAGGTGCCTCCCACTGCGCATGCGCCTCTGGCGCATGACGTCCTCTTGCATCCCAGGGCAAAGTTCACAACCAGGAGCAACTACTTCCAGGTTAGCGGAGCTCAGAACCTGAAGCGTGCGTAACCAGAAGCGTTCATAACCAGAGGTACCACTGTATGTGCTGGGAACAGTACTTCCTTTTGCATGTCCTGAATTTTCCAATGTTTGGCAGTGCACAATTCTCAATACTGGGGCTTTTGTCCGTGCTGAGGTTTGCAAAAGTTTAAAAAAAAGAAGCAGAAGTCTCTCCTCCTGCTACTAACTGTAGCCCAGTACGAACAGAAGACCATGCTCGCCCACAGCCCTGAAAAATTCCAGAGGTTTCTGGGAAGAGATGACAGTCAAAGTTGGTTCCCTTTGACTATCTTCTCTTTCCAGAATCCTCTAGAAATACAAAGCCATGCTAAGCTGTGCGAATCGGTTAATAATCAGTAAACAGTTGAGAACTTTTGTGTCTAAAATTACTTCAAAATGGGAAGAAGCTATAGATCGGTGTTTCCCAAACTTGAGGTCTCCAGTTGCTTTTGGACTACAACTCCAGTGGTCAGAGTTGATGGGATTTGTAGTCCAAAAACAGCTGGAAACCTAAGTTTGGAAAACACTGCTATAGATGAAAGAAAACACCAATTACTACTTAATACAAGGGTGGGGAACCTTTTTTTTCCCAGTCCGAGGGCCACATTCTGTGCAACCTTCCAGGGGCCACATGCCAATGGTAAGCAGAGCATCAAATGTAGATTTCACCTTTGTGCAGTAGGCTAGCTTTTTATACACACACCCCTCACTTTACCCTCCATTCTGGCAAGCAAGAAGCATTATCAGGGCACATTAAAGCTAGGCAAAAACTCCCAAGGAGACTGTGATGCAAGATCAATGAAGAGTCCCAGACAGAGAGGCCTAAACATCTGCATGTGGTCCCTGGACCCAAAGTTCTCCACCCCCTGACTTAGATTGACTGCATGGTTACCAACAAATCCGTAGCTCTGACAAGTGGGAGCAAACGAGCCCAAGCCTTGTTTAACTCACCATGGCCTTTATGTAAGGATTCAAAGAAATCGTGCCGAGTGAACTGAGGATCTTCCTGGCTGCTTCCACTGCTGCTAGCAATGCCTGAAGGAGGATGCAGTGCATCTGGCATCTCAGAAGAAGCTTCTTTCTTGGCTGCTAAATGGCTGCTGTTTAGAGAATACATTTTAATATCTCTGATTTCAACTTGAAGCCTATCACTTCTCAGACTGTCCTCTCCGGCCACAAAATTCTGGATCGATATTTGCCCTAAATGCCCCACCAGCAGCTCTGGGCTGCCCGGCTTCCGGGGTATGGATACCACTGGGGATTCAATGTTCACATTCAAAATAAGCTTGATCGTTTCGGTTTTGAAGCGCACCGGAAAGACTTCCTCCCCTTCGCTGTTTTCCAAATTGAAGGGGTCCCTGGACCGAGGCGTTGTATCGAACAGAGACACCATTTCGCTATACTCTGCCGTCTTCGTGGCCAAGACGGTGGTCACTTTCGTGGCTGCACTCTTCAGCATGCTGCGGAAGTTCTCCTCCAGCTCGTCCATGGACAAGGTGATCTCTTTCAAGAACTTAGCCGAGTGGTTGTAATGCAGCGAGGCCATCCTGAGCTGGAGCGAGCACTCCTCTTTCGACTTCTCTGAGAAAGTGAAGCTCAAGGCGTCAGGAAGGCTACTGGCATCGTCGAACTGGAGAAATGTAGGCTTGAAGGAGCCCGTGACGTGGGTGAGGTTTTCATACCGCATCATATTCCCAATGCTTACGACATACTGGTTTTTCATGCTGTCCAGAGTCAGGTCCATAAGATGCAAGCAACCCAGCGAGCCATTTATGTCCAGCCTGCTGCCCATGGAGACGTTCACTTTGGTTCCGCCAATGCTCGCCGTTGCAATTTTCCGGCCAAGTTTTTCTCCGTTCGCCATCGTAACCGTCCTAAGGAGAAGGACGTTTAACCAGTGGATGTCTACTGCTACCTCTGTACTCTGGGCGTGGGTGGTCTGGAAAGTTTCCTGCTCCCTGAAATGCCTTTCTGCATCGGTCATGAGTGGCTGAGGACTCGAATCGTCTTTCTCCTTTGGGAAGGACTTTTGGAGAAAGCCAATCAGTTCAACGATCGTCTCCGGGTTGAGAATGATATCCAGGTTGTTCATCTGGACCGATATCACTTGGAGAGTGCTGTCCAAGTTCATGGAGGGGCACTCTGCACTCACAAACTGGTATTCCAACTTAATTAAGGATTCATCGTCCTGTGGGAAGCTGCCAGGCAAATCACTTGACGCCACAGCGTATTTCTTGGTCGAATGCACCCTGTCGGCTACACGAGCCTCATCGAGCCCACCGACAGGGGACTGGGCTCTGCTGTCCCGGAGGCTTCCTGTTGGAACATCGAAACTGAGATTCTTGTGAGAAGCCATCAAGAGGTCAAAATCAGAACCGTAGGTTTGCATAGTGTCAACCAGCAGCAAGCCGTGGACTGTGAGGGAAACTTCTGCGTCGTAAGGCCTCTTCACAAAATGTGCGTTCGTGCCGAAAACCTTGAGGACGGAGATATACCGGCCATTGCTTTCAACGGCTAATTGCATACAGTTAACTTGGAACTCTGCTAAAAGCAGCTGCGACTCTACAAGGACTTCCTTAGTGTGTTGCTCTACCACCATCACGCTCTGTGTTAAATTCACCACAGAGCTGTGCAAACTTCCGCGCTGGTCCAGATCTGAAAATGTCACCTCTTTGCCTATCTGCGAAGTGCCCGCAATGTCCGTATCAGATGTGCTCAGCCTTCCAAAGCAGTTGTTCAGAGCCATTATTTTATCCTCGTTGATGTGTATTTTCAAATCGGGCAGATTCCCAGACAAGACGGCTCCCGGGTACTTGGGATCAGAGGTGTAGATCAACCTGCGTTCCAGCTGCAAGTGGACGTTGAATTTCTCCACCACATGGGTTGGGCCGACATCACTGTCCTGGGCATGCTTCCAATTGTCTTTCACTCGGCCGACCATGATCTGCAGATCCATGAATGACAAGCTGTAGGTCTCATACATTTTTTTGCTCATCATGTGCGCCTGCAACTGCGCTTCACTGATTTCTACCCCCGTGAACTTGAGAGTTTTGTCCTCGCCAGCCACACTAATTTCAGGAGGCGGGCTGCTTGGAGGGGTTGCAAGAGGTGTTTTATACTCATCGTCGCTCAGGTCACTCAGCTCTGAAGATGGACCACCCGAGCTCCTCTTTTTGTGCTCCTCTAGAAGATTGAGAAGACAGGAGAGAGAAGTTTATTCAGGTATTCTCTCTTTCTCAATCTTATGCTCAAAGTCTATCCATGAACAAAGCCTGTCTGCTGCAACTGGACAGTGCCAATCCTGAATGTATTGGATTTGTGACCATTATGCTCATTTGCCTTCAGTAGCAGAGAAGCTCCCCTGGATGAAGTATTAATTGCCTCTTGTCTATTTTTTGGAAATTCTGCAATGTGCTAAGTTTATTTTACTCTAACTACAGTGGACGCTCGGGTTGCGAATGTGATCCGTGAGGGAGGAACATTCGCAACCCACAGTGTTCACAAACCGCAGCACCACGTCTGTACATGCGCAGGTCGCGATTTGGTCCTTCTGTGCATGCGCGAGCACCAAAACCCAGAAGTAACCCGTTCCTGTACTTCCAGGTTTGGCGTGGTGCGCAACCCGAAAATGTGCAACCTGAAGTGTCTGTAACTCGAGGTATGACTGTATACGTTGGAATCTCCTCTGGGTCAATATGAGCAGAATTCATGGCATAAATATGTGTAATTAGAAAAGAAACTGGCATAGGAACTGAACTCCTTGATGCTTCCAGGATTCTGGTTCCTTGCATTCTAAATCAGAATAGTCAGTCACAGTTTTAGCTGTTTTTTCAAAAGGGTTGGTTTTTTTTTTTTAAGGACTAGCACTGGCGATACCCCACAGATTCTCTTCCTATTCAAAGCATTTTGAATAAAATAACAATTTTCTGATTTCAAGATTAACAGGCATGCTCCTCCACCATCATCACCCTACTAAAAGTGTAAACAGTACCTTGTGTGTTGGTAAGCAGCATTCTTCCCAAATCGATCACTACTAAAACTGGATCAGCAAATTTAAAGTCATCGGGGAAGATCACCTGAGGAGCAGAAATATCAAGGCACACTGTCCAGCGCTTGCTTTCTTCCTGAAAAGAAAAAAATATTTTAAACAGAAGTTTATTTATTATGTATAGGTCCAATAAGATTGCAAGAAAACAGCTGGCCCCAAATACTACTAAGGAACATTATAACATATAGCATTCATATTATGTGCAAGCCTCTGTTCATTTGGTTTTGCTGTTTTCATTTTTGCTTTATTAGCTATTGTCATTTTTATAACTGCAATCATAAAAATAAAGCAGTAGAAATGAACAGCTAATAACTGCAAGAGCACTTTATGAATTTTATTTATTCAAGAAGCTGAATATTATCCAAGTTGCGTACGTAACAGGGTAAAACAATTACCAATAACATATAGTTTAAAATCAGCAAAATTTAAAACCAAGAAAATTTAACTTTCATCTGGTTGAAATGAAAAGGGTTTTAACAGGCATCTAAAACATATATAATGAAGGTACCTGCCGAACGTTTATTCAGAGAGTTCCAAGGCACACAAAAATTAAAAACAGCACTGACAAATCAGTATAGAGAGACAAAATGAGTGGCTAATGCTTGTGTAACAAAAACATCTTCATAGTATGTCCGAAGACAACCAGAGAGGAAGCATGTCCAATTTTCCTAGCAAGAGACTTGCACAACCAGGTAGCCACCAGTGAGAAGACTCTGGGTTATAACCAATGCTATTCCTACACAGAGCAGACTTACTGAAATAAATGGACATGACTAATCTAGGCCCATTAATTTTAGTAGGTAGGACTTAGTTCAATACAACCCATCCTGGGATCCACTAACCATCACCCGCTCTCTGGAGCAAATCAGAGGTATTGACTAAGTGTATAGGAATAAGCAAATCTTCAGCTAACTTGATGCTAGGCTATTTTAAGGGCTTTCCCAACATTTTACCCAAAAATAATCCAGTCAGCTACTGTAACTGATGCAAGATCGGTATAATTTGAGCCAACTCTTGTATGGGAAGCCACCTTATCTACACAGTGACTGGCAGCTGCTCACCAGGAATTCAGGCAGGGAACATTGAGAGCCCTACCTAGCAACCTTTCCTGCATGCAAACCAGGCGCTCTGTCACTGGTTCTGCTATTCATATCCCAGCCAAAATCCAGGCCAACCATAGTTTGCAAAAAATAAATAAAAAATCCATGCAAATTTCCCCCCTTAGTATACCACATTTTATACACTCGATTTTTCAAAGTGTGTGCATGTCCATTGGTCCTCTCTCCCTTCTGATCCAGAGACCGACATTACATTAAGCTACTTTTGTGCTGATACACATAGATGCAAAGAGGACAAGTCACCATCCTTTGAAATCCCCTTACAATGAAATCCCCCACAAGCAAGCGGTCGATGGTTTGCCTGATTTCGGCTTTCGTCTGCATTTTGAGCTTGTTGTACTGTCTCCTGGCAGCTGCAGCCACTCTCAGCTCCAGCTCAGACTGGCATCCGAAACCTGCACCAAGAGACAGACAGAGGTGGATGCCACAGTTTGCTTACACTTCAATGGTACAGAAAGGAAAAAAGTAACAATCAATGGAGATAAGTTTCATAGGCGGGGAAAAAAGGGGGGGGGAGAGATTTCCAAGTTAAGGCTATTTTCCCTCTTTTATGAGCATAAGGAGTGTATCTCTCTAACTAGGCAAATAGTGTAACTGACAATTTGGGAGTTGTCTCTTCTTAATTCTAAAATAAATGTTCTATGCAGGAAATGTCCGTAATTGAGAAAATTTCCTCTTCCCGCATCCGCCAAGTCATTGTTAGAAGCCAGTCACACATTCCATTCGGACTTTATGAAGATAAAACAATGCTCACAGAGGACTCACAAGCCACCGCAGATGTCATTTATGTGCAAGAAACACCCTATGCTCACAAAGTTATTTCTCTCCCAGGTTTGGCTCCAAGAGGATAATTAGTAATTCACCCCTTGCTGGAACTCTGCAGGTAAGAGCTGAACAGCCATCTGCCGATGGTAATCTAGCTCTTGATTTCTTGCACTGAGATGCTCTTATTATTCTATGCCTCTTACTCTCCCCGGGGGCTCAAAGTCTCCCAAACACTTGATCTGGAAAATCATCCAGGAGTCAAGTCCGCTCAGGAATACTTTATGATGACCACATCAAGGTAACGTAAGAAAAATTCTAACTTGGTGGCCGTCACAATATTGGGGCATTGAGTTCCAGAGTTTACATATAAGAAATCTCATTCAATTCTTATTAGCGCACATGCATTGTACGGAATAAATTCTTTATTGCTACTTTGACAGTACTTAAGTATGAAGAAAGAAAAAAAGAAAAAGGAAAGGAAAGGAAAATAAAGAAATGTAATTATTCTAGCAAAAAAACAAGAAAGGTTAACCTGAGGTATGAACCCTTCCCTTGTAGAAGAAATCGGCTACTTTCTTAATGGCTTGTGGATTGTAAATAATATTTAGAGGTCGGGTACTGACTTCCAGACGTCTCTCAAAATTGCTGCGAACTGGGTTTCTCTCATACAGCATCTCAAACACTGGAACAGCAGCATCAGCAGCTGAATCAAAACAGAGCACAAGAGAGATCAGCAATGATGCCACTGACGCGCACAGCGCTCGGGTGTATTTTCAGTTGTTAACGATAGATTTGCTACAAAAATGAGAAATGTTACCAGCGCTTTCATTACTCGTGTCTGAAGAGGACGTCTGGAGACCAATGGAAGAGACACAGCCGACTTCTTTTTGCTGATGAGAACAAGAAAGATATTATTATAGTTTATTATTTATTGCATTTATATCCCACCTTTTCCTCCAAGGAGCTCAAGATGGAGTATGTAGCTCTCCCCCCTCCACATTTAATCCCCACAACAACCCTGTGGGGTAGAATAGTCTGAGAAGCAGTGACTGGCCCAAGTTCACCTAGTGAGAGCTTTATGGCCAAGTGGAAATCTGAACCCTGGTCTCCCAGGTGCAAGTGCAATGCTCGCACTGCTACACGAAACTGGATCTCGCCACACTATACCCTGTACCCTGTACCCTGTGTGTTATGTCTTTCAACCTATTCAAAACAAAACGTTCTACATTCTGTTGTAATTTCTATCATTTCCTGAGCTTATTGGTACAACTAATGGCCTTGTGGAATTTTAATAATGACAGCTGCAATCCTAAACACATACCCCCTTGGAAGCAAGTCCCGTTGAAACCAATGGAACTTATATTCAAGTACATCCTTTTCAGATTGTGTGATCAAATTCACAAATAGAAGTCAGAATGAAAATACTTTTTTAAAAGAATGCCCCCCCCCCTTTTTTGGCAATCTTTCAAGCTTAAGGCAAATCATTAAGGTATGGGTCACTAACCTGTGGACCTCCAGATACTGTTGGACTATCAACTCTTAGCAACCCTGATTTTGGGGCCATGCTGACAGAGGCTCATGGGAGTTGCAGTTCAGAAGAACTAGGGGGCAACAGGCTGGCAAAAGCTGCTCTAGCAGATGTGCCTGCAGCGCAACAGCTGGATAATCCTCCCCCCCAACTCACTTTAGCAGAAAACTGGTTGTCCCCCGACCCCTTTTATGAACACAATGTAACATATATGTTAAATTCCAAGTTCTGCAACAAATCATGTTATTGGCACAATTCAACATACGGGGTTAGGGAAGACAAGGACAGGAAATATGGTCCCTTCCGTCGCTAAGTCTCGTAGGAAGAGGCTACCAAGCTGAACCTTGAAAAGGGAAGAATTCCTCCGAGGAAGAGATTCTGCTAAGATGGTTACGCCTAGAAAAAGAAGCACACAAAAGCCGGTGTCATGTTGACTAAAAATGGCATTGATCTGCTGAAAAACAGAAACAAGGAAGATAAATGCCCCTTGACAGCAAGGTCTAACACATCTTGTTTGTTACAGCTGCTGCTGCAATCATATCTGTTCCATATGATTTTTCCCAGCAGTGCAAGTGAGAGTCTGCTTCAAATCCAACCTATGTGAAGGCACATTGGCCTACATAAGGAACAGGGCCTTTTCTACTGCGGCCCCAAGGAGAATGCAACCAGAACATTCTGTTTGGTTGCAAGAGCCGTATTAAAGAACTGGCAGTGTCTGGGCTGTCACCAATAAATGTTAGGTTGGCTCCGTTGTGGGCCCTATCCGAGCACAGAAAATCATCCACATATAATTGAGGGAACTGTGTTGGGGGGCAGGTCTAAAGCTACCAAAGGATTGTCAGGGATACTGATGTATGGCTAGTGCAGGGAACACACCACGTCCTTGTATCCCACTGACATTTACTTATTGCCTGGTAAGGTGCCTATTTTGAGCAGCGCACTGTTACTGCAATTCTCATCAATGCCACTACTTCCTGATGGCATGTGATGTTCAAGAGCAGAAGAGACTGCTTGGAAGGTTTTCCTGCATTAGAAGTGTTTAACACTGCACTAGTGGATCCCCTGCACCACTGGAGATTCCAGTTCATAATTTTAACAGAAAGAGGCTTCTCGCACGTGCACACACACAACCAATACCTGAAAATTCAAGCTGCATGAAAGCTCTTTCATGGGGCTGCAGGCCCTTCTTCCCAGCATGTAGCAAAGTGACAGAGCCACCTTGCAGTTGGAGATTTAACTTTGCCAAAACATGATCCCGCTTTGTGAAGGTGTTTATGTTGGAGACGTCCGCAGCTGGATCAAAAAAATCATCGGCACCTAATAATACAAGGAGATGAAACAGCAGAGACTTTAGAAAATGCAAAGCACTTGCAAGCAAATCCGCCCAACCTTAACTACAAAGTGAGAGCTTCTGGCCATTAATTGTGCTGTTGGGTTTTTTTGAGGGGTTTTTTAATGAACACTACCGCACAAAAAAAGCACAAAATAATTATTTTTAACAATGAACAGAAATCCTTGCTTGGCCCAGACCCCTATCTCAGAATTTAAGATGGCCAGATGGAAGAGAGCCTGCAGAATCAGCAGAAAAGTCCACCAGATCCTTCTGGATGCCAAGACAACTCATATTTTGCCAGAGGTAGATCATTTTAACAGATGTGGAACAGGTTTTAAACTGGCAAGAGCCAGGAGTGGAACAACACAGCTCCCAACTACATCTAGTCAAAACAGGCTCTTACTGGTTTTCCAGCATAATCAGCATAGATATGTATTGTCCATGTAGTACACCACAACTACACGGTTTTAACACACATTTTTTATAACGTTCCAGGTCTTGTTTGTTGTAGGTGGGGGTGGGGGGAGTCCTTATTCTGTACAGTGTGGCAGCACCTTCACCAAGAGCAAGGATGGAAAACCTGCAACCACACAGGTCCTGTTGGGACTCCCGACTCCCATCACCATAGCCAACGAACGAGGGATGATGGGAAATGTAGCCCAACAACAACTGGAGAGCCACCAGTTTCCCACGACTGATCTAGAGCTTCAGGATAAGTTTTCCCATACCAGCAACATCGTCCGGTCTCCACTGTTCAGATGTTTCCGAAAGCAGTCCTTCGAAAGATTCCGTTTTGAGGGCTTCCTGAGAATCGCTGTACCAGCCTCCCCACCCAGGAAACCAGGACTGAAGATAGCGAAGCATTCCGCTGCTGCTAGTATCCGATTCAATTTCAATCGTTTCCTCTGAGGAATCGGTCAGCGGCTCCTTGATGCTCTGCTTGAAATGAGGAAAGGTATGATTCTTTTTTTAAAAAAGAGGAATTTAAAAGGTGCTGCTAATCAGAACTATTTTCTCTTACTGTTATTACATGCCTGGAGTGAATGCATGATTGACCTGCTTTATCCCTGCTCTGTCCAAACTGGTATTACCAAAAAACAAAAAAGGAGATTAGAATAGCTATGGAGAGCTCCAAGATTTGTGCAAGAACCAAAAAAAGATATACAGGGAGGGGAAATCTAAGGGGACAAAGAAGTAAACCAAACACAGCCCAAAGTGTACTGGAGAAACTTCACTAGCAACAGGGGATTATTATTTTTTTGCTTTGTATCTCACGCTGAATAGTGGATAAATGAGATTCAAACAATGCATGAAATCAAATCAATAATTCTGATGTTATTTCACGTGCTTAAAGTCACCGCTCTCAGACGTTTCCAGGTTGGGTTGGTTTTCTGTTTGCATCATTAGCAGCTCCAAACCCCCTAAGGTGCTTCTAAATATTGCATCTCATAAAATCTCTAACCTCAGCGAGTTCGCAGAATCTATTGTACACTATCTCACGCAAGATTTTCAGCTCCTCAAATGTCTGTTCATCCTCAATGCGCTCTATCTCCTCCTGCAGGCAGAAAAGGAAATGTTGGCAAATAATCCAGAAAGCTGAAAGACTCAACTCTTCATTCAGATAGCCATTTCTTTTCTTGAAGGAGCCACTTAATCTGAAGTTATGAGAATTAAGCTTTGAAATCACAACACCAACTTAAGTAAATGGCCCAGTCTGGATGCAAGGCATCTCGGTTTATTAAGGAGAAAGATGCATGAGCCTTGTATGCATGAACACCACCCCTCAACTCCTCAGTGTACCATACTTCCAGATTTCTGCTATAGTTACCTATTACATTCTAACTGGGAAACTATGTTACAATGATCGGAACCCATTATTTGAAGGTGGTTTCAAATCCTGGTTTCAAACGGCACTCAGAGGCCTACTGCCTCCGACACTGGAGGGAGGTGATAACGAACTCCTTGGAGTCTCTGTAAATGCTACTTCTCCAGATGTTTGGGACTACATTTCCCATCATCCCTGGCTAACAGGACCAGTGGTCAGGGATGATGGCAATTGTAGTCCCAATTGTAGTCCCAAACATCTGGAGGGCCAGAGTTTGCCTATGCCTGAATCCGAACAAAGGTAAGCTCTAAAATGTTTCCAACAGGCAACAACGTATATATATTTTAAGCCACAAAAGGTCTACAACGGATTATGATTATACATGCCAGTTGAGGAGCTATAATCTCAAAATGATGGCTAAGATACCGTAGCCCAGCTGTTTCCCAATACCTGCTCCTCATCAGACAGCTCCACTTCTTTCAACTTCTTGTAATACAGATCTGTGTACAATACAGCATCTTGGGCCCGATGCAACACGAAATCCCAGGAACAGCGTTCCCTCTGCTCTCTGATCTCCGCAATGTGTGCATTCAGAGCAAAAAGCCACCACTCCCGGCAGCTGAAACATTGCAAATGAATGTAATTCTGGTTATTATTATTATCATCACTCTTTCATTCATTGCCTTCTAACCCACTGCCTCAAGGTATTTTACATGCAATGTAATTAAAAGTCAAAAAGGAAAAGCAACACACACATTTTAAATGAGACTAAAATTCTAACAAGTGGACACTCATGGTTAGCAGTTATCCCTCAGGCTGCAGAAAGATGCAAGAAAAGGATGAACTACAAATGGTACTACAAGGCTCTTGCTTGAGGCAGGCTGCAGGTCTAAATGGGAACACCTTAGCCAAGGAAACACTCTAGCTGGTATTTCGTTTCAGGCTCCCCACTTGTTCAATTCTATCTTCATTAACCACTGTAGGAGAGACCCTACAGCCTGCAAGATAAAATTTTTAAAACCAATAGTGGACCAAAAGGATCGACTGGTTAGACTAAAAAGTCAAAACAATAAGGGGTAGACTATCTCCAATCAACAAGACAAAACTTAAAAACTAAGTTGGGTAAGATAATATAGAATGCTTCTGAATATTACAGGAAGGTGAAGTACAGCTTTAGACCAATATAAAAATATATATAAATATGAACAAAAAGATAAAGTGGGGGGATGATGATACAACAACAGATTTACTTCTCTATGGTCAAAATCTGATTGAAATCCAGTAGTATGACAACAAAAATTGTCAAGCAGATACATTTCATCCCAATCAGCCTTTTTCAGTGATCAGAAGAAAATTATTATAGGCAACCTCTTTACAAAGTATTGGCAGCTCTGTCTAAATGATGTGCTGAGCTCACCAGTCATACAAACTCATGATCACAGGATTACTACGCACAAGTGGTGGTACTGAAAGCACACCACACGAACAAACAAAAGCCCTTCTTCATCTTAGCACTGTTATCTCCATTTGTCACTTTGCCAAGCTATGACACTCCTCCAAACTGTAGTTTCTGTGTATGAGCATAATCTTCAGTCCTATTTAAAATTAAACATAAAAGCAGATGGCAACTCAAGCATGCATTCTTATCATCATCAACAACAAAAAGTACACCAGAAGGTTTAGGGAACAGTATTTAATTAGGAAAGGGAGACTTGCGTGTATGCTTATTTGATCCAAGAAAACAGAGCTCATACTTTCCAGCTACGGGGACCCTCGGCTTCCATCTTCTGAATCTGAGTTGTCGCTCTTTTCGATCCAGCTCTTTCAAAAAGTCCATTATTTGTCGGTATTGTGTCTGTGTAAATAAAATAACCATACAGTGGTTAGGCAATCAGTACGGATGCATTCTGCAACAGAACACAAATGCCAACTCAAGAATGAACTTTGCCGCTTTGCCTAAAAAACTGTCCACACGTATACATGGGACGCGGGTGGCGCTGTGGGTAAAACCTCAGTGCCTAGGACTTGCCGATCACATGGTCGGCGGTTCGAATGCCCGCGGCGGGGTGAGCTCCCGTCGTTTGGTCCCAGCTCCTGCCCACCTAGCAGTTCGAAAGCACAATTAAGTGCAAGTAGATAAATAGGTACCGCTTTCTAGCGGGAAGGTAAACCGTGTTCCGTGTGCTGCTCTGGTGCCGGTTCGCCGGAGCAGCTTCGTCACGCTGGCCACGTGACCCAGAAGTGTCTGCAGACAGCGCTGGCTCCCGGCCTCTAGAGTGAGATGAGCGCACAACCCTAGCTTCTGTCAAGACTGGCCCGTACGGGCAGGGGTACCTTTACCTTTTACTTTTATAACGAAAAGGCGACATGGGCTTTAAGTAACTGTCCAGGGTAGATGGCAAGGCTAGAGAGACGCAAATGCAGTAACACATTTATAGTTAGTGGCTTTGATAGTTTATTCCCAAATTCAGATTAAAGAAGCTAAAAAAAGGGATGCAAACACAGGAAGCAATTTCTGAAACCTCCATTGATATCGGTTGTGAGGACTCAAGCTTTGTGGTTTGAAGCAAGCCCTCCCGACCTGTTAGGTTCGCTGCTGACTACTTGCATTTTTTGTGGCCTGTAGGCATGTAAGGCTATGTACTATTGGTAGAAAAGGTGCAGCATGGAAGATCATCATCATATTTTTTTCCAGTGCTTCAAGTATTCAAAGCACTCTCTATACATACCTTGTTGTAACCCTTATAACAGATGTGGAGAATCTTTTTCAACCTGAGAGCTGCATTCCCACGGTAAAGAAACTTCCAAGGGCATCTTTCTAGGAATGGGTGGTACCACTCATACACCACCACAGAGACCTTTACATACATAAGAAGCTATTTTCCATGGAAACAGAAGCTAATGTTCAATTCTTGATAACTCCGCTCAACTCTCCCCTTTCTTTTGACTCCCTCCCCCCCTCTGGTTTAAAAGAAAAGGCTCTCCAACGTTCTTGACCTGCCATAACTGGGCAGAATCATACAAACCAAGGTCAGAGCTGAGGTTTCCTAAAAGCTGAGCAGTTAATGGTTAAAAGGAGACCCAGAGGGCTGGTTGAAATCTGGCCGCAGCAAGCCTACATATTCTCCAATTGGGAGTGGCAGTGGTGAAGTCTAAGAGACTGTGGCTCTCCTAAGCTGCCAAGCAAGTTCATGGAAAAAGGCAGAATTCAAACAAGGGCCTTTCTATACAATTCTATACAAGCCTGGAGTAAAGAAGGAAGTTAAGCAACATGTGCATGCGTGAAAACATTGTATGCAGGAGAAATGGTATGTGATTCACTTGAGTGGTATATGTATGCTGGTACTCTGTGTTAAAATGAAAGACGTACATTAGCATTCCTCTTCTATGAGTTGTTTGATATGACATTCAGCCTTGATTTGTGTAGGTTTTGCCAACAAGCACTGCAGGCCATTACTGTCTGGCTTCGACAACTAAAAATATTTGCCTTACAGGGCAACCTCCATAAAGCAGCTTTTACCTGTGAAAGTTTCAGAGGTATCGTCTCCAGCTGAATGTCAAACTCAAGCCGTGGGGTATTCCGCGATTTGAGGGGCTCCTTGGAACAGTTTCTCTTTAGAAGGGCAGAGGTACACACAGGCTCCATGATGTAGTTATGGTCACGGCTTTCCATGCTTTCATCCATTGCTTCCTGGAAATCATAACCAAGTTAATTCCTCTGAATAGGCAAGCATTTCTCATGCTCACAGGCAAAGGGAAAGAAGAAGAAGCTTTTACCTGCAGCTCCCCAGGTGGAAAGTCTCCCATTAAAGCACTATCAGTGTCCCAATAGATGCTGAAGTCAGCAATATCCAGCTGCTTTTTCTTCATTAGCTCCTCCACCTTAAAATGAGGACAACTAGATATGAGCCACAGAAAAACCACACAGTATCAAATAACCAGCACACCTTGTTCCATTTATTACTTTACTGATTTATCAAATTTACAAACATAATACCATCAAGATGGTGCACAAGACAAAGACAGAATATGTTCTAAAGACAACAAAATTGCTACAATGAAATTTAAAAATGATAGATCTTTACAAATTCTGAAAACAATAAAAAAGTTTCTGCAAACATGCTGGAGGTGTCTTCAAGGTGTCTTCATAATCTAAGCATTATGACCAATACACACAGAAAATGCAACCCAGATCATTCTGCCAGAGACAACAACAAAAGATCAATTGCACTGAACTTTAATTGGTGGCCAAGACCTGCTACCAGGTCACAGCCTGACTTAATGCCGATCACAGTAGCAGCAATATGGCCATAAAAATTAGGGTGGGTTCTGAGTCTGAGAAGCCTACTAGTACAAGTACTTGTACAACAAATAACATAAATCAAATCACTTGTTACAGGAGAGAGCCAAAAAGAAAAATGAGAAGACTAGTTCACTAGCTGATCTATCCTAAGTGAAAATCACTATTTAATCTGTCTCTGCTTCAGACCTGAATCAAACCACTGTTTCTTGAACTCACACATCCTTTAGTTGAATTCAGACTTTTTCTGTTCAATATTCCATCCATGGAAACTAGTGGCATTTTAAAAAGCACTTTACACAACACAGCACTTCAGTTGAGGCAATTCTTCACGGGAAAAGCATTGACTCACCGGCTCATTTACGGCATTTTGCACAGATACATTTTTTATGCAGACTCCAAACGCGAACGGTTGTGAAGGATTTGTGACACCATCCTCAAACCTCAGGTGGACATCTTGAATGTTTAACTGAAGGAGGATAAGAGGGAGAAGGGGAGGTTCCCTTCAGTTAGCAGGTGCAAACTTATTGCTAACAAAGGTTTTAAACACATGAAATGGACGGAATATCGTCTTAAATAGGGAAATGCTGGTCAATCACCAAATAGGGAAATGCTGGTCAATCACCAAAAAGGACTAAAGGTTCCAGTCTGGCGTAATATACTGCATAACATTTGCTCATGATACACAGTCACATGCTCAGCGGCAACACCCTTTGCACTTCATCATTTGCTACAGTAAAATCTTCCTTGCTACTCAAAAGAGCCTAACATGCCTCCCTCCTACTCAAAATGAAGTAACACCCAAGCCATCTTTTTGTAGAGGAAATTACAGGTTGGCTTATTTGTTTATTTTGTTGGCGTTGGTAGCCAAAAAACCAACAACCTGTGGCCACCAGAACTCTGTCGCTCCTCACAATGATTGGAATCTTGTACCAGAGAATATATTGTATGTGCAAGAATGAGATTCAGGCCTATCTACTGCTCTCCTCCCCAGCTGTAAGGGAGTGTTCTTTCAAGGATGCTATACTTCCAATGTATGCCAAGCATCTTTTTAAGCAGAGTGCCAAAAATAAGCCTGAGCCCTCCTCTAGCTGGACCTGACTACAACAGCACTGCCTCCCTCCTGTGGTTTCCAGAAACTGGTATTCAGAAGCATGACTGTCTCCGACTCCGGAAGCAGAGCAAAACCATCATGGCTAGCGGCCACTGATAGCATTATCCTTTGTAAACTTGCCTGACCCGCTTTTAAAGCCAACCAAGTTGGTGGCCATCACGCCTCCTGTGGGAATGAGCTCCGCAGTTTAACCACACACCGTGCGAAGAAGTGCTTTATTTTATCTCTCCCGAATCTTCCAACATTCAGTTTCACTAGACGCCCGCAAGTTATTGAAGAGAGGGAGAAAAATCTGCCCACTACCTCCATGCCATGCATAATGCTATAAAATGCTATCATGCCACATCTTGTCTTTTCTCTAAACTAAAAAGCCCCAAATTTCTCCACTACATCTGCTTGATCGTTTTGGTTCCTCTTTCCTGAACCCCTTCTAACTCTACAATATCCTTCTTGAGTCGAGGCAACCAGAAATGTACAGTGTTTTCCAAAAGTGGTTGCACTATAGATTCGTATAATGGCATTATGATAGCTGCAGCTTAATCTTCAGTTTCTTTGAAGGTGGGAGAGGGGAAATTGCAGGTCAAATGGTGAGGCACATCAAGGGCCACATCTGATCCAAGTTGCCCCCCCCCCCGTTTTAAATGTCATGAAGGCATGTTCCCTATAATCCATCTATCAGTCAATTATGATCCTCACAGGCACTCATCATTCATTCACAAGATTTTCCCTCCCATATGCTGTGCTTGCTACAGCAACCTGAGAATGTGTTCAGGGGGAAGGCAACTTTCCCTCTGCTTGCACACAGTTTAGCTGATGGCAGGGTGCAGGGAGCAGGGAGGAGTCTGCCCACTGATCCAACTTACTTCTATGTTTTCTACGATCCGTGCGACGACAGATGCGGTGACGGAATACCAGTAAGATTCTGCTGTCTGTTCCCGCTCTTTCTGAAAGAGAGAAAGAGGAGGGGTTCAATCTTGTGCAAGTATGAAAAGAACACCTACAAGTGGCTTTGTGGACTAAGCTCGAGGAGAGGAGAGGAGAGGAGACATTCCCAAACACTTGTAGGCTCTTAATCAAAATCAGCCGCCTATTTCTCATGTTTGAAAATTTCACTGTCTATAACAGAGATGAAGAATTTGTGATCCTCCAGATGTTTATGGACTAACAAAGTCCGTGATCTCTAACCATTGGCTATGCTGACTAACACTGTCGAGAAGTTGTAGCACAACAACACGAAGAAGCCCCAGACTCCCCAATCCTGGTGTGTAGTAAAAGTGCTGTTGCTCACCTACAGCCCCCTAAACAACCAAGATGCTTGAAAGCCCTCCTCTCATTTGGACCTGCCCACTGGTTGAGAGAATCTTCCAAGGGCCTACTGCATGTCCCGTTACCAAAAGAGATTTTGATGGTGAATGTGAAATAGGGTCTTTGCTGTGGCAGCACCCCAATTAGCAAATTCTCTCCCTAGGGAGGCAAGACTGGTTTCATCCAGCCTGTTTATCGGGCAGAAAACACTTGATTATCTTTCCCCAGTACTCTCTCTAAATTTGGGAAACACAGATGAATGTTAGGCTATAGCTCTAAGATCACAGAATATACAATAGCCAAGTTTAGCCAACAAAATCAGGTCACAGTTAATGGAAAGAGAAATCATGAGTAAAATTATGTGGGGTTGTTTGTTTTTTTAAAAAAACTATTTATTATTGTTTTTAGAAAAAGGCACCATTTGTGTGTATGCACATTGCCTTTCAAGGCCATGCCATTTTAATTTGAGAGAAACAAGAATTCGATTTTCTGGATCCAGCCAGAAGGAATTTGATTTGTGGTTTTAAAGTAATTTCCCCAAATGCAGAGATAGTTTCATTCAAAGCCCCCAAGCTACTCACTTTCCATTTTTCTTCCAGTGCTAATAAAATAGCTGCCTTGCTTTCTTTTTCAAACAGCCTCTCTTTTTCTTCATCGAAATCTTCTTGCTTTTCCAGTGAGCCAATGAGGTGTAATTTCGATACCGATATCACCCATGGATCAACATGAGGTCGATAAAATGGTATCTGTAATGTTATCTTGCCAATGAAGCCTGTAATGGCCAAGGAGAACAATGTCAGTACGTATAAAAACATCCTCCCTCTCTGTTATTGGTCACTGATGCAGAAGCTTCCAAAAGCAAAAGCTTCCCATTCACTCCAAAGGAAGGGGATGCTGTACATAAAAAAACCCCTGTGGGGTGCCAGTAGAGCTCACGGTAAGATGCACTGGCTATAAATTCCATACATACAGGTAAAGAATATAAATGTCACTTTCGTGACAAGCATTATTGCAAAATGTGATGATCATGCTGTTTAAGTCACTGGAAGCCGCTGAGATTCACAGCCAATTTATTGTTTTAAAACCACTAGGTTACTATAATAAGAACCTTCTTACAAAGGTGTTCCAGTGAATATAACACTTCAACAGCTGCAGAAGCACACTTCTAAAACATACCAGCTTTGACCTCAAAAGGCAGCAAATCCTTCAAGGCCTCTTTCTTTAGTGGTAAATTTTCCAATTCTACAGCACCTGCAGGAACAAATCAACAAGCAGATTCTGAAGGGAAAAGACTCCTATTTTATCATAGTATAGAGAAGTGAGGTAATGAGAAACATATTAAAAGATAGCACAACAACTCATCGTCCAAAAAAACCAAACAAACCGAGGTCTGAAATACCAAAACCAATTAAGCATCACTAAAGGTAAAAGTTACAGGTTGTATCCAATACTAGTAGTACTCAGAACAGACCCAAGGAAATCAATGGGCCTATGTCAGTGGTTTTCAGCCAGTGTGCCGTGGCACCCTGGGGTGCCTTGAATGATGGTCAAGGGTGCCACAGGCAACACTGGCTTCTGTCCCTCTTTCCTTCCCTCTCCTTCCCTCCCTTCCCAAAGGCTTGCACAGCTGCTTGTTGCAGACGTCCTGGCTACAGGCTCCCCAGGTGAATGGTGTCTCTAGGGCTGGCCAGGGGGTGCTGGGTGCCAGGAGCTGAGGTAGCCTTGGAGTAAGCAAGCAAGTGGGTGAGGGAGCCCAGCCAGCCAGTCTGCCAGCCCTTGCTATTTGGAATGGACAAACAAGTCCCAGGCCCCTGTGGGGCAGTGTGAGGAGGCACCTCTCTTTGGGGCAGGGGGTTGGGCAGCTCAGAGACTGGGGGTGGTGGCAGCGGCTGCCCAAGAAGAAGACTCCCAAGGAGAGTGGAGAGGCGGCTGAGGAAACACTCCACAAGGGAAGGTGTTCAAAAAAGGGTGAGAGGCAAGGGGTGAGATAACTGTGCTCCTGAGCCCCACAGGGGTGCCACAGAAATAATGTAGTTGGTCCCTTGTGGAGCCGTGGACTCAAAAAAGGTTGAAAACTTCTGACCTATGTTAATCATGTCCATTAACTTCAATGGGTCTACTCCAAGTAAGACCAGCAATGAATGCAACCCATCATTTGTATTCTGCCCCTCTTCTAAAATCTCAGAGTGGTAATTTGGCCACATCACAACAGTGAGAAATAGACTGGGAGATGCCAGATTGCCCAAAGCTTCAGAGGCAAATGTGATTCCATTAAGCTATAGGACAGGAAGAGATGGAAATGCAGGGTCTCTCGACTGGCTCTGATGGAAGACCATTGACTTCTCAAATTGTTCTATTCTGGCTGCTCATTACAAGAACTCTGGTACAAGAAATAGTGCCCACGTTTGTCTTTTTTCCTCCTGCCTTTTGTGTTGTGTCTTTTAAATCATAAGCCTGAGGACAGGGACAGTCTTGTCACTGACACCTGTAAACTGCTCTAAGGACCTTTACTGGCTGAAGAGTAAAGTAAATTTAAAGAATAAAAATGCTTTTAAATAAAGGTGTGTGTTTGAACCTAAGGTGTGTATTTGAATCCTCCTGTATTTCTATACTGGTTCCATGGTAGAACATGGAAACAGACTCTAACGTATGGCGTGCTTTAAACGAAATTAGTCCTGTTTGTAACATTCATGCACCTTACCTTTCAGAAGAGCTACTGACAGTTGATCTGTGTTCAGGTTGCTGACATACTTGCCGAGGTAGTTGTTGAGAACCCAGGCTACCAATCCCTCCAACATGACTACTTCTTGGGAGAGGGTAGCAAGGATTGCTCTCTCATTCCTGGTTGCTCTCTTCCATAGTTAAGAGGGATCTGCATGAAATGCAGAAGGGGAAAATTAACTTCAAAGGCACATACACGAAAGCTCCTAAATGCAGCCACCGTCACCACAGCAACAATGAATACTGTCCAGCAGTATCCAGCAAGAAGGAGCCATATCTAGCCCAGGGACGGAGCATTCACCCTGCATGGAGAAAGGCCCGGGTCCTAAAAGGCCACAGCCTCCCTTATGGACCTGCCCATGGGTTGAGATCCAGGTTCAATACCCAGTATTTTTAGGTAGACCTGGGAAGGTCCCTTGGCTGAAAGCCTGGAGAGCACCTGTTTGCCACAGTAGACAATACTAGCTAGATGGACCAATGGTCTGACTCCTTCTAAGGCAACTTCCTCTGTTCCTAAGAAGCTGTAGAATTTTACTCCTTAAAAACACCTTGCCAGCCCTCCTCTGATATGAGTTGTTTCTTCTATTAAGCTAGTACAGGCTTCCTCAAACTCAGCCCTCCAGATGTTTTGAGGGTACTACTCCCATCATCCCTGACCACTGGTCCTGCTAGCTAGGGATCATGGGAGTTGTAGGGCAAAAACATCTGGAGAGCTGAGTTTGAGGAAGCCTGAACTAGTAAGTTGCAGCACCAGTCACTGCCTCTGAGTCAATAATGCTGCCATCTCCCAACACAGGCTGACTAGATGGGAGCAAACCACACCATTTAAAAAATCCTTTCCTGGTGCTCTTCCTGCCTCTGCACCTGAATAGGGCTCACCCACTTCCCCAGCCACTACTTGTTTCACCAGTTTTGCTCTCTGCAGACTGCAAAACCCGCATCTGCAAATGTAGGGCTGCCTTTGTTGAGGGCTTTTCCTCACTCCCCATGTCCAACCCCAACTTACTCCAGACACTCTTATCTTGGCCTAGCAGATTTTAAAAACAAAATGAGTCTGACTCCTGGAAGGAAGGACAGAACGTGTAGAGTAGATTTCTGTCCAGCTGGTATGTGCTCAGGCACAAATTAAGCCGTACATGCAAAAGAACAGAGAGCCCACTTAAGGCAAGGGAGTTGAAAGGGTTTCTGCACTGGAGTTCTGGGGGGGAAAAACAGGAATGGGTTTTTTTGTTTGAAAGACAGTGTTTGTCTTCAGCTGTGCACAGCAGGGATGAGGCAACTGCGGCCCACCCAATGTCGCTGGACTACAATTCCCAGGATACTTATCCGCTCGTTGCATTGGCTGCAGCCAACAGGATTTAGAGCCCAACATCTGGAGAATCACAAGTTCTCCCTCCCTAGTGTACTGGGGACATGGTTTAATTTCTTAGAAGAGAAGAAACAAGAGTTGGGGGCTGGGGAGAAAACCTTGCAATCTGTTTTATAAGCCCTTCTTTATTCTGGGTGGTTGGTGGGTATATGAGAGAGAGAGAGAGAATTAATGAATGAAGTTGAACTCATTTGGTGTGGAAATGCAGCACTTCCACTGTGCCCCATGTATTATCAAAGGCATCTAAGCCCAGTCACATGTTTTGACCCATGCAGCAGAGCCCCTGTTGTGATCCTACATCTGGACAGAAAGTGAGTCACTGCCAGCCATATGAACTTTCCAAAAACCTTCCTGATGCCCTAAATTGATTACGATCTGGCTAACATGTTCAACTTTGTTCATAAAGCTGTGAAGGTCAATGCTATGTGCAGTACTCTTTACACAAAGTTATTCCAGTAGCCCAAAGTAGGGTTTAAGGCTACAGGAGGGTTCACTGCAGGCTCTGGTATATACCAATGATGTCACTGCCATGCGATAAGGCCTAGGATCAATATCCAGACTCAAAGCAGAGTCAGATTAATTCTGCAGAGAGCCAAGGAGCAGCCATGGGGCAGGGGGAAATCAATCAGTTATTTCATCACCTCAAGAATCTGAGCACCAGTTGCCCGCTTGGGATGCAGCCCAGACTTTTGCACAGATTCTATTATCTTCTAATTACTGCTATTAACTAGGGGGCACATTTGGGAATGCTTTGTGTTTTTGTATTTGTAACCTTGATTTTGTAATTCTTTACACAAGCAGGGATCGGTCTTCTTCTTGATTACACCACTATAGTATATCGATGTCACAATGCTACTAGTGACTCAGGTCCAAGGATCTACTTTATCCAAGTTCGTGGAGGTTCTAGTGGAACTTTCAACTCTCCCCACATTCTTCAGACTATTTATGAACCTGCCTCCCTTTCAAAATAAGTGTGTTACAAACAGCATTGCACTGCACACAAGTCCAAACCTGTCTTGGGCCAACAAAACTAGTTTTGGGGCGTTCTGGATCCAGGTCAACATTTATATATTGCATTTTAAGATTTCGAAATGCTTAACACAAATTATCATCACAGTGGATCTTTTTGGAAGCTCTATCACCACCACCATGTTGCCGAAAGATAATAATAATGCAAGAGGAAATAAAGGGGAGAACCCTGTTCACCCAAAGCCAGGCCTTTTCTTCCACTAACCTGTTTTCTCTCAGTCACAGCAATCTCACCTCCAAATCTGAAATACAAGATGCATTCCAGAAAGGTAGCTGTGTTAGTTATGTTGCAGTAAAACCACCAAGTGTGGTGCACCTTGCAACTGAGAAATAAGCTCAGGCATCAGCTTTCGTGGGGCAAAGCCCACTTTGTCAAATGCTAGGAGTGATTGTATTAACTAGTTGATGGAGAAATTAATGAGTTGTGTACAGATACCATTTCAGGCTAAGAAGGGACAGAAGAAAGGAGAAGGTGTGTCCCATTTATGCACAAATGCAACAGAAGGGAAAATAATCCAGAGTGAGAAGAACTATCCAGTCCCAACTGGCAATGAAGAAACAAAGCAAGAGAAATAGTATACATCAGCATCCTCAAAGAACCAAATTTTAGAACAGTTAATCTGTTGTTGAAAGAGCTGCCAACCCTTTTATGCCAGAATCTAATTCATCAAAAGCAACAATAAATAATAAAGCCATATCTAATAATAGTTTTGCAATATGAAATATTTTAGGTGACAGCTAGTGTAGCATAGAAGCCAAGAGATTTGGCAACAAATCAACTAATTCCAGGTTCAAATCTTGTATCTGCCATGAATTCACTTTGTGGCCTGTGGAGAGCCATTCTTTGTTCCTGTCAAATCAGGCAATGGGGTTACTAGCCAAAGCATTGTTGTAAGGGTAACACTAAGATAAAGGATCTAAAAAACTTCTGACCTAGAAAACACTACATAAATGCAATATGTGGGATAATAATAGCATAATGGCCTGCAAAACAGCTTTCGTGTACACTTGCGAAGAGGATAATGGATGTCATTAAAAAGCTCTATAAGATGAACCCTGCTCAATCTGACAAAAGGCCTATCTAGTCCAGCTTTCCACAGAAGTCAACCAGACATAAGAAGAGTCCTGCTGGATCAAGCCAAAGGCTCATTTAGTCCATCTTTTTTTCAGAGGCCAACCAGATGCACATTATGGGATGCTCACAAACAGGACTTGAGAGCAATAGCACTCTCCTCACTTGTAAAACCCAACAACTAGTATTCAAAGGCATACTGTCTTGGACACGGGGATAATACAGCCATTGGGGCCAGTAACCAAAATCATCCATGAATTTGTCTAATCCACTTTCAAAGCCATCTAGGTTGGTGGCTGCTGTTACATCATGTGAGAGCAAGTTCCATAGTTTAACTATGTGTTGTGCGTGAACATGACTCATCTGTCCCAAAATGATACATATGAATTGCGGTATCGCAGAATTCCTTAGACTGCCCATAAGGAAGCCACAACCTTATATATCATACCATCATCAATCAGCAACACCTGGGATAATAAATACTATGACCTTACTTCTGAATGCCATTGTAACTGTGACACCACGATAATAGACATGAAGCACTTTTGATGTTTGAAAGCACAAAGCAACTACTACTCTTCCGAGCTACAATAAGGGGTGGGGTGGGGAGGAGAGAGAGAAAGAATGGGAAGAATCCTACCTGCCCCTCCCCAGGGCTGCTGCAATGTGGACATAATATACTATATACTCTTGAGAGTCCCATGGACTGCAAGAAGACCAAACCTATCCCTTCTTAAGGAAATCAGCCCTGAGTGCTCACTGGAAGGACAGATCCTGAAGCTAAGGCTCCAATACTTTGGCCACCTCATGAGAAGAGAACACTCCCTGGAAAAGACCCTGATGTTGGGAAAGATGTTGGGCCCAAGGAGAAGGGGACGAGATGATTGGACAGTGTTCTCGAAGCTCCCAGCATGAGTTTGACCAAACTGCAGGAGGCAGTGGAAGACAGGAGTGCCTGGCGTGCTCTGGTCCATGGGGTCACGAAGAGTCGGACACGACTAAACGACTAAACAACAACAAATTAAATTAACATATAATTTCAACAAATGAAAGGGGAACCATTGATTAAAGCACCATATAGACCCGAGAAGAGCTAGGTGAAGCGTTTTCCACGACGCAAACTCTACACGAATACTAAAGGGGGGTGAAATGGGAAGAAGCTCCTTCTACCGGCCGACCTCACAGGGTTGTTGGCAAAGATGGACACCTAGAGAAGAGGCACGAAGCAATGCCAACTGGGGGGGGGGGACGACATACTATTCTTCCCCAACGACAACATGGTGGGGGCGGAGGGGGGAGGAGAGTGAATGGGAAGACGCTAATCGCACGGACCTACCTCCCGGGGTTGTTGTGAAAGGGAGGGGGGAGAAGCCCAACACACTGGAGATAAATGGACGTGCGAAGCCAAAACCAACTGCGAAGCTAGCGGGCCCCGCCCCCTTTTCCCATCAGGCGTAGCGAGAAAGTCACCTCCTCGCCAGCCAAAGGGAGGGGGAAAGGACAGGGCAGCCCAGGCGGGCCTGCGCCGGGTCTCCTTCTCCTCCGCCGCTGCCTCCCGCCTCAGCACTTCCGGCGACGTCGAGTGACGGCCACTTTACTTCCTTCTTCCGTCCCGTCCCCGGCGCGCGCGCGAGAGAGAGGCGGGCGTACCTGCCAGTCCTCGCGAGCCGCCGTCCTTGCGCTCGCTTGTGTGACAAGGGACCAGCCGGGCCGGGTTGGGCCCGCCTACCTTCGGCCTGCGTCAGGTCGAGCGCAGAGCGAAGGCGCAGGCGGAGACGTGGGACGCAGAGCCGTCGATCGGATCTGTCGGCCGGGCCGGGCGTTTGCCGAACGCCATTGCTGGGAGGCCGGGGAAAGCGGGCGTGACCCCCCGGGGGGGGCTCTCGGTTGTCATGGCAAAGGAGGCCGCCCCGTTCAGGCTGCAGTGCTGTGCGCAGGCGCAGCTTAACTTAGTTGTACAACGGTTGGATAGAAACTGCACTGACTTAGCTCAGTTTGTTAGAAGTGGGCGCTGGTGACGCCAAGGTTCTAGGTTCAATCCCCGTAGGGACACCTGCAACCTGCACATTCCTGCGGGTTGGACAAGGCTCTATGCTGCCTTTGGCTGAGTATTCACTCCAAGCCCTCCAGCATGTCTCCCATGAGAACAGGGACGGTCCTATTCCCTAATAATAATAATAATAATAATAATATTTATACTCTGTCTATTGGACGGAGCCATTCTGGGCAGCTTCCAACATACGTAAAAATGTAATTAAACATGAAGCATTAAAACTAAACTATACATGGCTGCCTTCAGATGTCTTCTAAAGGTCTAGTTCCTTATTCTCTGATTAAAATAGGGACGCTGTAATGATTTAAAAATTGGGGTTTGGCTTTTGCTGCCCAACTCCCCATGGGATTCTTGGGTCCCCTAAGTCCATGAGAGAAGAATGGATGGAGACAGGAGCCAGTGGAAAGCAAGGCAGATGTTTATTTTTCTGTTGCAACAGAGTTCCTTCCCCTCCTTGCAAGGAGGCAAGAGAGACCCTGAACAAAAGTATGCAGGAACCTTTAAAGACTTTTGACATTGCCCAATGCCCTTACCACCCCAAAATCATCATAGATACATCATAGGAGACAGTCTACACCAGGCATGTCTGAAAGTCCATTTTGGGGGTCTAATCTGGCCTGCAGGTCACTTTAACAACTCTGGGGTAAAATTGTAAAAAAAGCTCAACAACTTTGATCGGACCTCACGCATGTTCACTTCATCAAATCTGGCCCTCTTTGAAAAAAAGTCTGGGCACCCCTGGTCTACACAGAAATCCTCTCTGCCAGGATAAGGGTCATTGATTGCATTACCTGGCCAGCCTGGCCATTCTTTTGTGATGGTTCATACTTTAGTTCCTCAATCCAGGTCACAGGCTCACCCTATTCATACACAAATAAGCCCTTAAAACAGGATTTGTAAACAAAAGGACAATGGGAAGGCTTTCCCCATTTGCCTCCCTTATTGCAGAGGAATATTTGAGGTCAATTAAAGAGTCCAAATGGCTTAAGGATTGCTCTCCTGAACATGGTTTATATATTTAGATATGTGTGCACTTATGATTAGTTATTCTATATTTGAGGCCTCAGAATTCTTATAACGCTAAGGAAAAGCAGGAGATTCCAGGATCAAATCAGAAACCGGGATGGCATCTGTAAATCTGGGACTGTTTCTGGAAAATAGGTACACTTGGTGGGTCTCGTTCTGATTTGTTTATGAGATAATGACAACAGCGACGATGGTCAGTTGGGCTTGTTACCTGAGGTTTCCAAACGACGTCAATTTTAAAACAAAATGCATTGCATAATACAAAGAAGAAGTCATATAAAGAAGCATTAATGCTTTTGTAATTCAAACAGCACACATGCACCGAACGACGACAGTAAAATAACAATAAAAACATAAATCGGCTCAGCCCATCAAAGTCCTGGTGGAAAAGCCAAGTTTTTGCTTGGCACTGAATAATGCCAGGTAGACCTCACATATGACAAGGAGCATTCATCCTGATTTGCTTGTGGGGTCTTTATAAGTCTTCCCATTAGTCATTTGTTTGCCCCATCAGTTCCAGGTTGGTTTGCACTAGGGCAACAGAGCACAGGTTAAGCCCCCTGCTTTCCACTGGTGCTGCCGAGTGCCCCATTTTACTGCCTCCCATCGCAATAAATGGCATGTGAAGATCTGAGTGTGTGAAGATGTGGAAGCCACTCAAAATTACCACACAATAGATGTCCCTGTCAGATTTATTTAGCTGGAACAAAGCAATAAATCTGCATGTCCCACCTGCTGGGTTTGGGTACTTTGGCCTGTCTGGAGAGCACAGGCCCAACAGACACTGGCAAAAGCTTGAGGGTTGTTCCTTATAAGTCATACCAACAACAAAAAAGTGGTTATGCTATGCAAGGTCTAGTTTCATTTCATGAGGGTTATCAGTTGTTGCAAGCTCTGCTTAACTTCCCTGAAAACGGAACTCTTCATTTATCAGCCACTCAAGATGCTTCAGAATCATAGAGGCAGAGGAGTGTTGGGTCCTTCTAGCTCAGAACTTTCTGCACTGAAAAAAAAACCAGCTCTTAAGGGGTTCAAATAGGGGTCCCTCCCAGCACTACCTGGAGATGCCAGGGATTGAACCTAAGACCTTCTGCATGCAAAGCAGGTGCTCCTCCAACGCAGCGGTAGGATCAGGAGGCAAAGCAAAATTCTTCAATATTTTTCTCCAAGGCGTCTCTCAAGGAAGCATGTGTAAGGGAGGTAGAAAGAGTTAAACACTAGCAATTGAAGCTTTCTCGTGCACAGATGACTAAAATTCCCTCTTTTTTTATATGAAACTGCTTCCTCTCCCCACTCAGTGATATATTACATTATTTTCTTTATTTATTACAGCAACTGTACACAATTACATAAATGGAAAAGAATGTTGACTAAAATTCTGGAATACTATACTGAATGGGGGAAAAAAGGTTTGAAAAACAAATCCATCATCCCTATTGAACAATGGAATCCTATTATGAAGGAAAACATTCCTTGCAATCAAATTGCAGCTATCTTACAGGCCTGGGCCTCTGGAAGTGTGATTGAAAATCCAGTCTTCTGCTTAAATTGGATAAATAAGCCATAGGGAGACACCTTTTACCGGGTCAGATCCAGCTCAGTATTGTTGACACTGACCGGCAGCAGCTCTCCAGGGTTTGTGGCAGGAGCCTTTCCAAGCTACCTGAGTTTGCCTCGGACCTTTAGGGAACAATGCATGTGAGTTGCCACTAAGTTATAGATGCCCCTAATGACCACAGGAAGTGCCTTATACCTAGTCAGACCATTGGTCCATCTGCCTCAGTATTGTCAACACTGACTGGCAGCGGCTCTCCAGGTTTTCAGACGGGACATTCCTAGCCCTACCCAGAGATATCAAAGATTGAACTTGGAGCTCTTTGCATGCAATGCATGTGCTCTATATACGCTCCCACAGGAAGCTGACACTTATGGTCAGACCATCTGGTTCAATACGGTCTACACACAATAACTAACAATGGCCCTCGAAGGTTTCAGACAGGGGAGCATTCACAGCCCCGTCTGGAGATGCTGGGGACTGAACCTGGGACCTTCTGCACGCAAAGCACATGGTTTTGCCACAGAGCAACATCTCTCTTCCAGTTGCTAAAAACACAGGCAGCATTTCTCCACTCCTGGGCAGAGCTTGTCTGGGATTTGAACCTGGGACTTCCTGCACCCTAAACAAAAATAATACACGTAGGCCAAAAAGCAGGAATGGGGCAAACTAGGGGGTGATGGAAAGAAAAAGATGGGATGGAGGCACAGGGGGAGGGGACACATTTTGTGGTGGCAACTGGGCACGGAATCAGAGCACCATATCACTATAGGTGTAATTTTGGGGCAACGTGGTGATCAGCGCATTCCAGAATCTGCATCTTTAGTCACCGACAAATCCTGGAATTCCAATACTGTACGTATATTTCTCACAAAGTTCGTTTTCTTCCCCTTCTATATATTACTAATTAAGCACCTGAGATTCTCTAGAACCCGTGGTGGGCTTGTGATCCATTTGTAACATACAAAAACTGCTGTGCCACACTCTGCGAGTCTCCATAAGCCTCCCTCATGTAGCCTTCATGCCCACATCTTGTATGCTCAGGGGAAGTGCCTTCCCCAGGCTGTGGTCAAACGCGTCCATATTGTCCTCAACCTCTTCCGCAATCTGCGTCCCGCTCTCCTTTTCCAAGGGGCTTTCTTCCTTCGACAGGGGAAGGTCTTCTGCCAAAGCGCAGTCTCTGGAATTGGAGGCACCCGAAGCATTCAGCAACTGGAATGGCAAGCTGTGGTCCGAAGCGTTACAGATGCTGACGGTGCAACTGACATTGACGTGTGTTCCTCCACTTCCGCATTGCTCTGTTATTAAAAAATAAGAAGGGAAAACCAATTTATAGCTGGCACTTTATTCCATGATAGCTCTCTTTTGTGCATCCTGGTGCATCTTGACTGTGTTGGAGGGGCTGCCATGTGGTTGGTACATATAAGCACACATGGTGGGACTGAAATTTGGTGGCTGAAAGGTGGCTGGATTTTGGAAGAAGGTGTTTGCTGAAATCGCTCCAATAACTGCACAAACGATTACTCCATCTTTCCACCTGGTGCTTTTGAATCTTTACATAGAAACAGAACTTGTATCACCTCTCATAACAGCAGCCCAGGGTTGTACTGCATTGCCAAATCCTAATTTGAATTCAGAAAAACTTCTGTGTTCTGTTTATAATATGGTGTGGGAGGGGCGATCTACCTTGTTAATAATTTGGATTGCTGGTGTTCTAGGGTTTAACAAATTACCTATATTGAAAAGATAGCTCACAGACTAAACGTGTCTAAAGGGCAGAGCTTGAATGACCATTTTTAATATATACAACATGATTTCTTACACAAATATTGAGGCACATGGTGGTTACTCAGTGCCAGCAATACATGCAAATGTCTGGTTTGCTTAAAACTATATAGAACCTTTATTCTCAATAATGACAGAACTCACAGGCGGAGAACACTTTTATTTTTCTATACCTCTGGTTACGTACCTCTGGTTACGAACTTAATTCATTCCAGAGGTCTGTTCTTAACCTGAAACCGTTCTTAACCTGAGGTACCACTTTAGCTAATGGGGCCTCCCGCTGCCACCGTGCCACTGGTGCGCAATTTCTGTTCTCATCCTGAGGTAAAGTTCTTAACCCGAGGTACTACTTCCGGGTTAGCGGAGTCTGTCACCTGAGGTGTTTGTAACCCGAGGTACCACCTTTATTGTTGGTAAGGAGGACACTCTATTGTCCCTTTGGAGCTGCACTGGACCTGTGCACTTTTGTCCTTCCGTGCCGTGACACTTTCTGCTTTATATTTTTGTTTCTTTGTTTACTTTCTTGCTATATTTGCACTTTTCTTTTGTAACTGATCAAGATACCTACTTAAACCACACTATTATTGGGCAACTGATAAATGGAATAAATGAGTACAAGTAGCATGCTCAGGGGAGTTCCTTACTTGAGTTTGCGCAGCTGTGATGCACGCAGGTATTTGATGGAGAAGATCTTTGTTGAGTCCTCTCTGTGTCGGTGCTTAAAGTGCCCTCGCTGCTGACCCCGCTGCTTTTCTCAGAGGCCAGTGGGCTATCTAAAGACCCGCTGCTTGAGGCGGAGACCTGAAGGAGATTCTGCTCCTCCTGCTGCAGAGCGTTGGTGTCCTGATGCCAGTTGGTGGGTGCTTTTTCGGGACATGAAAATGGCTAGAAAGCAATGAAGGACAGAGGTGTCAGAGACACACCGACTTTGTGTTCAAGTAATTGACCATCGGCAGGTGCCCCTGACTGAGTTTTCATTTAAAAAAAAAGTGGGGGGGGGGATATAATTTGATTGGAAGGGCCAAGGAGTTGGGAGAAGGCTTGGACCATACTGAGCTATATGAACCAAGGACTGTGTCCAACTTTTATTCAGAGTAGACCCATTGACATTAATAGAAGTAGATCCATAGGTGCAAGGACGTTGGGATACCCAATGGAGTTTACCCTCCATCTCCCTATGTGCCTCCCTCAATCTGTTATGGGGATTCCCCACAACTCACCAGAGCAGATTTGGGGACAGCAAAGGGAAGGGGTAGGCAAGTTTTGTTGGGCAAGCAAAAAATCCCCTTGCTTGCAAATCTACTTCACTGCATACGGTCCAACGGACCAAAGTTAGTCATCCCCATTAGTTTGATGGGCGTACTCTGAAAAGAGCCAATGTTTGACACAACCCTAACAGTCTGACTTTGTGTAAGGTAGCTTCCTATAACTTCCACTCTCTTCTTCTTAAGAATTTGCCTCAGGAAGGTTTTGATAGTGCTCCAAGGCATTACAGGATACTAAAATGGTTCTACATGAGAAGCACCATGTCAGGGGCATTATGGGTAATTAAAATGGCAGATGCCTCATGGACTCGGTGACCTGGTGCAGTGGGGATTTGCAGAGGCGCACTGGGGCTGCCCACAGATGCTTTCTGTGGCACACAGGGAGGAGCATCCACGCTTGGTATAGTTGGAGATGAAAATACAAGATTATCCTTTATATTGAAAGAGAGGCTGTCACTCACCTGTTTTTCCTTGGCAAAAGGCAGTACGTAAAGGTGGGCTGCCAAAGAGAAAAATCACAAATTAGAAATTAACCTCCCTTCATGCAAAACTAGTTCCTGCAAAAGCCCACAGAGGGATGGATGAATTCGTCAATTTCGGTTTCTCTCGGCTTCTCATTTCTTCCCGTCTTTTAGCTATAAAACAGGGAGCTAGATCCATCTTTCCCCAATCTCTGTGGGCAACTTTGACAGTTGGGCTAGGGCTGCCCACCTGACAATCACCTGATGTCACAATGTAGCCACACAGTACTTTGCAAGCACTGCTATGGTCGCTGGTGGGGAGCTGGCAATCGGAGATCTATGCATTGGAAGATGCCCCAAAGGTGTAGCTCTTGAGACACAATTAGCAGAATACTTCAGCTACCTATGCCAATTAGCATTGCATGTGCCTAGAAAGAGTTATAGGAATTGCCAGTTCATATCATTTAGAAAAACTAACCTATTAGACCCATTCTCGGTAACCAAATTGTTCATAGTAATTCTCCCCTAACCGCTGAAGGAGTCCAACTGGGTCTAAAAGCCTTTGACTAAATTTGATGTTATTCATTGGTCACGTAAGTATTTTGATCAGTCTCAGACATAAACAGAACAGGTTTGTGATTTCTTTGTGATTTTCTCTGTTTCAACTGCATGCTTATGTTTCCATATCGCGTTAAAGTTGTGTTTTATTTTCTTATAATATTTAGAAACTTTTTTTTTTCCTACCCAACTTATGTTCCTTTTGTTCCTACCCAACTTTTGTTCCTACCCAACTTAAATCTTTGAGTCTTGGTTTATATCGTGGGGATAGAGCATCCTTTTATCATGTTGCACAATTACTAAGAGAACATCTGTTCTTATCCATTGGGCTGCCTGGTTTTCTGTGCTCCAAATTCCAAGAATCTGGAGCTGTCCAGCAACATCCGTTGTCATTTATTGGAAGCTGGTGTGTTCACTGCCGCTGGGAGCATAGCCAAGATGCCGATCTCATTCTTTTCTCTGATTTCCGGCTAAGAGCTCTTGCAACTTAGAACAATATAACACTGTCCCCTCCAGAAAGTTGGGAAAGAGAGAAAGCTGGGGTGGCAGGCAGGCAGAGTATTCCAAAGCTATGTAAGTAAACTCTGGTAAGATCACTGACACATAGGATTGTACAGTTGGAAGGTACCCCAACGATTGTATAGTCCAGCCACTTGCAATGCAATAATAGGACAGAAGAGTCTAGTGGAAAGCAAGCAACAGAGAGGACTGGAAACACGGGCATGAGAGAATACTGTACTAGGGGTATAAAGAGTTGAACTGTATAATGGAAGACAGGAGAGAACCTGCTGTATACAAAACAAAACAAACAAAATGGGGGCTTATAATGAAAGAGAGGACAATGGAGGACTTTGAATATGTTCCCCACCAGGGGGAGCTCTGAGTGCAAGAGACCACCAGGGGTTCTGAGGATTTCTTAATCAGGGACGCAGCAGCCATGATGTGGTTTAGTTATTTCCTCAGCAGTTCTTCACACGCCTCACCTTTTTTCCTCAGAACAAAGCAGGCACAAGTCCCTCCGATCAGTGCAAATATGGCACACGCTACTCCGGCCACCAAACCTGGGAAAACAAACGATGACAATGCTAGGAACCCCAATGCAAAACCCAGAAAAACACAACTTCCAACGCTTCCAATTTCCGTCTGGAAAACACTAGGGTTTTAAGATATCACATTTCTGGAAACTTTGAAGTGTACTGGGTGAGGGGGAAGTCAGTTACAAAAATATAAATGATGGGAGAAATCGAATTTTATTCCACCTTATCAAACCTAGACTGGACTTCAGGAAGGAACTAAATCTGGGTCCTCAAAATTAGCCAGGGTGAAATGTCTTTTTGTCATTCTGTTGTGGATGACATGTAATAATAATAATAATAATAATAGTGGTAGTAGTAGCAACCCTTAACGTTGTTTTTTTACTGCACTTCTAAGTGCTCAAAGCACCCAACGTGTTATCTAGCTGTGATCTTTTATTTCTTCGATTTCCTAACCAGCCTTCCCAGGGCAGGTTTACAGCAATACAGTTATAAAAGCAGTTATGCAATCAAATGGTTATGAAACCAAGTACAACAGTCCCAACCAAAACAAGAGCAGGGGTTCTGGATTTCGACAAAAGTGATGGGTCCCCAAAACAAAACTCCTTAACAGTGAAAGAGCAGAGTGAAGAGGTACAGCTGTAACACATGGCAAAAGCTGGATGCTCCTCTGTAGGGAAGGAGTTTGCCTTTAGGGGCTGCCACAGAGAAGGCCCCCATCTTGGGCTACCTTTCCCCACATTCCTGATCATGGCAGCACTACTAAGAGAGCCCCCTCTGCAGATCTTAACATCCAAGAGGACCCTTAGGGATGGAGGCAGAAGTCCTACACGGCAAAGTTTGCAAACTTGTTCTTTTCTTCATGGGCCATTTGAAAATTGATGAGGGCCATGACGGACCATATAATGTTATTTTTCTGCCCCGGGTAGCAATTGTAATGTGTTGTGCTGTAGTCTTTCCTTGCTTCATGTCCTTATTTTCATTTATTTGCTTCCTCCTGCTAATCCTAATCCTTCCCAAGGAAGGATCCAAAGGGTCATTTAGCCTCAGCAATGCAGGAGTCACAGAATCCCTGACAGATAACCCTCCAAACTCTGCTTAAAAACCTCCAACCGAGAACCCACCACCTTCCTAGGTAGTCTGTTATTACACAGAAACATAGTATTGTAGAGTCATAAAAGGCCCTGAGGATCATCTAGTCCAACCCCCCCCCCCTGCAATGCAGGAATATGCAGCTGACCCATGCGGGGATCGAACCGCAACCTTGGCGCTATCAGCACCATGGTTTAGCCAGCTGAGCTGTCCAGGCTGCTGCATTGTTTGAGATGCATTCCTTTGATGCAAGCTGCTTTGAGCATGATTTTCTTTGTGGGGGGGAAACTATGAACAAACTACAAACGAGCGAGTCCATCCCGACCCCTGCCTGGAAATTGCAACTATTGAACCTGAGACCTGGCACTGTGGCGCTGTGTCCCCCTCTCTAAAAGAGGAACATGAGCCCAGCTCACTCTGTACACTGCCTAGGTAAAGGTACCCCTGACCACTAGGTCCAGTCGTGACCGACTCTGGGGTTGTGCGCTCATCTCACTCTATAAGCCGAGGGAGCTGGCGTTTGTCCACAGACAGCTTCCGGGTCATGTGGTCAGCATGACAAGGCTGCTTCTGGTGAACCAGAGCAGCACACAGAAACGCCGTTTACCTTCCCGCCAGAGTGGTACCTATTTATCTACTTGCACTTCGTGCTTTCGAACTGCTAGGTTGGCAGGAGCAGGGACCGAGCAATGGGAGCTCACTCCGTAGCGGGGATTCAAACCGCCGACCTTCTGATCGGCAAGTCCTAGGCTCTGTGGTTTAACCCACAGCGCCACCCGCGTCCCACACTGCCTAGAAGTTAATTCCCCCACCCCCCACAATGCTCACCAGCAATTTGAGACATGTCTGCTGGAGGCTGTTGCCGAACCTCCTGCGTCTTCGCTGTCGGACTTCTGGTGACCAAACGATTCTTTGCGGTGACTGTGCTGCGCAGAGGAGTTGCCACGGTGCCCACGGGCACATCGAGATTGCTTCTGGTGACCAAACGATTCTTTGCGGTGACTGTGGTGCGCAGAGGAGTTGCCATGGTGCCCACGGGCACACCGAGATCGCTGCAAACTGCATCATGGGTGCTGTTTCCGGGAGTGATTTCTGATTCACAACTGTGAGGAGCCAAAAAAAATGGGAGAAGGAAAGTGAAAAATCCAGCAAGAACCAGGAAAGTGTACGCTTATGACAGTTAAACCAATCATAGAATTGCAGAGAAGAATGGCAAACCAAGCTGCTGGATTATACTGAAATGGCAAACTGACCGGAAAGCTCAGGAACCAAGAGGACCAAAACTTTATAAAGAATGGGAAAAAATTATAATTTACTTGAGAGACCACTGTAAGCAGATGAAAACATTAGCAGGATTCCAATAACACCTGTAATGTAGAAAATACTATGGACAAAATGGAGAGACATAAATTTGGGTGATGAAATAATATGCAGTTGATAATATTTTTTGATAATAGGGCACATGGATGAGAAGGTGGGAAGTCTAGAGATTCGGAGAAATCTCTACACATGGATTTGTATTTTGTATTGTTATAATTCTACACTTGTAAAATCAAATAAAAATTATTTCGGGGGGGGGGGGGGGGAGAGAATTGTAGAATTGGAAGGCACCCAAAGGATCATCTTATCCAACCCTCTGGAACCACAGCTAATATTTTTAAAATACGTAATACTAAACTTTAAGGCAGCAACTAATGAGGACTAAGGTCACTGGTACAGCAGCTGTTTTGCAGCCAGAACATCCCAGGACCCAGTCTTCCCAAACCTGGAATTATTATGATTAAAATCTGTGTATCGCCCTTCATCCAGGGATCACTGGGCAGTTCACAACATAAAAACACAAAACAAGAACTCAAAATACATTTTAAAAAGCTAAAAACAAACACATTAAAAAGACCATATAATGTTTAATCAGCCAAAGGCCTGGTTATAGAGGAATGTGTGTGCGTGTATTCTTAAAGATCACTTGGGTTTTGCATTGCCAGTATTTAAGGTCTAAGAAGCATCTGTGTACTCCATTACCACGAAAACCCGCTTCAACTTTAAAGGAAGAAGCAGGACTGCTAGCATCCTTTGCAAGGCTGCCACCTGTGTATCTGCATATTTGGTGGAGAGATGGGGCAACTTACATCCTGTGAGGCCTGCAGGAGGCGCTGTAGGACTCCACATCTGAAAATGTGCCTGGACCGCAGGGCACACATTCTACATCCGTCTTTTCTGTGCCTACAAACAAACAAACAGACATTTTCAAAGAGTTCTGGTTAGTCATGTCCACAGAAACATGAGAGTAGCTGGTACCCTGAGGCCTAATTCAGGAGCGATCCTGCACGACCACTGTTGCGGCGGTGCCTAAGAACTCTTTTTGGACACTTTGGGTGTTGCAAAGTAACCTATAAGCTTCCCAAAGATGTTTCTTTGTGTGAAGTTTAGCATTTCTTTGCCTGAGCTGCACAGACGTTTTACTGGCTCTTTGCCACGCTCCAAATCTCTCCCTGCATTATCGGCCACTGCCCTTTCCCGTCCCTGTGTAAACTTCCCCTTCCTGCCAGTGAACTTTGCACAACAACAAAACCTCCTACAACATGCAGGTCAGAGATTGCGCTCCTTCGTGTTCCCAGACTGCTCTGGCTCGGCTTCCTTGGCTTCCTGGCGCCTCATTCCTACCTGACTTGCTACCTGCCTCTCTCTGTATCTGCCTTGATTGCCTTTCAGGAATTGAGCTATGGAAGAGCCATAGCTCAGGGGCAGAGAATCTGCTTTGCATGCAGAAGGTCCCAGGTTCAGTTTTACAGAAAGAAGGTCAGGAGGTTTTAGGTCATGTGGGTACAGCAACAGCATTTACACCCTGATATATTTCATGCAGGGATGGGGAAGCCTATGCCCTTTGAGAAGTTGCTGGCCTATAACCCCCATCATTTATTTATTTATAAACATATTCAAATATCGCTGAATCAAATATTATATATATATATATATATATGTGTGTGTGTGTGTGTGTGTGTACACACACACACTCACACACACACACACACACACAATCACAGCAGTTTACAACGATATAAAAAAACCATAAACCGTACAACCAACCCCCCCCACCAAAAAACCCATAAAATCATAAAAAATTAAAAGTAAAAAGAATTTTTTAAAACAAACATCAGTAGACTGTTGCGCTGGGGAATGTACTCTTAATTGCCTGGATAGGCCTGGCAAAATAAAAGTTTTCAGCAGGCATTTGGCCCAGAAGGCACTTGCTGAATCTCTAGTGGCAGGGTATTCCACAGGACCGTGAAAACAACACTTAAAGGCATTTTCTCAATGCCGTCAAATGAGTCTCACCAACTCTGGGAACAACCAGAGGCGCTGGCCATCGGCCATGCTGGTTGGGGCTGGTGGCAGATGTAGTCCCTAAAGGCCATCAATTTCCTATCTCGAGTCACACCGAAGCCAGAGGTTCACATACATGCCTCTCCATTCTCCATCCAGGTTAGAGTGTTGGACTGCAACCTGGAAGACCAGGGTTCAAATCCACGCCCAGCCATGAAGCTTGCTGGGTGGACGTGGCCCCAGTGTCTTAGCCTAACCTATCTCACAGGGCTGTTGTGATGATAAATTGGAGGACCACATGCACCAATAACACTAATAGGGACAGATTCCAGCCAGGCAAAAGCCCTCGAGGAGGGTGCAGAGCAGGGTTGGTGAGGGACGTGGCCCAAGGAGGGGCTTGAAGGCCATTTTGAGAGGTCTAGGGGGCTGCACTCTGCCTGTTGGCCTGAGGTCCCCCCACCTGCTGCTTTGAGACACCAGAAGACCCTTGTTTTTGTGTCTCTACCATCACCATTTGACCCCTAGGGAGAGAGAAAGAAAAGATTTACCTTGTTTTGCGACTCCAAAGCCTTTTTGGCATTGCTGGTATAACTTGCACCATAAGCAGGCGCCTGAATGGGCCAGCTGGCAGAAGTGATGAGGAGGACACTGGCACGATCTGTCTTGCATCCGAGTGCACTCCCTTGTTTGAACCAATCCTAATTTCAGGGGGGAAATATAAGACATTAGGGGGCTGTAGAATGGCAGAAGCCCAAGTCCTTGCTGTAAGAAGCTAATACAGTGGCACCTCGGGTTACATTCGCTTCAGGTTACAGACTCCACTAACCCAGAAATAGTACCTCGGGTTAAGAACTTTGCTTCAGGATGAGAACAGAAATTGTGCAGCAGCGGCAGCAGGAGGCCCCATTAGCTAAAGTGGTGCTTCAGGTTAAGAACAGTTTCAGGTTAAGAACAGACCTCCGGAACGAATTAAGTACTTAACCTGAGGTACCACTGTACTCAAATGCTTGGAGATTGGGGAGGAGGTGGTGGGCGAGAGGGACCGTCCTCTTGTAGGGATTACAGGATTTGACTTAATTTGGTGGGAGTCAGGTAGTGGCATTTTATGGGCTCTGTGGAGGCCCTCGATTCTTTCCCTAGCTCAGTGATGGAGCTTCTGTTTTGCATGCAGAAGGTCACAGGTTCGATTCCTGGTATCTCCAAATAGGGCTGAGAGAGAGACCCCTGTCTGAAATCCTAGCAAGCCACTTTCAGTTAGTAGAGGCAATGTCAAGATAGATGGACCACTGGGCTGACTTGGTATAAGGCAATTTGCTATACTAAATATATCCCTGCTGAAATATGAGAGGCCTCGGTGTACAGTGGTACCTCAGATTATAGACGCTTCAGGTTACAGACTCTGCTAACCCAGAAATAATACCTCGGGTTAATAACTTTGCTTCAGGATGAGAACAGAAATCATGCTCTGGCGGTGCGGTGGCAGTGGGAGGCCCCATTAGCTTAAGTGGTGCTCCAGGTTAAGAACACTTTCAGGTTAAGAACGGACCTCCAGAACGAATTAAGTTCTTAACCTGAGGTACCACTGTATGTCTGATCTAAAACTTTTGCAAGCACAAACAGTATTGAAAGCAGGTTTGCATCTAACTGCCCCAATACCATCATGGGTGCAAATCACTGCAAATGCATGACAAAAATGGTGTCTGGAAGGGGGCCCATAAGCATAAGGGACTTGTGTTGCATTATCACCTTCCACCTTCAGGGCCCTCACATTCAGGCTAGCAAGCTCCAGTGAGCTCAACATACCTGTTTTGCATGATGGCGAACAGCTGAAACAGCGTTCAGCCTCGCTCCAGACTTCTGTATACGTCCCCTCATCACACGCTCCGCACTTCGTGTCAGCGTTCTCAGTGCACTTTTCAAGCACACGGGAACCTGCAATGCAAACAAGGGAAATATATTTGTCAGAGGATGAGGCTAGCAACGGAAATGGTTTTAATTCCACTGTAAGAGGAATTAAAAAGGGAGCCTCCAAATATCACTTGGCATAGTCCTTTGTCAAGATTCTCCTACAACATTCCAGTAAAGCCCTCCTGTACCTTTGATTAGTAGATTCTTTCTTGAGGCTTCAGGTGCTGCAATCAGTTCTGTTTGCTCAAAGGCATTTCTTAATTCTTATAGGAATAGTCAGTTCCTATTACATGGGGGGGGGGTTGGTAATTAATTTCCAATTCACAACCCAAACAACAATTCATTTTTGAATTTTGAATTTTTATGCTTGCAGTTTTGTAATGTCACAGTTGCACTGTTTAGAACAACAGTTCTGGAAACTAATAAATTGACCTCAATGCCCCACTCCCCAGCAGAAAACAGGCGTGGTTTTATTGAGATGCAATTGAGGACCAGTTCAGCAATGCCATGCGATGAACATCAAACCAGGAGGAAGCTTCTAACAAAAGGTACACCATCACCTCTAAAAGCCCCATAGGTGCTTTGCCAGGCTGCACTGGGCTAGCAATGCAATTGCATTCAAAGTCTGAAAAATCACCATGGACCAAGTCTTTAAATGATGGAGGGCAACACAGAAGGTATGGAGATGCAGCAATGTGCTCTGCAACAGGGCATCATCTTTGCATGCAGGAGATCCCAAATTCAATCTGTGGCACTTCCAGTTATAAGGACCTCTGCCTGGTCATTCTGTTTGGTTATGTCAAAGGTCTGGTCCTAGCAGATTAGCGGGAAATGGCTAGATATTTATTAGCTGTTGCTGATATAACAATCTGCTATAGCTGAAAATAGATGAAGACTCTTGACTTTAGTGGGCAGTGTAGCCAACTAGGTTCTACTCAGAGTACAGCCACAGAAATTAATGCAGCTAAGTTAGCCATGCCCAGTAATTTCAATGCACCTACTCTGAGGAGGATTAACATTGAATGCAACCCTGAGTAAATAAAATTCCAAAAATACAACAGACTCGACAAGAATGCATTCTAAACAATATAGCCCAGATATAGTAAAGGTAAAGGGACCCCTGACCATTAGGTCCAGTCATGACCGACTCTGGGGTTGCGGTACCCATCTCGCTTTATTGGCTGAGGGAGCTGGCGTATAGCTTCCGGGTCATGTGGCCAGCATGTCTAAGCCGCTTCTGGCGAACCAGAGCAGCGCACGGAAAAGCTGTTCACCTTCCCGCCGGAGCGGTACCTATTTATCTACTTGCACTTTGATGTGCTTTTGAACTGCTAGGTTGGCAGGAGCTGGGACCGAGCAACGGGAGCTCACCCCGTCGCAGGGATTCGAACCACCGACCTTCTGATCAGCAAGTTCTAGGCTCTGTGGTTTAACCCACAGCGCCACCCGCGTCCCTTTATATCCCAGATATAGATGTGCAATATAACTGGAAATATACTCTTTGTAATCTTATAATTTTCTCCTCGTTACTACTATTGGCTTATTTTGCTGCTATTATATTTTGATGGTGGTTGTACCTTTATGCATTAAAACGGTAAATAATTTGAAAAGGGACCTCTGCCTAGAATCCCAAGGAGCTGTTGACAGTCAGCATGGAGACCCTAAAAGGACTGGATCTGTTCTGAGCATTTGCTATGTCACGCTTTTTCCACCACTGCTGCCCCTTCTATTTCTGTTTCATTTTAATGGGGGTTAAGGATAAGAGGGCTAGAGCCACTTTTAATGTTTATGCAGCATTGTTTTAACACAGCGAAAGCCACTTTGCAAGCTTTTCTTAAAATAAAATAAAAATTACTAAGAAGGCTGAATAAATTCAGTTTTAAATGAATGTACCCCCCCCCCCCAGGGTACAGTCAAGTCAGTTGATTCAGGATTCACTTGAAAACATTACATCAGTGGATTGGAATTAGAAGCCGTGCTTCCCAGAATCCAGAAAGACTGCAACATACTGTGAAAAACACCGCTGTTTTTGACCTCTGTGTCAGGGCTGGCTCTACCACTAGGGAGAGTGAGACATTGGCTTTGGGCAGCTGATACTAGGGGCTGTGGCACCCTTATTTCTAAGACAGCCTGCCCTGTAGCCCCTAAAATAATCTGTTGCATTCTAGAGAAGGGCACTGTCACCAGCACTGAAACAAATATTAGCTGCTATTTGGTTGAATTCTCTATATGGAATCGATGAGGAGGGTGGGTCTTTCATGGGCTGCAAGGTTTTCTTGGGCTACCTGTGCTATGTAGCAAACTGACTGAAAACTACACTTTCCTGATGGGAATTGTAGTCCAGAACTTACGGAGATCCTCTGGGATGAATGAGGCTGGCACAGACAGTACTTCCTGTAACATGGACCAATACTGCAGCTCAGAATAGGGCAAGCTTCTTACATTCTGTAGATCAGTGTGCATTTAATAGACTCTTTAGCGATCAGCGGAGCATATTTTTTCAATATGCAATGGCTCACAGACTTTGCCATACACGCATTTATAAAAATCACACTTCCTTTTGTTTTTTTGTTTTTCTGGGTTAAGGGAACGTTCATATGGCAGAAGCTCACTGTAAACAGGAGGCTTTGCCCTTTAACTTCTCTTTTGAGTTCTCCTTTGAGAGCTTTCTGGAAGACACACTTCTGGTCACTGATTCCCCTGCAACACAGGAAACCCAGCTAATTTGCTGGACATTCACCACTTTGCAAAGCTCGCTCTCTTCCCCTGCGCGCTGGTTTCCTGCTTGTTCAGCCAAATTTTGGCAACTGGGGGGGGGGGAGGGCAAAGACTTGCTTCTGTCGTAGAGTGCACATGGCCCAGAGTTTTGAAAAACTGGGTGGCAGGGGAGAGAACAGCTGGATGGAAGTTAGGGACCCCTGGTGGAAGTTAGGGACTGGGCAGAGGAGGAGGAATGGTGGAGACCGCCTCCCCAGCCGGACCCTTCCAGAGAAGAAGAAGACAGTTCAGAATTACAACAGGGGTTTGCGGGAGGTCACAGCTTGGAGGAAGATGAGGGGGAAAGTTGGGAAATAATGGGAGAGGAGGAGGAGAAGGAGGCAGAGCAGGAGCAGCTGGCTGACATGTTATCACTAGAAAGCATTCCAGACCCACCATCTCCCAGAACCCGGCGAACCTTAAAAGTAGGAGAGCAAAGAACTCAGAGACTGAGGGCCCTAAGTGGCCACCGTAAAGGGGGTGGGTGGGTGCTGTTGATGAATAAGGAAGTGGAAGAAAAGGCACAAAAGAACAGTGGCAAGGGAAATTGATGGACTATGCAGAACTGGCGAAACTAACATACAAACTGTGAGACAAGGACAACTGTGGCTTTAAAGAAGAATGGGAACTTTTTACAAATTACTTTAAAAAACAACAAAATGAATGGGACTCCTTGGCAAGTTTTGAATAAACATACGCAAATTTATTATTGTTAACATGATAGATAGATTATTTAAGGTTTTTTACAATTTTATACTATGCAGAGAATAATACGTGTTGAAAAACCAGAGAGAGGAACTGAGGGAAGTCTGGGGGATAGGGGGTGGAAGGAGGGTTTTTTTCAGGGAGGGGGGAGGGGGGAAATGGCGGGGGAATGAAGATGATATGTTTTTGATTTGTTATGTTGAAATTCTTAATAAAAACTATTTTTTTTAATAAAAAAAAGGAAGTGGAAGAAAAGGGGGGTGGAGATTTACTCGGGACAACACCACTATTTGAAGAGGCTGCATTCTCAAGCCTCTCTTTGTAAATATTGAATAGAAAGAAGGTGGTAATGACTTTTCCTTGTCTTATAAGTTCCTGGCGACCTTCCATGGGGGTTGGTTCTCCTGCTGCCTGACACCTGGAGTTTCTTCATATTGTACAGGGAGGGCCAGTGGTGGCTGGTGCCCACTGGGACAGACTGCAGGGAGATCAACAACTGCTGGAGCCAGAAGAAATGATGGGAAGAGACAACTAACTGCACCTTTGCCTGCCTCCCGCTCCTCTTCCTCCTTCCTGCAAGGGCAACACTGAGACTATGGAGGAGGAAGCTGACAGACAGGGCCACTTCCTGGACTGGCTGTAAGAAAGAAGAGCAGTTGGGCTCAGAGGAGATTGAGGCTGAGCTTCATGGGGCTCCATTTGCCCTGGTGGACAAACTCCACCAACACACCCATTTCCTATTCAGATGCCCATGAGCTGGATGAATGCATCAGCTTAATGTTTAGGACTGACTGCAAACACATTACCTGGAGGGCACAAGCTGCACCATTTACGGATGGCTTCGTCATATCGCGCCGTGCTTGGATTGTGGTACTGGTTCTGATTCTGGGGGGTGTACGGTAGTGAGGACACCTGCAGAGATCAAGAGAGAAAATAGGTCTTGAGTGGAGAGAAAGCTTGAGTTTGGCCATCACTACCCTGAGATCTGTGGGACGTGGGTGGCGCTGTGGGTTAAACTTGCCGATCAGAAGGTCGGCAGTTCGAATCCCCACGACAGGGTGAGCTCCCGTTGCCCGGTCCCTGCTCCTGCCCACCTAGCAGTTCGAAAGCACGTCAGAGTGCAAGTAGATAAATAGGTACCGCTCTGGCGGGAAGGTAAACGATGTTTCCATGCACTGCTCTGGTTCACCAGAAGCGGCTTAGTCATGCTGGCCACATGACCCGGAAGCTGTACGCCGGCTCCCTTGGCCAATAAAGCGAGATGAGCGCCGCAACCCCAGAGTTGGTCAGGACTGGACCTAATGGTCAGGGGTCCCTTTACCTTTACCCTGAGCTCCTCAGGAAAGGGTGAGACACTGATTAGGGGCAAAGGAACAAGAGATAGCAAATCCAGTCCTAGTTCACTCTTGAGCAGAACCAATGTGTGATCCAAGCAGACCAAGGTTTAACTAGTATTTCAGCCACAGTGGTGTCATGGTGAATCTCGAAGCGCAGGAGTTCATCATGACAGCGTCCAGAGCCCAGGCAACTGGTTCCAACAACCTCGAAGCCAGTGTTTCTCAAACCTGGGGGTCTAGCTGTTTTGGGACTACAACTCCCATCACCCCCAGTTAGCAGGACCAGTGGTCAGCGATGATGGGAATTGTAGTCCGAACACAACCCAAGTTTGGGAAACCCTGCTCTAAGCTGAAATCCAGGGGCTTTGATTTGGAGAAAAGTTGGTGTTCTCTCCAGATGGCATTATACACAGGATTTCAGGGCCAACCATGTGGATGTGCTGGCAGATTAACGAGGGAGCTGATCTGTGCCGCCACTGACCAGGCGACCACAGCAGCATGGGAATGAAGTGGCCTTGGGCTCTGGGGCAAACTCATCACTGGCGCCAAAGCTTCCTAATGTAGGAGTCAACATAGAAGGGGTCAGTACAACGCCTTGAAATCAATAACTCCGCTGAAGGGCATCCAAGTGTGCAGCTGTGTGGGGAATGAGCAACTCCACAGGCTGCTGTTTCTTATGGGCACAACAAATAGGTACTCTGGAGTATCTTGTGCGTATGAGTTTCCTGCTGTTAGAAACGATGGTTCGGAAATAGTTGACGGCACAATATGCAGAGCAGAGGGTATGAGAAGAAGAGATTCATTACATGCAGGGTGGATAAAAATCAATGGTTTCTTAAAAAATAAAATTAAATCAGATGTTTAAAATTTAAATTGGATTTTTAAAATAAAATGCTTTTGGAGGGGGGGGGGGAATCTTTCTAGTTTTCTATTTAAGTTACATTATAGTCCAAAGGCTATTCATCAGGAAATAAGGATTTGCTTTAAGTGTTTCACGTGTACTAAAACTCAGTCGAAAATAATTGTTTGTTAACATCAGTTAACAAACATGGATACATACGCTATTAAGTTATTGTTTGAGTTAAATAAATTGTTTAAATTGCTATTAAGGAAATGATTGTTTTTCTCCTTCCAATAAAGTACAGCAGAAAAGTTGTCCAAATATAAACAGTTAGTTTATTATCCTTACAATAATTTCATAATTATCTGTCTCTGTATTTCCAATAGTATAACCAAATCAGTAATTTTGGATATAACTGTAAAAACTATTCTGAAAATTTATTATTCCAAAAATGAAACCTTTATCTGGTTGCAAATATTAAGTTTATACCAGCAAAAATGAGTCTTTCTGTAAAAAAGAAATTTTTTTTAAATCAAGACTTACTGACTAGTGATTTAAATTGATTGGATTTAAATAAAATCCACCCTGATTGCATGCCAAAGTGGCTTCTAACTGGTTGTCCCACCCACACCCACCCTGCCACCGCCAAAAACCTAGAAACCCAGCAGCTCAATGGTAGAACTTCAGGTTCCAAGTTCAATCCCTGGTATCTCCATGTAGGACTCCCTGTCTGAGACCTTAGAGAGCTAATCAGGAGGCATTTCACAGAAAGGCGATGAACACACGCCTGCTTCTCTCTTGATTCCGCCTTGCCTTGGAAGAAGGGCTGCAGCTCAGTAGCAGAGCACTGCTTTGCATGGAGAAATCCCAGGTTCAATCCCTGGCGTCTCCAGGTGGCGCTGTGGTCTAAACCACTGAGCCTCTTGGGCTTGCCGATCAGAAGGTTGGTGGTTCGAATCCCCGCGATGGGGTGAGCTCCTGTTGCTCTGTCCCAGCTCCTGCCAACCTAGCAGTTCGAAAGCACACCAGTGCTAGTAGATAAATAGGTACCACTGTGGCGGGAAGGTAGATGGCATTTTCGTGCACTCTGGTTTCCATCATGGTGTCCCATTGCACCAGAAGCAGTTTAGTCATGCTGGCCACATGACCCGGAAAGCTGTCTGTGGACAAATGCTGGCTCCCTTAGCCTGAAAGCGAGATGAGCGCCGCAACACCACAGTTGCCTTTGACTGGGCTTAATCATCCAGAGGTCCTTTACCTTTACCGTTACCTATCTCCAGGTAGAATTGGGAGAGAGAGGCCCCTGCCTGAAATTCTAGGGTAGACACTGCCAGTCAGTGTAGACAATACTGAGGTAAATGAGCCGCTGTTCTGACTTGGTACAAGCCAGCTTCCTGTATACCTATCTGGGCCAATTACCACACTAATAAAATGTGCAAACATAATCTGCAGGGAGATAATAAGAGAAATCAGAAGTAGGAACAAAAGGTGGAACAGGCCAAAATCAAGAGCAGCCTTCCTCCATGCTTTACTGTAAACCCCACAGTGACTTGACTAAGTTTGTTCTTTGGGAGCCAAGATAAACATCTGCACTGAAAGGGAAGTGTCATTTTAGTACACAGGGAAAATGTTTCAATTACTTCTCTGACAGGCATTTAACAGCATTCAGAACTAAGAACTCTCTCTAAGTGGGCTATGGGCCAATAAAAAAAAATAAGCTAGCAACAATCCAGTTACTTCTTTTCCTTTTCCTTTTTAATGTGTTTAAGTTGGCGCTTTGAGGAACAAGGAGCAAGACACCAATACAGTTCTGGGTGTTAGACCCCTGAAAAAACCCCAGGAAGGAATGATTGCATGTCTGGTTTGGGCTGTTGCTGACTTTGGTTTAAGCTTGAAACCAGAAATAGTTTGGAGCAGAGGGGCTTGCTCTCGGTTCAAAGAACTTATAAAGAATTGCCGGCTGAGCTGAGACAGTGCTGGCCACATGAAACATCACAATGCATATCAGAGTCTGCCTTGTGCATTTCATGACATTTAGGAAAGTTTTAACACCGGAGAGAATTTGAAAAAAGAGGACAAACTTGAATTCCATTTGAGAAGAAGACTGGCAGCTGCAATAGATCAACCTAAGGACCTAAGAGCCTGCAGGATCAGGCCAATAGCCCATCTAGTCCAGTCCTGTTCTCAAAGTCGTGGCCAGATGCCTGTGGGTAACTCGCAAGCAGCACCCAAGCAGAAGAGCACCTGTCACTCCTGTGGTTTCCAGGAATTGGTGTTCAAAAGCATTTCTGCCTCCAGCTGAGGAGGCAAAGCATAGCCATTATGGCCAGTGGCCATCAATAGGCCTTCTTCTCCATGAATGTGTCTGGTCTTCCTTTAAGGCCACTCACGTTGGTGTCCATCACTGCCTCCTGTTCTGGACTTTCACTATGCTCTGTGTGAAGTAAAGGTAAAGGGACCCCTGACCATTAGGTCCAGTCGTGATCGACTCTGGGGTTGCGACGCTCATCTCGCTTTATTGGCCGAGGGAGCCGGCATACAGCTTCTGGGTCATGTGGCCAGCATGACTAAGCCGCTTCTGGTGAACCAGAGCAGCATACAGAAACGCTGTTTACCTTCTTGCCGGAGCGGTACCTATTTATCTACGTGCACTTTGACGTGCTTTCGAACTGCTAGGTTGGCAGGACCAGGGACCGAACAATGGGAGCTCACCCCATCTCAGGGATTCAAACCGCCGACCTTCTGATCGGCAAGTCCTAGGCTCTGTGGTTTAACCCACAGCACCACCCGCGTCTTTACTGTATACTTTACTGTATACTGTCTTAAACCTTCCACCATTCAGTTTCATGGCATAAGTCTGAGAAACCTAAGCAGATGAAGCAATAGGCTAAGAGCCCATGGAGCAATTTAGTATGATGGTCCTACCACTTGGCTGCTTTCTAGGGGCAAAGGTGGTCTAAACCACTGAGCCTCTTGGGCTTGCCAATCAGAAGGTCAGCGGTTTGAATCCCTGTGCGCGATGGAGTGAGCTCCTGTTGCTCTGTCCCAGTTCCTGCCAACCTAGCAGTTCTAAAGCACACCAGTGCAAGTAGGTAAGTAGGTACCACTGCGGTGGGAAGGTGTCCCGTTGCACCAGAAGCGGTTTAGTCATGCTGCCTACATGACCCGGAAAACTGTCTATGGATAAACGCTGGCTCCCTAGGCCTTAAAGCAAGATGAGCGTTGCAACCCCATAGTCACCTTTGACTGGACTTAACCATCCAAAGGTCCTTTACCTTTTTTACCTAGGGGCAGTGTCGCCTACTGGTGTTCAAGGTGGTTGGCATGTGAACATCTAAGGGGGTAATTTCACTGCAGGGAAGTGGAAGAAGTGTCATGGTTTGATCCTGGAGAAGAGAAGGCTGAGAAACCATCTTCAGATAGTTGAACAGCTGCCACATGGAGCAAGCTTGCTTTCTGCTGCTCCAGCAGGTAGGACCCAAACCAATGGATTCAGATTATAAGAAAAGAGACTTGGAACTGAACATTAGGAAGAACCTCTTGATGGTAAGAGCTGTTCAACAGTGGCATGGAATACCTCGGAAAGTGGTGGACTCTCCTTCCTTGGAGGTTTTTAAGCAGAGATTGGATGACCATCTGTCAGTGATCCTTGAGGTGTGATTCCTGCATTGCAGGGGGTTGAGTTTAATGACCCTTGAGTTACCTCTACATTGCTGCAATTCTAAATGCATAGTGCATAGAGGGCCTTAACTGGATACAACCTTTAAAAATGATTCCACATAAAAAATAATAACAGTTCCAACAGAGATGCAAAGTGGGATGGAGATACCCACTTTCAAAGCCCTGTTGAAATTGATGGCAATGATATTAATTGATGATGATGACGACGATAATGAAAATTCACATTTCCTAACTGCATGGCTCAGCAACTCCAACAAGCGTCACTCAGGAAAATGCAGCAAGCAATAGAAAAACCGCAAGGCTTGCAACTGTGAACAGACATTATTTAAGACATCGAAAACAGGGCAGCTTGGCGTGGGGGTGGGGCACGTCGCAAGGGAAGAGGTTTACAGCTGCCTGAACTATTTTTAGGCCAATCTGTTTGTGGTTTGCACAGAACACACAAGATCAAGGTCCACTGCAAAATTAAAAGTCAAATTAAAAGTCAACCTCATTCAGCAGTGTAGCTCCTAATCTAGAAATCTTCCATTCAAGAACAAAGATAAAGATAAAGCAGACCGCATTAAATAAATGCATTTGAGTGATGTGGCTGAGGTTTTCCAGAATGTACTTATCTTCTGCATGGTAGATAAACAGGGCCGAAAGGAAGATCACTGACACCACAAAGAATCATGTCACAAGAATTAGCAGAAAGTTGGGTTTGGCCCATCATTGAGCTACTGGCCCATTTGTGGTGGACCATCTCACAAGTGGTGGTTAGATTTCTTGCCAAGGATACTAGTCTAATTTGAATAGCTCTGTTCCACATTCCTTATGTTCTTACTAAGCCAAGCTGCAAACTCAGGATTACTCAATGCCTATTGATTTTCCCTTCGCTATTAGGAGAGCCCTAACCATGCTTTCTAGCCTTGAGCTGCTTGGCAAGAACAAGCCATGGTTTACCAGTTTTGATGAAACATTAAACTACAGCTGCCCCGTGCAGAAAGGGAGGATTCACTGCATGCAAAGGGAAAGGGGAGAATTGGAGTCCTTGAGATGCACTGATGTAGCAGCAAGCCATGGTTTGGCATTATTGTCAGGATCAGCCCTGTACCTGAAACTGAATCTCTTCATCGTGCCCATAAAAGTATCTCCTAGTATGAGTCAACGTCAAATCAAGGGGAAGTCACTTATGGAGCGTGAAAGGTGGCAAGAAGCAAACTTTTTGAGTTTATGGTCCGTGGTCTCTCCCACCTTCAGGTGCGCCAAAAATCTACTTGCCAAGGACACAAGGGATTATAGAGGAGCAATGAGGGACAGTCTTGGAGTGTAATGTTCTGCTGCCAATCAGAAGCCACGCTTTGGTTTTCAAACATTTTAAATGGACTTCCAGAATGGATTCCGTTCGACTTCTAATGTACGGCTGTACGTAGCTGAATACTGCCTCAGTAAGAAATTTGGATGAAAACTCTGGTGAATTTTCACGATGACTTTTTTCAAAAAAGAAAGAAAGAAAAGAAACTAAATTGCAAACTGATGTGGAAATGTGGAGAATTCAGCTGAAGACTGGAAAAAGTGATGAGCGGAGAGAACCAAAACTGACAGATTTGCTCATTCGCGCACGTGAGACCAGCCCACCCTGCGCTCGTCAGTTGTGGTAGACCTCAAGGTCACAGAGGAAGGCAGAAGGTGAGCTAGAACCCCTCTTCAGGTGAGAAGGTAACTCAAGAGGGGGAGAAGCGGTGACGGGCTGACTAACTCTGCCCACCCAGAACGCATAATGGTAACAGCTAAAAGGGGGTTAATATGCTGAGATGGTGACAGGAAACAACAGAAAGAATAGCCATACCGGCTGCATGACAAAACCACAGTGATGAAGCCACCCACTTTCTGACATCAGAACCTGTGGCTGTGGAACGAAAAAAGAAGAACAGAATATCTGAGGTCGCTGCGCAAAGCAGCAAAATTTTGCACATATGAAAAAGGGAAACGAAGTTCTGCTCCCTGCTCCCTCCAAAAAACATAAATGTCCATTGAGCGATATTAAAGAAACACCAAGCGGGTCACATTTTGCTCACAGAGAGGGGCAAGGAAGAAGCCCGGGAAACGCAGAAAGCATGATTCATTGTGAGACCACACTCTTGTGCAAGAACGCCGCTGTCGCACCGAAAGGGGGGCTTTTGGATGCGCATCCTACACATGACCCAAATTTCACTTGTGCGGGGAAAGCCCATTCCAAAGGTCTGCTATGGCGTGGTGGTTAACCTCAGGCTTGGGGAAAGAATGTCCCCCTGACCCAGGAATCCCTACACAGCCCTTGGGACTCTCCCCAGACCACACAACAGCCCTGATCGGCACCCTCTGGCAATGCTGAGGCCAATGGTGAGCCCAAGAAAGCATTGGGCAATTTCTCCTTCTCACTGGAGAAATTCAGCTACGTAGCTGCTGCCACTCTCCCAAACCACCTGCGCGTAGGGTGGAGAATTTTGGGGGTCCACTTGGGAAAAGTTCTAACATCAGCACAAGTGGGCTTTTGTGTCCTCCCCCCGTTTCTGGTGGGCTCTGCAATGAGATAAGCAGGCACCCAACAGGTGACTATCATAGATGGAGAGCAGCTCTTTGGGGTTTCAGCCAAGCCCGTTACCGTTATCAGACAAAGTTCCTGGAAGATGGCAACTGCGAGAACATTGGCCTCTCAGACAAAACAAAATGTTCTTCCTTTGAGGTATTTAAGCAGAGGTTGGATGGCCAACTGCCCTCTGTTTGTCAGCTGTGATTCGTGCATTGCAGGGAGTTGGACTAATAATAATAATAATAATAATAATAATAATAATAATAATATTTATACCCCGCCCTTTGCAGTTGAAAAACCAGGCTCAGAGCAGCTAACAACAAATTTAAAACACTTTCGTAAGAGGTAAAGGGACCCCTGACCATTAGGTCCAGTCGTGACCGACTCTGGGGTTGCGGAGCTCATCTCGCTTTATTGGCCGAGGGAGCCGGCGTACAGCTTCCGGGTCATGTGGCCAGCATGACAAAGCCGCTTCTGACGAACCAGAGCAGCGCACGGAAATGCCGTTTACCTTCCTGCTGGAGCGGTACCTATTTACTTGCACTTTGATGTGCTTTCGAACTGCTTAGTTGGCAGGAGCAGGGACCCAGCAACGGAAGCTCACCCCGTCGCAGGGATTCGAACCGCCGACCTTCTGACGGCAAGTCCTAGGCTCTGTGGTTTAACCCACAGCACCACCCGCGTCCCTAAAACACTTTAAAACACTTAATTATAAAAGCAGCATAAAATACAGTATAAAAATATGAATAACAATAGAATTCAAAAATCAAAAAGACGACTCTCGGGGTCCCTTCCACCTCTACAATTCGAAGTTCTAAACTACACCACTGCCCTGATAGCTGCTGCATGAAAACCTGTGCGGTGTAGGTGGCGTCACTCCCAGGATCGCCCTATAAACTCTATATCCTTTTAAATGTGTTTAGCGGAGTGGGGTTATTGGTTTGTTCTTGTTTTTATTGTGTATTTTGTGTTTTTTATCTTGTATTTTTATGTTGTGAACTGCCCTTAGTTCTATGGGTGAAGGGTGGTATACAGATTTAATAAACACTAATTATTAGCAGCAGCATTGAGTTGACACAGCAGCCCTCTTTCTGAAACCCTGAAGAGCACTGCCAGTTCTGGGCTGGGTGGGCTGCTTGTCTGACTCAGTATAAATCAGCCCATGAGGGCTAGAATATTCACATTTAAAAGAAAGACCGTAGCTTGGTGGTAGAGCAACAGCTTTGCATGCGGAAAGCTCCAGGTTCAACCCCTAAAGGCATCTCTAAGTAGGGGTGGGAGAAGTTCCTGTTTGAATCGCCGGAGAGCAGCTGCCAGTCAGTGTAGGCAACACTGAGCTACCTGGACCAATGGGCACAGGGCAGTTTCCAATATTATCTTTATCGATTTTCTAAAAAAACAACAAATGCTGTTCTCTCCTTGGCTTGATCAGTTGCCTGTTTGATACTTGGCACAGCTGTCTGTGGGTTTCTTCATTCTGGGGCGATGACTCACCGCAAGGCGCTGTTATTTCCTAACTGTTACGTTAGCCCTTTCCAAAACACAGCGATACAGTTAACGTGAGAGTCACACTTCGGAGATGGATTTGAGTCACACTTCCTGTAATTCGCCTATTTGCGATACCTTCCCCCCACCCCTTGTGCAAACCATGAGTGTGGGTGTTAAGGAGGTAGCAAGCTTCGCTGCAGGGAGACTGCAGCAAATTACTGCACAACTATTTGCACCGGTATCCTCACTTTGCCTCCAAGGAGCTCAAGGCAGCATACATGCTTCCTTCCATTTTTTTTGCCCTCACAACAACCCTGCGAAGTAGAACTGAGCTGAAAGGCAGTGAGTAGCTCAATCATAATTTGGATTGGGGTCTGCCCAGTCCTAACCTAAAGCTGTAACTAGCTCTCAAAGGTGTGTACCACCAAAGAAAGACTAGGGGCTACCACTCCTGCTTATGTTGCTCGCCAGACCCACGTGTGTCCCCCCAACCCTGCTTTATTCGAACCCCTGCCATTGTTTAAAAATGCAATTTTAACATTCTCTTTTGCTCCCTCCCTTCATACAGATCCAGGATTGCAATGAGGTATGTACTACAAATCCCACAGTGTGGGCTGTGTGACGACAGCCTTGTGTTTTTATGTATATAGGAAGAAAAAAGGAACCATTCAACTAATGAAGGGGTATTGCATTGGGAGTACTTTGGCAGCTGAAGCTCCCACACTCATGTGGCACAGAGAGGAGAGGTGTGCTTTTAAAAAGTGCACTGCAAAGAAACGCATATGCTAAGCTGGTTGTAGCTCAGTGGTTAGAGCAGATGCACTGCATACAAAGGCTCCTGGGTTCAATCCAGGTAGGAAGCATCCACAGTCCTAGGGTCCCAGCCTGTCAATTTGCATTGAGAAGCAAACACAAATAAATAATAAAACTCTGTGCTTCAGGGCACAGATTTGGGCACTCCCAAATGACCTACTTATTGAACGTTCCTCCTGACATGTTTGCAGGGAAGCGAGGTGATGTTGCTTCAAAGCAAGCATTTCACTGTCACTTTCCTTCCTGCAAAAAAGTCTGTCCGTTTGGGGTAGCATCTTTCTTTGGGGAGATCTCCAGAGCAGCTTTAATGGCACAGCCTGAATTTGCTGCCAAGTGATGGAATCACACCTGAAAACAGCCACAGACTGGATTAGCCCTCCTTGCAGTTACAGCAAGGGAGAAGAAGGTGGCTGGTGGGGAAGGTTTGGAGGCAGCAGAGGTGCCACAAGTACCGTATTTTTCGCTCTATAAGACTCACCAGACCATAAGACGCACCTAGTTTTTGGAGGCGGAAAACAAGAAAAAAAATACTCTGAATCCCAGAAGCCAGAGCAGCAAGAGGGATTGCTGTTCTTGCTGTTCTGGCTCCTGGGATAGCTGCGCAGCCTGCATTCACTCCATAAGACGCACACACATTTTCCCTTACTTTTTAGGAGGGAAAAAGTACATCTTATAGAGCGAAAAATACAGTACCATTTCTGGTTCGGCCTCAAACAGCAAAATGTAGTAGGAAATGAAATAGGAAGGGAGGTTGGGGTAACGTTTGCATTGTTTTGAAAAGCTGAGATTATCCTCTGGCCAAATATTGTTCTTTTCCAACTCCTTCCAAGTAACTGTTCCACTCAGATAAGATTTTGGCAGGGAGGCAGCTGTTAATTAAACATTTTGTTCAGGAATTGCCACTTGTTCCTATGGGAATGTTGAGCAGGCAGTTTCCCTGGTAAGCTCTAGGAAGCTCTAGGGGGGAAATCATTGCTCAGATGGGGGGGGGGGAGAGACGAGACGTACCATAGAATCAAAGAGCTGGAAGAGACCCATCGAGTGCAATGCAGGAATCGCAGCTAAAGAAACCATGAGAACAGACAGGCACATGTATGAGAAGCTGCCTTAGCCATACAAGGCAACCAAAAGGTTCAAAGGGATTGAGTGACTGCCAGATGAGGAAAGGTAGAATCACTGAATTGCAGAGTTGGTTGCAGTGTTCGGGGCATTTTAAATTTTGAGAAAAGGCGAGCAAGAGATGGCACAGGGTAAGTTTTTTTTTAAATTATGTGTGGCATGGAAAAAGTGACTAGAGAAAAGTTTTCTCCTTCTTAAGCAGCACTAGAACTCCTAGAATGCAACAATAATAATAATACAGTGGTACCTTTGGTTGTGAACAGGATCCGTTCCGGAGCCCCGTTCACAACCTGAAGCGAACGCATCCCGCGTCTGTGCACACGCAGGTCGTGATTCGCCGCTTATGCGCATGCACATGACGTCATTTTGCAGGTCTACGCATGTGAGAGCGAGGAAACCAGGAAGTAACCCTTTCCTGTACTTCCAGATTGCCGCGGGACGCAACCTGAAAAGACGTAAGCTGAAGCTAAGGTAACAAGAGGTACGACTGTCATTATTATTATTATTATTATTATTATTATTAATTTCTACCCCGCCCATCTGGCTGGGATTTCCCAGCCACTCTGGGCGGCTTCCAACAAGACATTAAAAATACATTAAAACATCAGTCATTTAAAACTTCCCTAAACAGGGCTGCCTTATTTTCTTGACATCTGATGGGAGGGCATTCCACAGGGCGGGCGCCACTACCAAGAAGGCCCTCTGCCTGGTTCCCTGCATTCAGCAACCAACAAAGCTGAATGTTGGGAGGTTTAGGACAGATAGCAGAAAGGACTTTTACACGCAGCGCATGGTTAGACTATGGAACTCACTCTCACAGGAGGCAGAGATGGGGACCAACGTGGATGGCTTTAAAAGAGGTTTAGGAATATTCATGGAGGGTCAGGCTATCACTGGCTACTAGTAATGATGGTGATGCTTTGCCTCCACAGCTGGAAGCACCAAATGCTTCTGAATACAGTGGTACTTCGGGTTAAGTACTTAATGCGTTCTGGACGTCCGTACTTAACCTGAAACTGTTCTTAACCTGAAGCACCACTTTAGCTAATGGGGCGTCCCGCTGCCGCCACGCCGCCGAAGCACAATTTCTGTTCCCAACCGGAAGCAAAATTCTTAACCTGAAGCACTATTTCTGGGTTAGCAGTCTGTAACCTGAAGCGTCTGTAACCTGAAGCGTATGTAACCTGAGGTACCACTGTACCAGAAACAAAGAGAAAGTGTTCTTGTGCTTGGGCAGTGGCGTAGCGTGGGGGGTGCAGGGGGGGCTGGTCGCACCGGGCGCAACATCTGGGGGTTAGGGTTAGGGGGCGCAAATCCATGGGTTAGGGGGCACAAATTACTTGCCTTGCCCCGGGTGCTGACAACCCACGCTACGCCACTGTGCTTGGGTCCTGCTTGCAGGTTTCCCAGGGCATTTTGAGAACTGATGCAGGACTGCATCAGGCATGGACCTGATTATATTTCCCTGTGCTAGATTCCGTCAGGCCATTGGTCCATCTAGCTCTGTATTGTCTACACAGGTGTTCTTCAAGCTTGGGTCCCGTGATGCTCTTGGACCGCATCTCCTATCATTCCTGACCATTGGGCAAAGCTGGCTGGGGCTGATGAGAGACAGAGCCCAACAAGATCAGGAAGGTCACCACTGCCCCATCCCCATGTCAAAGGATACAGATTTCATCCTCAACTTAACCGTGATTTAATCCCAGCCTTATTATTCTTGCCTCTTCCTCTTCACTTCCCTTTTTTAGTTTAGAGATCTTGAGACGAGCAGCAACCAGCAGAGAGAGAATGAATTGTCGAGACGCAAGGTTAGCCTTGGCACTCTCACCAATGAATAAGAGACATAGCTCAGCGTCCAAGGTGACTTGCTGGACAACAACAATACCCATCTCCATTGCAACCTGCTTCCCAAACTTGTGTACATAGTCGCACCCCTACCACAAATACCAGTATGTTCCTCGTACCTTACAACCCTGTTCATCTAGTGATCTCTCACAAGTGGAAGGACGCGCCCTGTTATTCTATGGGAAAAGTCATGCTTGTTGCCATTTCGGGGGGGGGGGGGGAATCTGACTCATAAAATACATGCCGCCGGCGGTGAAATAGACCTCCCCGGCTTTGCTTCAGCTTAGGGACCGTTTGTGATTAACATGACAAAACAATCTCATGGTTGGCACATTCCCACTAAATATGTGTTTATTTGGCAACATGCATGAACATCTGGTACGTTCGGTAGAAATCCGAACTTTGTATTCCACTAAGTAATATATTTTGCACCATTCGTTCTTTTTAAGCCTCCTATGATTATTATTTTATTGTCTTCTTGTGATGTTGTGGTGTGGTGTAGTGGTTAAGAGCAGTGGACTCATAATCTGGTGAACCGGGTTCGATTCCCTGCTCCTCCACATGCAGCTGCTGGGTGACCTTGGGCTAGTCACACTTCTCTCTGAAGTCTCTCAGCCTCACTCACCTCACAGAGTGTTTATTGTGGGGGAGGAAGGGAAAGGAGAATGTTAGCCCCTTTGAGACTCCTTAAAGGTAAAGGTACCCCTAACCATTAGGTCCAGTTGTGGACGACTCTGGGGTTGTGGCGCTCATCTCACTCTATAGGCCGAGGGAACCGGTGTTTGACTGCAGACAGCTTCCGGGGCATGTGGCCAGCATGGCTAAGCCGCTTCTGGCGAACCAGAGCAGCGCACAGAAATGCTGTTTACCTTCCCGCTGGAGCGGTACCTATTTATCTACTTGCACTTTGATGTGCTTTCGAACTGATAGCTCCTGCTAGGGAAGGAGCAGGGACCGAGCAACAGGAGCTCACTCTATCGCGGAGATTCGAACCGCTGACTTTCTGATCCGCAAGCCCTAGACTCTGTGGTTTAGAGCACAGCGCCACCCGTGTCCCTTTGAGACTCCTTAGGGTAGTGATAAAGCAGGATATCAAATTCAAACTTTTCTTCTTCTTCTTCTTTTTCTTCTTCCTGTTTTTTGGCTGATAGGGTGAACCTCCAGAATCAGCAGCTTGACACAATCATCCCTTTGGAACTTTCTTCTCTATAAGGGTTGTTTACTTTTACGGAAAAGGCTGGCGCTGTGATGTTTCTATTGAACCCATCTGATCTTTTCTATGTGCATATTGTATATGAAAATATACATATATGTATCTATTTTAATACTACTACCAATGTCCTGCCTTGTTAATAGCTGTCCATTCTGAGTTAATTCTTCAAATCTGGGAATCCCCTTCTTTTCTCAGTTAATAAAATCTGCAACAAAAGGGGGAGATTTTTCTGTTCAGTCTGTCATAAAACAGGATGCAAACCTTTGCCTATATACATCCAGGCCTTTTACCCCCAGTTGGATCTCAGTTCCGGCACCTCTCAGGTGGGCGCCATTGCCATGATAAGAGAACAAGGGAGGCGTTTGTGTTGAGTTCTGGCACCACTTTTTTCTAGAAAAATAACACTGTATACATCTCTACCTTTGCTGCTCATTGCTAAACTAAGTTGAAGGTAAACATACGGAACAGATAAGAAGTTTGGCATAAACTAGCCAGTCAAGTATTTACTATTTATGGTCCCCACCCCCAGCATATGAGTCTTCACTGTGTTTGAGTCATGCTTTCACTGTCTACCTCTGGCCTTTGCCCTGCCGCCATCACCGTTAATCTAAGGAGTAAACAAGACCAAACTTTTGTCGTAATAATAATAATAATAATAATAATAATTTATTTGTACCCATCCATCTGACTAGGTTGCCCCAGCCACTCTAGGCAACTTCTAGCATATATAAAAACATAGTAAAACATTAAACCTTAAAAAACTTCCCTATACAGGGCTGCCTTCAGATGTCTCCTAAAAGATATATAATTACTCAACTTCTTGACATCTGATGGGAGGGCATTCCATAGGGTGGGCGCCATACTGAGAAGGTCCTAAACTCAAGTGAAAGTCCCCATTTCACTGAGTGATGCTGAACCTTAGAAATTAAAAGGAAGGAGCTACAGTTATGAGCTAAGTCAAAATAAGAAACATGCTGTTTCCAGATCAGGCCTGAGGGTGCCTCCAGCCTGTCACTGTTTTGCAGGAAGGATTGAACGCATACCGAGAAATTTTGGTTTGGGCAATTAAATTTGATTCAAGTGCTCTGTCACCCTGACACAGCAAATCCACTGTTAAAAAAAAGGAACCAGACTTTTGCAGTTAGGAAAAAGGAAATGCGTTGAAATGTGTGGGGAGTGTGGGTGTATAAACAGTACGCAAAGCGAATGAGGAGGAATGCTCCTTGTCCTGCAAACTGCAAATTGAAACAAATGCTCAATAAAGACCAGACATAGTCTAAGCCTCGCATAAAGTTCTTGCAAGCAAATTAGGATGAATGTTCAATAAACAACGAATGCTCAGTCAAGGGAAGAGCCCTGGGACTTTCCAATAAAATCCAGGCCCTTTCATGCACTACTTGCAAATGGGGTGTAATTATGAAGACTTTGCCTTCAACATTGCATGTGTTGCCTATGGTTGCTTGAAGAGAAATAGCAGCTCAGTCCTGCTCGCATGTAGAGCTTCTGTCAATGGTTGTGAAGCATAATTACTTAGAACTGCAAAATCCCAAGCCGATGTCTCCAACCATTTTTTTTCCAAATTGTGCAACAAAAAGAGGAGTTCTAATGTAAATTCAATACAAAGAAAGAGAGAGGGCATTGGGACAAAAATGGAAAAAGAAACTGTAAATTCCCCAAACTTCCCATGTATACCAGGAGGACTTAACAGATTGCGCTTTCTCCAGAAAAAAAGGGGTTGTGGTGAGCAGTAAATGTCAACTCGGTGCAAAGAAAAGAAACTTAAACGCAAGAGTCCATCCCACACAGACAAGTTATTAGTAAAGGTAAAGGGACCCCTGACCATTAGGTCCAGTCGTGGCCGACTCTGGGGTTGTGGCGCTCATCTCGCTTTATTAGCCGAGGAAGCAGGTATACAGCTTTCGGGTCATGTGGCCAGCATGACTAAACCACTTCTGGCAAACCAGAGCAGCGCATGGAAACGCCGTTTACCTTCCCGCTGGAGCGGTACCTATTTATCTACTTGCACTTTGACGTGCTTTAGAACTGCTAGGTTGGCAGGAGCAGGGACCGAGCAATGGGAGCTCACCCTGTCACGGGGATTTGAACCATGATCAGCAAGTCTGATCAGCAAGTCCTAGGCTCTGTAGTTTAACCCACAGCGCCACCCGCATCCCTTAGACAAGTTATTGACATGCCTCAAAAGAGCTGCGTGACAGGTATAGGAAGGGCAGTTTTGTGTTGGGAATTTTTAAGAAAGGGCTTGAAGTTTTATCTTAAGAAGGCCTCTCTGGATCAGGCCGATGGCCCATCTAAGTCCAGCATCCTGTTCTCACAGTAGCCAACCAGATGCCTAAGGCTAGCACTGGATGTAGCAGTGGCTTCACTCTTAAGTACACAGGACTTAGTTGGCCACAGCCCCATGCAGAGAAATTGTGTTACAGAAACAAATCAATTCAGGACACTTCCAGATTTGCTATTTTGCAAAAGAGATACAATCAGGCACCAGTAAAATCAGGCAGCAGAAACTGAAGTGAATTTGGGGCCCTTGTTCAACAAACCTGCTGCCTCTCCTATTTTTATTTTTTAAAAAAGGACTTTTTTTTTTTTTTTGCAGCAAGAAGCATGCCAGGAAAATGTTCTGGAAAGTGTGGCATAACAATTCCTCGGCGTGATGTCATCTAACCAGCCCACAAACAAATCAGAAGAAACGCTCGATAAACAGCCAACATCACCTAACCTCTCTGGAAAAAAAACTTTTCGCCAACAAATCAGGGTGAGGTCTGAGCAAAGTGACAGCCACCAGATGTGGCGGCCGTGAGCTTTAGGCTGCAATCCCATGCGCTCAATAATAATAATAATTTATAATAATATTTATACCCCGCCCTGCCCAGCCAAGACCGGGCTCAGGGCGGATAACAACTGATCTAAAAACAAACTGATTGAAATACAACTTAAAAACAAGATTAAAATACAACATTAAAACATTAAAATGCAGCCTCATTTCAATGGAAACCCAAATCAAAAACTTGGGACTTACTTCTGAGTAGGCACATAATAGGCTTGTGATTGAAAATGGGATGAGACACATTCCTGGAGGACTGTCGACGGGTATCTGTTTGTTTTATTTACATCCCACCTTTCTTTCAATGAGCCCAAAGTGCTGAGCACCATTCTCCCTCCCTCCCACCTATCACCCATTTTATCCTCCTAACAACCCTGCCAAGCTGAGAGGGTCACAACTGGTCCACGGCCACAAAGAGGTTTGAACCTGGAACACTCTGTTCCTAGCCAGACATTCTGCACCAGGCAGTCTAAGGCTTATCTGCTCAAAACTCCCACTGGAAGAAGCTGAAACGTGGTCTGGATCCAATCACCCCTGGCCTGGTTTCCTCCAGTTATTTTGGTCCTGGTGACTGTGAAGGTTGTTGCAACCCAAAGCAGAACGGAGTGCATCTTTACAACAAAAGTGAAGACCGAGACTCTTTGGGACTTGGAGACTTCTGTACTGCAGATGAGCCTCGGACGATTTTTCTTAAAACTGCAACAGCAGAATTGTCAATCGTATGAATTTGCTGAGCCCACCCACAAGGAATGCTCTTTTTCAATTTGTTTGCCTCTGAAGAAGACTATAAATTAAAATGTGCCTGTGGCGTTTTCTTCAAACACACTTGTTGCAACAGGCTTTCTTATTGAGGATATCAGAGTTTTGGTCGACCAGATCTTTGCATTTCATGGCTGCGGCGCAGTCAGCGTTGGACAGAAATATCTGGTCAGATCAGGTAGATATTTCAGAACACATTGACTTGATAGAACACACAATGTCTGCACTTCAGTGTCGTGAAGCTGCATATGACTGCTTGGGTATTACTGTATATATTCTACTGTCCAAAGTCCAGTGGCATTTACAAAGGCTTAGTCTTTGCAAAGTTTCTAAACCTTTGCGTTACACAGTGTTTATTTAGTACCGTGCCTGTATCGCCTCCTTTGTAATGCAAAGACTATACGAGCTGCTGAAAAGTTTTATAGCTATGGTAACCTGTATTTTCCGCAATCATTCCCTGCCCCACTGAATGTAGAGAGATTCAAATATATGTTTTTAGGGTGGGGAGGCAAGTACAGTGGTACCTTGGGTTACATACGCTTCAGGTTACAGACTCCGCTAACCCAGAAACAGTACCTCGGGTTAAGAACATTGCTTCAGGGTGAGAACAGAAATCGTGCTCTGGCGGCGCAGTGGCAGAAGGCCAGTACCTCGGGTTAAGTACTTAATTCATTCCGGAGGTCTGTTCTTAACCTGAAACTGTTCTTAACCTGAAGCACCATTTTAGCTAATGGGGCCTCCTGCTGCCATGGCGTCACTGGAGCACGATTTCTGTTCTCATCCTGAAGCAAAGTTCTTAACCCAAGGTACTATTTCTGGGTTAGCGGAGTCTGTAACCTGAAGCATATGTAACCTGAAACGTCTGTAACCTGAGGTACCACTGTAATCCTTCTGCCTCTGGGGAAGGGACAGAGCAATATCCTGGGAGGGGGGGGCAATATAACAGATTTCCCGTGAATGGAGATATAGAGCCATAGGAACACACTGTTGCATGTACCTGTTGGATGTCTGCCTGTCTCATGGAGACGTGGAATGCACTCCAGAGAACTTTAGGTGCTGAATCGAATGTGGGGCTGAACTTTAAGGACACAATAAGGCATCTGTTAAAAGGGGATTGGCAGTGGATGAGGTATAATTAATTAAAAACGATTCTTAACTGCTTAATGCTATTAAAAATAAACCCTAGGCAAACCCACAGTGCAAAGCAGGAATGGTTGGCACTGTCAGGGCAGGAGCCTGGCGGGGGGGGGGGGGGGCGGCGGACTGAGAGGCTTTTCCTGGCTTCGGTTCTTGGGGGTCCTAAGGACACGGAAGAGGGCTGGCCTGGGGGTGGGAGGGTGTCCGTGGACTGGGTTGTGTGTGTGGGGGGGAAGCTGAATAGGATAGTGGGGGGTCGCGCTTTGTGCTTCTAGGAAAAGAAGGGGGGGGTCTTTTGATGTGGGTTGGGTGGGAGCCTGCCTCTGCGATTTGTTTGGGGGTTGAATGGGACGGGGCAGCTCTAAGGACACCGGGTGGGGGAACCTGGGGACGACGACTCTGTCCTGGGGGTGGGAGAGCCCACGAAAGGGGCTGCCTCTCTTACCTTCAGGAGCCCCACCAGCTGCAGCGCCCCATAGAGGAGGAGCCCCGCGGAGCGACAGCGCGCCGACATCTCGCTCACTCGCAGCGGAAAGCGAAAGAAGCAGCGGCTGTTGCCTCGGGCGCCCCAAGTAGAGGCGAGATCCGAAGGGGCGGGGAAGGGGCCGTCCCGGAGGTGGGCTGGGCACCGGAGCCAGCGCGCTCAGCTTCGCGATTGGACCCAAGGAGCCAAAGAAGGGGGATACACCGGGCGCCTCTGAGCATGTCCAGAGAGCGCTTTCTCGCAGTCCCGAGGAGAGTTTTGTACAGTATACGCGCGCAGAGGCGTCGCTCTCGCGGAATAAGCGATCGCTAAGGAGGGGCGGTTCTCTGGACGCGCTCAGAGGCATCTCAGAGGCGTTCTTCCCAGGCTGGAAACAGTGACGTCTAAGCGTGTGCAGAGAACTTCTGCCGCCATTGCTCCGTCCCAGCCCGCAGTGACCCTGGACGCAGAGTGAGACGCTTGCTTCTGTCATTAGAAAAATTGTCGGTCCTGCAATCGCGACTTCAAGGAAGAATGGGAACTATTTTTACAAATTACTTAAAAAGACAACAAAATGATCGGAACTCCTTGGCAGGTTTTGATAAACATCCACAAATTTATTAGTTGAGCATTTGATAGATAAGGAAAATATATGTGCAATTTTATAACGTGCAGAGAACAATATGTGCAAAGGAATCAGAGAGGGGAGCTGAGGGAAGTCCGTGTTGGGGGGGGGGGAGTGGGAGGGATGGCGGGGTGTGTGTGGAAACAATGTAATTGGTTATTTGGACTGATAATTTGTTATGTTGAATTTTTTTTTTAAAGAAAAAGAAAGGAAACATTGTTGGTCCCGAATCCGTTTTAGAATGGTGATATTGATCGTGGCAACAATCGTGGCGCCTCGGTACAACAGAGCTTGCTTGCTTGCTGAGGCGCCTGTTTATTTCCCCCGTGGCAATCCTGTTACAAGTTTGACTCCATTTACTTGATAGAGCTCTTTGAAGGCCGCAGGGTCTATCTGCATGTTCCTGCATTGCAGGGGGCTGGACTAAATGACCCTTGGGTCCCTTCCATTTCTACTGTTACAGTAAAATCTGGGTGCAAGGCTGCTCTGCCACCCAGCTCGTTGGACTAAGTCCGCGTGTCCCTGCGGAGGAAAATGAGCTCAGCCGGAGACAGGAGCAAACTGCAGAAGATCCAAGTTTATTGCGCAACAGGTTCAAGGTGAGATTGAACCGCGAGAAAGGGGTGACATGAACTTTTGAAACTTCCCTCCATGTCCCAGAATACAGTACAAAATACATCCCAGTTACATCATGAATACATTAAGAAGAGGTTGGGTTACTCAGCATTAACATATGGAGGAGGGAGGGGGAATATGCAGAGCTGGAGATATGCGCAGATAAGCACATCCTGAGTACCTGATGAGAAGACAATGGTCCATGTATGCATGGTCTGCCACCTGGCCTTGCCCGGAGGAAAGGCTTGGCAGAGTGATTTGACAGGATTAGGGTCTTGACACCTTGCTTGAGGGGTTATGGAGGACAGGGGAGGTGTCATGGAGTCCTAGAGAAATTGAGCAAATTGGCACGTTGATTTTCTTTTCTTTTTTTTTTTTTTTTAAATTCTTTTTATTGAGTTTCTCTTAAGAAAGAAAAAAAAGAAAAAGATCAAAAAGAAAAAGAAAAAACAAAACTAATCAACAGATTAATAAACAATATCCATACATAACGCAGGAATGACATTCATTACCATTTTTGTCCTTTTCCTTAAAGCATTATATTTTTAAATATTTAAACCTTTTCCCTACACCTCCCTTGACCTCCTACCCTCCCGTTTTCGGGTTTCTTAATAAGAAGTTCTTTCTTTTCTGCAGCTATTAATTATTACTGGTTTGCGCGTCGTAGGACTTATATCAAACCTGCTATGGTTTTTAAGTCTCTGTAGTTACCTTCAATGTATACCATAAATTTTTTCCAATCGTTAACAAACTTTGATTTTCTATGAATTTTATAGATTTTAGTCCCTTTTGACATTGACAATTGGAAATAAATGAATATATTGTAGCGAAGAAGGAGGTGAAGAAGACATGCCCCCCCCCCTTCCGTATCAGTACCATTCTGCGATTCTATATGCAAAGCTTGGGGCGTTTGGCTAGTGAATCTGGTTGGAGAGCAGACTCCACCTGTTTCACACATGGAGATGATTGTAGACTAAGAAAAATAATGAAGTACCGTATTTTTTGCTCTATAAGACTCACTTTTTCCCTCCTAAAAAGTAAGGGGAGATGTGTGTGTCTTATGGAGCGAATGCAGGCTGCACAGCTATCCCAGAAGCCAGAACACCAAGAGGGATTGCTGCTTTCACTGCACAGCGATCCCTCTTGCTGTTCTGGCTTCTGAGATTCAGAATAATTTTTTTCTTGTTTTCCTCCTCCAAAAACTAGGTGCGTCTTGTGGTCTGGTGCATCTTATAGAGCGAAAAATACGGTAATTTATAGTAAGGAAGTAACTCAGGTAGAATTTTTTTTATAGGTCTCTAACCTAACTAGCTCATTTGGAGAAGACAAAAGGCAGCCTTCTTTGCTCCATTGTTCTCAGAGGATAACTCCAACGTGAACTTCTCCTCTTGAGGTCCGATAGAGAGAAGTAAGTGTGAGGAGGAGGAAGTTGTAAACAGGATGCAAGCTAAGATGTATCAGCCTAGTCAACAAAGAGAGAGAGAGGGAGAGATAAGTCAGCATAGAGATAAAGATTCAAGGATAGTAGGGGACTCTAGAGGTTTCTCGTTCTGTCTTAACTCCATGCAACCTCTCTTCTGCAAGCTGACTTGTACATGAACTTCAAACAAATCCACTTGGTTATGTACCTTGGTTCTGTTTATATCAGGGGCGTAAAATGTAGCTTTGCTGTTCTTTTTCTCTATTCGCATGGGAGCTGGTTTGGGGGAAATGCATCAAAATACAGCATTTCCAAGAAAGAATATGATAGATACAGGCTAGAATATGGATCGTAGATATAAACTGTGCATGTAACACCACTTTCTAAACCAGTGGTGGAAGCAGAGTGGATGCAGAGTAAATGGGAAATCTAACATGCAGGAGAAAACACTTTTTTTCTATACCTCTAGGAGTGTTCTGATACATCTTCTTAACCTCCTTCTGTTTACGAGTTTATGGATGAGCTGCAGTTACTCATATCCCCCACTGTTTATTTTATTTTCTATTTGTTTGCTTGATTTGCCTACTCAATATTTTACACTTCATGCATGTCTGTTTTGTTATCATTATGCTTTGTTGACATTTTATATCAGTAATCAAGGGGAACTTGATCCACCATTTCTGTTCTGCACAGCTCTTTTCAGGAGTAGTCATCAGCTGAACTGCATTTTCTTAAGAATTATTATTAAGAAAATAAAGAATTTTTTAAAATAAAATAGAAGTGTGGCATTGAAAATAATGGCTTGAAAACTAACCCTGCTCAGAGTAGACCCATTTAATTAATAGCCATTACTACCATAGGACCATTAATTTCAATGGGTTCAGTCTGAGTAGAATGTAGTTGGTCACAACCCAGTGTAGCTAAGCAAGGCCACAACTCATCTGTGTTGCATTCAGAAGATCCAAGGTTCAATTCCTAGCATCTCCAGGTAGGACTGGGAATACCTGCCACTTGAAACCCTGGAGAGCCTCTGCCAGTCAGTGTAGACAATACTGAACAAGATAGACCAATGGTCTGACTCAGTATAAGTCAGTTTTGTATGCTCACCCTTGTTTTGGTCTGAATGCTGAGCAAAGGCCTGGGGCCTGAAGGTACCTAATATCTGATAAGAGTCATATTATTGCTCCATGTAGCTCAGCATTGGGTACACTGGCAAGCAGTGGTACCTAATGGTTACAGGCAGGAGACTTTCCCTGCAGACAAAGTGTCTCTCCATTCCCATCAATGTATCGCACATCAACAAAAGGTCTTTGGACAGGTGAACTGAACCTTGTAGTCTTGGCAGGATTTGTTGACACCCTCCTGTTGCTCATTGGTGCAAAAGCAAATTCTCTGACATGATGGAAACTGCACATGTAGAGACACAAGGAGACTCAGTTCATTCATTACGAGCTAACAAAATTTGTGGGTGGGTGGGGGGACACTGGAGCAAGGCTGGGCTTGCCCCCCAGCCTGAGGGCTGCATTCATTCCTGGGCAATCTTCCAGGGGGTCATGTGCCCATGTTGGTGGGTGGAGCCGGAGACAAAATTGTGCAACACGAAGGATGTGACTCTTACACACTTAGTCATCAAAAGTCAGAGCAACATGCTCACAGTCCGTCCGTCCTTCATCCAGGCAAGCAAGAAGTGTTATCACAGTTCAGTGACACATTCAAGCCAGGTAAAAAGCAATCAAGGAGAGTGTGGAGCAGGGCCAGAGAAGGGTGTATCTGGCAGGGGTCCTGGAGGGCTTCATTGTACAGAATCAGGCCATTGGTCCACCTTGCTTCTGGGACCTTCTCCATGCAAAAGCACTGAGGTGTTAAAGATATCACATTAAATGTTATGTTTGAGTGCATTGTACAGTGGTACCTCGCAAGACGAATGCCTCGGAAGACGAAAAACTCGCAAGACGAAAGAGTTTTCCGTTTTCTGAGTTGCTTCGCAAGACGGATTTCCCTATGGGCTTGCTTCGCAAGACGAAACGTCTTGCACCTTTTTTTTTAAGCCGCCAATGCATTCCTATGGGAAACCGTCAATACACAGTGGTGCTTCGCAAGACGAAAAAATTCACAAGACGAAAAAACTCGCAGAACGAATTAATTTCGTCTTGCGAGGCACCACTGTATTTGAAATGCTATGCTGTAAGGTTTGCATTTGCAACGGGAGGCTTGCATTAGGCACAGGAGGTTTCACTCTGGTCAATGCAGCAGAAAAGGCCCTTTCAGTTTCCCTTTCAGTCATTAGGCTAAGTGATGACTCATTTTTGGGAAACCGAGAGATCTTTAACAGCAGGAGATGAAACCCAATAAGCCCAGTGTCTTTAGTCACTGGTGGAGCCAGCAGCAACAGCAATAGAAGCTAAGCTCCACAATGATGATGCAAGCAAATTGCTTAGGATCTCTCTCTGGGAGTAGAGAAAAGAAATTTGTATTGGACTGTTGTTGACATCTGTCTGTCTCGGGAGACAATGGAAGAATGCACCTTTGGGGTTAATCTCAAACTGTTGGAGAGCTACAGCGCCTGCTGTGGCTGTACAGACCTATATGGGAGAGACTAGTTTTACTGCAGCTGGAGCAGATACAGGTGTCTGGTTTTGCTGCTACAGTTGTACGATTGTGTTTCTTCTGTCTGTGCTCCTCCCAGCAGTCATTTCTCCTCTGGCCACTGCTGTGGATACAGTATTAGGGCCTAAAAAAAAGACTGGACCACAGTGTTTGCTTGTTTAACAACAACGTGTTCCTTTGTATCTTGTAAGTTTTAATTGTAACTGTTTTAAAGACTGTTTGCAGTAAAGCTTTGAAGCTCTTTCTTGTGGTGGAGCGCATTAGTTTCTCAGGTGCATGGACTCAAATGTGGCTGTCCAGGCCTTTCTCTCCATCCCATGGGTCTCTGCCTGGGAAAGGCCCCCTCCCAGTGGGCACACCCCTCACGCCCCCTCCCCTCCTTAAGTGCTTTTGCTTGGGTGAAACGTGTCTTTGAACTGTGATAATGCCCCATGCTTGCCCGGATGGTGGATGGAGACGTGTGTGCATGTATAAACTTTTGGTTTTTGTGAGGCTGGAATGTAGCTACTGTAAAAGGTAAGAATCATACCCACTGCTCCACCCAGTTTTATCTCTGTCCCTGCCCATCACTGGCCTTTGTCCTCAGGTGGCTGAAAGGGGTTCCTAATCTGTGGTCCATACTGGCTGGCAGCAGCTGCCCAGCATTTCAGACAGGTGCCTGGAACTGAAGCTTTTGTACATGAAGCATCTGCTTGGCCCACTGAACTGGGACCCTTCCCCAGTTTCCTCCACATGCAGCTGCTGGGTGACCTTGGGCCAGTCACACTTCTCTGAAGTCTCTCAGCCTCACTCACCTCACAGAGTGTTTGTTGTCAGGAAGGAAGGGAAAGAAGATTGTTAGCCGCTTTGAGAGTCCTTAGGGTAGTGATAAAGCGGGATATCAAATCCAAACTCTTCTTATAATAATAATAATAATTTATTATTTGTACCCTGCCTATCTGGCTGGGCCTCCCCAGCCACTCTGGGCGGCTTCCAACAAAGATGAAAAATACACCAAAATGTCACATATTAAAAACTTCCCTGAACAGGGCTGCCTTCAGATGTCTTCTGAATGTCAGGTAGTTGTTTATCGCTTTGACATCTGATGGGAGGGCGTTCCACAGGGCGGGTGCCACTACCGAGAAGGCCCTCTGCCTGGCTCCCTGTAACTTGGCCTCTCACAGTGAGGGAACTGCCAGAAGGCCCTCAGAGCTGGACCTCAGTGTCCGGGCAGAACGATGGGGGTGGAGACACTCCTTCAGATATACTGGACCGAGGCCGTTTAGGGCTTTAAAGGTCAGCACCAACACTTTGAATTGTGCTCGGAAACGTACTGGGAGCCAATATCAAATCCAAACTCTTCTTCTTCTTCTTCACCCAGTAAATAGCCAGGGGGACACCTAGAATATGAGACAGCGGTAGCAACTGCACGTGACTCCCAAGAATGTGAAGCTTTGCAGATCACTTCCCCATCACAGAAGGAAATACTTGACTCAGCGAAGACTCAACTGGGAAGTGCAAATTGACTTTCTCCAGTTCTGCATTTCGGAAAGTTAAATGCAACCTTGTGCAACCATGAATTAGAATGCCTATAACACACCTTTTGGAGATCTTTTAAAAAAGAAGAAGGAGATTCAGGTGGAACTTGCTGGCATTTGCTTAATGGCCTGTTTATAAAGTATTGTAAGGGAGAGTTGAGGAAAGGAACAAGAAGCACTGAAGTTAAAGAGGCTGTAAAATGTTGTAGGGCAGAGAAAATTGAGGGTGGAGTAGCCCAGACAAGAGGAGGGAAATTTTTCTAGCCTGAGGATCACAATTTTTTTTCATGCCCGGGGGGGGGGGGGCGGTGTGTACTTTTTGTTTGCAACCACTGGCTGAAGTAATTAGAAATGACCCTAAAACAACAGGAGTCCAAATTAATCACACACAATGCTGCATAGGAATGTTTGCTGGCGACACACTGATTTTATTGAATTAACAATTAAGAAAAGCAGGCAATGCCTCTCATGGCAAGAATGATGCAGAAGGTCTGGCCTTCAGATTAGCCTAAAGAAATCAGAAATGCTGTGCTTTAATTTAGATCACAAAAATAAACAAAATAGACAACACAGGTATACCAAGCCATGGCCAAGCCATGAAATATTTGGGTGTGGTAGAAAAACGTAATTACAGACCATTCATGAAAAATAATAATTTAAAAGCTTTGCAAATATGGAGCGAAATAAATCCATCCTGGCTTGGAAAAAACCCCTACTTCCATGGAAATGAATAGCGTACCCCATTTTAACTCACCTTTTCTGGCTGTTGCTTATTCCTATGGCAACTAAAACACTCAAAAGTTGGCAGAATTTTATTTATTTATTTATTCACAATGGTAAAATAGCAAGATTAAACCCCCACTCTAATGTATAAACTTTTCCAAGATGTTCACAATGAACACTGCTACAGCAGACGTTTTGTGGTTCTATTTTATGTTGATGTTTGTTATTTGTATGTTCACAAAAATCAAGTATTTACCACAAAAGAAAGCCCACCCAAACAGGAAGCTGAAACTAATCACTTACTTATAGATATATCATTGTACGGATAATGTGGAAGATTATTGTACTTTCGAGGAGATAAGTGATCTGACATGGCCAACTCTTCAGATTCAGATTTTCAGATTCAGATACTTTATTCGGCTATAAGCCCACAAGGTAAAACCAATCCATAAATAAAGTAGCATTTTACATTCTAAAATATCTAAAATATCAACTAAAATATTTCAACGCGTAATCTCCTTCACGTTACGTACCATCTCTAGATATACCATATTGTGGCCTTGAGTATAAGGATGGTGGATAAAGTTTACTAGATTTTTAATAGTCATGCAGCATTCCATGAAGTCTTTTATATGAAAGAACTGAATTCAGAAATCTGGCAACCTGTAATGTTCTATAAGAGTCAATGTCCTGGAGTAGATAGGCAAGATGTAATTCAGGTGGTTTAGCAACAGTCCAACTCTTCCTGTCTCTGGTTATCTCTTCCTGCCTCTGCTTATGTTTTATTTCTCTATCCTTTGTAAAAAGGTCTTTGATGTGTGGGCTGTTGGCACTGGTCAGTAAAAGCCTTTGATGTATGGCCTGCCTTTTTGCCTTTGAGCTGGTAGTTGAGCCTGTATTAGCCCTATCAGGACACAGTATCTATAAAATATCTAGTTTTGAGGCATGCCAGTCAGACGTTCACCACAGGCTGTTGGCCACAGTGCTGTGCATCGAAAGCTACCTGGGGGTCACTTTGCCACTTCTTCAGGGCTTCTCAGTAGCAGATCAAAGTGCTGCCTGGTAACGTACATTTTGCTTGCTGTTTGGAATAAAATCTGTAACCTTCTCACCCACTTGCGTCTGTATTGTTTCTGAATCTAATTTTAAAAGAACCATCTCCTACTGAAGAATGGGAGCAGCCGCCGAGACCACATAACACCGTTCTTGAAAGATCTATATTGGTTCCCAGTACGTTTCCAAGCACAATTCAAAGTGTTGGTGCTGACCTTTAAAGCCCTAAACAGCCTCGGTCCAGTATACCTGAAGGAGTGTCTCCACCCCCATCGTTCTGCCCGGACATTGAGGTCCAGCGTCAAGGGCCTTCTGGCGGTTCCCTCACTGCGAGAAGCCAAGTTACAGGGAGCCAGGCACAGGGCCTTCTTGGTAGTGGCACCCGCCCTGTGGAACGCCCTCCTACCAGATGTCAAAGAGAACAACAACTACCAAACTTTTAGAAGACATCTGAAGGCAGCCCTGTTTAGGGAAGCTTTTAATGTTTAACAGACCACTGTGTTTTAATACTTTGTTGGAAGCCACCCAGAGTGGCTGGGGAAACCCAGCCAGATGGGTGGGATATAAGTAATAAATTATTACTATTATTTGGCAAAACAATCATTAAGGAGGTTTGCCATCCCCACTGCCCATTCCCTCCCAGTAGTAGAGAATATCCTATCAACTCATAGTGGCACTCACCAGAACAGAAGGATCCTGGGCATGTGAACTGGACCCTGTAATCATGGCAGGACCGACCAGGTTTTTGCTCATCATTGACGCAGGCAAAGCCTTGAATAGGGTCATACCTGAATAACAGCAGGTGGAGGGGGGAGCACTCTGTATGAAATTGCATGTTACAGGTGTTATTTTCCACATCTTAATATAATAATAATAATAATAATAATAATTACAATAAAATGTAATAGGAAGGGGGGAAAACAGTTAATTAAAATACAGGTTAAAATATGGGTTAAAATACAATTTAAAATGCAGCCTCATTTTAATAGCAACCCATAAATCAAAACCATAAGGGGAGGGAAACATAAGGGTCAGACTGAGTCCAAACCAAAGGCCAGGTGGAACAGCTCCATCTTGCAGGCCCTGTGGAAAGATGTCAAGTCCCACAGGGCCCCAGTCTCTTGTGACAGCGCGTTCCACCAAGTCGGGCCCATACTGAAAAGACCCTGGCCCTAGTTTAATTTAGAAATCATAGAACTGTAGAGTCAGAAGGGACCCCGAAGATCATCTAGTCCAACCCTCTGCAAGGCAGGAATATGCAGTTGTCCCATACGGGGCTTGAACCTGCAACCTTGGCATTATCAACACCACAGTCTAACCAACTGAGCCATCCATGTTTAATTTAGTTTTGGCTGTGTAATAGGAGCCACACTCATCTCTGCACTTTGGAAAACGAAGAAACCATACATCCAACATTTAAAACACACACAAAAAACACACGATTTAATCAGTAAAGCAAATAAAAATAAACGCATTCCCTTATGAGCAAAATTCCAGGAGTCATTTGCTATTGGTAGGTGGGGGCCAGAAGAACAACTGAACAAAGCAACTGAAGTAAATTTTCCCTTTGTTTTTTCACCCGCTGCATCTCCACCCAGACAAGCGAGAGGCATTATTAGAGTGCAAAGATACATCCCAGCCAGCAGAAATATGCAAGGAGGGTGTGAGCCACAAGCCACTGGCTGGCGAAGCAAGAGGCGAAATGAATAGCACAATAGACAGGACTCTTGCCAACGGTGCAGAAGCCAGAGTCTCCTCTGCACAAACACATTTCTTTAATTGTTGCTGTTCACTAATCACCTTCCATGTATGCCCCAACATGATATGCAAAACACAATGTAAAAAGTGGTAGGAAACAGTTACAAACCATCAAAAGAAATAAGAGAAGGCGAGTGCAAATGCAATGCTGAATGGACACTTGTGGCAAGGGACACCTCTTTCCACCCAGTTAAATAAGAGGCATCATTGCAGCTCAAGGAGCCAGGAAGCTGTGCAAAAGCACTCAAAGAGGGTGTGAAGCAGGGATGGTGAAGGATGTGGCTGGGGAGAGTTCCAAGGGCCAGATTGAGAGGCCTGGAGGGTCACATTTGACAGTCTATATCAGGCACCCCCAAACTCAGCCCTCCAGATGTTTTGGGACTACAACTCCCATCATCCCTGACCACTGGTCCTGTTAGCTAGGGATGATGGGAGTTGTAGTCCCAAAACATCTGGAGGGCCGAGCTTGGGGATGCCTGGTCTAGATAGAGGTTCCCCATTTCTAAGCTAGAGTGCAATACATGAAACCCTATCTGGCACCTGTAAAAAAAAGTTCACAACCATCACAAAAGTGTCTTCTCACACTGAGAACTTTTGCCCTGTCTTCAGGGCAGGGATCCCATCCAGAGTCTGTACGTTGATTGCAAGGGGCTCAGCACAAATCTTGCCAGGGTATTCGCTCTGCAGATTGGAAAGGAGTTCATAGTCTCCCCTTCCCGATGGACCATCCCGATCAAACCACTGGGTCATGCATCCTAAAGTGTGAAAAGGCAAGGCAAGACTCAAATGAGTGTTGGTTGCAGGTATGGGAGGACAAGAATGTTGGAACATAGGAACACAGGAATCTGCCTGATACTGAGTCAGATCATCGCTCCGTGAAGCCCAATAGTGAACCCCCGATGCATTGTTATCTGTTGAAGGATAGATGTAGCACCCACAGTGCCTGTCCTCCATCTCCTAATCTAGCCTGCTGCTACCACTACTGTTGTGGTTCTAGGGATTGCTTGTGCGTAAATTGCCTTTACTCGTGGCTGTCTTGCATGGTTGAACCCTTTCTGACAGAGCAGCCTCTACCTCGTGGCTGCCTCAGTCGCTGGCAGAATCCGTCAATGGGCATTTCTTAAACCGCTTCCAACATAAAAGCTGCTTGACGCCCAGTCTTCTCCCCCGTTGCCTGCGCACAAACTTTTTACGCGCTGTGGGTGTGGGTAACGGAGCACTTGTCCCCTCTCCGTCTCTCCGCTTCCTCTATCTCCTCCCCTTCTCCACTGGTGTTACGCTGATTTCCTTCCCCAGCGTATGGGCTATCCCTCCCCCTACTGGTGCCCTCTCCACCATCGTCCTGCTCCTCCTGCTCCGATGGCAGTTCCCTGACAACTACCCTCCATGCAGTGCAGGATACTATCTTGCAGAAGTGGGTTGCAGGGAAGAGGAACACCTGCTCTTTTGCCCTTAGTAAAATGTGGAGCAGATGGATGGCCCAAGACATTTAGGCACTAAATTATGTCATGTGACGGAAAATGGAATAAATTATTGTGTGAACGCAGCCTTCTTCTTTTTTTAATATAACCACTGTCATCCAGTGAGATGTGGGCATGTTTAAGGGGGTATGTTTAACAAAGGAGCAGCACACTGTGGGTTCCATGTCAGCAACACCTCATAAATAAACTAAAGACTCCTGCTTTTAATTTATGAGCAATTGTTTTGGTGTTATACAGGCATGGCTTATTATGATGTGGTTGGAGATCATTCCCCCATCTTACCAAAAGATGTCCAGGTTGACTCACCTGAGCAGAAGTTTGAGGGACAGGTGAAGCGGACTTTGTAATCCAAACAGGAACGCTTGTACTGCTCTTTATTAACACAAGCAAATCCTTCTTTAGGGTTAAACCTAGTGGGGAGAGAAAGAGAACGAAAGAAGCAATCTGACTCACCAAACTGTGACCAGGAAAGAGGGAAGTTGTAGAGAGATAATCTGCACTAAACTGGGATCCAACAGAACCTCCCTTTGAAATACAAAGAGCAGCTTTGAAGAATCTATTTTTCTTGGGTCCATGGCAAGGAGAGAAAGAGTTAAACTTCCCCTCCCCTCCCAAGGCTGATCATGCCTCCCCATTCACATAACAAGCTATGTAATGTTAACAAGTACACTAATAACATCCATGTCTTCTTCGGCCTTGACAGCATCAAGCCAGGAGTTCTTTCATTCATTCAGACAGCGCTTCTTTACTCTCCCTGTGTTACTAGGGAAGAAGAGATGCAACAATAGAACTGATTGCCACATGTATGTATTCTTTCATGTAAAACAATCAGAGCAATTTGAAATCACACCCGTTGTTATTGCTTCACAACTACGTTTTGCAGCAACGCTTTCGCTGAATCACACATGCAATGGAATTTTGCACGTGCTAATTTGGGTAGGAGTCATCGATATCTGTATGAGTAACAGCTAGGGATCTGCTGGGTGTCTTAACCCATTCTGATATTCAGTCATACATTCCCCTGGTGTTTTCCAATCTGCTGCACTTGCTTTACTTTGATAAAGTGCCTTCTATTTTGTAGTCTGCTGATGTGAAAATGTATATATACTTAGCCATCAACAAATATTTACAAATCGGTTGCTTTCTTTACATGCTTGTTTTCAAAGTTAATGAATTTCCACAGGGTAGCTCTGTTAAACTTGTACCCTAAGGCGTCCTTTGGCACTTGATGACAAAGTCAATCAAGTGACTTATCATAAAGCCAGTGGTGTTCAAACTTTTTTCAAAGGGGGCCAGATTTGATAAAGTGAAGGGCTGTGAGGGCCAACCAAAGTTGTTAACCTTTTTTCAGGATTGAAGTTGTTGAGCTTTTTAATGATTTTACCCCAAAGTTGTTGAGCTTTAGGATTTTACCCCAGGAAATAAACTGCCACAGGGGCTGGATTAGACCGACCGGTGGGCTGGATTCATAGCTGCCAACTTACAGATTTGAAAATAAGGGACCAGCAGCCTCAAAAATAAGCGATCAGCAGCCAAAATAAGGGATTTTTCCAAGCACAGGTATGTTCAACTTCTGAGCCCCTCTGAGCCAATGGCCGAAAGCCCAGCCAGCAGCCAAATGAAGCCTCAAGCAGTGGTTCCCACAGCACAGCAACCCGGCAAAGGGGATGCAGCAAGGGAAACCACTGTCACCTCTCCGCTGGGAAGCACTGAGAAAAGGCGAGTTCCCAGGCAATGTGACCGATTTGATCGGCACAAGGCATGCAAACTCCACCCCCCAGTCATTCTTAGACTCCTTATTGGGTGAGCAATGCAGCCAAGCAACACAGTTGGAGCCTCCCTCCTCCCTGGCTGGCAGGGAGGGAGAGGAGCTGCTTCCTTTGAAAACCGGGAAATTTAAGGGACATCATCAATAAGGGACAGCAGCGGGACACAGCGCTGGGATAAGAGACTTTCCCTCCATAGCTGGATTAGGCCCCCCAAATGGACTTTGGACATGCCTGCACAAAGCCATATATGGTTGTAATTCTAACCATATCTACTCTTGATTTCATTAAAGCTTTTCACAAAGTCCCCCATGATATTCTTGCAGAGAAGCTGTGGCAAGATGTGGGCTGGAGAGGTAACCGTGAAGTGGATTTGTAGCTGGTTGACTGATCGAACCCAAAGAGTGCTCATTAATGGTTCTTCATCATCCTGGAAAAAAGTGACAAGTGGAGTGCTGCAGGGTTCTGTCCTGGCCCCATTGTTGTTCAATGCCGTTATGAATGACTTGGATGAAGGAACTGAGAGGATGCTCATCCAATCTTCAGATGATACCAAACTGGGAGGGGTAGCTAGTGCCACAGAAGACAGAATCGGGATTCAAGATGACCTTAACAGACTGGAGAACTGGGCCCAAGCTAACAAAATAAATTTCAATAGGGACAAATGTAAGGTCCTGCAATTAGGCAGGAAGAACCAGCTGTGCAAAAACAAGTCCTTTCTGATTGCAACACATTATTTCATAAATGTGTGTTCTATTCAGAAAGTGTTCTTGTGTTGAAACACAATGCTCAAGCTAATCTATGGCTGCACACCTACCCCCAAAGTATCCCGAGAACCGCAGTTTGATCCGTACAGATTTCCAACACCATAAATAAACCACAATGGGGTTGGGAAGGGAGCGAGGTAAAATTTTAAGATGAAAGTATAGGGCTGCCTTTCTCAACCTGTGGAGTCGCAGATGTTGAACTACAACTCCCATCACCCCTAGCTAGCAAGGCCAGAGCTCAGGGATGATGGGAGTTGTAGTCCAACAACATTTGGGGACCCACAGGTTGAGAACCACTGGTATAGGAGATGGGTGCAAGTCCAGATGGTTCTTCCCATTTTGGCAAAGGGTCCTGATTTTGGAAATCAGGACCAGCAAGACATAGATGACTTTTCATGGTAAGTGTGACGTTGCCCATGAGTGAGGGTGACAAATCCACAATGACTGTATCTCTCTATGGAATTCTCCCCATGACAGCCATGTTGTGTTATGCCACCCACCCATGGTATCCTCAACACTCTCTCAAATGTGTCCCCAGGTCCAAAAAGCTTGGTGACCCCAAGCACACAGCATTCAAAGCAAGAGTCTGTGGGCAGATGGAAGAAAACCCACTGGATAATCTGCTTCCAACAGATTCCTCCCACAATCCTAGTCGGGCCAACTGACACATAATGGAAACATTAGAATGCTGCTCAGTAACAATTAATTCCCTAATGCTGTGCTGGCACCACTCACGGATGAAAGATCTGCCCAGTGCTGGATGCTGGGGTTCCCTCCACGGTCTGAGCTTCAATTCCAATGGGTTCAGGGCAAATGTCCGTGGGATATTCCCTCCTCAGGTCAGCTAGAGTTTCAAAGTCACCCACTCCCGAAGGGTTGTCCCGGTCGAACCAACGAGTCGTGCAAGTTGAAGCTGAGGTGAGACGGAGAGAAACTATTCATGGCACTTTACTCCGGATACACTTTTGGAGAAAAGGGAGATTTTGAGTGGAAATAAGGAACAACAATAAAAAGGTCTTTGAATTCACATAATGTGTAATGTGACGATGCAAGTGTGGTCCCAGGGTATGGTGTGAAGGCACAAAATGGTGAAGCCAAATAGGACCAGGTCTGGTTAGTTCTTGGATGAGAAACCATTTATGTAGGTGCATTGCAAGCTGATATTGTGCCACCACCCCCTTCTTTCTGAGGTGCTCTGGAATGGCCTGCACTCCATTCTACCAATCTTTATTCAAGATGTACAGCTATGAGCTGGGTGTTTATTGGGCATTATACCGTTATGTGTTTGGTGAGCAGGGGGTCAGACAGGATGAAACCCTGGGTCCCTTCCAAACCTGCCAGGGAAGAATGTATAAGAAGAAGCCTGCCAAGCCAGTTCCTTTGTCAAGGTAATGGCTCTGGCTGGCTAGTTAAGTACAGCGGTACCTCGGGTTACAAACACCTCAGGTTACAAACACTGCAGGCTACAGACTCCGCTAACCCGGAAGTAGTACCTCAGGTTAAGAACTTTACCTCAGGATGAGAATGGAAATCGCATGCTGGCAGCGCAGCGCCAGTGGGAGGCCCCATTAGCTAAAGTGGTACCTCAGGTTAGGAACGGTTTTAGGTTAAGAACAGACCTCTGGAACAAATTAAGTTCATAATCAGAGGTACCACTGTACCATGATTTAGCATATCCAAAGAAGTTGTTCTGTTGCCATAGAAGGAAATGGGTGGGCCTTTTCTCGTGGGGAGAAAAATGGGCCTTAGTGGGGCTGGTTTTGTGAGACTATGGTGTCTTTATGATAGATTGGCACCTGAGGTGAACCACAAAATAGCTCCTCCATCTCTAGGCAAGAACCCCCATCCCCACTGAGAACATCCCATCAATACATAGCAGCCATAGCTGTCAACATTTTCCTTTTTTAAAGGGAAATTCCCTTATTCCGAATAGGATTCCTCGCAAGAAAAGGGAAGAGTTGACAGCTATGATAGCAGCACTCACCGGAACAGAAGGATTCTGGGCAAGTGAATTGGACCACATAATCTAGGCAGGACTGACCAGGTACTTGCTCAGTGTTGACACAAGCAAAGCCTGTAGTAGTGTCATACCTGCATAAGAGAGGGATAAAAAGTTGTGCTGTATGGAATGACAGTTACAGATATAATTGTGCCCATCTTAGTTGAGTATTTCTCAAGTCCTGGAACCAGTAAGTGTTAGAATTTAATCAAGGCTCCGGGGGCTATAGGATCCCTTCTCAGCTCTGGAATCCATGCCCACCTTTGGAAAGAGAAGAAATTATGTATCACAAGGATTTTAGAAAAATACATCTCTGAGCAAGAGCACAAGTGCATGGTCTGATCTGGCATCTTTAAAAAAAATCACAGCCATCAACAAAAGTGTCTTCTCACACTGAAAATCTTTGCCCTGTCTTCAATGCAGGTCTCCCGTCCACAGTCTGTACGTTGATGGCAAGGGGCTCGTCACAAATCCCACCAGGATATTCGCTCCGCAGATTGGAAAGGAGTTCATAGTCTCCCTTTCCAGACGGATTATCCCGATCAAACCAGCGAGTTGTGCATCCTAAAGAAGGGGAAAAGGCAAGGCAAGACTTAAATGAGTGTTGGTTGCAGGTATGCGAGGACAAGAAAGATGGAACATAGGAACACAGGAAGCTGCTTGATACTGAGTCAGACCATCGCTCCATGAAGCCCAGTAGTGCGTGCACTGACCGGCAGCTGCTCTCCAAGTCTTTCCCAACCAAACCTGGAAATGCGAGGGCCTGAACCTGGGACCTTTTGCAAGCAGTGCAGATGCTGCAGCCCTTTGCCCATGCTCAGCTCTTCCAAAGACAAGCAGAAACACCATTCTCAGTGCCACCCTGCTCTTTGAATGGACCCACTTGCTCAGCTTTTGAATTATGGTGCTGGAGGAGACTCTTGAGAGTCCCATGGACTGCAAGAAGATCAAACCTATCCATTCTTAAGGAAATCAGCCCTGGGTGCTCACTGGAAGGACAGATCCTGAAGCTGAGGCTCCAATACTTTGGCCACCGCATGAGAAGAGAAGACTCCCTGGAAAAGACCCTGATGTTGGGAAAGATTGAGGGCACAAGGAGAAGGGGACGACAGAGGACGAGATGGTTAGACAGTGTTCTCGAAGCTACAAACATGAATCTGACCAAACTGCGGGTGGCAGTGGAAGACAGGAGTGCCTGGCGTGCTCTGGTCCAGGGGGTCACGAAGAGTTGGACACGACTAAACGACTAAACAACAACAACAACAATAGCTAAGTAATAAATTAAATTAACATATAATTTCAAGAGTTGGACATGACTAAATGACTAAACAACAACAACAACACTTGCTCAACAGTGTCCCAGGTCATTCACTTACCCGTTGAGCCTGTGAGGGGCCCTTCCAAGCCCCCGTGGCTTTTGCTCATCCTAGCCAAGGTCCAACCTGTACTGCAACTCCATCCTTATCACTCCTTGCTGGTTCAAGCAGGGCAGTGGCAGCACAGAGGGGAATCAGCTGGGAGACTGAGGCCCTTACAGTGTGGTGGGCTTCAGCAAGTGCCCAACAATGCCATCTTCTGATATCAGCCTTACAGGAGCTATGCAAACATAGCTGAGTGGCAGGGTACCTGTCTTGCATGCAAAAGGTTCCTGGTTCGATCCTCAGCATCTCCAGGTAAGACTGGAGGTGCTCACTGTCTGAAACCCTGGAGAGCTGCTGGCAGCCAGTGCAAACAATATTGAGTTAGATGGACCAAGGGCCTGACTCAGTACCAGTCAGCTGCTTATGTTCCTCTATTGGTTCCAGTCCTGCTTGACTGGGGGATTCAGCAGGGGAATAAACGGGGGTTGTCCTCTGTTACCAGAGAGGCATTGTGAGGCCTGTTACACACAGACTGTCACGTTTGCTCCTTTCTTGCCACATTACAAGGGCACGAGGAAAAGGAAAAAGGAACTGCGGGAGCAAATGTTTGGTTGTGCAACACGGGCACGCTTGTTCTTCCACAACCACAGGCAATAGTTCCCTAAAATAGCAGGGCTGGTATATTTCCCACCCCTGCTCCCATACACTCAGGTTGCAATATTTTATCAGGAGGAAAATGTGGCTCCACATACAAACACAGAGGACTGGGGCTCCTTTGGGTGGAGTGAGACCACTCTTGCTCCAGGCAGAAGCAACAGCAGCAAAATCCAACCATTGCCCTCTGCTGAAGAACAGAGATGTTCTGCCCTGCCTATCTTGCACCTGCTAATCAAGGATGCTGCCATTCTCCCTCACCACAAACCGGGGGATGCTATCTTGTCTTCAGTGTCAAAGCAAGAGTCAACTGACAGCCCTGGGTCGGCTTCCAGATGTGAAATGGATTGCTCCCCCAGAGAAGCACTTTGCAGCACTCTTCAGCTCAGAAGAAGCGGGATGGTGGGTGTCCTGTTACAGGAGCTGTAGCCAATGTCAGTCCTACTCAGAGTAGATCCACTAAAGGTAATAGTCATGATGACTAACTCAGGCCCATTCATTTCAAAGGGGTCTGTTTTGAGCAGGACTTAGGCTGCTATCACATGGACGTTTGTTCTGTTTTCCAGACTGTTTCCCTGTTATTTTCCACCTTGCATTTCAGGTTTCATACGATGCAAAAGCCACTTTAGTGCTCATTTCTGTATTATTTGCTTCCAGAAGAAGCTCTTTGGGGGAGGGGGATGAGCACTAAACTTGTGCTTTATTCTACTATGTTTCTGGTTTTTATGCCTTGTGAACGTTCAAGTACAATGCGGAAATTAATAATGGCAGAAATGTCAGGGAAACGGAATAAACTCTTGTGTAAATGCAGCCAAAGTGAGCAGGCAGAGGAAGCAGCTCTCTTGCACACTGTGGATTCTTGGAGGCATATTTATTGAGACCTTTTCTGAGCACACTGTGAGTTCCATGTCAGCAACCCCTCTTATATAGTATAAAAGTGAAAGACAGTTCACTTTTGAGCAATTGGTTTGGTGTTATACAGACATAGTTTAAGTGGTTGAAGATCATTCCCCCATCTCACCACAAGATGTCCTGGTTGACTCACCTGAGCAGAAGTTTGAGGGACAGGTGAAGCGGACTTTGTAATCCAGGCAGGAATACTTCTGCTCCTTATTTACACAAGCAAATCCTTCTTTAGGGTTAAACCTAGTGGGGAGAGAAAGAGAGTGAGAGAAGCATTCTGACTAACCAAACTGTGACCATGAAAGAGAGAAGAAGTTGTAGTGAGATAATCTGCACTAAACTGGGATCCAACAGAACCTGGGATCCATCAGAACCTTCCTTTGAAATACAAAGAGCAGCTTCAAAGAATCTATTTTTCTTGGGTCCATGGCAAGGAGAGAAAGAGTTAAAATTCCCCTCCCCTCCCAAGGCTGATCACCGTTCTTCATTTCTGGCACCACTCACGGATGAAAGATCTGCCCAGTGCTGGACGCTGGGGTTCCCTCCACGGTCTGAGCTTCAATTCCAGTGGGTTTAGGGCAAATCTCCATGGGATATTCCCTCCTCAGGTCAGCTAGAGTTTCAAAGTCACCCACTCCCGAAGGGTCGTCCCGGTCGAACCAGCGAGTCGTGCAAGTTGAAGCTGAGATGAGATGGAGAGAAACTATTCATGGTCCTTTACCCAGGGTACACTTTTGGAGAACGGGAAGTTTTTTGAGTGAAAATAAGTAGCAATGAAAAGGTCTTTGAATTCACTAAATGTGCCTGACAACGCAAGTGTGGTCCCAGGGTATGGTGTGAAGGCACACAAAGCCACCACTTTGGTGAAGCCAAACAGGTTGAGGTCTGGTCAGTTCCCGGATGAGAGACCACCGATGTAGGTGCATAACAAGTTAATATTTTGCCACCCTCCCCTTCTCTCCGAGATGCTCTGGCATGGCCAACACTCCCCTGTAGCATCTTTTGACTTTATTCACAGATGATCCCCAGTCAAAGGAATGCACACAGCAGATGGTTAACTCTTTATTGCAAAAGTGGACACTTTTCTGTAGTTTCTACAGCTTTAGTTTTTAGTGTAAGGCAGGGGTCACCAAACTTTTTTGTGAGGGGGCCAGTTCACTGTCCCCCAGACCTTGTAGCGGGCTGGACCACACACAAGGCAGAGGGAGCTTCTCTTTCCCCCTGCCTACCTGCGCTGTTGCTGTCGGCTCTGCACTCTGCCAACCATGGCTCCTGTGCCTGCCCTTGCAAGCAGCAGAGGCTGTCAGTGGAGGCAGAGGGACCAGCGCTCAGCCAGCTCAGCCTAGCCCCCTTCCTCCACTACGCAAGGCAGGGAGAAGGGCGGGGAGAAGCCAGGAGGAGGGAGGCGCTGTGGTGTGCGAGAGGGAGGGGGTAAATGGCGCCCAAAAAAATGGTGGTGTTGGGGAAAAAATTTTTCGGAAAAAATTAACAAACAGAATCACCAATATATGGCACGTCCGTGGGCCAGAGCCTGAGTGCAATTGGGCCAGATCTGTCCCGTGCACCGTAGTTTGCCGACCCAGGCAGCTATTCCCTGTGTTCTACGGAGTGCTTGCAGTAACAGGTGAGGCTAGCCCCCCTCCACCAGCTTATGTATCTTCCCCTGATGGGCTGTACACACATAGCCAGAGACTGTACTGCGTAGAAGCTGCCTCTGCTCTTCCCTCTTCAATCTGCTCTTGGTTCTAGGAGACAGTGGTGCAGGAGAGGGCGAGGATGCACCTGACCCTTCATTTGCCTGACCTGCCTCTTCCTCCTCTTCTGAGCTATCCTGTGCTTCACCCTCCAGCTCTGAAACTCCCCCTGCCTCCTGGCTGGTACAAGTCCCCACAAATCACTGCTCCCCTCTCCCGAGTCAGACTCCAGCCCCCTTTCCCCCGGTGCACCCTTGCCAGCATTTCGCCCATCCCTGACATCTGGGTGTTTACGGAATATTATACTGCTATTATGCATTAAAAGCTTCCATGAACAGGGCTGCCTTCAGATGTCTTCTAAAAATCTGGTAAGTGTTTTTCTCTTTGATATCTGGTGGGAGGGTGTTCCACAGGGCGGATGCCACTACCAAGAAGGCCCTCTGCCTGGTTCCCTGTGACTTGGCTTCTCACAGCGGGGGAACCACCAGAAGGCCCTCAGCACTGGATCTCAGTGTCCGGGCAGAACAATGGGTGTGGAGACGCTCCTGTAGGTATACTGGACCGAGGCCATTTAGGGCTTTAAAGGTCAGCACCAACACTTTGAATTGTGCTCAGAAACATATTCCAGACCCCCCTTCTCCCAGAACCCGGCGAGCATTGAAAGTAGGAGAGCAAAGGGCTCGGAGGCAAATGGCTCTAAGTGGCCACTGTAAGGTGGGTGGTGCTGTTGACGATTGAGGAGAGAAGCGGGGTGGAGATTACTCGGAGCAATGCCATTACTCCAAGAGGCTGCATTGCTAAGCCTCTCTCTGTGAATATTGAATAAAAAACATTGGTAAGAACTTTCCTTGTCTATCTATTCCTGGCGGCCTGCCTTGGGGGGGGATCAGATTCCCTGACGCCTGACATCACCATTCAGAGATTGGGGTGGCATGTAACAGTTAAACATACCCATTTTACTTTACTGCAATTATAACAATGACTACTATACTACTGTTCCCAGAATGCTGTTACACGCGACACCAATCTTGAGAGCAGTGTGAGATTCTAGGGGTTGCAGGTGTGCTTACGCAAGGTCTGTGTTTCCTTTTGGAAATGAGGCAAAGTGGGGACAATGGTGTCTTTATGATATATGGCTTATTTATACACACATATATAGCCCAAGCCTACATGGAAGGGTTCAGAGCATCAACATTCCAAGAGGTCCCAGTTTCTCCTAAATCATAAGCTTTGTTGAAGAGTGTTCCAGAAGCTGGTTGTCAGGAGAAGTTCTAAGACAGACAACATTCACTCACTTACCACATGCTGGGAGAACCAGGACAGTCAGGAGAAGCTATGGGGATGAAAGAGAGAGGATGCATTTAATCAAGAAGAGGGGTAGAATCAACCAGCCACCATTCTGACATACCCACACAGTCAAAGGTAAAGGGACCCCTGACCATTAGGTCCAGTCGTGGCCAACTCTGGGGTTGCGGCGCTCATCTCACTTTATTGCCCAAGGGAGCCAGCGTGCAGCATGTGGCCAGCATGACTAAGCTGCTTCTGGCGAACCAGAGCAGCGCACGGAAACACCGTTTACCTTCCCGCCGGAGCAGTACCTATTTATCTACTTGCTCTTTGACATGCTTTCGAACTGCTAGGTTGGCAGGAGCAGGGACCGAGCAACGGGAGCTCACCCCGTCGCAGGGATTCGAACTGCCGACCTTCTGATCGGCAAGTCCTAGGCTCTGTGGTTTAACCCACAGGGCCACCCATGTCCCTTACGCACACAGTAGGGTGGCAGCAAATTCAGAAGCGCAGGGTCCCTTCATTATAGTCAAAGCCATGTCTCCTCCTAAGATTATACAATAATCTTACAATCATACAGTAATAATAATTAGAGATGCATTACAAAGAACAGTGTGGCTCTCCATGTCTTGCTTTTCAGCTAGGTCTACTATCTTCTGCACACATACATGGGCACATGATTTGGGACACTCTGAGATCTTCTTTCAAAGAGACTTAAATCATGTTTTCCTTAAAGTCTGCTGTATGTAACATAGCTTGCCCACCTTTCCTGTGAAAATTGTGTTTCCAGTGTTTCTAAATACCTAGTATGGGAGCATACAAAATAATTCCTCCTTAATGTTCCTCCTGTGCACCTTATCCAGAGTGACCCGAGGAGCCAATCCTCAGCAGCTGACTCACCTCCTTTCACTCATCGCCAAGCACCCATCAGCACCAAGTATGTGAAGACTTCGGTGGCTAAAAAGTTTCCTTTTCATGCTGATTGGATGGCTGGAGAGAGAGACTTGGAGGGACCTTGTTGCAGAAATGGTAATGAGTCTTTGATTACACCTCCCCATTCATACCAGTTGCAAAGGGTACAGACTCTGGATTTTGTGTTAAAGTACCAGATAGAGAGGATTGTTTTACTCCCTATTACCAAGCAAGCAATGCTCACCAGTCTTGGAAATTTCCCCATACTTCTTGGCTGGCAACGTCCCTATCTGTCGTCCGCCCAAGCTTTCAGTGCTTCAGCCAGAAATGCACAAGCTTTTATAGACCTCAGGACCACGCCTCTAACTGCATTGCTAGGATTCCTCCCTTCAAGTAGGTAACCAATACTGCTGGCAGTTATAGAGCTGATTCCCAATGCCAGGTGATCCCCACTCTGCACAATCGCTCACATGATGTAGTGCACACACACCATTTGAATGGGGATGCCCATCAACTTTGCAGGGGCTCAGCCCTCATAACCCCTAGAAGTTGGCTCCTATGAGACAGCCTGTTCTGTAGGCTTGTGTTCTAAAAGATGCAACAAAAACGAAGAATGGATATAGAGAAAGAAACAGGCACATCTACCCAGGCACATTAGACTTGCTGCTATGGAAATATTTCAGGGGGAGCTCAACAGAGCTGTTCTTTCAGCAGTGCTGATGGAATGGGCCCCTGCTTTCCATCTCTCCTATTAGGACTGTGCTATTTGGTCCCCCCCCCACCCCCTAGATCTGGAGAGCCAGGTGGGTGTGTACAGCCATTTAGTAAGGAGCTTGAGGAACCAATCAGTCTTTGTGGGCCCTGATGCTACTGACATTTCCATAGAATCATAGGATTGTAGAGTTGGAAGGGACTCCAAGGCTCATCTGGTCCAACTCCTGCATTGCAGGAATCACAGTTTTAAGAACCCCTGACAGATGGCCATCTAACCTCTGTATAGAAACTTCCAATGAAGGAGAACCCATCACCTTTTACGGGAGTCCATTCCACGGTCAGTCAGCTCTACACTGTGCTGCCAGGTCACATGACTGAGCTGAATGGGCTTAAGATCAAACCTAAACCTCTGCTAATTTCTTTTTGGAAATTGACACTGGCTTTGGCTCAGCCAGCTGAGCAAGTTACGTACATCGGCATATTGTTGGCTGAGCCAGGGTTGGGGGCTTAGCACCAGTGGAGATCCGCAGCACCTTAAATTCCTGGTCACAGGATTAGCCCCACCAACCTGTTATGTATACTATACCATCAATGGCCAGAGCCGATGACAGGCAGAATGACAAAATCGTAGAGTTGGAAGGAATCACAAGGGTTATCTATTCCAATCCTGTGCAATGCAGGAATTTCAGCTGAAGCATCCAAGACAGATGACCACCCAACTTCTGCTTAAAAACCTTTAACAAGTTCTACGAATTCTAATTTTGTCCTCCTCCTCCTCCTACCTGATGTGTTCTACAAGGAGCAACAGCTCCCAAGGAGGCATTGACAGCCATGGTAAAATATGCAACAACAATACTCTTTATTTCGGTCCAACGACCCACAAACACATTTTCTTTTCTTTTTAAAAATATTTTTTACTAGGGATTTCAAAATAATAATTTAACAAAAATACATCATCCACATTTCCCCCCTCCATTTCCCCCTCCCCCTCCCCCTAAAAAAGAATAACCCACCCTCCCACCCCCAGACTTCCCTCAGCTCCTCTCTCTGGTTTCTCAGCACATGTTATTTTCTGCATGTTATAAAATTGTAAAGATCCTCAATTTATCTATCTGTTTGTTGCCAATAAAGAATTTGTGAGTGTTTATTCAAAACATGCCAAGGAGTCCAGTTCATTTTGTTGTTTCTTTAAATACTTTGAAAAGGGTTCCCATTCTTCTTTAAAGTCACAGTTATCCTTGTCACGTAGTTTATGTGTCAATTTCGCCAATTCCGCATAGTCCATCAATTTCTCTTCCCACGGTTCTTTAGTCGGGATTTCCTCATTCTTCCATCCTTGTGCTATTAAGATACTTGCCGCTGTTGTCGCATACATGATTTTTTTTTTTTTTATTTCCTTGGCAGGTCTACAAAAACATTTTCAAAAGCAAAGATACAGAGATACAGGGCAAGGGTTCCAAGACCGATCACTGTGTTTTAACCAGAACATGTATGGTTTCTATTTTTTATTATAAGCAAGAGGGCAGACAGCTGGAGGCTGCTGAGTGCAGACTGAAGCTGGTGGGGCACATCTCCATTTGCCCTTAAGGAGCAGCCTCCACTGTATTGATCATTCCAAAAAAATAATCATCTATTGAGCATTAAGCCCTTTTGTGATTGTGTATTTGCACCCAGGACCATAAGTCTTGGCAGGCCAGGGTGCTTGTTTATTTTGCTGCTCTGCTGACAATCCTACTTCATTCTGGCCCCAACAGATTTGACCGCTGGACTGTTTGCTTTCTTGGTTGTCCAAGGCTGGATTTCCCCTTTGCCTCCCCTTGCAGATCTGAATCACCTTTTCTCTACAAGGATGTATCTCTCGGTTTCCCTCTGCTTCCCTTAGTTTCTCATAGAAACCCCTGTTTCTATTTTGAGCCTGAGAATGAGGAAATGGATTGGAAGCAGTGAAAGAAGATACACTCTATGTTGTTGTGAAATCCTCCTGCGTAACCTTGACACTACAGTAAGGATGAACCTAAGCACTAAACAGCATTAAAATAGCACCATGAACCACAAGAACCTAAGGAGAGCCCTCCTGAACCAGTGGTTCAACTGGTCCAGCATCCTGTTCTCACAGTGGCCAACCAGATATCTGTTTCAAGAAGCTCCCCCCAAAAGACCTGGGCACAACAGAAACTCTCATCACTTGTGATTCCTAGCAACTGTTTTTCAGACAATGAAGGCAGAATGGAGACACAGTGGCTAGTAGCCTTATGGTACAGTGGTACCTCGGGTTAAGAACTTAATTCATTCTGGAAGTCTGTTCTTAACCTGAAACTGTACTTAACCTGAAGCACCACTTTAGCTAATGGGGCCTCCCGCTGCCGCTGCGCCGCTGCTGTGTGATTTCTGTTCTCATCCTGAAGCAAAGTTCTTACCCGAGGTAATATTTCTGGGTTAGCGGATTCTGTAACCTGAAGCATCTGTAACCTGAAGCATCTGTAACCCGAGGTACCACTGTACTTGTGACCCTTTGGATGTTGCTAGACTACAGCTTGCATGATCCCTCACCACTGGTTGTACTGGGGCTGATGAGTACTGGAGACAAACAACATCCAGAGAGTCACAGGTTTCCCAATGAAAATGTAACAGATCATGAGGCAGGGCCCAACCAATGACACACCACTCAACATTTCTTCAAAGAAAATAGCGATATCCTACTCCTTAATAAATTTATTATTATTATTATTATTATTATTATTATTATTATTATTATTATTATCATTATTATCATTATTATTATTATTTCCCAGCCACTCTAGGCAGCTTCCAACAAACATAATAAAATATCAAACATTTAAAAACTTATAGGGCTGCCTTCTGATGTCTTCTAAAGGTTACTTATCTCCTTGGCTCAGGAGGGGAGGGGTGTCACATAACTCTATAACTTCCGATGAAAATAGGGACGTTCTACTATACCCGCCAACATTTCTCTGATGAAAACAGGGACATCCTAAGGAAAAGCAGGACATCTTGAGATCAAATCACAAACTGGGACAGCTTCTGTAAATCTGGGACTGTCTCTGGAAAATTTGGACACTTGGAGGGTCTGCAATGATGCTCTCTGTTGCTGAAAGAATTCATTCTGAAGCTGTTTGTTCTTGTTCTATGGTCCATTTAAGCCCTGCCCCTCCTTTCCTGAAACCACACCTCTCCTCTCCTAATCCTTAATGAGGCTCCAGGTGTGCCCCCTCCCCATCCATGCAAGGCAGACAATTGGAGAATAACAAATCAGAGCACAATAAGCAAAACAGACTATGACACCTCTGCCAGTTGGACCAATTGGAGGCTGGGTGATGTTCAGGCTGGGAGTGGCAAAGCTTGGGGGAAGGAAGATCAGGTTGCACACCGGACTTCCGGACAGAGGTGTGGTTATGGAGATGGGAATTAGCCTTGTGGGTTGATAGGAATAACTGGGATGGGAGGCACATTGCAGGCCCTGTGGGGAGGGCCATGGAGCCAGTAGTTGTGTCTCAATCTGGAAAGACTCAAAGGCTTCACGTGCTGAGTCTGATGCCGTGGCCTTCAGGACCCTCTCTAGAAACTTAATGGGGAGCCCAAGATCTGTTGAAGTGTTAACGTCGTGAGTCCCTCCATCCTAAGCTCAGGCTGTATATATGTGTAAATAAAACCATACATGCCCTAAAGCAGGGGTCAGCAAACATTTTCAGCAGGGGGCCGGCCCACTGTCCCTCAGACCATGTTGTGGGCTGGACTATATTTTTTAAAAAGAAAATGAATGAATTCCTGTGCCCCACAAATAACCCAGAGATGCATTTTAAATAAAAGGACATATTCTACTCAAGTAAAAACACGCTGATTCCTGGACCGTCCGCGGGCCAGATTTAGAAGGCGATTGGGCCAGATCCAGCCCCTGGGCCTTAGTTTGCCTACCCATGCCCTAAAGAATCCAGTCTTCATGAACTTTCCAAGGAAACCAAAACCTGAAAACAAACCTCCGGCACCCTTGGAGCCTTTTGCTCCTTGGGGACCGGGGTGCATGCAACCCATAACTAAAATATGTAACAAAACTAACACAACACACACGAATTAAAATAGGGGACTCATGTAAACAGATTGGGGCTGATCAATGTGTGAAACAAAATGCTAGATGAGTCTTTGCAGGGATCTTCAAATATTCTGAGGAACTTTAGAAGAGCTCGCTGGATCAGGCCAATGACATCCTGTCCTTAACCGAGGTGAACCAAATCGCCATGGGAAACCTGAGCACAACAGCGCTCCCTGTTCCTATCATTTCCAGCAACTGACATTCAGAATCATTACTGCATTCAACCATAGAAGCAGAGAGTATTCACCATGACCAGTAGTCATCAGTGGCCTTCTTCTGATAAACTTGTGTCTTTGCCTACATCTTACACTTGACTGGGAGTCTCCGATTCAGATTTCTTGCCAATGACCTCTTCTCATCTTTATTCTGTGTCCCACCCCCTACCCCCCACCAGCAGGAATGACTTGCAATACAGCTTCGCTATCTGGGAGCAAGTAGGAGTGCAATGATGAATTCACCTTGGGACAGAGATGAAGATATCATTGGAGAGGAACACAAGTCTTTGAATCAGTACATACGAGAGGGTAGGTCCCCCGATATCTGAGCCCACCATGGCTGGGCAAGATTTTTTTACCATCTATTTCATGTTCACTCAGAAGCAAGCCTTGTTGTGTTCAGTGGGGCTTATTTCCTAGTACAGTGGTACCTTGGGTTAAGAACTTAATTCGTTTTGGAGGTCCGTTCTTAACCTGAAACTGTTCTTAACCTGAGGTACCACTTTAGCTGATGGAGCCTCCCGCTGCTGCTGCGCGGTGGCGGCGTGATTTCTGTTCTCATCCTGAAGCAAAGTTCTTAATCTGAGCTACTATTTCTGGGTCTGTAACCTGAAGCATCTGTAACCTGAGGTACCACTGTAGTTGTGTTTTAAGGAATGCAGCCCATAGCAATGGGTACTTTTACTTTTCTTCATTTTCTTTTCTTGGAATATGTTTATTGATACTTGTCCAAAGAGATACAAAAAATTCATATCCATTGCATAGTATCCTTTTATAATACACTGAAATATTTCAACTAAAAGAGAACAGAGGTGGGAAGAATATTTTTAAAAGTGTGGGGGAGGGAGAAATAAAGGTAGAAAGGAAGAGCGTTGGAAGGGAAAAGAGAGAGAATAAAGAAAAACAAAAAGACCTTCAGTTTTATGTCCTGCAGCTACATTAACACCTGACCATTCTATCTTCTATAAACTGGTATTTTTTTCAATCTTCAAATGCAGATATTACGAGTTCATTTCCTCTTTCACGCAAAGAAGTCCACAAGAAGTTTCCAGTCCTTCATAAATGTCAATAATGATTTTTCTCCAATTAAACACATTGTGGAAACTTTTTAATGGAATGGGAACATCCATTCCATTCTTGGACCACATTACTTAATGCAGAGATAAGAAGAAATTCAGCTTGGTGCATGTGTTACTGTGAAGCAACCACACTTTCAGCTTCCTGAAACAGTATGCAAAGCAAGGAGCAGCTGTCCTTTCATGTTTGCACTTCTCCAAATGCTGTGATTTTCCTGCCAGCAACAGGGGGGGGGGGGAAGCATTTAATATGTGTATACTGCAGCAAAGTGTGTATAGCAAATCATGCATAAGTATTAATAACCGGTGCTTTTTTCCCCCCTAAAAAAATGTTTTGGGGTACTCTCATTTTGACTCAAGAAAACCACCATTTTATAGTTCTAATTGGGAAAAATAAATACAGTAAATGGACAAAAGTACGAAGATTCACAAAATGTTTAGGGATATGCGTACCTTTGCTTTCCCCCAGGAAGGAAGCACTGTTAATAACATACCAAAAAATGCATTCTGTTTGGGAGAAATTATTTGCAAAAATTTGCATATTACACAAGATATGCAGCAAAAATAGACCCAAAGTGTGTATCTTAGGAGAAAATGCTGATCAATTCCAATGCAGGCTTACAACAAAATGGCAAGCTTGCTCAGTGTTGAACTTAAGAGTGGGGAAATCGAGAAGCGGAGAGAAACTAAATTTGTCGGATTCTGCCATCCCTGCTCTCCAGAGGTGAATCCTGGCCTTCTTTCTGCCTCTATAACAACTTCCACTGCCCTGACCCATCTGATATTGAAGCTGCAGTGTTGTGTATGCCTGGGAGAACCAAGAAACATCTCAGATCTGAAGGATCGGAAAGCTGCATAGCTGCCCTGGTTCCCTGACATGCCAACAAACCAAAGATGGCTTCCCAGTGGAAGCAAAACTGGTTGATAATAATAAATCAATAATAGTAATCATACTAACATATTTTTTAAAAATCAATTATTATTATTTTAAAAACAGTTAAAATCATATCTCTCCACCAGTGCTTTCAGGGTTGCCAGGAATGGTTTATTTCAGCCATCAGATAAGTGGGTGAAAAAGAATCCTTTCAATTTCCCACTGAGAGTCAGTAATGAAGGAGAGAGATGCACCTCATTGAGGAGGACATTCCACAAATGGGGAGCTGCCACTAAAAAGGCCCTGTCAAGGCCAATTGGGCAACCCCCACTGATGGCACCACTAATAAGGCTTCACTTTTGATGGCTGTCTGCTCTGTCTCATCATATACATTCCCTCTCTTCCTATAGGGCTGAATCAACTTCTCCAGGAACAGCTCCTCTGCGACACAACCATCGTGGCCAAAGGCGAACGATTCCCCTGTCACAGGTATTTATTTATACATTTTGGGGTTGCTATTTGCCATGCAGGCAAAGGGCCTGCTCTGGGTTTAGAAGGGCCCCTGGGCAAGACACTCTCCATGTGGTCCCCTCTGCATGTGACTTGATCTCATCACCACCTGCTCCTCTTCCTTGTAATTACAGTGGTACCTCGGTTTACGAACAGTCCTGTTTATGAACTATTTGGTTTATGAACTCTATAAAACCAGAAGTGGTGTCCTGTTTGTGAACTTTACCTCGGTATACGAATGGAAGCGGAATGGTGGAAGGGTACTGGTGGCGGGAGGCCTCATTAGGGAAAGAACAGATTTGGTTTAAGAACGGATGCTTGCTAGGTCAATGAACAAACAGGTAGTTTGTTTGCATAAGAAGATAAGAAGAATGTGCTGGCCCATCTCATCTAGAGTCTTGTTCTCACACTGACCAGTCAGATGTCCCAATGGGAAGCCTGCAGGCACAACCTGAATGCAAGAGTATTCTCCCCACTTGTGATGATATTTAAAGGCATACCTCCTCTTACAGTGGAGAAAGAATATATCCATCGGGGTTAGTTGCTACTGATAGCATTATTGTAGTAACCTGCCCAGGGACCTTGTGGTGGAAGGCAGTGGGTAAGAAATAAAAGAATGGGGCTTGCAGTCCAATGAGATCTGGTGGTCCACTGGTTCACCATTTCTGGATTCGAAGCTTTCCCCAATCTGGTGCCCTCCAGATCTTGTTGGAGTCCAAATCAATTCGGTCTAGCCAGCATGCCTCATGGTCAGGCATGATAGGAGTTGTAGTTGTAGCAACATCGGAAGGTCCTTGGGACTTGACATCCCTGGTTTAGGGCAACTCACACGGAATGCCCTGTTGACATTCTTTGCTATATAGCTCTTTCCAGCATAATCCTGGAAATTCTTGTGCCAGAGTACTTCCTAGATCTACTCGCACTGGGTCCTTCTCTACCATGGTTGAAACAGCTTCCATGTACTCATGAGGTATGGGGTGGTTAGGGTGCTGGACTCCAGTTCCCATCAGCCATAATCACTATGAGGTTTCTCCTACAACCAAGTGGGCATATATGTTTTATGAAATATCAAACAAAATAAATTATGGGACCTGTAGTCCACCAACATCTGGAGGTTCTTAGGCCTCCCCATCCCCAGTTTAGGGGAACTCCTATAGAATCAACCAATGGTCAGAAGTGGGGTCATCATTCTTTTTTTTTCAGGCTACAAGAGGCTGCAATAATTAGAAACAAAATATGGAAGCTGGTAGACACAGGAACATTAGACACTGCCTTATACAAAGTCAGACCTTTGGTTTATCTAGATCAGGGTTGTCTGCACTGTGAGTCAATGTTTTTAAACTCGCTCATAAATGGTTTGGAGTTAGGGTTGAGCAGTGAGGTAGCCCAAGTCTGCTGACAGAGATTCCACATGGTTCAAGGTAGCTAAGGAATGCTGAATTAGAGATTGATACCCTGACCTCCTAATGTTGACACATCCCTCCCTCCCTGTTGTTTAGGATGCTCCTTGCTGCCATCAACCCCTACTTCCGAGCCATGTTCTCCAACTCCTTCCGGGAGTCAAAGGATGGAGAGGTTCTGCTGCAAGACATGGAGCCCTCCATTGTCCAAGCTGTGGTGAACTATTACTACACGGAGGAGATTGCTCTCGTGCCGGAGATGGCCCAAGACCTGTTTGTAGCAGCCAGCAGGCTTCAAATCCTTCCGCTGCTCGAGAGTTGCTCCAGGTAATCCCTAAATAATGCCGCGTCTTTGAACATTGGAATCCTCTTTACTGCCTTATACCAAGTTAGACCATTGTTCCATCTATCTCAGTATTGTCTCCACTGGCTGGCAGCAGCTCTCAAGCGTTTACAGAGCGAGGTTTCTTCTGACCTTATCTGGAGATACTGGGATCAAACCTTGGACTTGATGCTCTGAGCTATGCTCTGTCCCTAAATATGAAGCAAGATTCTAGTCCTCCCATTTGTGAACAAAGGGCTGGCTTAATCAGGAAGCTGCTTTACAGTGAATCAAATCAGTGGCCGTCTAGCTTTGTACTGTGAACAGTGAGTGGCAGTGATTGCTCTCCTGGGTTTCAGGCAGAAGTCTCTCCCAGCCCTACCTGAAGATGCTGGGGATTGAATCTGGGATCTTTCACTTGCAAAACAAATCCTCCAGCCCTGGGCAATGATCCCCTTAGTTGGAAATGCCCATCTTGTTTTGTATCGCTTGTCCAGGGAGTGACCTATGCAACTCTCTCCGCTTGTTCTCACGTAGGGAATTTATTAAGTAAAAAGGCAACCAATGTTCAAGCAAGACAATACCCATCTTCATGGGTTGTACTGCAGTAAAGGACGGTTCCATAAAGGGATGGGAACTGTAACAAACACAGGGTCTTTTCAGTTTTTATGCCACCTCACAGTCACCCAATTAATCAGACAAGGCACAACACATTTGCCGTACAATTATTGCCATATTGTCCATTACATGTCAGCTAAGCCAGTGGCGGGTGGCAGAATGCGGGCGGCGCTGTGGGTTAAACCACAGAGCCTAGGGCTTGCCGATCAGAAGGTTGGCGGTTCTAATCTCCGCGACGGGGTGAGCTCCTGTTGCTCGGTCCCTGCTCCTGCCAACCTAGCAGTTCAAAAGAATGCCAGTGGAAGTAGATAAATAGGTACCGCTCCAGCAGGAAGGTAAACGGCATTTTTGTGCACTGCTCTGGTTTGCCAGAAGCGGCTTAGTCATGCTGGCCACATGACCCAGAAGCTGTACACCGGCTCCCTCGGCCAGTAAAGCGAGATGAGTGCTGCAACACCAGAGTTGTCCATGACTGGACCTAATGGTCAGGGGTCCCCTTTACCTAAGCCAGTGACATGACATCTTTATGAACCAGCCAAGTTAACAGCATGGGTTGGTCAGTAGTACAAGCCGATCAGAACAGTAAACAGGAGCAGATTGCACGGAAAGTGTATCTCCATCTTCTCTGCCTCTAATTGATGTGAAAGGAGGACCCCTTTAAAATAAGGCCTTTCTGCCTCTTCTGTAACTACAGTCAACCCCTGATTTGCATGGTAGTTGCATTCCCGGTCATTGCGTGTGATGGTGGAGCATTCATAAGTCCACTCCTCCCTGTCATGCCCCTGCCCCACCCCCTTCTGCCTCCTGTTCCACCCTCTTTTCTGGCTGCTTCCGGGTTGCCGCGATACACACTTGCATGGTCGTGCGTCAACTGGACTCACATAAATCAGTTGTTGCCTGTACGTTCAAGCTATTGCAGATTCTGGGGAAGTGGAATATTAGGAAAGACATTCCCTTCTCCAATCAAGTGCATTTCCATCACATGCTGAAGCAATAGGGATAGATAAATATGTCCATTTTCTCAGTTTCTTGGTTTTCCAACCGTCAGTTTGCCCCATTTCTGTATCAAAATTTCTTTTTATAAGCTTGCGGGAAAATCGGCAGACCTTTTTTAATGCCTTTCTCCTAGGTATGCATTTTGGTACACAATTCTGTATGCATTTTTTCCCCTTCTCTTTCGCAAGCAATAATGTAGATGACCCCTTTTGACTGGAGAACTGCTTCACACAATTGTTGAAAAATGGCTATGTTTTCACTTTGCCTTTAGATTCAAGAAGTGTAGATTAGGTAGATTGACTTAGAATCATAGAATCATAGAGTTGGAAGAGACCACAAGGGCCATCAAGTCCAACCCCCTGCCAAGCAGGAAACACCATCAGAGCACTCCTGACATATGGTTGTCAAGCCTCTGCTTAAAGACCTCCAAAGAAGGAGACTCCACCACACTCCTTGGCAGCAAATTCCACTGTTGAACAGCTCTTACTGTCAGGAAGTTCTTCCTAATGTTTAGGTGGAATCTTCTTTCTTGTAGTTTGGATCCATTGCTCCGTGTCCGCTTCTCTGGAGCAGCAGAAAACAACCTTTCTCCCTCCTCTATGTGACATCCTTTTATATATTTGAACATGGCTATCATATCACCCCTTAACCTCCTCTTCTCCAGGCTAAACATGCCCAGCTCCCTTAGCCGTTCCTCATAAGGCATCGTTTCCAGGCCTTTGACCATTTTGGTTGCTCTCCTCTGGACACGTTCCAGTTTGTCAGTGTCCTTCTTGAACTGTGGTGCCCAGAACTGGACACAGTACTCCAGGTGAGGTCTGACCAGAGCAGAATACAGTGGCACTATTACTTCCCTTGATCTAGATGCTATACTCCTATTGATGCAGCCCAGAACTGCATTGGCTTTTTAAGCTGCCCCGTCACACTGTTGGCTTTAAAGCATGAACCAAAGTAATTTCTCCCCCATGAGTCAGGAGTGCCATCTGCAGGGCTCATGCATAATTCCAGATAAGATGTAGTGTGCCAAAGAGTTGCATTCATATTATTCAGCCTGCACACTTGGATTTTGCAATTATATTCCGATTACAGGCAGAGTGGTTTAAAAGTCAACTTCTCTTCCCAGGAAACTCTAGGAATTATCGCTCTGGGAGGGGAATAATACTCTCTTAACAACTCTCTCAGTTTTTAAATATATTTTATTTATAGATTTTTCAAAAACAAAAATAAATTGTACAACTTTTTCAAATTAACATTCAATTAGTATTCGAATTCCCTTCCAGCCCTCCATGGTTTCCCCAATTATTCTAATGTTGCTGTATATTATAATTATTCTATACATTACCTCCTCCACAGTATTCTCAGATGTGTATTTTACTGCTGTTCTTACTATAAACCTGCTTGTGTTTCAACATGTTGACAATGATTTTTTAAAAGTAATCTACAAACATTTTCCAATCCTGCCGAGAAACAGTCTCATCTTGATCTCTAATTTTACTAGTTAGACTTGCTAATTCAGCATATTCCATCAGTTGGGTCTCCTAACAACTCTCAGCACCCTTAACAAACTGCACTTCCTAGGTTCTTTTTGGAGAAACTGTTTAAATTCTCCTGATGCTGCTTTAAATAATATTATGCAGATGTGGCGATACGTATCTTGTCTAGCTCATCTTCTGCAGCGGTGTGTCCTTTGTTAGCTGTGATCTAAACCACTGAGCCTTTTGGGCTTGCCAATCAGAAGGTTGGTGGTTTGAATCCCCACGACGGAGTGAGCTCCTATTGCTCTGTCCCAGCTCCTGTCAACCTACTAGTTCGAAAGCATACCAGTGCAAGTAGATAAATAGGTACCACTGTGGTGGGAAGGTAAACGGCGTTTCCATATGATCTGGTTTCTGTCACGATGTCCTGTTGTGCCAGAAGTGGTTTAGTCGTGCTGGCCACATGACCTGGAAGGCTGTCTGTGGATAAATGCCGGCTCCCTTGGTCTGAAAGCAAGATGAACCCCATAGTTGCCTTTGACTGGACTTAACCGTCCAGGGATCCTTTACCTTTTTACCTTCCCATCTGTCTGCCCCAGATACCTCTTGGAACACATCTCCCCAGAGAACTGCCTTTCGCTCTACCAACTGGGCTTCGCACACAGCGACCCTGATCTCCTCCAAGAAGCCAAGATCCTGGTCAACCTGCACTTCAAGCGCCTTTCCATCGAGGACAAGACCTTCCCCAACTTGAACCCCAGCACCCTCATTAGCATCATCTCCCTGGACAGTCTGGTGGTCTCTTCCGAACTCACCGTCTACAGGGCCGTGTGGCGCTGGGTGATGGCCCAGAGTGCCAACCGCCTGCCATTCCTGGGGGAGCTCCTGACGCATGTGCGCCTCCCACTCTTGACCCAGGAGGAGCTGAGGGTGGTCCAGTCCGAGCTGATGTGCTACAGGGACGTCCGCCTGCGGTGGAAGCGCTTCAACCGCCAGGAGAGGCTGCAGCACAGCGGAGGCCTGCGAAGAGGGATGTACTCCACCTGCATCATCTGCGTGGACCTCTTCAACATGGAAGGCCCAGAACTGAAGACCAAGGACTTCCAGGTCGGCTGCTTCGACCCCCAAGCTGAAACATGGGAAAAGATGCCCCTGTTGAAATGCCTGTATTGTGCCCGCTGTGTGGCCGTCGGGGACAAGCTGTACGTCACTGGAGGGGTCCACACGGATGACTCTTATTCAGACACGATGCACGAGTACAGCCCCTTGAGGGGTCGCTGGACTCAGCTCCCTTCCATGTCTGTGGCCAGGGCCTCCCACGGCTTCCTCGCCTGCAACCAGCAGCTGTTCGCCATGGGTGGCTGGTGCAAGTATGAGGACTACCTCGACACAGCGGAGTGCTTCGACTTGGAGAGAAAGTTCTGGGCCCCGATTAAAAGGATGCCCTTTGCACTCAGCCACTTTGCCTCGGCGGCGCTCAGGAACAAGCTCTACCTGGTCGGCGGTGTCACAGACACTGTCGGCTCGTGGTACGCTTCCCGGAAGGTCCTGATCTACGAAGTGAGCTTTGACACGTGGAGTCAAGTGTACCTGGACAACGAGTGCTACTGGTCTGGTGCTGTGGCCATGAACAACGGGATCTATGTGATCGGGGGCTACTTCCGGAGCCGGACGAGGCACAACGAGCGCTGGTCGGAAACAGGGAACCTGCGCTGCACCCGGAAGTGCTTCTTTCTGGGGGAAGATGGCCAGGTGGACAGGAGAGTCACTATCCCCAGGCTGCCCATAGAGCTGGCGGGGGCCGGTGTGGTGCGCTGGAAGCACCGCATTTACGTGCTGGGTGGGGAGAACACCTACATGTATAACAACCTGGAAGGAGAGAACGAAGAGGAATATTATAACACTGTTTACTACTGGGAACTCGGCGCCACAAAGTGGGTCCAGTGCCAGGAGAGGCTGCCATTCACCAGCTGGGGACTCAGCGGCTTTGGCTGCACCACCATGAAGGTCCCCAAAAAGCCCATCCTAGAGCTTTTCCGAAAGACGTCGGTTGCACTGACAGCCATAGAGGTGGTGAACCCTTAGTGGTTGTGAGGCTAACAGACAGCTTGCAAAGTGGTTTCTACAGCAATGATCTGCCTGAGAAACCTGAAGGCACTTAACTCTCGAGAGGTATAGAACAGAAGGACTAGTCATTACCTACCCACTTGTGTTCAGTTTTTTATTTATAATTTGTATGATTTCCCATCTAAGTGGTGTAAGAGAGGGCCGGGGAACCTCAAACCCAGGGGTAGGGTTGCCACCTTTGTTCGGACAAAATACAGGATAGGATGGCGGGCTGGGTTGTGGGCTGGGTGGGGTGGCAATTGCCCCTGCCCCCTGGCGCTGAAATGACTTCAAAGCAATCAGTTGCATTCTATTGCAGCCAACTCGGATGCCACTCTGGAATTTGTCACACGCAGACACACGTGCTCACAGATATGTAAACCTGTCTGTGCCTTGCTACCCAAAGCTGAAATCTATGACCTTTCAAACACATCCAGTGCTGTACGTTCAGGCCAAGACAAAAATAAATAAATAGTGGGGCATATTCTGATGAGGAAACAGGCTCTGTTCCGCATGTTACGCTTCTGAAGGAGAGAAAAAACATTAGGCATGGAGGGCAAGCCTTATGGTGAGCTACTTCTCCCTCATCCTCCTCTCTCAAATATCCTGTAGATAACTATGTTCAGAACTGGGGCTTCTAAGCTACACTGACACAAAACCGCTTGTTTCTAGAATCTCGGAACCTGTTTCTCTCTGAGGAATGCAGTGGTGTAGCATGGGTTGCCAGAGCCCAGGGCTACTTGAAATGGGGAATGGAAGGGAGGGAACTGGATGGAGTATGGACGTGTATTCAACTGCTTAACAGCACCTGCGTTATCCAGGAGATTGCAGCCACAAAGAAAAGAAGAGTCATTCTGTTGTCTGGAGAGGTCATTTTCTGGTTTGCATGGAGAAGCATGGAGCCCAGTGATGGATGCATGCAGCTGTATCGAGGTAGCACCAAGTGTTGAAATTTTGTGCCCGTAACAATTTTGCACCTGGGGCAACTGCCCCATGCCCACCCCCATGCTGCACCACTGGAGGGACGCGGCCCGACACTTCCAGGCTGCAGCTCTTTGGATAGGCACCTTAACCCATGCCGAAGGTGTGGGGACTGGAAGGGACAACATGAAAGCCTTGCCCTGGTTTGCTCCTCCTTGGAGGTGGGATAAGGAGAGGGGGCAAGGAGAAAAAAGGAAAGGAAAGAAACAAGAGGTGGGGAGGGAGGGAGGGAGGGAGGGAGGGAGGGAGAGTGTGCACACAGAAATAGGGGAAATACATGACAAACTGTGTCCTGTATTGAATCAATACCTAGCATAGCATTTTACATTGAAATAAGGGACAATCTGGCATTATACAGGATGGGTGGCAACCCTACCAAGAGGCCATGTGTACCCCTCTAGGCCTCTAGAGCCAGTGTGGTGTAGTGGTTAAGAGCGGTAGTCTCGTAATCTGGTGAACTGAGTTCGCGTCTCCGCTCCTCCACATGCGGCTGCTGGGTGACCTTGGGCTAGTCACACTTCTTTGAAGTCTCTCAGCCCCATTCGCCTCACAGAGTGTTTGTTGTGGGGGAGGAAGGGAAAGGAGAATGTTAGCCGCTTTGAGACTCCTTCGCGTAGTGGTGAAGCGGGATAGCAAATCCAAACTCCTCCTCCTCCTCCTCCTCGCCTGGTGCTTGTAACTCTCTCCAGACCACAACCCCTCTCCAGCCACACAAGCTTTCCCCAGGCCACTCCCCTCACCAGTCCTGCTTCACACCCTCCATTAATGTTTTTCCTAGTAGGAATGTGTCTTAGAACTCATGGTGATGCTGTTCTCATTATCAGGATAGTGAGGGCTGTGTGAGTGTATATAGATGCCAGTCTACTGTGCAAAGGTATAATTCACTGCTATTGCTCCACCCACTTTTACCTATGGCCCTGCCCACTTCTGGCATGTAGCCCCCAGAATGTGGTCTGAAAGGGAATGGGTCCCTCAGGCTGAAAAAATGTCTCCCACCCTACCTATCAGGTACGATTCCAGGAGAGATGAGCAGGAATGCTTGGTCAGGACATAAAGAAACCTGGCAGAATGGAAACAACATGGTTATCTCTGGAAAGGATGGAATAGGGCATCCTGGAGATGGGGGTCTCTCTTTACATCCAATAGGACATTTCTAGTGTTTGCGATCCCCAAAAGGGTAGACACTCCTTCACAGAATTGTTGTAAATGACAATTCAGTATTGGGGTTGTATGATCCACTCTCCTGACCCAGATGCCCAGGTGATCTTGAGCTGGAGAAAGAGATCAAGGGAGCATCCAAAAGAGGATTTATACTGTAGTAATAGTTGGTTTTAATTACTCTCGCTTAGATTGAGTGCGTGTGTGTCACAACAAAGAGGTAAGCTTTTTAAATGTCCTAGAATTCAGGTGAGCAGTAAAGTAGCCAAGTTTGCTCCAAACTCCTCCAAACTGGGTGAATGGACAAGTAAAATGGCAGGTGCGATTCAAAGAAGCAGGTGTGAAGTGATGGGCATGCGTGGGTGTCCTGATCTCACACGCTGATGGGGTCTGAACTGGAGCTGACTAACCAGGAACAAGGTTGTAACAGATAGGTCAACAAAGATATCAACTGCAGCAGCTGGGGGGGGGGGAGAATGTAAATTTCACACAAGGGATCATGGGGACAAGGACTGGAAATAAAACTGTCGTCAGGGACTGGGCAGAGGAGGAGGAATGGTGGAGGCTGCCTCCCCATCCTGACCCTTCCAGGGAAGAGGAAGACAGTACAATGGTACCTCAGGTTACAGATGCTTCAGGTTACAGATGCTTCAGGTTACAAACTCCGCTAACCCAGAAATAGTACCTCAGGTTAAGAACTTTGCTTCAGGATGAGAACAGAAATTGCGCGGTGGGGGCATGAAGAACAGTTTCAGGTTAAGAATGGACCTCCAGAAGGAGATGTCGCATTCCCAGAAGAAAGGGGGTGAAGGGGGCACACCAGCTGATAGGAGAGGTTCTAAGCAAGAAATGAACTTTAAAGGAGAACTATTGAAAATATTTGTAAAGATTAAACAAAGTGAAAAGAATTTAGAAACTAAATTAGAATAAGTGGATAAAAGGATTGGAAAGATGGATAAAAAAATAGATGAAACAGTTAATGAATTAAAAGGACAAATAAAAGAGGTCTTTAAGAGAGCACAGTCCCTGGAGGAAGGGATGAAAAAGACAAAATTGGAAATGAAAAAGGTGAAAAGGGATGAGGAAAAAATTAAAGTGGGAATGTCGGAACTTAACAAGTCACAGGAGGAGGTTTGGGATGCGATTGCCATGAATGAAATGAGGCAGAGAGAAGTGAATCTTAGGCTGAGAGCTGTGCCTGAGACACAAGGAGAAAATATTAAAGAGAAATTAATAACAGAGATTGCACAATGGTTGGAGTTACAAACGGAAGAGGTCGCAAAAACAGTACAAAATGCATTCAGAATAAGAGTAAGAACAACTAAAGCAAGGAAACTTTCCGGAGACTGTTTAATTACGTTTAAAGATAGAGAAATGAGAAATCTGATATTACAGAAGAACAGAGAGAAAAGATTAAACATTCATGGGAACTACATAATCATTTTTAAAGACATTCCAATTAGGTTATTGAAACGAAGAGATCCATGCAAATCACTGGTGCAAATACTTAAGAAAAATAAGATAGAATTCAGATGGGAATTTCCAGAGGGGGTCTCTTTCTTTTACAAAAGTAAGAAACACAAGCTTACGAGTCCAGAAGAAACAGGCAAATTTTTGAGAAGATATAAGGAACTAAGATCAGATGATGAAGAAGCAAACAGAGGAGGAGGAGAAGTAGGAGCCACAGGAGGGACGGAACTGGAGAAGAAAGAAGAAGAAGAAGAAGAAGAAGAAGAAGAAGAAGAAGAGGAAGAAGTAGAAAGACTTTAAAAAATAATAATAATTCAAATTAATTTAATCAGAGGATCAATATGGCGTTGAAATTATGGAATTGGAATATAAATGGGATGAATGATAAGAAAAAACGAAATAAAATTGGAAATCATTTGTTTACAAGAGACACACATGGCAAGAAGACATAGAGAAAAATTTTTGATTAACAAAAGATTAGGAAATGAATTTATATCTTCAGATAAGGAAAAAAAGAGAGGGGTAGTCCTATACAGTGGTGCCTCGCAAGACGAAATTAATTCATTCTGCGAATCTCTTCGTCTAGCGGTTTTTTCGTCTTGCGAAGCAACCCTATTAGCGGATTAGCGGATTAGCGCTATTAGCAGTTTAGCGGCTATTAGCTGCTATTAGCGGCTATTAAAGGTTTAAGGGATTAGCAGATTAGCTGCTAAAAGGCTATTAGCGGTTTAGCGGCTTAGAAAAAGGGGGTGGGGAGCGAAAAAAAATCTCAAGACTCACAAGACATTTTCTTCTTGGGAAGCAAGCCCATAGGGAAATTCGTCCTGCGAAGCACATTGAAAAACGGAAAACCCTTTCGTCTAGCGGGTTAGCGGGTTTTCCATCTTGCGAGGCATTCGTCTTGCGGGGCACCACTGTACATAAGAAACAAAATTGAATCTCAGCAAATTTTTAAGGATGAGGAAGGTAGAATCATTGCTGTTCAGATCAAATGGCAAGGCGAAAAATTAATGATTGTCGGGATCTATGCACCTAGTGGAAATAAGACTGAGTTTTACAAAAAGTTGGTGGAGAAGTTATTTGACTATATGAACCAAAAGATTATAATAATGGGGAACATGAATGGAGTAGTTTCAATGGAAATGGACAGATTAAGAGATGAAGGATGTAGTAAAGAAGGGAAACTACCCAAAACTTTTTTTGCAATGACAAAGAGTTGTAATTTAATTGATATCTGGAGACTTAGACATCCGCTTGAGAAATAATTCACTTTTTATTCAGAACCAAATCAGTCAATGTCAAGAATAGATCAAATCCGGGTTTCGAATGAGTTAACCCCAAGAATCTCACAAATTGAAATCCAACCAAGAGTAATATCAGATCATAGCCCAATAAAATTGGAATTAAAAGGTTATGAAGAAAGAACTTTCAGATGGAGAATTAATGAATACCTTCTAGATGATCAAAAAATTATAGAAAGAGCACAAAAGAAGTTGACGGAATATTTTGTTGATAATTGCAACAAAGGTACGAAGATGAGTACAATATGGGACGCAAGCAAGGCGGTAATGAGAGGTTTTTTTATTCAGCAGAATTCAATCAAAAACAAAAATAGAGAAAAAGGAAAGAAAGAAATCTTAAAGCAAATAATGGACAAAGAGCAAAAATTAATTAAAAAACCAAATAATTTAAAAATAAAACAAAATTTTAAAGCTTTACAAACACAATTTGCAATGATAATAAATAAAGAGGTGGAGTGGAATATAAAAAAGTTAAGACAAAAAAACTTTGAATTTGCTAATAAATTAGGCAAATGGCTTGCGTGGCAAATTAAGAAAAGAAAAGAACAGAATACAATCAACAGAATCGTCATAGAAGGAGAAGAGATAGACAACTTGAAAGGTATTAGAAAAGGATTCTTGGATTTTTATAGACATTTGTATAAAAGCAAAGAAAAAAATAATATGAGAAAAATAGAAAGATTCTTAAAAGAAAAAAAGGTGCAAAAGATCCTGGCAGACAAAAAAGACAGACTGAATGCCCCAATTGAAATTGAAGAGATAAAAGAAGCTATAAAAGAATTTTTAAAAGGAAAGGCTCCGGGACCAGACGGGTTTACATCAAGTTACTATAAAGAATTGAGACACATCCTGACTGTACCATTGAAAGAAGTGATGAACAATATCTTAAAGGAAAGAGACATTCCGGAAACTTGGAAAGAAGCCTTTATTACATTTATCCCAAAACAGGATTCCGATTTAACACAAGTTAAAAATTATAGGCCGATATCACTGTTGAATACAGATTATAAAATCTTTGCAGGAATTTTTGCAAAAAGAATGAAAAGGGTATTACAAGAAATCATACATAAAGATCAAGCGGGTTTTCTTCCAGGCAGGCAGATGAAAGATAATATAAGAAATATAATTAATATTTTGGAATATCTAACTGCCAGGAATGTGAAACAAGCTACTTTAATGTTTGTGGATGCAGAAAAGGCCTTTGACAATATATCATGGGAATTTATGTTAAAAAATTTAGAGTATATGGATGTTGGGAAAGATTTTTTTAATGGAATAAAGGCAATATATGCAGAACAGAAAGCAAAGCTGATTGTAAACAATGTGACTACGGAAGAAGTAAGGATATCTAAGGGTACTAGACGGGGGGGGTGTCCTCTTTCGCCATTGTTATTTATACTGGTCCTAGAGGTTCTTTTAAGGTCAATCAGACAAAATGAATCAATAAAAGGGGTGACAGTAGGTCAGAATGGATATAAAGTTAAACCCTTGGCCGATGATCTGGTAATAACATTAGAAGAACCGACAAAAAGTGTAAAAGAAGTCTTGGAGGAGGTGGAACAATTTGGGCAGGTGGCAGGGTTTATATTAAATAAGAAAAAAACTAAAATAATTGCAAAAAATATGGATCAAAGTACGTCAGAAACAATGCAACATCAAACAGGGATAGAAGTGGTGAAGAAAGTGAAGTATTTGGGAATATGGCTAACTCCCCAAAATATTGATTTGTTTCAAAATAATTATATACCGGTGTGGAATGGAATAAAAAAAGACCTGGAGGTGTGGGGAAGGATGAAGTTATCTTTCTGGGGTAGAATTTCAATGATCAAGATGAGTGTGCTTCTGAATATGTTATTTTTATTTCAGACTATCCCAATTATTAAGGGGGTAGCGATCTTTAAAGAGTGGCAAAGAACAGTTTCAGGGTCTATCTGGCAGGGCAGGAAGCCGAGAATTCAATTTAAGTTATTAACAGATGCGAAAGAAAGAGGAGGCTTCGCTCTGCCAGACTTGAAATTATATTATGAAGCATCATGTCTTTGTTGGTTGAAAGAGTGGATAAAATTATAAAACATAGAATTGTTAGATTTGGAAGGATTTGATAACAGATTTGGATGGCACGCATATTTATGGTGTGAGAAGAAGAAAAATCATAAAGGTTTTGAGAACCACATCTTCCAGAGATCTTTAATTGAAATATGGGATAGGTATAAAAACCTATTAGAACCAAGAGTCCCACACTGGTTATCTCTGTTAGAGGTTATAAGTGTAAAGAAAATCAATATGAGAGGGAGTTGGATTACATATGGTGAGTTGATAGTAAAAGAAGGAGGAAAATGGAAAATGAAACCTTATGAACAAGTAAAAAAGTATGTATATGATTGGTTGCATTATTTTCAAGTAAATGAAATGTTTAAAAAGGATCTTAGAGAGAATGGATATGTTGAAAAAGATTCAAAATTTTAAATAGAAATAATAAATAATGACTGTAAAATTTTATCAAAAATGTATAAAATGTTGTTGGAATGGCATACGAAGGACGAGGAAGTCAAGTCGGTTATGATACATTGGGCTAGAGATTTTGGATATAATATACAACTAGATGATTGGGTAAAAGTATGGAAGGAAAACATAAAATTTACAGCATGTACTGTGTGATATATAGATGGTATATTACACCGGTCAAATTAGCGAAAATCTATAAAACCTGTAATAAGTGTTGGAAATGTAAAGAAAAAGAAGGTACATTCTACCATATGTGGTGGGAATGTAAGAAGGTGAGGGGTTTCTGGGAGATGATATACAGTGGTGCCTCGCAAGTCGAAAAGAATCTGTTCCGCGAGTCTCTTCGTCTTGCGGTTTTTTCGTCTTGCGAAGCAAGCCCATTAGCGGATTAGCGCTATTAGCACTATTAGCAGTTTAAGGGCTATTAACGGCTATTAAAGGCTTAAGGGATTAGCGGATTAGCTGCTAAAAGGCTATTAGCAGCTTAGCGCTTTAGAAAAAGGGGTTGGGGAGCGGAAAAAACCCTCAAGAATCGCAAGACATTTTCGTCTTGCAAAGCAAGCCCATAGAGAAATTCGTCCTGCGAAGCACCTCTGAAAACGGAAAACCCTTTCGTCTTGCGGGTTTTCCGTCTTGCGAGGCATTCGTCTTGCGGGGCACCACTGTATAATGAACTGAAAAAGATGTTGAAATATACATTTGTAAAGAAACCAGAAGCTCTTCTGTTAGGAATAGTAGGAAATGAAATAAATAGAAAGGACTGCAAACTATTCCAATATGCAGTTACAGCGGCGAGAATATTAATGGCCCAAAGATGGAAACAGGAGGAAGTACCGACCCTGGAAGAATGAAGAACGAAAATGATGGACTATGCAGAACTGGACAAATTAACTGGAAAGATTAGATATCAATGAGACCATAAGTTCATCGAGGACTGGGGAAAATTTGTAGAGTATCAGAAAAATATATGTGATGAACAAACCACGTTTGTGGGATTTCAAGAAGCTCTGTGAAAGGTTGAGGAGTATTGTAAAAAAGAAAAATAAGATTGGGAAGGTATATAAAAAGGCAGTATTAAATTTAGGAAATGCGTAACTAAAATTTAACTACGGATGATTGGCAGATAAGCTGAAGGAAGTCCATAATATATAATTTGTGATAAACCTTTGGTATGGTATCATATGTATATTGTATTGAAAACTAATAAAAACTTTTATATATATATAAAAAGAATGGACCTCCAGAATGAATTAAGTTCTTAACCCGAGGTACCACTGTATAGATTTATGACAGGGGTTTGTGGTACCATATTTTTCGCTCTATAAGAAGCACTTTTCCCCTCCTAAAAAGTAAGGGGAAATGTGTGTGTGTCTTATGCAGTGAATGCAGGCTGCGCAGCTATCCCAGAAGCCAGAACAGCAAGAATAGCAATCCCTCTTGCTGCTCTGGCTTCTGGGATAGCCGCATGAAGCCTCTTCAGGGCAGGGGGAGCGTTCCTCCTGCTGCCCTGAAGAGGCTTTGCGTTGCTTTCGCTGAAGCCAGAACAGCAAGCGGGACCGCTGCACAGCGATCCCTCTTGCTGTTCTGGCTTCTGGAATTCATAATTCATTCCTCCAAAAAACTAGGTGCGTTTTATGGTCTGGTGCGTCTTATAGAGCAAAAAATACAGTAAGTAACAGCCCAAAGGCAGATGAGGGGGAAAGTTGGGAAATAATGAGAGAGCCAGAGCAACACCCAGCTGACACGTCATTAGAAAGCATTCTGGACCTGCCATCTCCCAGAACCTGGCAAGCCTTAAAAGTAAGAGGGCAAAGAGTTCAAAGACAGAGGGCGAATAGCAGCACCCATAGAGGAGATGATGATGATGATGATGATGATGATGATGAATGAGGAAGTGGGAGATACAGGGACTGGAGATTCACTTGGGACGCCATTATCAAATAGGCTGGGTTCTATAGCCCCTCTCTGTAATATTGAAATAAAAATGGACGGTAAGAAAAGTTTCCTTGTCTTTATGCTTTCCTGGGCAACCAGCAGGGAGCCACTGACAGCATCCTGACAGCTGTCAATGTCATAACACTGCTACACGAATCTATGGTGCAACCACACTAGGAATACGGTGCACACTTCTGATCACCTCACCTCAAAAAGAATATTGGAGAGCTGGAAAAAGAACTCAGAAAATGGCAAACAAAACTAAGTCTTACTCTGAAAGCAATGGACATGACTAATAGAAAATAATATTGATTATATTGATAACAATAAGAAGCGTTCTGCTGTTCACAGCATTGCAGACCAAGTCTCGCAGCAAGTCAGTAGGTGACTATCCATAATTTTGCTATAATTTATTTGCATGTGTCTGCCCGGTTTCTGCTCACTCGGAAGTTCATTCAGGACCACCAGGGGGATGGCTATTTGCTGGCCGCAGACACAATGACAAGGGCGGTGACCTGGAAAAGCTGGCGGATATGTGGGATGGGCCTCATCATGGTCACACATCCAAAACTGCTGATGCCCTCACGGGTGGTAGGGATCTCTGTTGTGCACCGGTGCCAGCGGGGTTCTCCAGGCTCCCAGTAGTAAATCATCTTGTAGCGCTGCGTTAAGTCTTCCCCACCCAACACGTAGATCCGCTTCCCGCAGGAGACTACCCCTGCGTTGGCAACCCCACGCGGCAGTTTGGGCATACCAATGTTGCCACTAATTTTGCCAGTCTCGTTGACCAAGAAGCACTTGCGAGAGCTGTGGCGGTTCTCGGGGATGAGGAGCCCTTCAACCCAGTCCCGCATTTTCTTCTCGATGTATCCCCCGATCACATAGATCCCCCTGTCCCCAGCCACAGCTCCTGCAGCAAAGAAACCCGTGGACAGAGGCACCTGAGTCCATGTGTTGGAGCTGGTCTCGTAGATCAGGAAGCCTTTGTGGAACAGCCACTGGCCAGAAACTCCCGTGGCGCCGCCAAGGAGGTACAGCTTGTTCTGGAAGACGCTTGAGGCCGGGTGGCTCAGGGCAAACGGGAGCTTTGCAATCGTAGCCCACGTCCCTGTTGTGAGGTCAAAAGCCTCAGCCAAGTTGAGGAAGCTTTGGAACTGACACCATCCCCCCATGGCGTAGAGCTTCTGGTTGTGGAACAGGAAGCCATGTGCAGCCCTGGGCACAGTCATGGGTGCGAGCTGCAGCCACTGGCTTCTGAAAGAGCTGAACTCATAGACAGCGGTGGAGTAAGAGTTCTTACAGATGCCTCCAGAGACATAGATCTTCTCACCAGCTGTGGCGCAACACGCATGTGTCAAGGACTGCAGGCCGGGAAGCTTCTCCCACAGTTCGGTCTGTGGGTCATAGCAGCCCATGTGGGCCACTTCACTCTCCAGCTCCTGGTACTCGCACATCTGGGTGTCGATGCACAGGATGTGCGGCTTGTACATGCCCTGCCGGAGGCCCTTGATGTGACGAAACCTCTCCTCGCCATCCAGCACCTTCCACTCGAGCCTGAGGTCCTTCCACTTCTCCAAGTCCCTCTGTAGTTCAACTTGCTCCTCCGGACTGAAGAGTGGGAAGCGGACATGGCGCATCAGGTCTCCTAGCAAAGGGCCATGCTTGCTGGATTGCCCTTGCACCCAGAGTCGCACAGCCCGATAGACCTTGATCTCTGAAGCCACTTCAAGGTTGCTGGAGGATATCAGGGTGATGAGTGTGCTGAGGTCCAGCTGGCGGAAACTCTCATGCTCGCAGACCTGGCTGAATCTTCTGGTGAGGAAGCGTATGACCGCATGGAGGAGGGCAGGACTCTTATGCGTCCTTGCCAAAGAATACATCTCAAAGCAGTTCTGCACAGAGAGATTTTTCCCGAGGAACCTGGAAGGTGAAAGAAGGAACAGGAAGGCCTGTGGCACAGAGGAATCTGCATGGTGGTTAGCCTCAGGACCGCCAAATGGCCACCCAATTTGAAGGCTTTGAAAGAGGATTAGACAAATTCATAAGGCTACCAATGGCTACCCTCCATGATGGTTCTGTTGTTCTACCTCCCCTGTTGGAGCCAGTATGCCTCTGAATTCCAGCTTCTGGGAATCACAACTGGGAAGAATGCTCTTGAACCCACGTCCTGCTTGTGAGTTTCCTATCTAGACATATGGATGTCCACTCTGAGATCTGGGTGGACTGAATGATCCAGCAGGAATTTGCTTATGGGAAAATGCATGCTAATATGGCAACCCGCTGTCTCATGATTTTACATCAGTCCTGAAGATCCTTTGGCCATGTAAGAAATACTGGGAAGCTGTGTTGGATGAAGCAATCCCACAGTTCTATCCACAGTCCAAGGGCCTTGACAAAGACTCTCTAAATTGCAGCAAAAACTGGCTGGAGACTCCTTTGGATTTCTCTATGGATATAACTCTTATAACCATAACACCCCCCCCCCCGAATTTTGTAGACATTTTTAGATTCTCCATTTGTGTCCATATTCAACGTTCCATGAGACAGCAACAGTGGATTTCGAAGCTGTCTCTTTGCAGCAGTTCTTCATTATCCCTCACTCCTCATTCCAAATTTAGTTAAAGTAGGTGTGACTAACTTGTGACCTTACTTTATTTTTCAGCCTTGAGTCCCTACATGTTTTTTGAACTACAACTTCCATCATCCCCAGCCAGCATAGTCAATGGTCAGGGATGTTGGGAGTTGTAGTTCTGAAGCTCCAAGGTTGAAGGACCTTGTTTCAAATGATGCTGGACTCCAGTTCCCATCATCCTTGACCATTGATGGGAATGATGGGGTCTGGTGGTCCAGTAGCACTACAGGTTCTCCATTCCTGGGCTAAAAGAATCCTGATAAGATATTATGCACTACAAGCATAAGAAGAGTCCTGCTGGATCAGACCAATGGTCCCTCTAGGCCACCCTCCTGTTTTCACAGTGGGCGACCAGATGTCCATGGGCAGCAGATAAGCAGGACTTGAGGGGAAGAGCACTCTGGCATGCAGAAGTATGCTGCTTCCAATAGTGGAAGTAGAACATAACCATCAGGATAGCCTGATCCTCCACAAATTTATCTCTTTTAAAGCCATCCAAGTTGGAATTTGCCTGCTCATGGTGTGATGTACACTGCGCCTGTCAAATTGTGGAACTGCATGCACAGTCATGGTGTGAGTAGAGAAGAAAGATGCAGTGACTTACCTACAGCAGAGGTTCTGCAGCGGTACGATCTGTAAGCGGTTGGCCCCAGCAAAGAGGTGCGGCGCCAGCTCAGGTGTGAGTGTTATGTCCTCTGTGTAGATGTATTTCAGAATATTTTCGACGACAAATGGAGACACCTCCTGAAGCAGAACTTCTTTCCCACCAGATTCTTTCCAGGTATTGATGAAAACGTCCCGAAAGTAGGGGCTAATAGCTGCTAGCAGCGCTCTGCAGAGAAGGAAAGCGAGAACTGCAATTGCTGGAGGCCAAGTTCAAACCCTTGGAAGGTTGCCTGCCATGGACTGGCTGGATGCAGAGGACTGGTAGGAGGCACCAACTGGGGAACCTCAAGGGAAGAAGGCTCAGAGCCTGGGGAGTGGTGTTGGGATGATGATGAGTGGTTAGAGGGAGAAGAGGGAGCAGATTGAGAGGAGGTGGTGTTGGGAGCTGAAGAGGGAACGGTTTAGTGAGTGGGAGGAGACTGTGGAAGACAGCAGTCCAGAAGCAGAGGCAGAATTAGAGGCTGGAGAGGAGAAGGGGCCAAGAGGCAGAGATGGGTCAGGCTGGGGATGACGCCAGGCTGTCTCTCCCTCTTGCTGTGACCAGCTTCCCTCCTCTCTCATCTCTCAGAACCCAAAGGGGTATGAAGAGGGTGGAGCAAAGACATGCAAGACCTCAAATTGCTTGAGAAGGAATCAGTGGAGGAGGAGACTTAGAGAGCTGTGGGACAGTGGCGACCTTCAGCCCTGGCAAGTGATTGCCTTGAGGCAATAGCTACTGGGAAGAGTTGTGTTCACTAGGCTTGAACTGCTTGGTTTCTCTGAATCAAGAGTTAACTTCCTGACACTGTGTGAATTATTACTGACCTACTCCTGACTCCCACCCCTTGGCATTGCTGAGAATGGAATATGACTTTAAGGTTGAAAAAATGTTCCCTGCCCTCACCTACTTGATTTCCCCCCCTCTTTTTCTTTTTAAAGGCAGATGAACCTGAGATGCTCTTTGTGCAACCTTTACATTCAAACAATGAGTTCTGAGCAGCCTTCATGTTGCTCAGAAAAATCAAGGCCTACCTGTGGCAAGGGAATCGTTGTCCATCGGCTATGAGGGTGGCATCATAGAGCAGCTCTTCCTCATACATCTCTGCTAGACCTGGAGTCAGGGAGAGGGGAGGAGGTCAGGGAGACAACAGTTGGTCATTTGATAAGATGGCCCCAGTTCTTTGGCATAAGAGGTCTGGGGAGGTTACCTTGTGTTAAGCCGAGAGGTCTTGGTTTGAAGGTTTCTGGCTGCCCCCTTTTATGACTGGAACTCATGACGAGCAGGATGAAGGAAGTAGAAGAGAGAAGAAGGGGAAGGGGAAGCTGTCGTGAGAGAGACAGAGAGATGAGTTATACAGAATTATAGAGAATTATAGAGTTGTAAGGGACCCCAAAGGTCATCTACTCCAACATCTTGCAATGCAGGAACCACAACAGAATAATTCCTGAAAGGTGGCCATTCAACCTCTGCTTGAAAACCTCCAATGAAGGGGACTCTGCCACCTTCCCAGATAGTCTGTTCTGTAGTGACAAATAGGGATGGATAGATCAGTTCCTTTCCATTCCATGGCATTTCTGCATGATTTAAAAAATAAGTGCACTTAATCTCATTCTGTGAAGATCTTCTTCTTAAAATATATATATTTCAAAATACAGTAATGTTTAAATTCTATGTATTGCAATTTTTAATACACATTTCCTCCCGAAAATGCACAGCTGTTTATGTTTTCCCACTACAATGCATATTTTCATATGCAATACCCCCTAAAAACGTGGGATTCTTTTTTTTTGGGGGGGGGGTTTACACATCTCCTTATAAAAAAAATACAGGTTTTGATGGATTTTCTTTTTAACCGAACCACAGTTTGAATGACAGCTGTGTTTAGTTCCATGTGCTTGCCTCAAAATGACAAATTTAGCCAGTTTGCCTGAAATGTGTACAGAACAAGAATTTCCTCTATCCCTGATGGCCAGCATTAAAAAGGGTTCAGGTTGAAATTATAATATGCTTATAATATGGCGAATATTCCCCCAAGATTTTGGAGCAAAAATGAGACTTGTGCAAATGGTGCTAGAGCAGCAAGCAGGCACTATTGACTGAAAGTGATTTCTGGATTCATTTTCAATCTGGATTCCAGCCAAGGCTTCCTGTGCTACATCCCTCACTGGCCCTTCTCCTTGAGTTTATTTGCTTGGCCGGAACATTTCATTCAGTTGTGGTAACAAGAATGGCTTGCATGAAGGAAGAAGTGTGTATGTGTGAACCTCTGAATAACAGATTCTGAACTAAAGGCTGTGTCACCATAAGCATCCACTTACCACCCCAGGGAAGAGTGACCACAGTGTTAAGGAACTTGTGAAGTTTTCACCCAAAGGATAGCACCATTAATGGCAGAAGATGCTGCCCACCTGCATATGCCCCTCTCACCTCACCTCCTCAAGAGGGCCTGCTCTTCAAGTCACTGTTGCGGCCCCATGCCATCTCTGGGGCCTCTTGCTCAAGGTGAGTGCCTGTTGTTGATGAAGGCCTGCCAGGGACACTCTGAAGTGCAGCTATTGTGACATCAACTGTGCATGTTGTCCACTGGGTGCAGAGAGGGAGAGAGCACACGTATGTCCTATTGGCTGGTGGGCAATCCAGCCTCCAAGTAGACACTGGGTCTAGGGCCATGGTGGTTTGTGCCCATTGGAACCTCTAGGGTGGAAGGCAGGGAGCCAACAGCAGGTGGCGCCAGAGCCAATGATAGACACAGGCAACTAATTCTAGATTTTTCTCCAGCCTCTTCCCTGCCGAGTTCTACAAAGGCAAATGTTAGATGGAGGAAGAGGAGGAACCCAACAGCCAAGGCTCATCTCTGGTTTTAAGTAAAAGGGCGTGCAGGTAAGTGAAAGGTGGGCAAACAGGGGAAGAGGAATTCTGGAAGGAAGAGTTGTTGGGCATGGGAGTCCACTAACATTGAGCGAACACCCTGATGGGGAAAAAGCTTCTGCCTTCTCCTGATCTGAGCAGCTGGTTGTTACATTTCCAGACCACTAGTTTCCTGATAGCCCGGCCTCCACCTTGTCAATCTGTCCATCTGGCTCTGAGGTACTGTTAGAAGTCGGGCATATGTCTCTGCCAGGGTCCTACTCGAGTGTAGGATGAGCTCCTGACAGGTACCTCCTACTGTCACCCTAAATGCTTCCCTCCCTCAACCCATAAAGACTGTTTTCACCCAGAGCCAGAATAACTAATGTAAACATTTTAAGAGTGATTACAGGAGGTTCACCACTCCCCACATGAGAATGATATTAGTTCAGCCTTTCCCAACTCGATCCATTAAGTCAGGGATGGTATATTGGGATATTGCAGGGAATCGTTGCTGTTTTGAGGTGCACAGCAATGTTCCTTTTGTGTCTAGAAAGGCTTTGCAGGGTTACTTCTGTTCCTATCCTGTTATTCCATAAAATAGTGGTTTCTCACAGATTTTATGTCACCATGTAGGAATCTTAATATTTAAGATAGGCTTCTGCTGATCCCACACTTAGAAGTTACCCGTTTGGGCTGCCTGCCCAGGTGTCTTTCAGTTTGGTGGGTAGCTGGTATGTTCTCCCAGAAACTATGTTATACAGAACAGTGTACAAGCCCTGAGAAAACCTCTTCTGGTGGAATGTCTATGAAAGGCTATCCACTGAGAGTGCTGTGTACCAGCCAAGCTCCACCTTCAGGACCCATGACCACTGCTGATAGGGTTCACAGCAATCTGAGGGATGTAAACTAATTGCAGTGCTTTGTGGTTTTCTTTGGGCTGTGCAATAACATCTTTAGCCTACACCCCATTTGTGTGTTCATTGGGTTCCAAACCACCCAAAAACCTCTGTCCCATTGCAGAATGGATGGTGAACCTTTAGCCTTCCATCATATATTGCTGGGCATTTTAAGAGTGGTCACGTACCATGTGAAACTGATGCCAGTCCAACCTTCCCCAACCTGATCTGTTAAATCAGGGATGGGGATCTTGCAGCCCTCCAAATATCATCAGACTTCTATCAACCACAGCCAGCATGGCCAATGGTCAGGGATAATGAGAGTTAGAGAGTGTGAGAACACACAGAGAACTCTAGGTTAGGGAAGGTTAGTCCACAACCTTCCTTTAAGCTGAAGGCTTCAAGTGTGTTGCCTACCACCAGAAAAAAACCAATTACTAGTACAGATACTTCGTTAATTCTTCTTATTTTTAACAAGCTATATTCATTTGTTTCAAAAATATTTGCAAACAACTTCAAATAAGGTTTCGGCTACAGGTCCTCTCTGGTTTCCCTGGGACCTTCTGCATGCAAAACATGTCTTCTACCAATGAGTTCTGGTCCTTCTTCCAAATATGAAGTAAGAAGAAGAAGAAGAGTTTGGATTTGATATCCCGCCTTTCACTCCCCTTCAGGAGTCTCAAAGCGGCTAACATTCTCCTTTCCCTTCCTCCCCCACAACAGACACTCTGTGAGGTGAGTGGGGCTGAGAGACTTCAAAGAAGTGTGACTGGCCCAAGGTCACCCAGCAGCTGCATGTGGAGGAGCGGAGACGCGAACCCGGTTCCCCAGATTACAAGACTACCGCTCTTAACCACTATACCACACTGTAAGATGCTAGACCTAATGGTTCTAAATAAAGGGCTGATTTAACCTCCTTCCGTCAGGCCTGTAAGACAGAGCTATTCCGCCTAGCCTTTAGTTTGAATTCAGCCTGATCTTTTATTTCCCTTCCCTCCCCCTCCCCTTTTATGAAGATCACCCACTCTGAGATCCCACAGCTAAATCTCCCCTGGCCTCCTCACTGGCCCAAGTAGGACTAATTCGGCCAGCTAACCCTGGTGATTATCTAATGCTTATTAGATAGATTTCCCCTAAATTGATTTCTGAACTTTGAATTTTATTGTTATTCATGTTTTTATATTGTATTTTATGCTGCTTTTACAATTGTTTTAAATTTGTTGTTAGCTGCCCTGAGCCCAGTTTTTGAACCGGGAAGGGCGGGGTATAAATAAAAATTTATGATGATGATGATTTAAATAGGAAGCTGTTTTATACCAAGCCAGGTCATGTGCCCATTTATTTTAGACTGGTAGCAGTTCTCCTGGGCTTTAGGTAGGAATCTTTACCAGCCCTACCTGGATATACCGGGGATTGAACCAGAGACATTCTGCATATAGAACAGATGCTCTGCCATTGAACTGTGACCCTTTCCATTGTTTTCACATGACATAATGTCAGCTCCGTCACCGCTGTTTCTGTAAACTGTTAAATCTGAAGCCTTTTGAGCAGTTGCACAGTAATTGTGAAGAGAATTAGACATCGCCATCAAGGTTGGGGGTTGCATTTGAGACTTTATTGCATTAAGTATGAGCCATAGGCCGGCAGCAAGGATGAATGAGAAGACGCCACCTTCTTCCAGAGATGGGTAGAAGCTGAAGACTGCAGCTGACTGCTCATGGGGATTCCTCCTTCACACCTTTTTGGTCATTTCCTTAAGGAGAGGAAACAGAAATCCAGCATGAAAATTTGGACTGATTCAGTTCCTTCCTCCCCATATCTCTAAAGCCCAACTTCCCTGTGTATTGGTAATTCATTAAACAAGCATAATGGTCCGAGAATCTTTTCATTTATTGACTTATCTGCATAGATAAAACACTGAAACAAAGGAACTCTGCTGTGGTTGTATGTACAATTGCTTCAGGATTAATTTTGTGCAGTGTTTTACTGGTACATCAGCAAAGAATGAGGACGACACCAACTGTATGCACAATTAGATCAACTTTGCTTTTTTGCCGTTTTTCTCAGCATACACACAGGCACAAAGCATTGGTAAAACACCACACATGAATCCTGAAGCAATCATACATACAATTGGACCCTTTGGCAATGTTTAATCTATGTATGTCAGTAGTGTTGGAAGAGAGACCTGAAAGAATGGGAAGATGCAGCAAACAGAGATAGATGAATCTGCCAATTTCAGTTTCTCTCATTTCCTCATTTTCCCAGCCTTAAATTCAGATCTCTGCATTTCCTCATCAGATAGCAACAATAATAAAAAATCCTCATGAAAATTCACCAACATTTTAGTACAATTTTTTCCTAACGCGTTTTTGCAAAGCACTTCCTACCATACATTTTTTGTATATAATTTTTGCAATGATATCCATTTTTATGCATATTTTTTCATTTGTGGGTGCATTTTTGCACACATTACTTGACTGGAGAACCAAAAAGCACAATTCAGAGAAGTGCAAATGCCAAAGGATGGCTGTGTTTCAGTTTGCGTATTGTTTCAGAAAGTGTGGATTAGCCTTTAAATGCAAACTGAATCACATTGCTCCCCCTTCTCCAGCAGCAAACGGTGTGTATGTGCAATTTGGAAATTAAAAACTATACATAACAATGGTGGATTCTCAAGACATTGGCTCCCCCTGCAGAAATAAGACTAAGAGTTCAAAAACTCCCCAATCTGGGGAGAAATTCAGATGACAAGCATTTCAGACATATCCAGCCAAGTCACAGTAAAGAGAGTTGGCATGGTGACTACGGGGCACATGACATGTGATATTGGGTAGTTCACTGTTAACTTGAAACAAGGGAATCCTTTGCATGACCCATTTCCCTTGGCTGCTCCATATAAGAGCTGGATGTGACACTCACCTGAACAGAAAGATTCTGGGCAGGTGAACCGGACCTTATAGTCGTGGCAGACACCCCTTTTTCCTTGCTGGGCATTGATGCAAGCGAACCCATTGACTGCATCATTCCTATTCAACGACACAAGGCAGAGTATGGGGGACAAGTATGGTGGGAAAATAGTAGCCAAATTTGAGAGAGTGGCCAGTTCCTGATTTCCAGTATAGGTGGCAAAAGCTGGTTGAACTCCAGTGGACTGCACAGATTGTTTTCCTGCTTACATCAGAAGTTGGGAACCTTCAGTCAACAGGCCCAACTAGACCTGGCAACCCTCCCTGTTTGGCCCACAAGGCTGTTTTTGCTAAGCTATAGTCACCTGCCCCACACCTGATGCCATAGATGGTAGCAGGTGCAGGGCAGGAAAAGTCGTGGCAAAGTGGGGTTTGCAGGAACTGCCTGTCAACTTATTGTGCCTTTACAAGGGCTGACAAACTTTCTGACGGCAAGAGCTGTTTAACAGTAAAATGGACTCCATTGGAAGGTAGTGGACTCTCCTTGGAAGTTTTTAAACAGAGGTTGGATGGCAATCTGTCAGGGATTCTTTAGTTTCAATTCCTGTATTGCAGGGGTTGAACTAGTTGTCCCTTCCAACGCCACAATTCTTTGATTCTGTTTTTTCTAATTGCTGCTGTTATTTGTTTAGGGTGACTTTCTCAAATTTCCTTCCATTTTTTAAAAAAATCATTTGTAGGTGAAATAAGGCAGATTGCCAAAATAGCCATACATTGAAACTGATGGCATGAGTACACCGTTCAAATTCCTGTGAGGGTCATTTCAGGGACAACCATTCTCTAACTCTGAAAGAGCATTGTGCCTCTCAGAGTTAAGCCACCCGATTCATCATCCCAGTCCTGGGACTCAGCTGTACAGCTGCAAAGAAAACGTTTTAAATGTGTTGTAAAGTGCAATATACAAATGCAACACTAGATTTTTTTTTAAAAAAGCATTTTCACAGCGTTTTTTAAAAAATGTGTGTAGATTCCACCCTGGTCTTAAATGCAAAATAAAACAAAATTATACAGTTCTATCCAATTAAGTTCTACTTAGAGAGGAGCTGATGAAATTAATGGACCTATTTTAGTCATGCTCATTAATTCAACAGATTGGAATTAACACTGGATGCAACCTATAGCCACCATCTCCGTCTTCCCAAGTCAGAGAGGAATTCTCACCTGGAAAATATCTGTCCTGTCTGAGAAGCTGGGATTCCATCCACAGTTTGGACCTCGATAGCAATTGGCTTGTTGCAAATGGCTTTTGGATAGTCCTTTTTGAGGTAGTATATCAGCTCATAGTCCCCAGTTGCACTGGGATTGTCCCGGTTTAACCATTTTGTCTTGCAAACTAAGGGAGAAGAAACCAAGAGAGTAGAGTATTAGAAATTGTTGCAAACCTTCCAGCCCCATATTCTTCTCTGCTTATGGTTGCAATAAAAGTAAACCCATGGACATCTATGTTTTCAGAGCATGTAAAGGTAAAGGTAAAAGGACCCCTGACCATTATTTCCAGTCATGGCCGACTCTGGGGTTGCGGTGCTCATCTTGCTTTATTAGCCGAGGTAGCCGGCATACAGCTTCCAGGTTATGTGGCCAGCATGACTAAGCCACTTCTGGCGAACCAGAGCAGCACACGGAAATGCCGTTTACCTTCCTGCCAGAGCGGTACCTATTTATCTACTTGCACTTTGACGTGCTTTAGAACTGCTAGGTTGGCAGGAGCAGGGACCGAGCAACGGGAGCTCACCCTGTTGCGGGGATTCAAACCGCCGACCTTCTGATCGGCAAGTCCTAGGTTCTGTGGTTTAACCCACAGTGCCACCCACAGAGGTCCAAATGAACTGAACTTCTGAGAAACACTGGCCTACGTGTCAGCATAGTTGCAAGTCAGCATGGTGGGCAAACGAACAGAAAACAGCCTAATTCATGCAAAATTAAAGAGATGCAACATGAAGAGTGTTGCAGTCCCCTGAGATCCAGACACAATAGCTTTGCATCCAGTTAATAATAATGATAATGAGATGTACAATTCATGGCTAGAATTTTTCACTTGGATTTTGCTCTTTACCTGGTGCAGGGCTTTGGGGAGTTGTTTGGACTGGCACAGGGTCGATGGGGGTATTAGCTGTCGTTGTCTGCACAGGTAGAGAGTCAACAGGTGTGCTAGCTGCAGGCGTCAGCCCAGACTGATCCTGGCCTGTTGGGAAAGTGATTGGCGCCATTACTTCTGAGAAGGGAGATCTTGGAAAGAAATGGGAAAATCTCCCAACGAAAGAACAGTGGCAAGAAAAATGGATGAATTACGCAGAGCTGGCTAAATTGACATACAAATTGCGGGACAAGGACAACTGTGACTTTAAGGAAGAATGGGAGCATTTTACAAATTATCTAAAAAGACAACAAAATGAACTGGACTCCTTGGCAGGTTTTGAATAAACATACACAGATCTATTGGTTGCTAACAGGGTAGATAGATAAGGTAAGGATATGTATAATTTCATAACATGCAGAGAATAATATGTGCTGAGAAATCAGAGAGAGGAGCTTAGGGAAGTCTCTGGGGTGGGAGGGAGGGTTTGAAGGGGAGTGGGAAAAGGGGGGGGAAGTAATGAGTATGATATGCTTTGATAATCTGTTATGTTGAAATTGTTAATAAAAACATTTTTTTAAAAAAGGAAAGAAATGGGAAAATCAGGATAGATGCTGAAGCTTTTTCCTTCAGTAACACTTCCGCACCAAGGGCTCATCTACACTTCCCTTTGTCCCATAATCTCTTCTCTTCGTTCTGCGATTTCAAGGCACAGGGTCCCAGAGGTTTTCCTTTTGTTCTGTCGCTTTCCCTGAGAAGACCCCCCCGATTACTGCTGAATTGGAACAATCCGTAGAAATGCTGGGATTGAAGCTGGATTATTCCTGCATTGCAGGGGGTTTGGACTAGATGACCATTGGGTCTCTTCCCACTCTGAAGTTCTATGATTGTATGTTTGCCATGTGCTCCGCCATTGCCTTTCCTCAACTCTGCGGGACAGGAAGTGCAGAGTGGTGTCTTGAAAGCATTTCCTTGCCTGAAAATTTTCTCCCCCAATGAAGGTCACAGCTCCGTGGAATATAAACGCGACAAAAAAAATGTAATAATGTGATAATATTTGTATATATGAGGAGCTGTGTGGCTTAATGTTTCCACGTTTTCTAGTTCTTCAGCTGCGCACACCTCCATTCCTTACCTTGAGTGGGGAACTGGTTCGTCTCCTGTGTTGCTGGAACAGGTGCAGCAGTCACAGCAGATGTGGATTCCACCCCAGGCTGGCCTTTTCCTGCTGGAAACATATATGTAATTTAGGTGACATTAGGGATGCGGGTGGCGCTGTGGGTTAAACCACAGAGCCTTGGACTTGCCGATCAGAAGGTTGGCGGTTCGAATCCCCGCGACAGGGTGAGCTCTCGTTGCTCTGTCCCTGCTCCTGCCAACCTAGCAGTTCAAAAGCACATCAAAGGGCAAGTAGATAAATAGGTACCACTCTGGCGGGAAGGTAAATGGCATTTCTGTGCGCTGCTCTGGTTCACCAGAAGTGGCTTAGTCATGCTGGCTACATGACCTGGAAGCTGTACGCCGGCTCCCTCGGCCAATAAAGCGAGATGAGTGCCGCAACCCCAGAGTCGTTGACGACTGGACCTATTGGTCAGGGGTCCCTTTACCTTTACCTAGGAAGAACTTTCTGACAATAATAGCTGTTCAACAGTGGAATGGACCACCTTGGAAGGTGGCGGACTCTGCTTCATTGGAAGTTCTTAAAGCAAAATTGGGATGGCCATCTGTCAGAGAGTCTTTAGCTGTGATTTCTGCATTGTAGGGGGTTGGACTAGGGCAGTGGTGGCAAAGCTATGCCATGCGGGCCAGACAGGACACAGAGCCCTCTCTGTGGGCACGCACACCATTGCCCCAGCAGGGCTGTAGTTTCTGTGCCTGGGGTGAGGGAGAAGGAGGAGAGGAGGGCTTGTGCCATCCAAAGCCTGTGGCACCAGGACCTGGCTAGCGAGCGAGGGGCTGAGCAGGCATTGACTTTTGATGCGCCAGGGCCTCCCGCCAGTCTGTTTTTCCTACTCGGGAGTAAGCCGCCTTGAGTGCAGCAGGGCTTAACTCCCAGGCCAGTAAGCATATAAAGGCGGCAACCTAAGAAGGGGCTGCTGGGTTTACAAGTTCACTGCACTTTCCTATGGAAACCAACAGAGAAATTCATTCTGTGGAAGCTGTGATCAAACGGTAGCCAAAGAAATGGCAAATAATAATAATAATAATAATAATAATAATAATAATAATAATAATAATATATTATTTATACCCCGCCCATCTGGCTGGGTTTATTTATTTATTTATATTTATTTGTTTGTGGGCACACAGACAATCATTATTATCTCATATTAAAAACACCCCTCCAGTGTACACTAGTGGCCAAAATTGTGGAACCTTCTAAAAAAATAAAAAATGCATTTCCGAGGTTTGAAGGCTCATAACACTACTTTGTTTTGGAGTAATACTAGTGGTTTTTTTCTTTGGGGATGCAGGGGGACGCATACCCCTAAACATTTTGTGAATCTAACAGGAGAAGAAATTCACTGTATTTATTTTCCCCAATTTGAACTGTATTTATTTTTCCCCGGTGGTGATTTTCTTGAGTCAAAATGAGAGTAACCCTATACATTTTTTTAAGAAAAAGAAGTACTGAGTTACACCATAAAGTTATATGTCAATGGAAAGATAATTTAATGAAGAATGTAATGCCGTAACTTTTATGAAGGATTATTTATTACAACAGCAGTCATAAAGAAGAAACGTGAAACACACAGAAAAAAAAAGAGATATATAGATTAAATTGCCACGTTGGCACTTTGCGATAAATAAGTGGGTTTTGGGTTGCAGTTTGGACACTCGGTCCCTAAAAAGTTTGCCATCACTGGACTAGGGACTCAGCGACTTTATATGAATAGCTTTGTATGTGTTAAAACACTATGACATCAAAATGGCGCTGTGGAGTCCCATTTTTTGCCAATGGAACTTCACTGTATGAAGTTTACAACGCATTTAACTGGATCGCTTCTTTGATGTGTCTAGATCCAACCTAGGTGAAGGGTGGACCCTTCCCACTATACAATTCTATGACTTTTTTATTCAAATAGAGGACTGCTCCCTGCAAAGCAAGACACCCTGCCACCTTATCCTTAATGCAAAGCCTTTTCAATCAGCTCTGCTTTCTTGTATGATTGAGCTGGGCGGGGTCTTTGTTACTCACCACAGAAGGAATCAGGACAGGTGAACCGCACCTGATAATCAAGGCACATGACGCCTTTTCCCTGGTGGGCATTGACGCAGGCAAATCCGCGGGTAGAATCATTCCTGTTTGGATCACAGGAGGCAAAGCAGACATGGAACAGCTGAAGGAGATAGAGCTCTGGCAGTCATTTGAGGTGACATCCCAACATGGCCAGGGAGGCAGGGAAAGCCAAACCCACAAACAGGAGTGAAGGAAGCTGTCATGGCTTATGGGGAAGTCAGACCCTGAAGCTGTCGTGCTACTGAAGCTGTCCTTCCAGGGCTGCAAGCACCCAACTGACCAGCTATAGAATAGGCATAGGCAAACTTGGCCCTCCAGATGTTTTGGGACTACAACTCCCACCATCCCTGACCACTGGTCCTGTTAGCTAGGGATGATGGGAGTTGTAGTCCCAAAAAATCTGGAGGGCCATGTTTGCCTATGCCTGCCATAGAATGATGCTTCCAACATGGGATGATAGCTTCAGTTCCATGACAGCCTCAGCTGCAAACACCCCATGTGCCTATTCCAGAGGACAGAACAAATCTTAGAATTAGGTCCACAATTCTTATTTCAATTTACAAGAAAGCAGATTCTGAGTAGACATTAGGAAGGACTTTCTTTTGGTATGAGCTGCTTGGCTCTTGGAATGGGGTAGACTCTACTTCATTGGAGGTTGGGTGGCCCTCTGTCAGGAGCAATGGATCCAAACTACAAGAAAGAAGATTCCACCTAAACATTAGGAAGAACTTCCTGACAGTAAGAGCAGTTCGACATTGGAATTTGCTGCCAAGGAGTGTGGTGGAGTCTCCTTCTTTGGAAGTTTTTAAGCAGAGGCTTGACAACCATATGTCAGGAGTGCTCTGATGGTGTTTCCTGCTTGGCAGGGGGTTGGACTCGATGGCCCTTGTGGTCTCTTCCAACTCTATGATTCCATGATTCTATTCTATGATTCCTACATTGCAGCGAGTTGAACTACTGGTGGCTGGAGGCTACTTCCAACCCTACAATTCTATGATTTCACTCAACCCACTCACAGATCGCCAAAGGTCTCATAAAGGCAAACGCCCTTATCATTCCCATTCAAGGCCACCTTCTCTCTGGAGATGGTAAACCTGTGTCTATGAGATATCTGGGGAGACCTTCATAGCTGATAAAGAAGCAGTGTACATAACATCTGCCAGATACATCGTGGAGGAGTCCTGGCTGCCAAAGAAAATTGTTTATAGACAGCCAACTAGGCTCACTTAAGAGCCAGCTCAGACAACTTCTGCCAAACATCTCCAAACTCATCCCATGGAATCTTACACAGCAAACTGTTGCCCAGTCTCGGAAGCTGGGATCCCATCCACTGTCTGGACTTCAATTGCAATTGGATCAAGACAGATTGTGTCAATTTCATTTTCATCCATGATATCAGAGAGGAGTTCGTAGTCCCCAGTCCCAGAAGGATTATCCCGGTCAAACCAATTGGTCTTGCAAGCTGAAGGAGAAAAAGAAATGTGAGTTGTAGCTGGTTAAACAGTGATAACAATGGGAAGGCGTTCTCTGTTTGCCCCCAAGTGGAAACAAGCTGGAGCTACAACAATATGCTGCAGAGTAGATTGCTCCTGCACAGTGTTTCAGCCAATCAGCCCATGCCTGCCCTTCAAGATACTGGAGCGGTAGTCAACCAAGTTTTACTCAGAGTAGACCTATTGAAATCAATGGACCTAACTTAGTCATGTTCATTACTTTCAATTGATCTCCTCCGAGCAGGACTAACTTTGGAGACAATCCTATAAAAAGAATAACCACACAAGTTTAAATTAAGTCGATTTTAAGCAACCACGCTTCTGCCAACTTGGAGCAGGTAACACAACTGAAGGCATATTGCTCACATGCACGCACACACACACACACACACACACACACACCTTGCTCTTGAACTTGGGACCCAGTTTTCACTTCTGGAGAGACAGCAGTTGGGGCTAGAAGGGTAACAGGCTCTAATCCTGCCCCAGGTTGATTCTGGTCACCTGTAGAAAAGAGGTTGATGGCTGGAGTGAAAATGTTCTTGCATGAATGCTATTTATTTCATTATTTAATTTATATCATACCTATCCCCCACGGAGCATCAAGTGGCATGATACATCGTTCCTCACTTAATTTTTTTTAATCTGCATGGCAACCCTCTGAGGTAGGATAAACCGTCATGGCTAAGTAGGAATTTAAACTCTGGTTTGAGTGGGGTTTGAACTCAGCTCCCAAATGGAAGGGTGGGTATGAGGCTGCAATATATAAATATATGCAGGAATACATGCCGCTTAACCAGCTCTTAATTATTTTGAGGTAAAAAAAAGCAAGAGACAAATTCCTTCCCCAAGAAATTATTGGGGGGGGGGGAATAATGCCTTTTACTTCCCCCCACATAAAGCAACTAAACCTATACACCTGCAGGCTTAATGTTCTCTGGAGGGTTTCCTATACAGTGGTACCTCTAGTTACGAACTTAATTCATTCCAGAGGACCGTTCTTAACCTGAAACTCTTCTTAACTAGAGGCATGCTTTCGCTAATGGGGCCTCTTCCTGCTGCTGCGCCGCTGGCACACGATTTCCGTTCTCATCCTGGGGCAAAGTTCTCAACTCGAGGTAACTCTTCCAGGTTAGCAGAGTTTGTAACCTGAAGCGTTTGTAACCTGAGGCGTTTGTAACCCGAGGTACCACTGTATTTAGTTTTAAGCTCTTTCTGCTTTCTCTGTTGTTTCCTGTTTCCTTCTAGGCAAAAGGGTTAGGGATGTATAGAATATCCTAAGAGCAATCTCTACCAGGGGAATACTATAGGTTACCCTTATTTATTCCAAACAGTCCATCTCTTGAAACAGCACTGGTGTTGCTTACATACCTTTTGCTGGGATATTTGGACTGCTTTGCACTTGCTCCAAGGTGGGAGTTGGAGCAGGAGGTGTAACGGGCTCTGGTGCTGGTGTGGACTGGATCTCACCACCTATGGAAAAAGATTATGAGTTTGAGGCTGAAGGAAGGGGACCAGTGTGACTGTGGGAGGCCTTAAAGGAAAAGATACATTCCATTATTTCTTTGATGTTCACCATCCCTTTCTTTGTCCTTCCTTTTCACCCCTTCTCAAGGATCATATATAGAGGGGATGTGTGCCTCTCCCCTGACCCAGTCTGGAGACCACCTGCCCCAGATCCAGAACTAAATCAATTTGGGGTGGGGTCAATGTTTAATTAGGGTTTTCAGAACCCTAATTAAACATAAGGGAAGGAGAGGGAAAAAGGAAGGAGGAGAATTTGCATCTCCCCTGCCAAAAACTCTCAACCTTCCCTACAGGACTGCACCAGCCCACATGACTGAATCCTTTGCTCAACTCAAAGTATTGAATCCTTTGCTCACTGGCAAATGTTCTGGTCAGAGAGACCCCCTGTAGTTTTCCTGTTCAATGCGCTTTCTCCCAGATGGCCTAACCCAGGGCTATCCAGTGCTGTTGTGACTTGACTTGGTTGAACCCAACCCCAGACCCCCATAATTGACCTGATTCAGTTTGGGATTTGGACGAATCCAGTATACAACCCAAACATATAGTGCATACAATGTGGGACTTAACCAGCAGTTGGTTTTTCAACTCCCTGTGTTCTGGCTTTCTGACTGTGATTGTAGACTGGAGAGTATTGGGCTACAGGGCTTGGTGTTGGGGAACGAGATAATTTCTATCAACCCTCTATTGTATCTTTTGTTAACTTTGCCCTGCCTGCCACTCCCCTTGTATTCTGGTGGGATTAACTAGGAAAAATTCTAAGATTAGTCCTGGGCGCATGTTCAGTTTGCTTTAGTTTACAGTCCCTTCACATTTGCTTTCCACTTCATGTTACCAAACCTGCTAGGTCTTCTCCTAAGAATGGCACCCCAAGACCACTTTTCTCTCTAGCACATGGATAGGACTTTTGACACTTCTGTATGTATCCCCAGTATCTCTCAAGAGAGTGTTGCATGCCTACCTTTTACTGGGATTTTTGGACTGCCTTTAATTTCTTCCAAGGTTGGAGGTGGGGCAGGAGATGTTACTGGCTCTGGACCTGGTGTGGATGGGATTTCACCACCTATAGAGGAAGATTCCAATTTGAGGCTAAAAGATGAGGACCAATGCGATGCAGTCGTCCCCCCCAGGAAATGCTATGGCCCTCTGCTTATCCCTTAGACAATTGTTCTTTGAGCTCCACCTCCAGATGCTATCTTCCTTAGGACTGTATACTGTATAACGTGTATATAATCTGCTACTGCTAGGAGATAGGATTATTTCTACTATTTCTTTACTGGCTCTTTAGCTAACGTGCTTTCCTGCTTTCCATTCCCCCAGGATTCCAGACAAATGACGTAGAAGGATTCCTAAAATTAATTCTGGAATTTGAGCAAGTTCATGTAGCTTTCAGTTCCTGTAGTTCCACTTCATGTTACCAAAGTGTATGGAATTTTTCACCTTTTGGTTCTTCTCCCAAGAATGGCATCCAGAGAAGGGCTTTTTCTCCCACACGTGGATAGGATCTCTGACACTTTGGTTATATAGCCCAAGTATTTCTTGGAATAGCTATAGGGTGGCATACATACCTTTCACTGGGATTTCTGGACTGCTTTCAACTTGTTTCAAGGTGGGAGTTGGGGCAGGAGGTGTAACAGGCTCTGGTCCCAGGGTGGTTGGGATCTCACCTATGGAGAAAGCAGATTGCAATTTGAGGCTAAAGGATGAGGACCAATGTGATGGAGTCATCCCTCCCAGGAAATGCTATGTCTCTCTGCTTCTTCCTTAGGCAATTGTTCCTTGCTTTCCATCTCCAGATGCTACCTTCCTTAGGACTGTATACGGCACAACGTGTACGTAGTCTGTGTCTTAGTTCACTTGTTTGAGCTACCTGCTTTCAGAATGTGATGTGCTTGTAGTCTAGAGAATGCTGTTCATCTGTGCCATTCCTTGGTGGTGGGGATATTTGCATTTTCTAATTTGAAATATGGCTATTTATGTGAAATGTGGGATTATGACGCCACCCCAAGCTGCACCAGACTGACAGAAGATGGTGGCTGCATTATTTTTTCTCTTCTCTTTACCTGTACGGGGAACACTATAAGCTAAAGGTGAGAGCGTTCATTCCTGCAAACTAAAGCAAATTATCACTGCATAATTATTAGAAGAGCAGGCTTAGAAACTTACTGGAGCAAAAGGGTGCTGAACAGGTGAACCGTACCCGGTAGTCGTAGCAGAGTTGCCCTTTCGCTTGTTCAGCATTGATGCAGGAAAAGCCAGTGATGACATCATGCCTGCTCAGAGAAAGAAGCAGATAGGTTGCAGTTGCAGGGCACAGAATGTTAGGAGGTATTGAGACAGAGCAAAGTCTGCAACCACAGAAATAGGTGCAGGGATGTAACTCAGTGGTAGAGCATCTGCCTTGCAAGCTTAAGGTACCAGGCTCAGTCACCAGCATCTCTAGGGAGAACTTGGAGAGATCCCTGCCAGCGATCCTAGAGAGCTGCTGCCAGTCAGTTTTCACAATACTGAGCAAGATGGGCAATTGGTTTGACTCAGGGTAAGGAAGCTTCCTATGTTTCTGCAGCTTTGCAGCTAGGCAATTAAAAATTGCATTGCATACAAGAAAGGTTTAACATCTCACACAGCAATTGGTTGCCCAGCCTTCAAAGCTGGGATCCCATCCACAGTCTGGACCTCGATCGCGAGTGGCATTCTGCATATCTCCTGAGGGTGCTTCTGAATGAGGTTAAAAAGGAATTCCTGGTCCCCATCACCCGAAGGATTGTCTTCGTTAAACCAGCGGGTCTTGCAAGTGGAAGGAGACTCTACCAAAAGAAAAGTGATAGGAGGTTTCTTAGAATGCTTATGAAGCATCTGAAGAGGAGAAGGCTTGGTGCCTTGCCAGTGTCCAAGGATAGTCAAATCAAAGGCCTCTGAATTAGGAATTCAGTGCTATGGTTATTTTTCAAATTAATTGGAATCTCTTGTATGATATCTACATCTATACACACATCTATAATTTCCATTATTTTTATCTTCTAGGTCAGACTGTGGGACTTTATGACCCTTATATGTTGTTGGACTCCAGTTCCTATACTCCTCAGCCAGCATGTTCAACTGTCTGGGATGCTGGGAGTCCAGCAAAATCTGGAAGGTCCACAAGTTTCCCATCCCAATTCTAGGTCTTTCTCCAAAGGCTGCACACAGAGAACAACTTGCTCTCCTTCCTGTGGACACCACTTTTGACTCTTGCACATGTCCCAAATGGAGCATTTGTTGAAACAGGCTCTGTGTTGATGACATACCTTGTTTCCCCCCCCTGCTGCAGTGAGCTGTGTTGTGGTGTGTTGGTAGGTGGGAGAGGGTACCGGTACTTACTTGGAGGCTGACATGTTAAGGTAAGAGTCAGTAGCACTTGGTGGGGCTGCAGTGCTTTGACTTCTGAGCAGTGGCAAGGCAGAAGCGTGGTTGTTGTGGTAGAATGCACTGCTGGAACCAATCCAGTGTTCCTGCTGGTGTATTTGCACCATGCCAACCTCTCTGCCGCCAGTCACTCCTAGTAAGCTGCAGCAACACCAGTGATGACAGATCAGGTGAGCACTGCTGACAACTATTACTCAGAGCAAGGAGAAGTCTACTAGAAGGCAGAATGTGGAGGAAGGCATGGTTGTGATCTGTCAGTTAAAGCAATCGTCTGGGACCAACATAGATGAGTTTTTATTTATTTATTTATTAGGAATAGATCTAGGAGCAAAGGCAGATTTAGGGGAGAACAACCGGTTCGCCCACACTGAGCACTGAGTCAAGAAGGTGCCACAGGGAGTCCCACAACAATGACTTAGAACAGAAGGTGAGAGTTGAGCTCCCCCCCCAAAAAAATGTTTTGGGGTGTTGCATAGAGTGCTGCTGAAATTTAAAAGCCCAAAGTCCACCACTGCTAGGAGATGGGATTATTTCTACTATTTCTTTATTGGCTCTTTAGCTAACTTTGTCCTGCTTTCCATTCTCCCGGGATTCCAGACAAATGATGTAGAAGGATTCCTAAAATAAATTCTGGAATTTCAGCAAGTTTGTGTAGCTTTCAGTTCCTGTAGTTCCACTTCATGTTACCAAAGTGTGTGAAATTATCCACTTTTCGGGTCTTCTCCCAAGAATAGCGTCCAGAGAACAGCTTTTCTTCCAGCACGTGGATAGGACCTTTGACACTTCTGTATGAATCCCCAGAATCTCTCAAGATAGCTGTAGTGTTGCATGCCTACCTTCTACTGGGATTTTTGGACTGCCTTTAATTTCTTCCAAGGTTGGAGTTGGGGCAGGAGATGTTACTGGCTCTGGACCTGGTGTGGATGGGATTTCACCACCTATGGAGGAAGATTCCAATTTGAGGCAAAAAGATGAGGACCAATGCGATGCAGTCATCCCTCCCAGGAAATGCTGTGGCCCTCTGCTTATTCCTTAGGCAATTGTTCTTTGAGCTCCACCTCCAGATGCTATCTTCCTTAGGACTGTATACTGCATAACGTGTATATAATCTGCCACTGCTAGGAGATGGGATTATTTCTACTATTTCTTTATTGGCTCTTTAGCTAACTTTGTCCTGCTTTCCATTCCCCGGGATTCCAGACAAATGACGTAGAAGGATTCCTAAAATTAATTCTGGAATTTGAGCAAGTTCATGTAGCTTTCAGCTCCTGTAGTTCCACTTCCTGTTACCAAAGTGTGTGAAATTTTTCACCTTTTAGTTCTTCTCCCAAGAATGACATCCAGAGAAGGGCTTTTTCTCCAGCACGTGGATAGGATTCTTTGACACTTTGGTTATATAGCCCAAGTATTTCTTGGAATAGCCATAGGGTGGCATACATACCTTTCACTGGGATTTCTGGACTGCTTTCATCTTGTTTCAAGGTGGGAGTTGGGGCAGGAGGTGTAACAGGTTCTAGTCCCGGGGTGGTTGGGATCTCACCACCTATAGGAAAAGATTCTGAGTTTCAGGCCACTGTGAAGGAGCAGGCTCTCCAAAGAAGGAGCTACATTTTTTGTGTATTAGCCAAACATTCATTTGTCTTTTTCCCTCTCCTTCCTCCTTCATTCATGAAGAAGCGTCTCCACCCCCATCATTCTACCCAGACACTGAGGTCCAGCGCCGAGGGCCTTCTGGCGGTTCCATCACTGTGAGAAGCCAAGTTACAGGGAACCAGGCAGAGGGCCTTCTCGGTAGTGGCGCCCGCCCTGTGGAACGCCCTCCCACCAGATGTCAAAGAGAAGAACAACTACCAGACTTTTAGAAGACATCTGAAGGCAGCCCTGTTTAGCGAAGCTTTTAATGTTTGATGTACTACGGTATTTTAATATTTTGTTGGAAGCCTCCCAGAGTGGCTGGGGAAGCCCAGCCAGATGGGTGGGGTATAAATAAATTATTATTATTATTATTATTGGGCAAAAAAATTCCTGCATTGCAGGGGTTGGACTAGATGACTCTTGCAGTCTCTTTCAACTCTATAATCCATGCGTTACTTAACCTACAATCTGTGGTTTGACTGACTGCATTCTATTATCTGTTCTACACCCTGAACTAGGAAGAATTTCATCAACAGGATTCAAAGAACAAAGCAGTTAAAAACTTACCAGAGCAGAAAGACAGTGGGCAGGTAAATCGCACCTGGTAGTCATGACAGCGCTTGCCTTTTCCCTGGGAGGCATGAATGCAGGAAAAGCCAGTGCGGGCATCATTGCTGTTCAGAGAAAATGAGTCTCAATAGCCTTGTCTCGTGCTATCACATAGGGTTTTCAATGCATTTTCAATGCCTTAAACTGCAATAATGAAAGGGGACTGCCTAGTCATGCCATAAGATATTTACAGGTATTCCAATAAAAGTAAAAGTTGAAGTCGAGCTTTGCATTTCTTTTACGACAAGAATCAAACCACATCGCCAGTGCAACATTGTGCATGCTTATTCAGAGGTGCAGTGGACTCTCATTCGTTGGAAGTTTTGAAACAGAGGTTAGATGGCCATCTCTCGGGGAGTCTTTAGCTGTGATTCCTTGACTAGGTGACCCTTGGGATCCCTTCCAACTCTACAATTCTATTATTCTTTCATATCTCTAGTTTGGACACAAAATGAAAGCTCAAGACACAACAACAACAACAACAACAACAACAACAATAATAATCCCCCACCAATTTCCAAGACCCATTTCACACAATACTCAATTCTCACGTAGTAAATATCTGCCCAGTCTCAGAAGCTGGGGTCCCATCCAATGTCTGGACCTCTATAGCTGTTGGTTCAGAGCAAATGTCATTGGGATACTTGTCCAAGATGTCAAAGAAGAATTCGTAGTCCCCAGTTCCAGAAGGATCATCTTCGTCAAACCAGCGTGTATTGCAAACTGGGGGATTAACAACAACAAAAATACAAGACAACAAAGTTAAAAATCTCCTGAAACCAAAACACGAAGTACAGATACATCTGTTTTATTGGTGCATGTATAGAAGAAGAGGCAGAAAAGGGACACCAAAAGTGGGCAACCTTTGACCCTCTAGATGCTTCAGAACTACAACTCCCATGAGCCCTGGCCATTGGTCATGCTTGCTGGGCTGATGGGTCCAAGGTTCCCCACATTTGAACTGAAAGGGACTGAAAACTGATGCAAAAGGTGTGCACATAGTGTGGTTCCATTCAACATTTGGAAAATAAGAAAAAGATGGAGAATTCCTTGTGCAAAGGTTCTATTGGGGAACAAGGCCACATAATCCAAAACTCCAAAATCCAGGGAGACCTTTGAATGAGGATGCAGAAGCATCATCCCTAAGTAAAACCACAGCACGTTTTCATGCACACATTGTGATGGGCTTGCAGATGTGCAGTTGGTGAAGGAGGCTGAGATTCTGGTGTGGACTAGACTTTTACACCCACAGGAAATCTATATCTAAGGGGTGCACCCAACTAAGTCTTGCTCAGAGTAGAACCATTAAAATTAATGGGTCTAAGCCCACCATGCTCATTGATTTTAAAGGGTCTATTCTGGGTAGGATTAACACTGCATACAACTCTGTGGACATCTTTATGAGGAAGGGCTGTAACTTTGCAATATGCAGAAGGTTCCAGGTTCAATGCCTGGCAACTCCAGCTAGGGATGAGAAGAGCTCCAGCTTGAAACACCTGGAGAGCCACTGCTAATCAGTGTAGACAATCTTGAGCTATATTGTGCACCATGGGCCCATGCAGTCCTCATCCTAATTTCATGCAGCTGGAGTGGAGCCAGGGAGGGCAGTGAGTGAGAAAAAATGCAATGGGAAATATATGAAATGAATGGATGGATGTAAATAGGAGAGTTGGGGGGGAAGCCCTCTGAAAGTGATTAGCTCAGCTTTCTGGCAAGAATGAGCTGACTCTTCTCTGGTAGCCCACTGGGGGTAGGGAGAAAGAAAGGGGTGACAGAGAAAGGGGGTCACAGAAAGAGATAAAAGAGAGGAAGAGATAGAAGAGGGTGACAGAGAGAGAGAGACAGATAAGCGGGTAGCAGAGAGAAAGAAGGAGGTGGCAGAGAGGGTGGTTGTGACCCCCATATGCTAACCTTTGTGTGGGATAAATCCAGACTCATAGGTTTAAAGCATGAATGGGTTAAGACCATAGAGTAGACTGTTCTGTCAAACTTGGCTAGGTTGCTCCACCTAACCTTGAGAGGTTATCAAGGCTTTGTTCTTTCCTTCCACTGTGTGAACCCTACCAGGCTTAAGCTCGATCCTCCGAGTTTAAACTATGTGGCTTTAGCAAGCTGTCATTGTTTTTCTAAACAAATAATTTAGAAAACATTTGGAACCATTTTGGAACCTAAGTTATACTTACTGCCTGTCTTTCTTGCTACTGTATAGAAAAGCACATGAATCTGACCTTTGATGAGTTGGTAAGTAAACCATTTTTAACTTACCAAATGTGTGGTCTCTTTCTTTTCTAAGGGAAGTTGGGAAATTTGGAAGCAACAGGGATATTTTAAAAAGTTTAACAGCATCTGTTTCCACACTTTACTTGGCTGCATGTTTTGTGATTTTAAATCTCTGCTGGGACTATGCCACCAAAAAGTACTTGCCCCAAACCTGGATCTAGGCATCTAGGGAATTCTCCTTTTATTTTACCATATTTAGTATTTTTTATTTTTAACCAATATACAAATCAAATTAACATTCAAATTGATCCCATCCACCACTGGATTCAGCCCTGCCCAATACTGGCATGTGGCCCACCAACAGATTAGAAGGGCGTCCCTCCCTTTACCAATTGTTATTTTGTCTGTCTCTCCTCTCTGCTCATCCCTACCTTTCTGGGGGCTTTGGGTAAGAATCTGCTCTGAGTCAGGGGTTGGTGCTAGAGATGCAAAATGTTCCTCTCCACACTCATCATCATCATCATCATCATTAAAATGACCATCATTTTCTACAGAGATGGATACAAAGTAGATAATGATTGCCCCCCATACCGTACCAACCGAGGATGCACTGTGAACACACCAATGGGGTCCAAGGACCTAATTCTGAACCATTTAAGTGTGTCTATTTGGAAACTTGGGGCTGGGCCAAAAGATTTTTGAGAAACTGCCCCTCACAAACATTGATCCAGTCCCCTCTCCTAGTTCATCAATCTTTCAAAGGTTGAGGAAGTGTTGTAGCTCAGTGGTAGATCATCTGCTTTGCATGCAGAAGGACCCAGGTTAAATCCTTTCTTACCTCCCTTTTGACTCTCAGCACTGGTGGTTTCTTCTGGTCCAGGTTGAGGTGTCTGAGCTGGCGGAAAAGTTGTCTCTGGTCCCAATTGAGCTTGGGCGGTGGGAGCTGAAGAAGAAGATTAGAGGTGAAACTTGTGTTGTATCTTTTTTGGGGGGGGGGGAGTGAGGCATGTGGGTTTCCCAGGGGTATATGGTTAGCCAGGGTGGAAACAGGAAGCTGGACTAGATGGTGAGGTCTGAATCTAGATTCAATCCAGATCATGCAAACATCAGCAGAGCCCAACTGGGTCTGATTAGCCACCTCTTTCTCCTCTTCTTACCCCCCTTCTGACCCCCTGGAGTGGTGGTTTGTTCTGGTCCAAGGTGAGGGGTCTGGGCTGAAGGTAAAGTAGTTTCTGGTCTTAATGGAACGTGGGGAGTGGAGGCTGAAGAAAAATGCCATAGGTGAAACTTGTGGTTCAGCCTTAGTAGTATCAGATGCATATATTTCTCCATGGGGATTTTTGACCCATGAAAGGCCAGCCTGTTTTCCTCCACTTGTGACAGGTGTCTATATTTGCAAATCAAACAAATATCAGAAAGGATGTTGAGTGTCCAGGAAGCCCTGTCATCCAAAGGAAATGGAACCAGGTACCTCTACGCAGAAATTCCTATATCAACTCAAAAGTGAGGACTCTTCAATATTCTACATGACACATCAACAGAGCTAAATTAAGTCTGTGCCTTGCCATCTCTTTCCCTTTTTCTTACCTCCTTTCTGACCTTCAGCACTTGTGGTTTGCTCTGGTCCAAGGTGAGGTGTCTGGGCTGGAGGAAACGTTGTTTCTGGTCTCAATGGAACCTGTGGGGTGGGCTCTGAAGAAAGAGTTCAAAGATTATTGTTCTAGATGACTCAAATGGCAACAGATCCCAACAGTTGATTAGACATCTCTGTTTCCATTCCTACCTCCCTTCAGAATGGTGGTTTGTTCTGGTCCAAGGTGAGGTGTCTGGGCTGGAGGGAATGTCGTTTCTGGTCTTAATGGAACCTGGGGAGTAGGCTCTGAAGAAAGAGTTCAGAGATTAAACTTGGGGTGCAGACTTGGGAGTGGTAGCTGAACTGTGGGGTTCTGTGCCTCCTTGAAGGAATGCTCATTTGCTTCAATTCATTCTTGATATTTATATTTGTAAATTAACCAAATATCACAAAGGACATTGTGGGTGTTCAGTGCAGTCTACCACCCAAAGAAAATGCAGTTGGGTGGCATCTCTTCCAGAAATTCTAGTCACCTCTTAGACGTGGGGAACACACAATATTATAGATCAGTGGTTCCCAATTGATGAGCTGAGAACCCTGGGGGGGGGGTCTGCATAACCCACCCCGGGGCGTCTGTGGCACCATTCACATAACAAAAACTACAATAGGTACCGGTATGTCAAAATTTCAAAAGCATAGGGTGCATGGCTTGGCTTTTGAAAAACAGAGGGCCAGCAGCACTTAGCTAATTATGAACTACTATTCTAGAAGACTCAAATGGCAACAGATCCCAACCAGTTGATTAGACACCTCTGTTTCCATTCCTACCTCCCTTCAGAATAGTGGTTTGTTCTGGTCCAGGGTGAGGCGTCTGGACTGGAGGTAAAGTTGTCTCTGGTCTCAATGGAACCTGGGGCGTGGGCTCTGAAGAAAGAGTTCAGAGATTATTGTTCTAGATGACTCAAATGGGAAACAGAACCCTACAGTTGATTAGACATCTCTGCTTCCATTCCTACCTCCCTTCAGAATGGTGGTTTGTTCTGGTCCAAGGTGAGGCGTCTGGACTGGAGGTAAAGTTGTCTCCGGTCTCAATGGAACCTGGGGAGTGGGCTCTGAAGAAAGAGTTCAGAGATTAAACTTGTGGTGCAGACTTGAGAGTAGCAGCTGAAGACATTTCTCTGTGGGCTTCTGTGCCTCCTTGAAGGAATGCCCACTTGATTCAATTCATTCTTGACATTTATATTTGTAAATTAAGCAAATAACACAAAGGACATTGTGGGTGTTCAGTGCAGTCTACCACCCAAAGGAAATGCAGTTAGGTGGCATCTCTACCTAGAAATTCTAGCCACCTCTTAGACGTGGGGAAAACACAATACTCTAGATCAGTGGTTCCCAATTGGTGATCTGTGGACACTCAGGGTCTGTGGCACCATTCACATAACAAAAACTTCTACAGAGATATCAAAATGTTCAAAAGCACGGGGTGCATGGCTTGGCTTTTGAAAAACAGAGGGCCTGCAGTATTAGCTAATTAGGAACAACTGTTCTAGATGACTCAAATGGCAACAGATCCCAACCAGTTGATTAGACATCTCTTTTTCTATTCCTACTGTAACGGTGCAATGACATTTCCGCCCCTTGGGCTTGCCCTCATGTAAATATAATGCAACCATCTCACAGTACACCAGTTACATGAATTTCTACAGATTACCCCATATTATCTAGTGGGGGACTTGTGTGAGGGAAAACTTTATGATTTGGAGTCTCAGGTAGGATTTGATCAAATAAACAAGAAATATTTTATTAAACAAAGGACACTTCTGGTTATAATGTTATTTCAGGAAACCGTTCACCTAATAATATTTATACTAAACCTAAGTGTTGTTATGGACTTCTGATCAAGCACAGCTTGCTTTAAACTTCAGTTGCTTATGTTCAGTTACTTCGCTTCAGGTAGATCTTCCAGGTTTTTAGACTAAAGGGTAAATGTTCAGCTTATTTCCAGTTATTTGACTTCAGTTCTTTCTCAGTTGCACAGCTGTTGCCGCTTAATACCTTGGTTCTTAAACAAGGTGGTACTTCTTGTCAGTTACACACCCCTTTGACAACCCTGCTGCTGAGGTACTCCAAGCAACAGACCCAAGGGATCACCACACCCCTCTTAACTGGTTTGGGAGTATTCCCTTTTTGTAGCAGAATCTCTCCCCTCCTGACTGGAATGAGACTTAAGTAGATGGTATCATTCCAGCTTCTACTTCTCCTGGCTCAGCCTCAGCTTCCCAGTTAATTCTTGGCCTATTACTCTCACGGGACACCATACACTGTCCTTCACACTAAACTCATAGACTCCATTCTGTAGCTTTTGATATATTCCTCAGAGTGGATGTTTCTACCCAGAACCAACTCTTTCTCTTCTCACTCCCTATCTCCCAAACTGAAACCTGTCTCCCAACCTAAAACCTGTTTCTCCAAATCCTCTCCTTTTCAACTCCCTCTCTTGGAACCCCGGCCAATGAGAAGCTGCCATTCATTAACTGTTTGCGGGCAGGGAAAAAGAAAAAGAAAACACTTGGTAACCCAACCTGCCCAGAAAAACAAACTTTTCCATCATACCTACCTCCCTTCAGAATGGTGGTTTGTTCTGGTCCAGGGTGAGGCGTCTGGACTGGAGGTAAAGTTGTCTCCGGTCTCAATGGAACCTGTGGAGTGGGAGCTGAATAAAGAGTTCAGAAATTATTGTTCTAGAAGACTCAAATGGCAATAGATCCCAACCAGTTGATTAGACATCTATGTTTTATTCCTACCTTCCTTCAGAATGGTGGTTTGTTCTGGTCCAGGGTGAGGCGTCTGGACTGGAGGTAAAGTTGTCTCCGGTCTCAATGGAACCTGTGGAGTGGGAGCTGAATAAAGAGTTCAGAGATTATTGTTCTAGGTGACTCAAATGGCAAACAGTTCCCAACCAGTTGATTAGACATCTCTGTTTCCATTCCTACCTCCCTTCAGAATGGTGGTTTGTTCTGGTCCAAGGTGTGGTGTCTGGGCTGGAGGGAATGTCGTTTCTGGTCTTAATGGAACCTGGGGAGTAGGCTCTGAAGAAAGAGTTCGGAGATTAAACTTGGGGTGCAGACTTGGGAGTGGTAGCTGAACTGTGGGGTTCTGTGCCTCCTTGAAGGAATGCCCATTTGCTTCAATTCATTCTTGACATTTATATTTGTAAATTAACCAAATATCACAAAGGACATTGTGGGTGTTCAGTGCAGTCTACCACCCAAAGAAAATGCAGTTGGGTGGCATCTCTTCTCAGAAATTCTAATCACCTATTAGATGTGGGGAACACACAATATGTGTGATCAGTGGTTCCCAATTGGTGATCTGCGGACCCCAGGGGGTCTGCATAACCCACCCAGGTGGTCTGTGGCACCATTCACATAACAAAAGCTACTATAGAGATATCAAAAATTTCAAAAGCATGGGGTGCATGGCTTGGCTTTTCAAAAACAGGGGGCCTGCAGTATTTAGCTAATTAGGAACAACTGTTCTAGACAACTAAAATGGCAACAGATCCCAACCAGTTTCCATTCCTACCTCCCTTCAGAATGGTGGTTTGTTCTGGTCCAAGGTGAGGTGTCTGGACTGGAGGTAAAGTCGTCTCCGGTCTCAATGGAGCCTGGGGGCTTGGGGCTGATAAGAAATGTCAGAAGTGAAACTTGTGGTGTAACCACAGTCATATCAGAAGCATACATTTCTCCATGGGGATTTTTGACCCATTGATGGTTTCCCCCCTCTCCTGCAAGGTATCTATATTTGCAACAAGCATATATCACAAAGGACATTAAGTGCCCAGTAAGGTCTGTCTTCCAAAATAAATGGAACCAGATGGTGATTCTATGCAGTAATTTCTATCTTAACTCAAAACTGAGGACTGTGCTATATTCTACATGACACAAGAGTAGCCGAGCCCAAATGAGTCTGTGCCTTGCCATATCTTTTCCCTGTTCTTACCTCCTTTCTGACTCTCGGCACTGGTGGTTTGTTCTGGTCCAGGCTGAGGTGTCTGGACTGGAGGTAAAGTCGTCTCTGGTCCCAGTGGAGCCTGGGGACTGGGGACTGAAGAGAGAATTCAGAAATGAAATTTGGGAGCGGACATGGGAGTGGCAGCTGAAGACATTTCTCTGTGCCCAAATGAAGGAAAGCCCACTTATTTCAATCTACTCCAGGTTTTTATATTAGTAAATTTAGCAAATATAACAAATAATATTGTGAGTGTCCAGTGCAGTCCACTACCCAAAGAAGATGCAGTTGGGTGATATCTCCACCCAGAAGTTCTTTCCACCTCCCGGAAGCCATATGCTGGATGACTAAAATGGCAACAGATCCCAACCAGTTGATTTGACGTCCCTGTTTCCATTATTACCTCCCTTCTGACCCTCAGCACTGGGGGTTGGCTCTGGTTCAGGGTGAAAGGTCTGAGCAGGAGGTAAAGTCTCTGGTGTCAATGTTGCTGGAGAGCTGGAGGCTATAAGGAGAAAGAACACAGCTTGCTTGCTTGCATTCCATTTACTAAAACACTTTGTCGATTCCTCTGTTTGTTTTTAACCTGTGGCACATTTCAACCTGTACATTATCTCCCAACCCCAACCAGTTCTTTGTACTTATTCCATAAGCATCCCCTCCTGAGGAGTTTGAATTGGTAATGATAGGTATTGAAATCTGTACTGTAGGTTGCTGCTCATTATTGGTATATTTGGCTTGAGGGAGTGCTGTTAGGTTTGTTTGTGCACCATGTACCAACGTAAAATGGGTGGTAGTGGCCATGCTTCACAATCTCATGCCTGGAGCTAATCTAATTGATATGAGGAAAGTTTCTATAATCAGCTGTGACAGTGTGACACTAAAAGGCATGCTAATATGGAGAACCTTTCAAAGGCTTTCTGACAGCCACCTGCTTAGACAGGCTTTAAGAATATCAGAAGAACCTGCTTGAAAAAGTCATTGGCCAATCTAGTCCAGTATCCTGTTCTCACATTGGCCAAACAGATGAAGAGAAGAAGAGGAAGAATTTGGATTTGATAGCCCGCTTTATCACTACCCTAGGGAATCTCAAAAGCAGCTAACATTCTCCTTTCCCTTCCTCCCCCACAACAAACACTCTGTGAGGTGAGTGGGGCTAAGAGACTTCAAAGAAGTGTGACTGGCCCAAGGTCACCCAGCAGCTGCATGTGGAGGAGCAGGGAAGTGAACCTGGTTCACCAGATTACGAGTCTATTGATCTTAACCACTACACCACACTGGCTCTCCAGTGTGCCTATGGGAAACCTGGAATCAGGACCAGAGTGCAGCAGCCACTCTCCTCACTTGTGATGTCCAACAACTGGTCTTCAGAGGCAATTTTTGTGGCTAGCAGCCATTGATAGTCTATTTTAAAGCCTTCCAAGTTGGTGGCCATCACTACATCTTGTGGGAGCACAGTTGAACTATGCAGTGTGAGAAGATTTCCTCTCTCTTTTGTCTATGCCCTCAACCTTGAAACATTTTCGTTCTGGACTAAGCCTGCAACCATGGGGAGATTTCAGGGATACTTGAATATGATGCAATTCTGTAATATTTTTCTGGCATTTCTTCTAGGTCATTTGGTTGGGGGACTGGCTTTGGTTTTCATGTGATTCTGTCTTGGCCTTCAGGAAGAGATGTGCTATGTGCCCAAGCAAGCAAGCAAGCATTTGCAAAATACTTGGGAACATAACACAGCAACGCCCAAGCACCTTACCCTTATGACTAAGCCCTCAGGCACCTGTCTTATCCTTTGGACTCCCATTTGTAGTCAAGACAGAAGGAGAAGGATCTGATGGAACTCTAGCCTCCTCCCCACCCTGGACCAATATATATTGTTACATGCTACCCCAATCTCCAAGTGGGTTCCAGTGCTTAGCCGGGGTTTGGTCTCCTTGAAACGAAGGTCAGTGGAGACTGGGGTGTCTCTAGGATATACGCTTTATTTATACATGTATACATCCTGAGCATTGGATGCATGGGCTCATAGCACTAACGACCCATCAGATTCCTATTAGGTTTCCAGGGGAGCCCCAAAGCCCAGCAATGAGCAAGTCATATCTCTGTGTCCTCCAGCTTCCAGCATTCAGGGCTCAGGTTTTTCACTCTCTCACACAACAACTCTGGCTTTTGTTCTCCTAAGTACCAGCCAGGTCAGAGGGTGGGAGAAAGGTCCCCCATTTGTTCCATGGCACAGAGCAACTTCTTTGGATATGCTAAATCATGATACATCGTCAGCCAAAGCCATTACCTTGAGACAGGAACCAGATTGGCAAACTTGCTAGTATACATTCTATACCCACAGGTGCAGGATCCCAATAATTGGAAGAGACTTAGGGCACTATCCAGACTGACTCTCTCCCCCCCAAAACTCATAACAGTCTATTATGAGTGTGCACAGGCCCCCAATATTCACCTTGAATCAGATCCCTAAATAAATACACGGCAGTCCTTATAAGTAGTTATGGTATTGGTAACAGAACTGTGGAAATGCTCACCAGTAGGACAGTAGGCTTCGGGGCAAATGAAGCGCACTTGATAGTCACGGCATGACTTGCCCTTTTCTTGCTGGGCATTGATACAAGCAAAGCCACTGGTGGCATCATTCCTGTTGGGAACACAGGGAAGAACAGGGTGTCAGGGATGGGCCAAGGAAAGAACCCGGCTAAGGAACCCATAGAATCTCACACATGGAATCTCACACAGAAAACTTCTGCCCAGTCTCAGACGCTGGAATCCCATCCACTGTCTGGACTTCAATTGCAAGCGGCTGGGGGCAGATGATGTGGGGATTTTCATCCCAGAACTGGGACAGGAGTTCGTAGTCCCCAGTACCGGAAGGATTGTCACGGTCAAACCAACGGGTCTTGCATTCTGCAAAAGAGGTGCGGGGGGGGGGGAGAGTAAAGAAAAACCGACTTTCAAAGGAAGCAGTTGCCTTTGGTCTTCCCTTCAAAGAAATAAGAATGCTGGAAAGTCACAACTATTTTTTTTTTAAATGCTGCAATATAGAATCATAGAATTGTAGAGTTGGAAGGGGCCATGGGCATAGCCAAGATTTTTTTTTGGGGGGGGCAAGTTTTTGTTAGGGGGGTAGGCTTTTGTTGAGGGGCAGAACTTCAGATTTGAATTGATTTGTATTGTTTTGTATTGATTTGTATTGCCCCCCCCCCCCGGCTACACCCATAGAAAGGAATCACCTCATCCAACCTCCTGCATCAGAGCTATATATTCAGCTGTTTTTGCCAGAGAGCTCACCAAATTACAGCGGCATGTTATTGATTGTAAATCGCTTAATGGCTTGGGCAGCTCTCAGATTAAATCACCCGTGCTTTCTTTCATTCCCACATGATGAGGAGGTTCTGCCTCCACTGCTGGAGACTGTATATGCTTTAGAATATCAGCTGCCTGGAATCGCAAGCGGGGAGAGCTACTGCCTCACTCTGGTCCTGCTTGAGGACTTCCCAGAGGCATCCATTTGGCCACTGTGGGAACAGGATGCTGGTCTAGATGGGACCCAGCAGAGCTCTTCCTATATTAGCACCAGGCACTTGGCTCGCAACAAACCCCAGATCCCAAATCATTTGGAATTTCCTCAGAGTGGGTTGAGGCAGATCGCAGCACAGTGGGTTGAATCCACCCGGCATGATCCAGGACTGTCAAAAGGAGGGATGGTCGGGGAACTGCATGTTTAATCAGAGATTGAAATCCTAATTAAACATGGAGTTGGTGGCAGGGTAGGGGGCACCGAAATGCAGGCAGAGGCTTTCATCTGTCCTTCTTTCTCCTTTCCTCCCACTGGACACATATTGGATTAAAGTCTACCCAGACTTGAGTTTCAATATGTAATTTATAATGCATAATTTTTAAACCTGCATAATTTTCAAAATAAAAATATTTTTAACCAGCATATTTTATTTTGAAAAGTTTTAAGCAAACATGTATGTGTGTGTGTGATTTTATTGGTAATGTGCCTTTTATATTTTATGCAATCTGCTTAGAGGTTTTGATAATTAAGCCAGCTCTGAGGATTAAACCACAGAGCCTAGGACTTGCCAATCAGAAGGTTGGCAGTTCGAATCCCTGCAACTGGGTGAGCTCCCATTGCTCGGTCCCTGCTCCTGCCAACCTAGCAGTTCGAAAACACGTCAAAGTGCAAGTAGATAAATAGGTACCACTCCGGCGGGAAGGTAAACGGCATTTCCGTGCGCTGCTCTAGTTTGCCAGAAGCGGCTTAGTCATGCTGGCCACATGACCCGGAAGTTGTATGCCGGCTCCCTCGGCCAGTAAAGCGAGATGAGCGCCGCAACCCGAGAGTCGTCCACGACTAGACCTAATGGTCAGGGCTCCCTTTACCTTCACCTTATATAGGCTTAATTATCAATACCTCTAAGCAGATTACATAAAATATAAAATGCACATTACCAATAAAATACCAATATCCTGTTAATATAAGTAATGATAAATATTTTTTAAATTTACAAATTAGAATGATCATTTAAAGTTAGAATAATTATTTTTTTTAACCATAGACCAGAAAGGTTTTTGGGAGTTATTCATAAATATTGAAAATAAATGAACCTGCCCACCAGCCCACCAGCCAGAGGCGCCTCTGAAAAACCACATCCACCCCTCCCCCAGGATGTCTCAAGCTCCAATTCCCCAATACAAGAGGAGCTTGAACTATCCGGTTTGTGCATCTGTGTTTGTAGCCAAGAAACAGAAAGAGAAAAGGAAAATTACTGACCTTTTGCAGGGGGTTGTTTAACCTCCTGAGCACCTAAAGAAAAGAAGCAGCAGGTCACCACTGGTTTAGACTGGAAGTGATGCAGAAACTTGGGGCTTAACTAGATGAGACTCCATGTGTACAACTAGTCATTACAGAGAAGGCTTTTCTGAAGTAAGCTGCAGGTGGGGAGATGGGGCTGTTGAGACAGACTCTGACATCGGAGGTGGAATTGAAAGGCTGGTCTGTAACCCTTTACCCCCTTGATGGATGAAGGGAAGTACTAGGACCCAGGAGGCCAGGGTTCAAATTGCCAGTTGGCCGTGAAGCTCAAAAGGTGACCTTAGGTCAGCCACAGCCTCTCAGCCTAACCTATCTCACCGGGTTGGCGTGAATATAAAATTGGGTGGGAGGGAGGACCATGGAAGCCACTTTGAGCTCCTAGGAGGAAAGATGGGATATGATGATGATGATGATAATAATAATAATAATATATTTGCAATGGGAGGAAAACTTTCCCTTTGCTTCTTCTTCTCCTTCTCCTTCTCTTTTTAATACCAAGATGGTCTGTCTCGCCCAGTATGGCCTAAGGGGCAGAACTCATGGACAGAGAGCTGTTGAGTAGTCCAGGGTCTCTCAGTGAAGACTATGAATGGCTCAATCGAGATTTGAGGTGGGGTCTCCTTGGCTTCAGCCCACCACCACAGCACCTCATTGTCTTCCCCTCGAAAACATTTCTGGTGAATTTTCCCAGGCACACATCTGGGCTCAGAACTTGGCTCCGGGGTGGGGTGGGGGTGGTTTGTGAGCTAACCATTTTGTTTTTATTCTGTCCCCCTCCCCACTTCACACGTTCCTTAATAAATTTGCAATAATAATAATAATAATAATAAACAGTCAACAAATAGTTCCTCCCAGAACTTGAACATTTAGCTTATAGTCGAACCAGAGGTACATTTCCAAGAGGGACACGGGTGGCACTGTGGTCTAAAGCACTGAGCCTCTTGGGCTTGCCGATCAGAAGGTAGGTGGTTTGAATCCCCGCGACGGGGTGAGCTACTATTGCTCTGTCCAAGTTCCTACCAACCTATCAGTTTGATAGCATGCAGTGCAAGTAGATAAATAGGTACCACTCCGGCGGGAAGGTAAATGGCGTTTCCGTGCACTCTGGTTTGCATCACAGTGTTCCATTGTGCCAGAAGCAGTTTAGTCATGCTGGCCACATGACCCAGAAAGCTGTCTGTGAACAAACGCTGGCTCCCTCAGCCTGAAAACGAGATGAGCGCCGAACCCCATAGTTGCCTTTGACTGGACTTAACTGTCCAGGGGTCCTTTACCTTACCTTTCAGATTTCCCCTTAAGTTTCTGTATTAATAAAGAGATGGTCATCCACTGTTATGAAGACTGAGTGATTAGCGTCCCCTTTCGACATGCAGGCTGAGGCATATTTTTGACCTAGTCTAATATTTTTGTAGTCTAACCTTGTTATGCATTTGATCAAGGGCCGCAGGTCAGTGGTAGAGCATCTTATTTGCCTACAGATGTTCCCATATTCAATCCTCAGCATCTGCAGGTAGGGCTGGGAGAGATTTCAGTCTCAAACCCTGGAGAGCAGCAGCCAGTTAGTGTAGACAACGCTGAGCTAGATGGACCAGTGGTCTGACTCAATATAAGGGAGCTTCCTGTGTCTCTAGTCACACCTGCTCCCTCCCCAATGGCTGGATCAAAACCTCACAAGGGGGATGTGGACACTTACCTGTGAGGGACAGAGCCAAGAGCACACCAAGGAGCTGAAGGGAGACAACAGATAAGAAGAAGAATTAACACAGCGTAGATGGAAGGAGAGATCTGCTGAATTTTCCAGGAAGTGGACTTCTCATTCTGACCAATGGATGTTGAGTTATAGTATCACGACAGAGGGAGGAAAATGGGACAATTCCCTGCTTCCCATCCCCGTCTTTGATATTTTGCTTGCCTTCTCTTTCACTCCTCTTACTATGGACGGTTAATGTTGTACATAATTGTCCATCTCAACACAATACTAATGCTTAAAAGTGGAAAGGAAACATGCTGCTTTGGGTTTAGGAAATGAGGGGAAAATTCTTACCATGCTCTGGAAGACCTTCATCTTGTAGAAACTGTGTGTGTTCACTCCTGGGGAACGATGGTTTTATGAGCAGCTGGAACCCACTGCCATGCGTAACCTGACCTTTTGCATTTCCTGTTCGGCTGCATTGTTGCCCTGCTGACATTTGGTGACCAGGAAGCCTTATCCTGTTGACACCATCCATCTTGTGTTTCTTCATAATAACTTCCAGAGGTGCAGAGAAGAGCTTCTGTATTCAGACGGCTCCCCATGCTCCACCCACAAGGTCAAATGTCAACGGAAGGTAGGGTAGGCGTCCATGCAAAGCGGTTAGAGGAAATGCAACTGCCCCAGGGACGTCACAATCTCTTGAAACTGGAACTTGAGGTGTCCCGGTTGAAGCGTTTTGATGGGTTTATGGCAGAAGCAGAAACAAACATAAGTTTATCTTCTAGTATGGGGTATTTCTTGAGCTGAGAGTGAGTTCCTGGTGGTGATGGGGATGGCATGATGTTCAGAAACTCCAAGTATCCTTGTTTTCCAGGGACAGTCCAGTATTTACAGAAGTTGTCCCAGTTTCTGATTTGATCCTGGAATGTCCTGGTTTTCCTTAGAACGTCCCTATTTTCATTGGAGAAATGTTGAAGAGTATGGAATTATGCCACCCCTGAGCCAAGGAAATAAGTAACTATACAACCTTTAGAAGCCATCTGAAGGCAGCCCTGTATAGGTATTTTTTTTAAATGTTTAATGTTTTATTATGTTTTTATATATGTTGGAAGGCACCCAGAGTGTTTGGGGCAACCCAGTCAGATAGCTGGCATATAAATATTATTATTATTATTATTATTATTATTATTATTATTATTATTATTATTCAGGATGTCCCTATTTTCATTGGAGAAATGTTGGTGGGTATGGAGGCTCGGTGTTGGAGCACAGTAGCTCAGTGGTAAGAGTATCTGCTTTTAATCTAGAAGGTCCCAAATTCAATCCCCGACATCTCCAGGTAGGGCTGGGGGAAAATCTTGGCTGAAGCTCTGGAGAGGTGCTGCCAGTCAGTGCAGAAAGAATTTAGCTAGATGAATCAATGGTTTGATTCAGTGTAAGGCTGCTTCTTAAGTTCCTATTTTGGGAATTTGAATTTGAATTTTGGGAACCTGGCCTGGTAGCAAATGGGCAGCTAGTGCAAGCTTCAGAGCACTGGAGTCATGGGCTGTTCCCATCAGCAATTGCCAAGGGATGGGACCCAGGAACTTCTGCATTCCCAGCACTTGCTCTGCACTGGCAGTGCTCCTCAGGATGATTTCAGAACAATGACCGCTCCCCACATAATCCTTTAGTCTATCTTCCTCTTTGCAGCAGCGATACCAGGGTTCCCTGTTAAAGGGGTTTCTGAAGGGAGGCCTTGACCATACGCCGAGGAAGGATGCAAGGAAGTCACTTAACAATGTTAATAAGATTAATTTTAATAAGGTTACGCTTTATGTTTGTTTGTTTGTTTGTGTGTTTGCAATTTTGTGAAAACCAATAATTTTTTTTTTGAAAAAACAACAACAAAACATCCCACAACACACCCAGAGTTACAAGATTCTCCCGAATCTCTGGACTTCCGACCTTCCCCTCTGTGGGTTCTGTTATTAAACCTTTTCTACTGCATCTTTTTAAAAATAATCCAAGTTTTTTTTATATAACTCCCTTGTATCCATAGTTCTCGTTACATTACAAGTATTATCGCAGTCCTGCAACTGTTTTCAACAGTTTACAGTGGTTTTTAAGATTAAATTGTAAATTTCCCCCATTCCTTATTAAAGTTTTGGTCTTCCACGTTCCTGAGCTTTCTGGTCAGTTTTGCCATTTCAGCATAGTCCAACAACTTCATTTGCCATTCTTCTCTGGTAGGGACTTTATCTTCTTTCCATTAACAACATCCACACGGCTGTTGTCGCATACATAAAAAGTAATTTCTGCTCCCTTGGAATTTTGGCACCTACAATTCTTAATAGAAAAGCCTCTGTGTTTTTTTTAATGAAAGTTATTCTAAACATTTTTTCCAATTCATTATATATCATTTCCCAGAATGCTTCTATTGCCTTACACATCCACCACATATGATAAAAGGTGAATCTTTCAACATTCAACTCATGTCCATGAGTTCTGGTGATATAAATGAGGAGGAAAAACCTTTTCATTCATTTCCCCCCTATATATTACATGACTGACGAACAGCATTGCAAAATTTGTAGAAGTGCAAATTTTGAAAGTTGCCTGTGTTTCGGTTCCTGTATTGCTTTGGAAAGTGCCAATTATATAGTCTCACCTTTAAATGTGATGGGAATTGAACTTCTCCCCTGGGTCTTTCTCAGCCACGCCTGGTGATGCTGAGCATCTTCCGCATGCAAAAGCATGTTCTGAACTAACCGAACAGTCTTTCCCCCTCTTCAACATTAATGATCATTAGCTGAGTATTAACTTTTTTAAAAAGTCATGCTGGATTTTATTGTACATATTGTTGCATCAAGGGTATTTGGGTCTGGTGTATGATCAGTGAGGGTTTCATGGGCATCCACAGAAGATCACGGTAGAAGAATCTTAATGCAGTCATACATCCAGTAATAATAATAATAATAATAATAATAATAATAATAATAATAATAATAATAATATATTTTTACCCCACCCATCTGGCTGGGTTTCCCCAGCCACTCTGGGCACTTTCAACAGGGCTGCCTTCAGATGTCTTCTAAAAGTCTGGTAGTTGTTTTTCTCTTTGACATCTGGTGGGAGGGTGTTCCACAGGGTGGGTGCCACTACTGAGAAGGCCCTCTGCCTGGTTCCCTGTAACTTGGCTTCTCACAGCGAGGGAACCACCAGAAGGCCCTCGGCACTGGACCTCAGTGTCCGGGCAGAACGATGGGGGTGGAGATGCTCCTTCAGATATACTGGACCGAGGCCATTTAGGGCTTTAAAGGTCAGCACCAACACTTTGAATTGTGCTTGGAAACGTACAATTGCATCAAGATTGCTTTTGTCCACTGCTTAATCAATGTGCATTTTCCCTTTGGCTGCATACAGTAGCACCTCAGCTTACGTTACCTGAGGGTAACGTAAACTTCAGGTTGCAAAAGCGGCAAACCTGGAAGTGTTTCGCCTCGTGCACATGCACAGAAGAGGTCTACTGCTTCTCCTCCAGTTGCGAAAACCTCGGGATCCAGGCCGGACCTCCGGAACAGATCCAGTTCACAACTGGAGGTACCACTGTACTTCTTTTCTGGAATTATTATTTTTTAAAAAGTCCTGCAAGTTAAACCAAAATTCAGGAGGAGCAGACAGTGCAAACTGGAGGCGCAATAACAGTGCTGGAAATCATCTCACCCCTGTCCCAGATGGGGTGGGTAATGAATGCCATGAGGTCTAGAACTTTTATTCATTGGAGGGTTTTATTCGGCCTTTGCGCCAACTCATCCTGGTGTCATGCATGGAGACGAGATACACATCTCCAGAGACTTAGACACAGTTAATGGACTTGTATTTCAGACACAATAGGTGTAGCATGGAAGATACTCATCCCCCAACTTACCTGTTATGACAGCTCAGAAATCTCTTCATAGAGGTTTCCACAAGGAGGGAGGAAGCAGGATGTCAATGTTCCTGGGGCCCTTCCTCTTCTTCCTCTTGCAACAGAATCCTGGCTGGTGATCTTCCATCAATAAGAAACACTCATTGCCTTATCTCCTGGATATCAAGTGTGTTTGCATCACAAAAAGTATAAATGGGATGGTACATTTCTCTGAAGATGTGCAGCATGCACTGGGGTGCTGGGCGCTGCCATTGGCAGAGTCTTCCTGCGATGTGTGTGCATATGATGCATTTATTTCACTTTGTAAATTCTTTGCTGCTTTTCCGCCAATAGGCTTTCAAGGCTGCATACAATTTTTTGAATAACTTATTTTTAATCGGTCTATGGTGATTTGGTCGACAGGCCATAAGCATCGAAGACAGCATAGGGTTATCAAGACGAGCACAGCAGAGGAAAAATGCAATGGTTTGTGACCAATGCCAGCCCTACTCAGAGCAGTCACAATGAAATTAATGAACTTGATTAACATAGGTCCCTCTGTTTGAATGGCTCTGTTCTGAGGAGATCCTAGATGGCTACAACACATTACACGTGCACACAAATTGTGCTTTTTAAAGTAACGCAACAAAACATAAACAACAAAATCCACGAACAATTACGGGAAAAAATACAGTTTTGATCCAGGGACTCTCCAGATATCATTTTACTTACGCATTCATGCTTATTTGCAGGGCTGGACACTGGATTCAGCCAAAGCCCTGAATATTAAACCAAATCCTCCTAACTGTAGGGATTCTAGGCTTCGCTTGAGTCAGGTGGCGACAACCTCAGAGCAACTGAGAACTCCGAATGCTTTGGTTTTGCTTTAGAAACAAGATTTAGGCCAGTTAATCCAGAAGCCCCCAAAATCAAGAAGGAATGCTGAGTAGGAGAATTTCAGAAGCATCCCCAGCCAGATGCCCCAGCGAGTTTGTCTGTGATGCATCTCAAGCACTGGACCGTTCCACTTCTCTTATAAACTTTGGAAAGTGGTTTGTCTGTTCTCTACAGGTTCAGCTACCTCCTGAGATATCGTAGTCACACTCCTGATATCTCTGCCAAATTTGGCACAAGTGTTTTCAGAGGTGGGGATGGGGTCTGTGTCAATATTTGGACACCCCAATTTGAGATGTATATCTCAAAAAATATCTGAGATGTGTTTATGGTTGAAAGATGTTTTAAATTATTTTAAATATTATTTTCAATGTTTTAACCCGGCTTGGGAACTTACAGTCAAGGGTGGGTAATGACTAAATAAATAGTGATGGTGATGATATATTAATGATGATGATAGTAATAATAAGAAGAACAATGTCACCAAACTCAGCCCAAGAGTTCCTGAGGTGGAGTAGTAGACTTTGGAGCCGTTTGTATGCCAGGCGCCATTTTGAATCAAGATGGTGGACCAAACATGACTTTGGCCTGTTCTTTGACATAGACTTGATGACCTCTTGAGATGCCATATTTGACATGAGAGTTCCTGACACAGCAGCCAACTCCTAGGGGTTGAGGTCCTTTCATCCACCCAATAAAACATTTGAGGAGGCCAGGGACACCATTCAATTGGTGTGTGCGCACTGCATCATGTGATCGATTCTGCAGGGTGGGGCTTACCTTGCTCCTCCCAATATTTTATTCAAGTTGGCACCCCCGGTTCCTGAGCTGCGGCATGGGAGACTTCATCACCATTTGGATGCCAGGGTGCCAGTCTGAATCAAGATGGCAGAGTGAAATGTGACTTTGGCATGACTTCACGATGGGTCCAAACTCACAAATTACACTATTCATTTGAAAAACACAATATTTTTGAGTTGGGGGGGGGGGGATCCCAGCCAGTTCTGGGCTCTCCCCGCTAGCTACAGATGGAAGTGAAATATTCTAACAGGCTTTGCAAGCTGAACTGGTTTGGTACTTGCCCTTTGGCACATCTTGCTTTTGCTACCTTCACCTCCCGTTTGGCTACAGTGGGGATTGCATTGCATGCCTGGAAAAAGCGTATCAGTAAACTTTGGCCCAATTCATGCATGATGAACATGCCACAGTGGCTATCTTGTACGAGACGTGCACTTAAAAAGCACCCTGCTGGATTGGACTATCTGATCTAGCATTTTCTGCTTGCATGGAATGGCCAGTCAGATCCCTCTGAAAACCAGCAAGCAGAACTTGAAGGCAACAGATCTCTCCTGCACATGACTCCCCCTTCGACTTCCGATTCCCATCTTGGAAATCTGGGGTGGGGTGGGGAGTGGGGAGAGGTGATCACATGTCAGCTCCCACCTCACCACAGTTTAGAAAGTAAAGCAGGCATAGACAAACTCCTGCCCTCCAGATGTTGTACTCCATGGTCAATATTCAGGGATGAAGAGGGCTGGAGTCTAGCAAACCCAGAAGCTGTCATAGTGCCTCCCCCCCCCCGATTTAAGCCTTAGATTAATTCATGAGGTGCTACCTACCTGTTAACCAGAAGGTTGGTGGTTCAAGCCCACCCCAGGAGGGCTGTGAGCAGGATTGGACAAGATGAACCTTGGGGGTCCCTTCCCACTCTACAATTCTATGATTCAACAGTTCTGGGTTGTGGCAACCCCAAAAATAAGGGATTCCAGAAAGGAAATGGAGGAGGACATCACTAAAAACATTGAGACCCAGCCGCAAAATCCCAGTATTTGAATACCTTATAGGCAGGAGATCAGCTAGGGAGGTAGGAGGACCTCTGAACAACAAGGAAGTGAAAGAGGTGCTAAAGGAGGATAAGGAGACTGCAGAGAAGCTGAACAAATTCTTTCCATCTGTCTAAAGTGTGGAAATTATAGGGCAGAACATTGAACCTGAACTAACTTTCCCAAGAAGGGAGTCTGTGGAACTGTGGTAAATAGCAGTACTGGGAAAAGATTAAATTTTTGAGACCTTATTGGCAAACCAAAAACTGACAGAAGACCAGATCATATGTACATAAAATGAGCCCTGTTGGATCAGGATAAATGCCCATCTCCTTCCGTATCAAGCCTTCACAGTGGTCATGCAGATAGATGCCTCTGAGAAGCCCGTGAGCAAGGCATGAGTAGAAAAGCAGTGGACTACTCATGACTCATTTGAGTCATAGGTGTGAGCAGGTCACATATGCCCCCAGGACACGGCATGCCTAATGTACATGTTCCCTTTTGAAAAAGCAAACCAGAAGCTCAGTGGTTTGGGCAGGGGAGAACTAAGCATTTTGACACATACGTAGGGCAAGGCATCATTCTGTGTGACGCAGGTTTCAGAAAGAAAAGTGTTGCAAAGTTGTCTAGCTGGTATACTGCTTTCCACCCCCCCCCCCCCCAGCTACAAGCAGATGTGTTTATACTGTTCCAGAGTGGTGTACATTTTAAGACTTGAAAGCGAATTTAAGGCAACAGCCGCAATAGAACATCTTCGATGGTTCAAGCAACGTGACAGGGCCACACGACAGGGTAGGCCTACATGACTAAGAACATTCTAAGCAAGCACCTGAGGGACGCGGACTCCTAAAAAGTAAGGGGAAATGTGTGTGCATCTTATGGAGCAAATGTAGGTGGGAGGCAGGTGGGAAAAGCCCCCAAGCACACGCTCTGTGCGGCTCTTGCGGGCTTTTCCCCAGGAGGGAAAAGGGACTGACTAGGCGTGCCAGTCCCTTCTTCCTCCTTGTAGAAAAGCCCTCAAGAGCTGCACGCTCTTTAAAGGGTGTGCGGCTCCTGTGGGCTTTTCTGGGAGGTGGAGAAATTCCCCCACCTCATAGAAAAGCCCGCAGGAACCGCACACCCTTTAAAGAGCATGCGGCTCTTGGGGGCTTTTCCCGAGGAGGGAGAAAAGACTGACTGGCCGCGTCAGGCTCTTCCCCCACCTCCCAGAAAACCCCCCAATATCCGCACTCCCTTTCACTAGCCGCGTGGAGCCTATGTGTGGCTCTTGGGGGCTTTTCCCCCTGAGGAGGGAGAAGGGCAGCTCGTCACTGACCGGTTGCTTTTCCCCCCGAGGAGGGAGAAGGGCAACCGGTCAGTGACGGGCTGCCCTTCTCCCTCCTCAGGAAAAGCCTGCAAGCGCCGCACAAATGCTCCACGCGGCTTGTGAAAGGGAGAGCTGAGCAGAGCCTGTATCACTCCCTTAAAAAAAATTTTTTTCCTTGTATTCCCCTTCTAAAAACTAGGTGCGTCTAATGGTCAGGTGCGTCTTATGGAGCGAAAAATACGGTGTTCTGCAGTCTCTGAAAAAACACGGAAGCTGAAATTTGATGAAATCCATCAATGGCCAGTAGAGGGCAACAACATGACACAATAAGCATACTGTGTTCAGAGAAATTATTTCTTTAGTTCAACCAAGCGAATTTCCTGACACTCATGCCAGTTCCAGTTTGACCCTAGTTTCTGATTGCATCAAAGGCAAGAGTGTGCAGCTGTGAATCCCATGTCCTGAAGAAAGCGCCTCTAGAGAAGGAGGAATATTGGGAACTGCTTTATCTAGTGTCAGACCCTTGGCTTGGTCCATCTAGCTAATCATTGTTTAGGATTTCAGACAGGGCTATTTAAAAGAAGATTAGACAAATTCATCAAGGACAAGGTTATAAGTAGCTACTAGCTGGGCTCTGCTTCCATGGTCAGAGGCAAGAATGCTTCTGAATTCCATTTTCTGGTATTTTCTGGAGTGCTCTTGTGCTCTGGACTAGATGAGCCACTAGCCTGGTCCTGTAGGAATCTTCTTAATAAACATCGAAAACAAGGTGGCAAAGCCAAAACCAGTCAGGTAGAGGCACAATGTTGGAGGCAACAAGGAGCCCAGCTGCACACCTGCTGTTTTATGTCTGTGCTAATAAGCATTTTACTGTATTTGCAATGGCCTCTGACTACAAGCAATAAATATTTATTGGATTAGATACGCCCATCCATTCATGCACCCATCTCTATCTTCAATCCAAACATCAAAGACATGTTATCAGAGTTCTAGGACACAGTCAGCCAGGGAAAATTACAGGGGGGAGCGGTGACGCAGAATCTGTGGGGAGTGTTGTGGGGGCCAGATAGAATGCCATGGAGGGCCACCACCTTTGGACCTTGGTTCTGAGGTTCCCCACCTGTGTTGTCAAGAGATACAAGAGACTAAGGGGTGTGTGAAGGAATTCTGAGCCCTGGGGACAGGCAGGAGCTGTGTCAGGGTGGGTGAGTGGCTCCAGCAAACAGGTATGCAGCTACTGCAACCTACAATAAAAGGATTTAAATAGCTGCCAGGGATTGCTCCTGGGTGAACCTAGTGGAGCATCCTTGCAAGCCCTAAAGAGTCAGGCAAATGATGTATGAGCATCACCACGATGCTGATGGTACCATTAAGACAACGGAAGTAACAGTCCGAGAATCCAGTGTGTGTGTATTAGAATCATAGAACTGTAGAGTTGGAACCCCCAAGTTCAACCCCCTGCAAGGCAGGAATATACAGCTGTCCCATGCAGGGATCAAACCTGCAACCTTGGCATTATCAGCAGTGATAAAGCAGGAACAGCTGGCAGGCGGGGAAAGAGGGAGCTCCCGGGCTGGGTCCTGCCTTAAATAGGGCAGGCCACGCCCCCAGAGCCAGCCGATTGGCTGGCCAGGGTGTGACGCAGCCGGGAATCCCCCCAATCGTGTGGGGCTGGGCTCCAGCCACTGCATGCGTGGTGGGGCTGTGAAGCCCGCAAGCCCACCTCCTCTGTAGGGTGGAAGTAGCTTTATCAGCAGTCAACAGAGCTATCCAGGCTGAACTATCATATATATAATAAATTATAATTATTTTTTTAAAAGCTGCATTATGTTGGTAATTGCTGCTATGACCTTTTTAAAAAAAAAAGTTAATTTTTTTCATTTTGCTTACAAAGACACACACACACACTGTCACCCTTATCAGAATTTAATAAGTACATAAACTTCCGTTTCAAAGAGGCGCTGGTGTCCAACACCTATCATTCAGACTTCCTTTATGATGGATCAGTAAAATAAACAGTGACTCATATCCTCAAGTTCCCCATCTAAACAAATACACTTATGGTTGGGTGTCATGAAGCGTCTTCCACCTGGCCTCTAGAAGTTAGTGCATCTTATGGGAGCAAATTCTCACTATGCCCTGTGTGAAAAAGTCGGTGTAGACAATATTAAGCTAGATGGACCAGTGACCTGACTCTGGATAAGGAAGCTTCCCAAGTAAAGGAAGGGAAAATGATGATCAGATAGATGTTTACAGTCCAGTTCCAGAATTAAGTTTAGAAATCCTTGAAGAGGAACTAGAATTCAGGATGAGTGGAATTCAAGAAGGAAGGAAGGAAGGAAGGAAGGAAGGAAGGAATAATAGAACATTGGGGTTATTTCCAGTCTTAGTCCAGAGCTCAGCTTGAGGAGCTTCCTGGACCACCCTAATCTTGTTGTTTCTTTGATGTTTTGGTTATCTTGGGTCAGGTTGGAGACATTGCATTTTCCCTGGAGTCTGTGAAAAAGCTGAAGAAGCTCTTGGAAAGGAACGCGGGATCTGCCCCCCTCCACATGAGGAACCAGCTCACCTTCTTTACTTTCTGTGGAAACCCAGAGCTGCCGGAAGAATTCCAGGGCATCTGTAAAGGGAAACATGCTCCCCACCCCAATTTTCAAGAGGCTTGGTGAGTTGTGAGGGCTCCTGATCTCCTTGCTCTGTCTCATTGGAAGCCCCTGTTTCCTTTCACATGGAAGGGTGGGGTTGTGGGTATTAAAAGCTGAAACTTGTGGAGACTTGTCCTTTTGGGCAAATGGGGTGCTGCCCAACCAACCTGTCTGCCTTCCGCCAGCCTGCCTTCACACTTACGAGGCACTGGAAGCAAGCATCCTCCTTGGAGCATCCTCCATTAGCCCTTTTAGAAAATGTGGCAGGGAGGAAGTTGGTGATGGACATCTTTGTGGGCACCAAGGGAAAACCTCAAGGGCACCATGGTGCCCGCGGGCATCCCCTTGGTGACCCCTGGCATAAGTTATACAAGGAGCCGTCTGTGGGGAGCAGCTCTCATTGTGGGCATCATCTGAGAGGATTATACAATGGTGATTGAATCCTGGATGTGTACTTCCTGCACACTCTTTATGGAAACATGCAGCTGAAGAGAGATCATAGGTATTCGAAACAAAATGTGCATTCTAGCTAGCTCCCCACTCACCTTCGTTCACAGGGAATGTGTCTGTTTAAGCATCACTTATAACATCAGGAAACAACCAACCTGGTCTTTTCTCTTTCTTGAACAGATCTTGCTGTGCCCAACATTGCTCTGTGTGATATCTGTGCCAATGCTGCCTGCACTAGCTGTTATTGATGGTGGTAGATGATGGGCCTGGCAGAAGGATCGATTAGCAAAAGCTAGCAGAAGACCCGAGATTTCTGATTGTGCCCTTGTCTTGTTCTCTCCTTCCTTCCTTCCTTCCTTCCTTCCTTCCTTCCTTCCTTCCTTCCTTCCTTCCTGCTGAGGTTTGGAAGGAGCAGCGATGTTCTTTTAGCTCTCCTGAATCTTCACATCAATTTCTGAGTTGTGGCAATTCCAGGCAAACCTCCCCAGAGCTTTCATGTTTACTGTCCTTCCTGATGGAGAGGTTCAGCAACTGTGTCCTACTTTTCAACTATTTCTGAACTGTGTTTCAGTGTGTGCATTGCAGGTGTTCAGCACCATTTTCGAAGGAATCGGATGACGTCGGGTTTTTGGAGAAGTCCAGCAGTGTCCTATGTTCTACCTCCACTATCAGAAGCATTATGGATCTGAGCACCTGCTGCTGAGAATCACAAGGGGGAGAGTATTCCTGTGCTCAGAAACCTTCTTGCAGGTCTCTGGCAGACATCCGGTTGGCGACTGCAAGAACAATATGGTGGACAAGATGGGGCACTGGTCTGATCCAGCAGGCTCTTCTTGCATTCTTAATTTTGGGGCCCCCGTCCCTCAGCTGCCGTTGTGCCATGCCCGCCTCCAGTCCAGTGTTTGCATATCCTAATCTGAGCTGAGTCAACACATTCCTGAATGAACCATTTTCTGCATTCCAGTTGCATTAGCTTTATTGAATTCAGCTCATCTCTTTTCATCCTAGGTAGCTCTTTTGTATACATGGGCATGCGTGTACGTGCAAAGCCGCACACATAGGGAGAGAGGTGTATTGTTTCGTTTCCCAATTTGTAATCATGAAAGTACGCTTGCTGTGAAGAATGATCTTTGAGAAGCTGTTGGATAATTTCTCCTCCCCTCCCCATCCCGGGAAATTTGGTGAAAGTGTTACCTCCCGTTTATTCATTCATTTGTTTTGCCCACAAACAGGGTTGAGAATATATAAAGGAAGCTACCTTATACTGAGACATGCAATTGATCTGTTTAGCGCAATACTGCAGGTTGAGAAGCGAGACCAACAATCAAGAAGGCGGTTTCTGTTGTTGTTGTTGTTCGCTGCTCTGAGCCCGGCTTCGGCTGGGAAGGGCGGGATATAAATAAATTATTATTATTATTATTATTATTATTATTATTATTATTATGCATGTGCCACAGAGGGAAGTGAGGGGCAGATGAGGTCCATCAACTTGGCAAGGTAATTTATCAGGAGAAGGAAAACTCTGACCCTAAAGCTCCTCTGCCTCTTGGCTATGCTCATTCATGAGAAAGTATTCAGGAGGAAACCCAGAGGAAAATTTTGTACCCATGCGTTGCAGGACAATTTTGGGAGATGTGTAAGGAGCAAACACTACACCAATCCAGAGTGGAGTCCCTAAGATGGCTGGATGGCTCCTTGTACACCTCCTTCCAGCAACTCCTGCAGCCAAGCTGGTGCCAAATGTATTACTCTGCTTTCCTTTGGATCACATCAGCGAGGTCGAGAGGGGGGTCTTCTCGTCTGGGCAGCCCAGGAACTCCATACACACTGCACAGGCTTACATGCTGGGAAGGTCACTTCAGAGATGCTAACACAGTGGTTTGACTTCACCCCCAGAGATGCACTCCGTTGTCGCTTGAAACAGATGGATGCCATTAAGGTTACATAGGGACTGGTGGTATATATCTGGGATCTCAGACTGGGGCCTCTTCGAGACCCACCTGGAGATGCTGGAGATAAAGCTGTCCGCATGCAAAACAGGTTATCTCCTGCAATGCACCCTACCTTTGAAGGTGACGTGGAAACTACAACTAATCCAGAATGCAGCAGCTAGATTGGTGACTGGGAGTGGCCGCCAATACCATATAACACCAGTCCTGAAAGACCTACATTGGCTCCCAGTACGTTTCCGAACACAGTTCAAAGTGTTGGTGTTGACCTTTAAAGCCCTAAACGGCCTCGGCCCAGAATACCTGAAGGAGCGTCTCCACCTCCATCGTTCAGCCCGGACACTGAGGTCCAGCCCCAAGAGTCTTCTGGAGATTCCCTCCCTGTGAAACGTGACGTTACAGGGAACCAGGCAGAGGGCCTTCTTGGTAGTGGCGCCCGCCCTGTGGAACACCCACCCATCAGATGTCAAGAAAACAAACAACTACCTGCCTTTTAGAGGACATCTGAAGGCAGCCCTGTTTAGGGAAGTTTTTAACATTTGATGTTTTGTCGTGGTTTTTAATATTCTGTTGGGAGCCACCCAGAGTGGCTGCGGAAACCCAGCCAAGTGGGTGGGGTATAAATAATAAATTGGCATTAGTATGATTATTATTGCTTAATACCTACATGGAGAGAGTTTTTTCCTTGCAACAGGGAATTTTTGGGGAAATGGGGCTGGCGAAAACCAGCCAGATGGGCGGGGGTATAAATAATAATTAATAATTAAACGAGCCAAGCCATTTTCACATCAAAGTAGTAAAGGCAGAGAGCATCAGTGCACTGGAAATCTTTATTTTGGACACACCAAACAGGGATATCCACGAGGAAGCCAGTTTTGCAAGTCAGAAGCCAGTTTTGCTTAAGAGATCGCCATCAAAACCAAACGACCAAATCACCAACAGAGAACAAAAGGGTATTTAAACTCAAATAGAAGTGTTATGTGGGCTACACAGTGTTTTAGTCTGCATATTGATTTCATTTTTATAATGTGTGGCTATCAAGAAGCAGGGGCATCATCCAGATCAACTGCCTCTGAGGAGAGGAAGAGGGAGACCATGGGAACAGGAAAGGTTTGCTGGGGATGGAAGGAAAATGCTGGAAAGAAATTGGGATTTCTGGTTGCTCTCTGCTACCACTATACTCCGCTGCCATGCACCCCAAAGCTGATGGCCAGAAACTGGCTGCTGGGTTGCGATAGGGGAGATATTCAGTTCAGTTCAGTTTGCATTTAAAGCTTAAAGTGCCTGATTTGTACTTCCCTGGCTGAAGCACAGCCATTGTTCAAGATCCGTACCCTTCTAGATTTTGCAATGCAGCTCTCCAGCCAAAAAAAAAATGTACAGTGATACCTCAGGTTAAGAACTTAATTCATTCTGGAGGTCTGTTCTTAACCTGAAACTGTTCTTAACCTGAAGCACCACTTTAGCTAATGGGGCCTCCTGCTGCCGCTGCGCCGCCAGAGCACGATTTCTGTTCTCATGATGAAGCAAAGTTCTTAACCTGAGGTACTATTTCTGGGTTAGCAGAGTTTGTAACCTGAAGCGTATGAAACCCGAGGTACCACTGTATACTAGGCCAAAGTATGGATAAGCATGTACCTACAACAGTGAAAATAGCAGGCAGAAATGCATTATATTAGGGGAAATTGCTTTGCAAAAATATTCACGTTAGGGGAAATCTCATGGGAATGTGTGCATTTTAAGAGAAATTTGCACCAAAATGCTGGTGAATTTCCACGAGTGCTTTTTAAAATGACAAACTGGTGCAGAAATGTGGAGAACTGACCTAAGAATGGCAGTGTGAGGGGTGAAAAAATGACTTCAGGCAGCATCTAACATTCCTGAGATGTAATATTACTTCTCATTGAGAATCAGCCGCAGGAGGCTGTAATCTTGAGGGAAGAGTAAGTAGAGGAGAGGGGAGCCAGATTGCCCCCTTTGCTCAAAATATCACCCCAGCTACTTTTCTTCCCATAGGGGAGAATGTATCTGGAGCCTGTTCAGGGGGAAATACAGCCAAGTCTTGATTTTGACTAGAAAACATGTCTGGCAACAAAAACTTCCTCTCCCCACCCTCTTGTTCGCATTTGCAAACTCACACAGATGGTTTTCAATTTTTAAAAAGCAGAAGAAGAATTACATGGAACTGATGTCATTATTATTTTTTGCAGTGACCAATCACCTTCCTTTCAACTATTCTCCTTCCTTCCCCAGCCCAACTTCCTGTCCCTTGCACTCTCCCCTCCGACATGGATTCTGAACTGTGCTCACAGAGGTTTAGGGATGGGGTCCAGGAAGCCAAGGCTGGGTAGCAGCAGCAGGGACACAATGGCCCAACCAATCTGTGCAAGTGGGTAGAGGTGTTCTCTGTTGGTTTGGATGAGAAAAAGGCAGCAGTAGCAGCAAGGGCCAGTTGTCAGGATCCACTTAGAAAGCCAGCAGGGATGGTGGTGGTCTTCTTCATTAGCATCCAGAGCATGCAACGTTGGCACAAATCTCACAGGTCGCAGCATCTGCGCTGATCATTTCTGAAGCAAAGAAAAAGAAAGACTCTTTGGGTGACTTTGGGGCGACTCTTTGGGTGACTCAAGTACTCCAATTGGGACTGAGAGGGGAGGGGATCCATGGGTACCTCTGGGGCTTCACCGCTAATCATCTCAAGCATGTCACTTCACCAGGGATGGGGAACCTCTAGGCCTCCAGATGTTGGACTTCAGCTGCCATCATCACCGGCCAGCATGGCCAATGGCCACAGATGATGGGAAGTGCAGTTCAAGAACATCTGGAAGGCTTCGGTTTCCTCATCCCTGGCCTAGATCTGGCCTAGATCCAGGTTAGGAAGCCTATTGAGAAGGAGATCTCACTCCCTAGTGTCAGATGGCTGTTAGCAACTCCCACAGCTGGTTGCCAGGAATGTACAAAGACCAGGAAAAGTTTCTTACCTCCCGCTTTTTATTCAATATTTACAGAGAGAGGCTTTGGAACATAGCCTCTTGGATAATGGTGTTGCCCTGAGTGACTCTTCACCCCCTTCCTCATTCGTCATTGTCATCACCTCCCCTACAGGTGCCCTTGGGCACTTTTTCTCCAAGCTCTTTGCTCTCCTAATTTCAAGGCTTGCCAGGTCTGGGAGGGAGATTCTGGAATGCTTCCTAAAGACACTGTGTCTGTCAGCTGTCGCCTCCCCCCAGTGCGTCCTCTCCTTCCTCCTCCTCCTCCCATTATTTCCCAGCTTTCCGCCTCATCTGCCTCTGAGCTGTGACCTCCCTCAAACCCCTGTTGCAATTCTGAACTGTCTTCTTCTCTGGAAGGGTCAGGATGGGCAGGTGGTCTCCACCATTCCTCCTCTGCCCAGTCCCTGACACCTAGCAAGTAGGAAAACAACAACAGGGAATCTAGAGGCACTTTAGAGTCTAACACATTTATTATGACATAACCTTTTGAACACTAGTCCCCAGCATAAGCCTGTTACTCTTCAAGGTGTCACAAGAAAATTCTCTTGTTTGTGCAGCAACATACAAACCTTACCCATATGCTCTAGGGATGTGGGGCACCTGGGTGCCGGGCTCTCAGGGGCGCCAGGCCAAGAGTCTGGGGCCCGAGAGTTGAGTCCGGAGAAGAACCCAGCCACTGGTTGGAACGCCAGGCTCTTCTGCTACGGGCGGCTCTGCACTGCGAGTTCGGGGGCGACCGAGCCAGCGAGACGCTGAGGTGGCTGGCTGGCTCTGCCATTCTGTGCACCTGGGACTGGGAAACCTGGGGGGAGGGGCGTAGGGCAGATCTTTGCACCCTGGCGCCGCATATGCTTAAGACAGCTCTGATTACTCCTCTGAAAAATGTTGCAGTGGAGACAGAGCACAGCCATTGTGGCAAGTAGCCATTTATAGCCTTCTTCTCCCATGAATTTGTTAACCCCCCCCCCCTTTAAAGCCATCCAAGGAGAGGAGGAGGAATAAGACCCCAGAAGATCTCTGCTGGATCAAAGTTTGCCTTCCTCTCTTGTAATTTTAGAACTCAGTGGGGCCATCCAATGAGGCTAAATGTTGGAAGATTCAGGACAGTCTAGGTCAGTGGTTCCAAACCTTTCTTTTGGCCATGCCCCCCCCCCCAGCATCTCTAAAATCCTGACCCCCCTCCCCCGGTGATATATAATTCTTATTCTTCCAAATGTGAATTCATGTGGAGGAAGCCTAAAAGGTCATTAACTGTTAATGACTCATTCTCAAATTGCCCCCTTTAAAAATCAAATTGCCCCCCTGTGGGGCATGTACCCCACGTTGGGAACCACGGGTCTAGATAAAGCATTTCCTTCAAGGAGTTAACTGTTAAACTGGGGGGATTCGCTCCCACAAGAGGCAGTGAGGTCTACCAACTTGGACAGCTTTACAAGAGGATCAGACAAATCAATGGAGGGTGAGGTTATCAATGGCTACTAGTTTTTCATTCCACGAGTATAGGTGGTATGCCTCTGAGTACCAGCATCTAAGAACTGCAGATGGGAAGAGCGGTCTTGGGCTCATTGGTCCTGCTTCTGGGCTTCCCCCAGGCATCTGGTTGGTCACTGTGATAATAGACTGTTGGGCAAGATGAGCAGGGCTGGTCTGATATTCTAGCTGCAAAGCAAACTTGCACAGAGGCCCATCTGGAATATGCCTCTTCTGTCTGGCTGTTCAAAGCTGAGGAGTCATCCCACCTTCTCATGCATGCACTTCACCATCACCACATACCAAGTTGTCGGAGGAGTACTCCTGCTTTGGGGGATGCACAGACTGGTGCAAACTCTGAGGGCATTTTCGGGTCTCTGCATGCACCAAATGTGGCGCCCATGCGCGTGCGTACGTTCTTGGACCTCTCCTTGAAGAAGCCCTCCAGCTGCTTCACTGATTCCAAGGGGAATACGTAGTCTCCCACCTGCCCAGGGGAAATTAGAACAGAGTATCACCATCACTTGCCCACGGCAGAGCATGCAATAGGTTCCTCTTCCCTCCTCCCCAGTCTCGGTGCCAGGGCTGGCCAGATACATTTTGGCACCTGAGGTAGGCCCCCAAATAGTGCCTCCATCTGTCCCAGGGAAGAAGGGGTGAGGGAAGATCTACATTAGGAAGAAGGAGGGGGAAGACATTGGGATCTGCTGTCATCTGCCCTTACAGAATTCATCAGACGGACAAACAGGATTATTGGGCACTGTGTGCCATTGGGTCTGTCTCCTCCTACTGTTGTTGTCCTCCTGCCTTCTGCCCCACCAGCCACCACTGCACATTAGAGCCTTGCCAGGAAGATCCTCATGCACGGAGACCCACTGAAAAGGTCAAACTGTAACTTAGAAACCTGCGTGTGTTTGTGTGAAGGAACCTGCTCTTCAAGCAAATCCCTTGGCTGGGAAATTTCAAGGGCAAGGCTTATCCTTGCCTAGCATGTATTTGCAAAGCAATAAAAATAGAGGCCTGTTCTCAGAAGACCATCCTCCAAGGCTGTGCTGCCTGATCAAATCCTGCGCTCTGCAAGGAGCCTAGCCTGCCTGGAGGCTGCTAAAAACTAACAATGCACAAACCCTCTATAAAGCTACTGTAGAACAGGGAACCTTTTTTTAAAAAAAAAGAATCATTCCAAGGTCCACATTTCTTTGTGGACAACTTTCCAGGGGCCAAATTTTATATTTGTACATTAGGCTAGTTTCCACATGAACTCACCTCCCCCCATCCTCTATAGAATATAGAGGTGTGTGTGTGTGTGTGTGTGTGTGTGTAGAAACTAGCCCCAAAGGTAAAATCTACATTCATTTCTCTGCCATTTTTTCCCTCTGACTCCCTCCCCACCATCATGTGGCCCCTAGAAGTTTATGTAATAGAGGTGTGGCCCTCTGGCTGAAAATTGTCCCCCGCTCTGCCAATGTGCATCCAACTGTATCAAGATTCTTTTCATGGGGTGTTTTATCAATATTCTGGCATGTGTGTGCACATCAGCTCAAACACAGCAGAGAAAGAATCTCCAGGCAACCACACAGGGCAGTCATACCTCGGATTGAAGTAGCTTTGGGATAAGTATTTTCGGGTTGTGTGCTGCGGCAAGCTGGAAGTAACGGAGTACGTTGCTTCCAGGTTTTGCCGCTCATGCATGCGCAGACAGTTAAAATGACGTCACATGCATGCGTGGAAGTGGTGAATTGCGACCTGTGCACGTGCAGATGTGCGGACAAGGGTTGCGTTCACTTCTGGAAGCGAACGGAGCTCCAGAATGGATCCCGTTCGCATTCAGAGGTACCACTGTACAGCCACATCAAAATTGCTTTGTTGCAGTGTGGTTGTTTTTCAATGCACACATGCCCATCAATAAGGCAAGGAGGAGAAAGGCATGTAAACGGTGTGACAGGAAGGGTGTGTCCAACTGTGCGAGGTCCAAATCCATAATTTGTTTTAGAGATTCTCCCAGTATTTGGGTGGAGTGGATTTCAGAACAGAGCAAAGAAGAGAGAGGAAAAATAATCCTCAATAATAGTGGCCATGTGGCTGCTTGGTAGATTCACTGTTCTGCTAATAGTCTGACTGTGTACATATCATTTGGTAAATGATTAACTGGACCCACTGTTTGCTGTAAGCTATTCTTTTAGGGGTCTCCTTTGTTTCGCCTCCCTCAACTAAGACTATAGAAGTTGACCTCTTAGTGGACATGCACAGGATCTAAGACCTCCCAGACTTAAAGCCCAAAGTGATCAATAAGCAGCTGCCCTGTAGTGAATCAGATTTTTGGCCCATTTGGTTCAATATAACCTATACCAGTGTTCCCCACACTTGGGATTTGCAGTCCAACAACTGCTGGAGACCCAAGTTTGGGAAACCCCGGTCTACACAGACTGGCAGCAGCTCTCCAGGGTTCTAGATTGGGGTCTCTTCCTGGAGATACCAAAGACTGAACCTGGGAGCTTTCTCTTGCAAAGCCGATGCTCTAATCCTCTGCTATAGTCCATTCCCTTAAAACTAAAGATTCCAGTTCTAAATGGAAAGCTGTCCAAATATGAACAAAGGAAACTGACCTATGTCAGGTCAGACCATTATTACTTACATCTCGCTGTCACCTACACTGACGGGCAGTAGCTGCCCAGGGTCTTTGGGAAAGGTGTATCTCCACCCTGTTTGGAGATGCCAAGGATTCAACCTGGGACCAAAGGCATCCAGGAATCAAGTTCTCTAGCCGCTGAGCCACAGCCCTTTCCTTCAAGGTGATGCCATAAAGGCAGAAAGGAGATCCTGGGAGGATTCCACAACTCTTACCTTGACTTCGACTCCATCTGAGAGGACGGCCAGCACACTCAGGCAGACTGTGGCCACCAGGTAGGTGTTCATGGTGAGTCACGATTCTGGTTCTCACTTGGAATGTCAGGGTGGACTGGCTCGACAGCGATGGAGCTGGATTTTTAAAGGATGCCCTCTAGTTATTGAATAACTAAGGTATATTGGCACTGGCTAGGATGGTGACAACCCCCTAGGCAGTTTGTGAAGTGTGATAGCCCCAAAGAAATGCCTCCGCCCAGAAAACATTGACATCTTTGTTGTTTTATGGCACTTCGTCAGAAGAGTGTTTCCTTCTACGAACTTTGCTTGCCGTATCCCAGCTGGGATGGAGCTGCCAGCAGGTGATGGGTGGATAGCTTTAAGAGCCAAAGGGCAGGGGGACCACACCAAGGCCCAATCCTGTAGGCTGCTGAGCAACTCCTGCTTCATTTCTTTTTAAAATAATTTTTATTACATTTTCAATTTTTGTAATTACAATAGCCATACATACATCAATAAACTCAAACCTCGCTCTTACCAGAGCATCGACCTCCCCCCGCCCCTCTTCCTGACTTCCATACATATTTACTTTAATCTTAACATTTCTATAACCACTTTTTTACCTTCTGTCTTATTTTTATTTTTCCCCTTGTTAAATGTAAATCAGTTCCTTATATTGTCATTACAAAACATTTCAACTCAAAGCTCCAAACGTTTTCAGATGTTTACAATATTCTTTCATATATAATATAAATTTGCTCCAGTCCTTTTGAAACACTTCATTGCGCTGATTCAGGATCTTCCCCATCAGCTTTGCTAACTCAACGTATTCCACTATCTTACTCCACCATTCTTCCAATGTTGGAATCTCCTGTGATTTCCATTTCTGAGCCAGAAGTATACTTGCGGCCGTTGTGGCATACATAAAAATAACTCCTGCTTCAAATAGGATCTGAACCAGCTTCAAGGTTTTGGTGTGAATTCACAAAGCCCTAAAGTGTTTGGGCCAAAAGGAGGACTGCTTAATTCCTTATGCTTCACCTCCATCGCTGAGATCTGATGGGGCATTTGGGTGGTCATCTATGCCCTTGAGGTTCAGTTGGCCTTCACAAAGGACCGAGCCTTTAACGTGGCAGGCCCTGCCCTGTGGAACTCCTTGCCAATTGAAGACAGACAGGAGTTGTGCCTGCTTTCTGTTAGATGTCTTACAACAGGCATAAGCAAACTCGGCCCTCCAGATGTTTTGAGCCTACAGCTCCCATCATCCCTATGCCAGCAGGACCAGAGGTCAGTGATGATGCGAATTGTAGTCCCAAAACATCTGGAGGGCTGAATTTGCCTATGCCTGTCTTACAAAATCCATGAAGGTCAGGCAGGCCTTTGGACAGTGTTTGTTTTACCCCCAGACTTTACTGATGTTTTCAATTGATGTTACATTTTTGTGTTGGATTTGGCCCAGATGTGGGTATGAAGCTAATACAACTCCTTTAGAACTGGTTAACATTCTGGCAGTCGCTGAAGCTTTTGGATCATCTTCAAGGGCGGCCCCATGTGCAAAACACTACAGTAATCCAAATGGGAGGCTGTTACTTGTTGCAATAGAGTCTCAGAGGTGCTTGCCTCACTTCTGAGACGTTCTAACTTAGCTTTCCCATTCCTGGTGTTCTCCAGATCTTTTCAGCTCACATTTAAAGGCAAATCTACTCACTATGTGCTGGTGTTGACTCGGCCCAGTATACCTGAAGGAGCGTCTCCACCCCCATCGTTCTGCCCGGACGCTGAGGTCCAGCGCTGAGGGCCTTCTGGTGGTTCCCTCCTTGCGAGAAGTGATGTTACAGGGAACCAGGCAGAGGGCCTTCTCGGTAGTGGCACCCGCCCTGTGGAACGCCCTCCCATCAGATGTCAAAGCGATAAATAACTACCTGACATTTAGAAGACATCTTAAGGCAGCCCTGTTCAGGGAAGTTTTTAATCTGTGATATTTTACTGTATTTTTTGTTTCTATGGAAGCCGCCCAGAGTGGCTGGGGAAACCCAGCCAGATGGGCGGGGTACAAATAAATAATAATAATAATAATAATAATAATAATAATAATAATTACTATGCACTTCCCCAAACTGTTTGTATACTGAAATAAAGCCATCCTTTGAAATTCGAATTTCTTTGAATTTTGCAATGCAAGATCTTCAGCCAAGGAATGTGTACGAAAATACATATGCTATGGCCCAGAAGTGGGCATTGAAATGCATCTATGGACTCAGCTATACAGCTGCAAATATAACGTTTTAAGTGTGTTTTAAGTGCATTATACAAATGCGACACTAGATGGCGATGGCAAATTCAATATATTTTTCAAAACGCTTAAAAAAAAGCATTTTCACCAAGTTTTTTTTAATATGTGTCTAGATTCCACCTATTAGTGAGAACGACATGCAAAAATACATTACATTGCTTTGTAAGAAATGTTTGTATTAGGGGACGTTCCGCACGAGAATATGTAGGCTGGCAGATATGTGTGCTAAAATGTGGATGAGTTTTCATGGAGACTTTTAGAAGAAGAAAAATAGTAAACTAACATGGAAACACGGAGAACTGATTTTAAGATTTGCAGCTGTTGACTGACCTCAGCCTGCAACTGCAGCCCTCCACTAAGAAAAGCAAACCATTACATGAAGAAAGTTGTGCTTGTTTGTTTTTTGTATTTTGCCATGTTGTACTTTGGAGGTAGCTACATGTTCTTTCCTGGCAGCAAAAGATACAGGCCATGTTTTAGTTTTGAAGTAGATAGGAGTTGTGCAACTGCTCGCCCTATAATAAACATTCCTGAAAGTATATATAAAGTAACAACCCATTCCCTCCTGCTTTACAGTTGCTTATGTTTAACTTTCCCTTGGCTCAAGGGAAACCTACGACAACCTGTTTATTTTATTTCTAATTTTCCAAGGCCACCTTTCAGTAGAAGCTTCCAAGGCAGCCGAAACAATGCTATAATGCAAAAGCAGGGGAAGTGGGTGGGAGGAGCTTAATTTGCTTAATTTGCATATTAAACAATTGATACATTTTAAACCCCCAATTGAAATTACACCAACTGCAAGGCTGCACTCCTCTTCTCATCTGCCTGGGAGTAAGTCCCATCGAATTAAGTGGGGCTTACCTCTGAGTAGACATGCGAAGGAGCACCTCATAAAGGCAGCAATCAATGCACAGTTAAAACTTTCCCATTAAAAGCCCCGGACAACAAAATAAGTTTTGACAGGCTGACCAAAGGAAAACAGAGTCAGCACCAACAGGGCACCCTGGGAAATGGCATCCCACAACTGGGGTGCCACCACTAAGAAGGCTTCGCTTCCAGTGGCCACCACCTGCAGCTCTGAAGGCATCAGCGACCATAGCAAGTCTCCTGATGCAGATCTTCAGAAATGGGCAGGTTGGTGTGGGCCGAGGATTGGTGGTTCCTACTGAATGGAGTGGGCTGTGGACCAGCGGGGGGGGGGGGGGCAATTTATCAGGCTACACTGCCCCTAATTTTTCCCCCAATCAGGGCCTCCCATGGGTAGGAGAGGCCAGGTACCCAGCATCCTACAGGCCTGTTACATCTCCTGAACTCTGGATTCAATCCAACGACTCTAAAATTCATTTAAAACAAAACAACTACAAGCAGAATAAACATATGGAAGCCGACAATAGTAATAGAATCATAGGATTATGGAGATGGATGGGACCAGGATCCTGAGAACTCCCCCCCCCCCATTTCTCAGGAGGACAGACCATGAGGGCTTTATTTGGGGTGGTAGTCACACATCTTTGAAGGTCTGCTCAACATTTTAAGTTTGCAAATAATGGTGATGAAGGTTTATCGTTTAACTTTTCCATATCAACCTTGGGGCCAATTGACGCAGCTGCCTTTCATATATCAGAAGAAAGAGGAACTGCCTTCTGACGTGCTCTTTGAAGGACACCAACCTGAGCATGAGCAGGGAGGGGGAGGGCAACTCTGCTTATCTCACCTTCTCCCCAATTCTCCAGTTTTAAGGGCAGTTCTCCAAATCAGTTTATGGATTTCTTTTTCAAGTCCCCATTAAAACTCACCAGCATTTTAGGGCTAATTTCTATTAATACAGTGGTACCTCGGGTTAAGTACTTAATTCGTTCTGGAGGTCCGTTCTCAACCTGAAACTGTTCTTAACCTGAAGCACCACTTTAGCTAATGGGGCCTCCTGCTGCTGCCGCGCCGCCGGAGCATGATTTCTGTTCTCATCCTGAAGCAAAGTTCTTTACCTGAGGTACTATTTCTGGGTTTGCGGAGTCTGTAACCTGAAGCATATGTAACCCGAGGTACCACTGTATACCCATTTTTTAGGCAATAGTCCCCAATGGAAAGCAGTGTGCGTGAACAGTCCCAGTGAAAATTGACCAGCTTTTTAGTGTGACTTTCTCCGAATGCACCCATTCTTGTATGCATTTAGAAGTTGGCTAATTTGGCTAAGGGGACTTAAGTGGGGACTTAAGATGGCTAAGAGGGCTAAGGGGACTTAAGTGGGCTAAGTGGGCCAAGGTGGACTGAAGTGAACTGAAGTAGGTCTGTTTGGGACTAAGTAGGTTGAAGTGGGCCAAAGTGGGCTAAAGGTACTTAAGTTGGCTAAGTGGCCTTGGCATTGATGCACATTCCTGTCTGCTCTCCAGCTAGGATTGCAGGAAAGTGCCTGCTAGACCATGCTAGACCTGACTGGGTCTTCATAGAACTGGGTATTCATATAATTGTTGAATGGTAGAGTTGGTAGAGGACCCAAGAGTGATCTAGTCCAACCCCTTGCAATACAAAGAAAAATCCTTGACAGATCACCACCCCTATGAATTGCATGACGCAAGTCCCCAGCATTTCAGATACAGGTCTTTTCTATGATCTAAGGCTACCATGGTCATTGTACAGGTGAAGAAAAGATGGTGGTCCTATGCAGACATCTTCTGCATGCAATTCCCCAGGAGGGGGCTGCATGTTATGATGCAAAACCGTTTCCTGGAAGCATCTTACAAGGTTTCCTTTCTTTTCTTTTTTAAACTGCGTGGCCACAGAACACCTCTGAGCAGCTTAAAATATTAAAGGAAGAAACAGTCAGCTCTCAGATAATCTCATAAGCACTTTTCTTTGTGAAAGTAGGTGGAATCTTTTTTTTTAGGGACAGAGCAGTTTGTAAAACAAAAGCAACAAAAAACTAACTTCTGAAAATGGCAGTGGGGTCCAGAAACACATCCAGCCTTCCCATCCCTAAGCATCACTCATGTGGGTTGAAGGTAAGGCCTTACGACCATATTTTTGGGGAAAATGCTTTCTTTAGTTGTAAATTAGTATGTACATAATGCAACAACTCTCTTATTTGGGTCCAAAAGTACAGACTCGTCAGTTTATGGGTGGAAGAGAAATAGGCCTCATGACAAGGACCTCCAGAATAGCCTGGTGTAAATGGAAATGGCTGGGATGGTCCCATGATGAATGACATCAACTGCCACTTAGAGAGGTGCCATTTGGGTAACATTTTAACTCCTGGAAAGGGCAGCAAAGGCACACGAGAGCCCTGACTTCTAGGTAATAACAGTACCATAAATATGATGAGGTAGCGAGAGGAAGGAAGAAGGTCAAAAGCTGTTTTTACACCGACCACCCAAGCTGGGTTGCAATCAATCCAGAAGGCTGTAGCTTTCAGAAGGTAATCCTAGTAGGACCAACCAAAATGGGAGAGGCAGCTTTCATAATACAGTGGTACCTCAGGTTACATATGCTTCAGGTTACATACGCTTCAGGTTACAGACTCCGCTAACCCAGAAATAGTGCTTCAGGTTAAGAACTTTGCTTCAGGATAAGAGCAGAAATTGTGTTCCGGTGGCGCGGCAGCAGCAGGAGGCCCCATTAGCTAAAGTGGTGCTTCAGGTTAAGAATGGACCTCCGGAACGAATTAAGTACTTAACCTGAGGTACCACTGCATTTTTTTTTCTCACCTCACAGTACTCATCCCCTCTGTCAGTGATTGGTTGGAAGGACCCTGTGACATGGGACAAAAAGGCTAATCAATTCAGAATGAACTGAGGAACGATTGCCCTCACTCGGGACGGTCTTCACAGCAGCACCAAATTCAATTTCCTACATCGGGGATGGGGAACCTGTGGCCCCTTCAAATGCCACTGAATTCCAGCTCCTAGCAGCCCCAGCCAGCATGGCCAATGGTCAGGGATAACATCTGAAACATCTGAGGGCCACAGGTTCCCCACTTTTGGCCTGCATTAGATAGCCTATTCTGAGTGAGAGTAATGCTTGCAGCAGTAGCAACTAGTGTTCATTGGGACAGCTGGGGCGGAAGGCAGGGAGCCCAACAGCCGGAGGCAATGACCAGCCGAGCCAACTAATTCTAGGTTTCTTTCCCATTCTTCCACCTGTTCCCATTCTTGTGAGATTAAGCACAAAAAAATGGCAAGTAGGGGTGCAAGTAAGACAAAAGCTATCCTTAGAATGACACCAGTTTCCCAAAGATAACAAACATATTCATTTGACATAGAACCGTTATCCAATTATAGTGTGGCTTTCCCCCTCCCTAAAAGAAGCTCAACAACTTTGACCTGAACCCCCCAAAAAGGGAGTAGATCACTGCCAGTTTTTAATTCTCTGAGTAGATCGCAGTCTCTTGGGATTGGCCACCCCTGAATTATAGAATCAAAAACTGACAGCCTTTTCATTAGCTCAGAAGCCAATAATGTGTAATGTTTTATTGTAGTTCGTTCAGCTAATAACTGTATACAGCTTGGAAGCTTGCATGCCTTTATAACAATGGGGAACCTCAGAACCCTGGGGCAAATGTTGCTCCCCAAGGCCTGTCTACCTGGTATTTGAGGTTCTTCTCAGGCATTAGCCCCTCACAAGACCCGACCCTTTACAACCCGAGGGTGTGACCCAACAAAATCTGGGCCTGTCTCCAGCTGACTTGGGTGAAACCCAGATCCCTCCAAATCAGTCCAATCTACCTTGCCCTTAGGACTCTGGCTGAATCCAGTGCACATCCCTAATATTTTCCATCATAACACACGTTTATAAATGTGTTTTCTCTCAAGGAAAGCATTTCTAAAGTCTTAGGAAACAGCATCCTATTTCCATTTCCTTTCCATTTCATGTGTGCTCAGATCTTCTGTTCCATCTCCTTCTTTGTGGGGTGGGGCATTCAATGCAGAAAAGCGTAACATTTAAATTGTACACATTTACACACATTTTGTGTGTGTTTTGCATGCATTCTTCTCCTGAATGACACATATTTGATTTTGATTTATTAGATTTCTATGCTGCTTTTCATTCAAATGTTTCATGGTATTCATTCTTCACATTAAATACTTTTTGCGCGCGCATTACTCGAAGTGCCACTGTATTGCAAAAATTCAGGGAAGCATTCTGATTCGTAGTTCTGTTCTGATCTACACAGAAGTCCAGAACTGCTGAAATGGATCAATGGACTGAAAAAAAAAGTGGACAAATGATGTTCTCCTCTTTCCCATTCTAAATATATTATGACTTTTTTCCCCCGTCAAGATCTGCATTAGAACATTGAGAAAGTGTGAAACTGTGTGAAAAGTTCCGCTCCAAATGGCATCTTACTCCAGGAGCTACAGATCAGGTTAGTTTGTACTAGAATTTGTAAAGATCACATTTCTTAAGCCTCCCCATCTGAAATCTGCAGCATTTTAACAGAAACCAGAGAGGTAGCTGAATAAGACATGCTGTTACTATCCCACCAGGCCTTGATTGACGTGGTCAGCAGATTGCACACAGAGCCACATGGAAGTATGAAAAATTAATCCAACACTTGAGCCTTGGTTTGTTAGCAATGTCACGGGTCAGCTCCTCTGTAAGCATAATCCGATCAGGTTCCAGTGCAGTCAAGGCACCAGAACAGATGCCCTCAAACTGAAACCTTGCTCTATATTTCAAAGTAGGAGGGTTCCCTGAGGTCTTTGGAAGTGAAGCAGAGAGAACCCTGTTTTACAACAGCGAACCAAGCCATTTCCAGCCCTGCGACTAAAACATGACTGCAGGCGGGGGTGGAATGCAAGTGAAGCAACTGATACTGAGTGAAATTCCCCTCTTCCAATTTTGCCACCCTTTTTGCAGGTTGCAAATGGGGGATTGGGGAGGGTGCACAGCTGAATTACAGGGTGAAATGAGCAGTGGCAGAAATCACGTTCCTTGGTGTTGCTGGGCAAGATTCTCTCTCCCCCCCCCCCATGTCCCAAGATTCCAGAGCGAGGGCCAGGGAAGATCGCCCTCATTGTGAGTAGGCTTCAGATGCTATCATATGGTGCCACTGTGAAGCCAGTACAGAGTGAGTACAATGCTTCCTTCCCTCCCTCTGAGGTCTTGGGTGTCAAAAAAAAAAAGATCACCCGGGGGCAGTTGTCGACTCAAGCAGGACCAAATAACCAATGGCACAGGGTGGCAAAAATAAAATAAATGATGAGGGAAGCATTCCTGAAACATTCCAGAAGAAGGAGAAGGAGAAGGAGAAGGAGGAGGAGGAGGAGGAGGAGGAGGAGGAGAAGGAGAAGGAGAAGGAGAAGGAGAAGGAGAAGGAGAAGGAGAAGGAGAAGAAAGTTAGGTAGTTTCACCTTTCAATGAAAACTGAATTGAATTTCCCTCCCATCCCTACTCTTTAAACAAACTTGCGGCCCACAGGTCAAACCAAGGACACTGACCTGTCACCAAGGTTGAAATGAAAATCACTTTGTGGACGAAAATCCCATAGTTTAGCTATGTACTGGGTGGAGCGGAACTTTCTTCGGATAGCTATGCTATGTGGGTTGGCAGCATCCTCTTTAATCAGGCCAGCCCAAGACGTTTTGGCACCTGAGGTGGACCTCAAAATGGTGCTCCCTCGCTGCCAAGGAGGAAGGAGTGAGGGAAGATCATGAACAAGGGAGGAAGAAAGAGTAACATGGGGATCTGCTGCCCTGTGGAACCTGCCCCCTGAGGTGGTCACCTTGCCTTGTCTCATAGGTGGGTTGGCCTTGTCTTCAGAGGTACCTGTTTGAAAGACCTGTTCTATTTTTTAATTTCTGTTCACTTGGAATGTTACAGAAGCAGGGCCGTCTTAAGCATATCCGGAGCTGTGGTGCAAAGATCCCTCTGTTGCCCCCCCCCCCCCCCGCCCTGTTTCCCAGAGTTGTCAACTTTTTCCCAAGCCTCTGTGGGGATCACTCTCCTCCCGCGGAGGCTTGGGAGGCAAGCTGCATGCCCTCTAGCTGTATGGTTGACGGGGCACAGCTGGTGGGTGTGCAGGGAAAGGGGAGGCTGCCAGCAAAGCCGCACAGCTCCCCCACTTGCTGGGGCGCCCCTGAGAGGCCAGTGCCCTGGCGCAATGTGCCAGTAAGCCCAATGGGAAAGAGGGCTCTGTACAAAACTCCTCTCTTCCTTTCCTGTTAGAGTTATTTTGTTACTCTTGTCATTGTTGGTGATTTGTAAATGAGCTAAAATGTTGTTGTCAGTTTCCGCTGCTGTTACGATCACAGACGTTATTTGGCACACTTCAGAAAAGCAACAACACCAATCTAGGAATAAAGAATCCTCGTGGCTTCAATATGGGTTGAAACAGCTGGGGAAACCCACACATTTGGTTCCTGCAATCGTGGTTTGTAAATGTTGGGCTAGCGGCTTCGTCATCTGTCAGCTTCCACAATCTGGCACGGAAAAGCCTTTCAGACTCGGAGCAAAAACAGCAGCAACAGCAAACCTACTTTCTGCGGTAGATGCGTCGCTTCTGGAACAGTTGAGCTGTACTTGTAGAATCACAGAATTGTAGAGCTGCAAGTGACTCCAAGGCTCATCTAGTTCAGCTCCCAGCAATACAGGAATCCCAGACAGATGCTCATCCAACCTGTGTTTGAAAACCTCCAGTGGAGGAGAGTCTACCACCTTCCAAGGTAGTCTCTTCCACTGTGAAAGAGCTCTTACCATCAGAAAATTCTTCCTAATGTTTATTCAGAATCTCATTTCTTGTCATTTGAATCCATTGGTTTGGGCCCTACCCTCAGGAGCAGCAGAAGGCAAGCTCGCTCCACCTTCCTTGCTGCGTACCTTTCAGATATTTGGTTGTGAGCAGTGCTGTTTTTCTAGAAAAAGAGACGCCGGAACTCACCATGAACACCTCCTTTGTTCTCTTATAATGGAAATGGCATCCGTCTGAGAGGTGCCGGAACTGAGATCTGGTGAGTTCCAGCTGAAATAAGCTCTGGTTGTGAGGATATTTGGTTGTAAGAAGGGTCTGGTGGTTGGGACCATTCTCTCTCTCTCTCTCCCCCCCCCCCAGTCTCCCCTTCACCATCCTGCTGTTGGGAAACCTTCAGCGGGGCAGAAAGCACAATTTGCTTGGGGAGCACAGTGTGTGCAGGCTGAGGGGGAGACAGCAAAATTCAGCAGCAGGGGAAAGGTTCGGCAGCTTAAGGAAGCTTAGCCACTGATGCAGGCCACGCTGAAGGTCTCCAAGAGGGCCAGATGTGGCCCTCCGGATGCTTGCATGCATCCTAGTTCTGCAGAATTCAGGAGTGACGTCTTGCCGGGCAGGACAAAGCAGCTAAATGACAAAGGAGAGGAAATGAGGGTGGGAATATCCTTGCCCCTCATAATTGTGGGGCGCACTTGCATGTCCAAAAAGGTACTTTCCCCATATGTAGTGGGGTGGGAGATGTGCAGAATCTAGGGTGGAGGGGAACCTTTTGCAGCACCCTCCTGTCCTTATCAGCAAACAATGTTGAAGCTTCCTCATCCCGCTGCCCGGCCTTTGTTCCCATGGAAACCAACTGCTCTTTACCAGCCTGTGCGGGAGTGAGAAAGCTTGCCTGGGTGTTGCCTTTTATCAGCCCAGGTAACAGATATATAGCTTGTAAACATCGGCCTCCCACTCCTTTCCCCAGGGAAGGGAATTGGATGGGGTTGAGGGCATCATAATACCTGCTGGTCTCACCTTTGCTGGGAAGCCAAGCAAAAGAGATTCCTGCTTATGCAGGCTTTTGATTCCCTGTGGATAGCTCAGTCGGTACAGCGTGAGACTCTTAACCTCAAGGTCATGGGTTCGAGCCCCACGGTGGGCATAAGATTCCTGCATTGCAAGGGGTTGGACCAAATGACCCGTGGGGTCCCTGCCAGCTCTGCAATTCCATGCGGCGTGATTTTAGCCTCTTTTGATGTTGGAATGGGGTGGGGTAGGCAGTGGTGGCTGATGCCCTTTAGGACTGGTAGGGCAGAAGGCAGGGAGCCCAACAGTAGGTGGCGCCAGAGAGTCGATGGCAGCCAGAACCAACTCATTCTAGTTTTGTCCCCATCTTCTCCTCCTACTGAGTTTTACAAGGGGCAGCACTGAGACTAAGGAGGAGGAATCAGATTGGCAGTGTCACCTCCTGGACTGGTTGTAAATGTGCAGGTAGCCAGGTGGGGGCAGGCTGAGGGCAGGCTGAGATTGGCGAGGCTGTGCCCCATTCACCCCCATGTACCAACCTGAGCTGGTGGGGTAGGGGTAGGATCAGTCCTTCCTCTTCTTTTTGATAGAAGGACATTTATTATTATTATTATTATTATTATTATTATTATTATTATTATTCTCATGGATTTTAAATATCTGGTAACTTGTTCTGCATTTTAATATTTTGTAAGTCACTTTGTAAAAAGTGATGAAACAACAGCAGCCTCAACAACAAAAGGAAAGAGATGTTTAGGAAGTACAGCAAAGGCAGTGGAATTCCACCCCCCCCCCAAAAAAAGTTATTTTATTTATTATTCATTTATTAAATTTATATACCACCCTATACCTGGAGGTCGTAGGGCGGTTCACAGAAAATATCCCAATATATAAAATCAAAATAAAAACAATAACCCAATAACACCCCCCTCCCCAGAAAAGAGACACATTTTAAAAGGGCATAGGATATCAATCAAACCAGCCAAGGGCCTGGTTAAAAAGGAACGGTTTTGCCTGGCACCTAAAGGTATGTAATGAAGGCACCAGGCGAACTTCCTTGGGGAGAGCATTCCACAGATGGGGAGCCACTGCAGAGAAGGCCCGTTCTCCTGTTGCTACCCTCCAAACCTCTTGAGCAAGAGGCACATGAAGGAGGGCCTCCGAAGATGATATCACGGTACATGTAGGTTCATATGGAAAGAGGCGGTCCTTGAAGTATTGCGGTCCTAAGCTGTTCTGGAAATCAGGAAGCATCTTAGAACAGGTGACAAACACTTTCCTTGAAGCCCTTTGAGCATTGCTTTTGTGGCGTACTAAATGCAAAGTTCACACTCACCTGATTTCTGAGATGGGGCTGGTTGCACTCAAAATAAGATTAAGGGATGGGAGCAGGGCTGGCCTGGGTGGTTTTGTTTCTCGAGGCAAAACCCCTGTTGCCTGCCACTGCCATGCCCCTGTCCTGCCTCCTCCTCTGCGGGTGTGCCCTGCTAAACCCCTCGTCCTCCTCTGCTGTGGGCGTGCTGTACCATGACACACTCTCTCCACCACAGGGGGCATAGGCTTGGCAGTGGGGAGTGCCTTTGGAGGTGGTGGAATGGAAGGGACGTCGTATGGTCCCCTGTGGTGGAGGAGGCAGTACGCTCCTTGGGCCCAGATCTGCCGCCCGAGGCCAACTCCTCACTTTGCCTCATGGGTGGGCCGGCCCTGGATAAGAAGAAACTGCCCCCAACCCTTGATTAGTTTTGCTAGCAATATCTGGGGACTTTTTCAGTGCAAAGAAAGTATGCCTGACTGGCTGGAATACTGGGCAGGAGCACTCCACACTGCAAGAAATAAAATAAAATCGCAGTTCTGAACAGCAACATAAGCAATAGATGAGCCACGGTGCAGTGTAGATCATGGCTGGCGTGCAAATGTTTCATTTGTGTGCAGCCAATGGATGCTTACACTTTGATCAGGCAAATTCATGGACAAATTGAAGCCTGGGAATTAGCTTTGATGCTTATATGGAAACCCCGCCTTCAGATGTGGTATAACTCTGAATGCCTTTTTTTTTTTTAAGGGTGGGGTGAACAACAAGGGACAATAGGGGAAGATTATAATTTCATGGCAATGACAAACCTAGACAGCATCTTAAAAAGCAGAGACATCACCATGCCAACAAAGGTCTGTATAGTTAAAGCTATGGTTTCCTTAGTAGTGATGTATGGAAGTGAGAGCTGGACCATAAAGAAGGCTGATCGCCAAATAATTGATGCTTTTGAATTTTGGTGCTGGAGGAGACTCTTGAGAGTCCTGTGGACTGCAAGAAGATCAAACCTATCCATTTAAGAAATCAGCCCTGAGTGCTCACTGGAAGGACAGATTGTGAAGCTGAGGCTCCAATATTTTGGCTACCTCATGAGAAGAGAAGACTCCCTGGAAAAGACCTTGATGTTGGGAAAGATGGAGGGCACAAGGAGAAGGGGACGACAGAGGACAAGATGGTTGGACAGTGTTCTTGAAGCTATGAACATGAGTTTGACCAAACTGCGGGAGGCAGGGGAAGACTGGAGTGCCTGTTGTGCTCTGGTCCATGGGGTCACGAAGAGTCAGACACGACTAAACATGACCTACCTTTCATGGAAAAGAGGAGACTGAGAGGGATAATGATAGCCATCTTCAGGTATCCCAAGGGCAGCCACATGGAAGAGGGGAAAAGCTTGCTTTTTCCTGCTCTGGTAGGTAGGATTCAAACTAATGGCTTTGAGTTACAAGAAATGAGATTCTGACTAAACATATGGAAAAACTTTCTGACATTAAGAACTATTCAACAGTGGAATGGTCTCCCATGGGAGGTTGTGGACCCTCCCTCCTTGGAGGTTTTTAAGCAGAGGTTGAATGGCCATCTGTCATGGATTTAGTTGATATTCCTGCATTGTAGGGGGTTGGACCAGATGACCCCTGGGGGTCCCTACCAACACTATGATTTTGTGATTCTATGACTCTAATTGTAGTCTTCTCAGATGTTTTTGGTCAGCCATTATATGAAACAGATGCTGGACCAGATGGACCTTTGGCCTGATCCGACAGCTGTCTTCCTTATGCTCCAAGGAAGCATAAATCTATAGCTCAGAGTTGGAGGACTTGTGGTCCTGCAAATGTCACTGGACTACCACTCCCATCATCCCTGGCCATTGGCCATGCTTACTGGGGCAGATGGGAGCTGGAGTCCAAGAACATCTGGAGGGCCATCCTCACAGTAAGATGACCTGATATTGGATTACCATTATGGGGAAGGGGCTATAGATCTGGCCAGCACCCCAGTCACCAAGGACTAGAGTGGCTGTCTTGACAGCCAAACCCCAGCAGATGGCAGAATAATGCAAAGGAATGACTTCTCTTTCTAGCATGTGCTCTTCTAAACCTTAAAGCAAAAGGAGGCTGCTGGTTGCCTTGCCACAGTGATAGGGAGAGTGTGACCTCCAAGAAATCTCACCATTCCTGATCATTGGCCATGCTGGCTTGGGTTGATGAGAGTTAAAGTTCAAAGACATGTGAAGAGCCATAGATTTCCCCACCTCTCTCTCTCTCTCTCTCTCTCTCTCTCTCTCTCTCTCTCTCTTCCTTCCTTCCTTCCTTCCTTCCTTCCTTCCTTTTGATTTGTATACTGCCCTTCATCCATAGTTCTCAGGGCACTTCACAACATAAAATTATAACATAATAAAAAGCAACATACATGATAAAAATAAGAACAAAGACAAACCAATAATCACCCCACCCACCCACCCTTCCATGTCAAAGGTGATCAGATGTCAGTCAGTTCAGGGCCTGGTTGAAGAGAAAAGGTTTTGCCTGGCACCTAAAGGTGTATAATGAAGGCACCAGGTTAGACTTTGGGGGAGGGGAGCATTCTACAAATGGTGAGCCACTGTGGAAGAGGCCCATTCTCATGTTACCACCCTCCAGTCCTCTTGTGGAGGAGGCACATGAAGAAGAGCCTCAGATTATTATCTCAGGATCCAGGTAAGTTCATATGGAGGGAGGCAGTCCTTCAGCCATTTAAGGCTTTATTGGTCAAAACCAGCACTTTGAATTGGGCCCAGAAACTAATTGGCAGCAAGTGCTGTCGGGCCAGGATTGGTGCAAACTGTCTTGCCCTAGTGAGCAACCTGGCCGCTGAATTCTGCGCTAGCAGAGGTTTCCAAACCATCTTCAGAGGCAGCCTACTAACTCATTGCACTAATCTTGCCTATAGGTTACTAGAGTATTAACAACAGTAGTTAGGTTCTTTAACAGAAGTAGCCATGAACAGCCAGAACTAGCTATGCTGGAACAGGCCTGAATTTCAGTACAAGGCAGAGTGTTGGAGGTGGGAAACAGTGGGACAGCCGAAACAGATGGAGTCAACGGAGAAAGGTGGGTGGGGAACCCCTCTAGAAGCAGACAGGTTGGATCTCTGACAAAACCAATCTGCCCCTCTGCTGGAAGCCTGTTGGGCAGGAGGAGAGAGAGAGAGAGAGTCAGAAAGGAGAAGAAAGAGTGTATGGAGGAAGATGCAGAGAGAAAAGGGGGGAAGGTTCCCCCCCTCCTGTTTTGAACTGCTGTGCCTGCTTCTCTGTCCATCCCAGGGTTAGCACTGGTCACTTCCTCCTGGTCCAGTGGCAGCAACTCCAGTTCACTTCCCACCCAGGAGGAGCCTGGGTGCCTCTCGCCCTATTGTCAACCCCATTGTCGCCTTACTGGCAACTCCTTGTTGTTGTGTCTCAAGCCTACCAGGGAGACTTGCAAGCAATTCCAAGAATTCTCTTCTTGGGGTCTGCTGCTCAAGGAGAAAACATGGAACAGGGAGGTAAGGCAACCGGGCTTGATTGAGCAGCTGAATGAATCGTGGACTCGCTTCCTCCATCAGGAAGGCCTGCTCCGCCCCTTACGGATCATGGGGAATTAATTTTCTTCCATGCCTGCCACGAGGGAGCAAGCAACAGCTGTTCTTGAACTGTATTTCCAATGTGAAATCTCTTAATGCATCAGAGAGAAAAATCCCGCTGGCTCCATTTCAGTTGCTGGAATGGGAGCAAGCGGCTGCTCCAAGGCTGTCTGTTTGGTGCTGTCCCTTCTGTAGCAGAACAAAAATTTAGCTGCATCTACCATCTGAAAGATGGTAGAGGTGCCACTTTCTTCCTAGGATGGGGACACATGCATGACAAATATGGTAGATTGCTTTATGCCTGGTTAGATTATTGCTTCACTTCTCAACCTGTATTTGGGAACTGACCAGTGCCTGATTGACAGCTTGTTCAGCATCATTTAAAAAAGGGTCTTCTTCCAAGCTACATCTTCCCAGCTTCAGAAGTCATCATTGTGGCATCAGTGAAGGATCATATACCCACAAAGGTCTTCTCTGGCCCAAACAGGGTTTCCTCCTTCTGCTCTGCTGAAGTTTGGCTTGAAAGAAACATTCTGTTATAACTGACAGAAAAGACTGTGGTCTTTTTCTTAGTTGCAGGGTGTGTGGTGCCCACGACAGCTTCCCTAGTTTGCAAATGGGCTCATAGACCTCCCCCAAAAAGCTGATGATGTTTGCCAAGTTTTTTTACTTCTATGTAGCCAGCATGGTGGCTCCAGAGCATCATTTTCTAACCAATGAGAATTGGCCATGCGATATTGTCACAAAGCCAATTCAGAGTGAAGGGAGTGCTCTCACTCTGAGCCATCATTGCACCATGTACTATGTCAAAGAAGCCAATTCAAAATCAGGGCCACACCCACAAAGAGAATAGCTTGCCTTCACAACACTATATAGTCAATCAGGTTTTAGCTGCTTAGTGATAACACAAATCCAATTCAGAGTGAGGGCAAAAAAGTAGGCGTGTTCACTCTGAACACAAAAACTGTGTCACCACTGTTCTCAACTTTTAAAAAGTGGCTGAAAGGGGACACTTTGTACTAGACCCCAAGATGCTCATCAAATGTACTATTGGTAACTGTCGCTTTGAGATCCTGCTGTATATTCTAAGGGGCAAGGCAAGAATTGTTATTTCCCCCTTACGTTTATCTTGTGCTGAATCGGAACCTGCCAACTCAGTCCCATTTGCACCAGGCTTTTGGCTGAAGAGAGAACAGAGTAAGCCTGATTAGGGATAATCCACCTAGAGCTTAGTGAAAGTGTCTCATGCCGTTTGATCTAAGCTCATTCCGTGTTGCTCGGCACCTTCCTGACAATACAAAAAGCAGGGCTTGTTTTGGTTTGTTTGTTTTTTACCAGTGCTTCAAGAGACTCTCAGAGGACCCAAACCAAACAAGGGCTTAAAAAGAGTTTTGCTGCATTGTTGAATATAACACAGTGTTGACATGGCACAACTTGAGCACCATTTAGCAGTGAGTAAAGAACGGCAGAAACAAAGTACTCCTCCCTGCTCCCTGCCAGGGTTTTCGGGTTTTCTTTACCAGCTATTTCTGCCCCATATACAGTAAATCTCATTATTCCATGAGCTTGATAGCAGGAGCTAGGCTTGAAGATGCTTCAAATGAAAATTTGGGGAAGCTACTCAGAATGGGGTTAGTGAGAACACTCAGGGGGTTGGGGTGGGTTTCCAGGAGCAGAACAGCAGGCCCAATACTTAGCTTGTTTCTAGAAAATGCTTTCTTCTGCCTTTCAGCACAAAGGCGCCAAAAGTAAAAATACAGAGAAAATCAAAACAGACATTGACTAGCTTTGATAATAAAGAACAATTCCAGCTTCTGCCGAGCCCAATGTCCAGTGAAACAAATGTGTTTTTTTTAAATTGTTTGCCAAAATACCTCATTCATTCACTTGCTTGCAGCATTTATGCCCTTCCTTTAGCCAAAAAGGCTCTCAGAGCAGCTTGCAAAAATTAGTTTTGAGACAATTCTCTGCCCTCAGGGTAACAATATAAAACGCAGTGACTCAGGAGGAAAAAAGAACAGGAGAAAAGAAGGAGGAAAGAAAGCTCAATTACAAGTTCTTTAAGTTACAGTTATTAAAGTTACAGCTGACACCAGTGCTGGTTCTGTCTGCCTTGCCTTTGATAAAGAGTAGTTCCTCTTCTGACGTGGGTGGTGTTGTGGGTTAAACCACAGAGCCTAGGGCTTGCCGATCAGAAGGTCGGCAGTTCGAATCCCTGCGACGGGGTGAGCTCCCGTTGCTCAGTCCCTGCTCCTGCCAACCTAGCAGTTCGAAAGCACATCAAAGTGCAAGTGGATAAATAGGTACCGCTCCGGCGGAAAGGTAAACGGTGTTTCCGTGCGCTGCTCTGGTTCGCCAGAAGTGGCTTAGTCATGCTGGCCACATGACCCGGAAGCTGTACGCCGGCTCCTTCGGCCAATAAAGCAAAATGAGCGCCGCAACCCCAGAGTCGGTCACAACTGGACCTAATGGTCAGGGGTCCCTTTACCTTTACCTAGTTCCTCTTCTGTAGGACTCTTTCATACCCCCAAATATCCAGGAGCAGAACTGGTTGCAGTCTCCAGGCCAGATGGGCATGGTAGGGTCTGCCACACAGTTCTTCCCTTGGCAAACTAACTTAATGGCAGTTGGACAGCATCCTTGAGAGAGCATTTTGCTATCCCCCTATTTAGGCCATGGGTGCAAAGGGGACCTTGACTCTTGAGCTGTTGGTTCAGAAAAATGCACCATAGAAAGGAGAATTCTCAGATGGCAAGATCCAGATTTGGGACAAGAACTTTTCAATGAGAGAACCCTAGTGGTTCACAAAATATGCAGCAATGTAAAGCATGGAAATATAGGCTGTTAGATCTTTAAAATTTGCCCTTCTCCGTGAGTTCCAAAATTTCCCTCTTCCCTCAGCATAGGAAAAGACCACTCATTTGATAAGTTAAAAATGGTTTACTTACCAACTGTCCAAAGGTCAAATTCATGTGCTTCAGAAAATGTGCACAGGCAGTAGAACTTAGCTTGGTTACAAAGTGGTGAACATTCCTAGATTATTGGTATAGGAACTCAAGAGTGGCTAGTGAGAGCCATGTGGTCTGAGCTGGAGCAACCAGTTCAAACCTCTTCACGTCACAAACCTTTTCATTTAGGCTGGGGGAGGGGACATTGAGCTTGATTTCCTCCCAAGGTAAGGGGAAGTGACATAGCTAACCTGGCAGGACAGCTTACTCTACGATTTTAACCCCTTTTGTGCATTAATTAGACTTAAGCATGTTGGTTATATGAGGCTAGTTAGCACACATGAGCCTCCAATCAATTGGCAGGGCAGGCAGGCATAGAGGAAGACCGCAAATGTATATCTAAGTGCATAGGTTGGATCTTATCCATGGGTAGGCAAACTAAGGCCCGGGGGCCAGATCCGGCCCAATCACCTTCTAAATCCAGCCCATGGACGGTCCAGGAATCAGTGTGTTTTTACATGAGTAGAATGTGTCCTTTTATTTAAAATGCACCTCTGGTTTATTTGTGGGGCCTGCCTGGTGTTTTTACATGAGTAGAATGTGTGCTTTTATTTAAAATGCACCTCTGGGTTATTTGTGGGGCATAGGAATTCATTCATTCATTTATTTTTCCAAAATATAGTCCAGCCCCCCACAAGGTCTGAGGGATAGTGGACCGGCCCCCTGCTGAAAAAGTTTGCTGACCTCTGATTTTATGGGTATCATTGGACCCCAAGATTGACACTGCAAATGATACTAGGTCATATTGTAACATAGTGCATAGTTAAACTATCAAAAGGGCTCCCATAGGAGGCAGTGATGGCAGCCAACCTGAATGGCTTTAAAAGAGGATTAGATGAATTCATGGAAAGGGCTCTCAATGGCTCCTATTCATGATGGTTCCTCCACTGCTGGCTTCAGCATGCTTCATCTAATCAGTGCTTTTTCCCCTGGGGGTACTCGGGGATATTCCCTGGGGGTACTCGGAGGTACTCGGGATATTTCCCCCTCCCAGAAGAAAAGCACTCTTACTAACGGTAACAATTTTCTTTTTTCTAGAAATGTCTCCAAAGTCTTTTCTAATGGAGGCCAGTTTTAAAAGATGTGTCTCTTACCGTGCACCTATTTGATTGAAATTACAGGTTTTTAGCATTACAAATTTTGGGTGATTCCGTCGCAAAGCTTTCCTTTTTTTTCTTTTGCAGGTGTTATTGCACAGATCAGTATGTAATCCTTGCTGGGTGCAAATTCATAACCAGGCGCCCCCACCTCCCACCCTCTCTCTCTCTCTCTCTTTTTTAAATCCTGCAATTGGAAATTGCATTCCCATCATATTATCACTCAGCACATAATCTCCCCCAAAGCTCCGCAGCTGGCATGCCCAGACCGCAGGATTTGGCCTCCAACTACGATTTTCATTTGCTAGATCCAAAAGAGATGAAATGCTGAGATTCAGGTCACTGCAGCAGCTTGAGCCAAATGATCCGTAGCCTTGCTCCTGTTTCGAGGCAGTGCATGCGGGGAGCAAGCTGGGAGCCTGCTGGGTCAGCCAAGGCAAAGCTCTACCCCCACTCCCTGCAACGAAGGAAGCAGCAGGCAGAAGCAATGTTTCTCAGTATTGCCTACACAGATCGGCAGCGAGAATCCAGGGTGCGAGGCAGCCCTATTGGAAATGCCCAGGATTGGACTGGGGACCTTTTTCATGCAAAGCAGATGCTCTCTCACTAAGCTATGGATCTCCTAATAAACACAGGAAGCTGTCTTATATTGAATCAGAGATGTAAGAAGGCAGCTGTTTCCACTGTAACCTGTATTTGTCATATTCCGTGCTGTTTCTGTTCCGCTGCAGTCCAGATTCTGCCAAATACAGTGGCACTTCGGGTTACAGACACTTCAGGTTACAGATGCTTCAGGTTACAGACTCCGCTAACCCAGAAATGGTACCTCGTTTTAAGAACTTTGCTTCAGGATGAGAACAGAAATCGCGTGGCGGCAGTGCAGCAGGAGGCCCCATTAGCTAAAGTGGTACCTCAGGTTAAGAACAGTTTCAGGTTAAGAACAGACCTCCAGAACGAATTAAGTTCTTAACCCGAGGTACCACTGTACTATGTGATTTGGCTCACAGGGTGCTATTTAGCTTAGGTTTCTCGTGTGACTTACATAACTTACACTCCATTCAATGTAAAGGAACTGTCAAAACAATGGGAGGGGAAAATAATGAATTAAGCGTCATTTGCAGACTTAAAAGACCCACAAAAATCTGAACAAATACCAATCCTATTCACTTGACTGATTTCCATTCGTGGTCACAAACACACGAACTGGAGCAATTTTTGCTTCGTTCCCCATTTTCAGCAGAATTATCTGACATCTTTACTCAGACTATTGGTTGATTGTCTAGTCAGACTGGAGGATACGCTCAAAGCAGCCAAATCCAAACAATGGCAATCACTGGATGAAGTGAAATAGTCAAAATTCATGCAGCTAACATGGCTAACTCAGCAGGGCAGAGAGTTATAAAAGCCTTCAAGTTAATTTTGTTTCTTTCTCAAATGACCCCACAGGCACTAGCCAATACGCCCCTGTGGAAATTGCCTGAAAACATTGTCCATTGAATTGCAGAGTCAACAATGACTCAGCAGTAGTTATCCTCCTGACAATACAAATTGTATCCAAAGGCTCTGTCTGTGCAGCGCCTGGGTAGTTATTATGTTGAAAGCTGATAACTTTCTTACTTAAACAGGAAGTATGCACTTGTGTAACTGTTATACAGTCATAGACGGGTGTTACTAACCAACTGGGCTTAGATGGTAAAATCTGCCTGTGTTTATTTTTATTTTATTTTATTTGCAAGATGCCAAGGTCCTCCTAGATTATGAGGACCTTGACTGCAACCTGCTCAGTCTGTATGTAAATCTGACACTGGTGCTTAATAGGGTTATAGCATTGTATGCAACCCATAATTTCCATAAAACATGTATTTTTTATCACATTTCCTTGAAACCAAACTGCATCACAATTTTCAGTGCATTCTCACTGAGAGCCGGGTTTCTGGACCAGCAAGCAGATGTCAGTAGCCCTGGGGAAACTGCATTTCCCATAGCCTCTGGGGCCTGGATGGCAGCCATAGCAGTGTGTTAGCCCCTAGATGGAGGAGGGTGGAGAGAGGAAGACAGCAGAGAAAGAATATTCCCTTTGTTCCACCTTCACTGGTGGAGTAACAGCAAGCAAAGTACAGAAGCCAGCTTGAATTCTCCTCTGGCTTCTATCAGGCCTGAATTCTTGGGTGCCATGGGCTCGCTTTGCGTTTGAGTGCAGTGGATTGCTGAGATTTGCATTTTGAAACCATGAATTATGCAATCCAGAAATGTCACTATCCTTGACCCTTGTTTCCTTGAGCAACCTGGCGGGGCTATAGACGTCTTAGAAGATACAACACCCGCACGCTATTGCCATCAGCCAGCCACAAGATAAGAATTCATTTTTTTAAAATGAGTGCAAAAAGATTGTCGACCCAACACTTAGCAATCCATTCAGACCAAAGTGTTTTATTGGAAGGGTATATTTTACAAGAGGTTTTATATTCCTGCGCAATACATTTACGGGACCAAAGCCATGAACAGCCCCATTCCCTCACTATGCCTGCAAACATCCTTCTTCAAACTGAAACACACATTTTTAAGCCGGGGTGAATGGAATCTGTTGATTTTGGTTTCTCTCCATTTTTCCTGTTGAACTTCCAAATCAGTTTGCTGTTTTTATTTTTTAAAAGTCCTCATGTAAATCCACCAGCGTTTCAGCACAAATTTCTCCCTTTCTGTACAAAATGTTGCCTGATGCAATTATTTCTATATTTATAATAATATAATAATAATAATTTGTTATTTATGCTCCACCCATCTGGCTGGGCTTCCCCAGCCACTCTGGGTGGCTTCCAACCAAATATTAAAATACAGTAATACATCAAATATTTCACGAATATATGCATTTTGGGGGCCCGCTTGCCCCTAACAGATGCATTTTTTTTTTGCACACATTATTTGGCATCACAAAATCTGAAGAAGCGCAGATTTTGAAGGACGGCTGTGTTTCAGTTAACACACTATTTTGGAAGGTGTGCATTAGGTGACCCAAATCACACCCAAGTTCTCCCATCCCATGAATACCCATCTCTTCATACTGCCCTGGTGTGAATACATCCGAACAAGACTCACATCGTATATTAAAAAGGACACAACCATTCATCTACAGAAACACCACACTCTAGGGGTAGATCCTGCATCCAGAGACTGTCCGGGATGATGGTGGTTCTACTGTGTTCCATTTACAAGGTTTTGTACAAAGCTATGAAGCAATTCCATGACCTTCTGTTCCATCTCTCAGCTGACCCTGTGCTGTTATTATTATTATGTCCACACAAAACTTCCCTAGTCCATGGAGATGCCAATGGGCTCAATGTACTGCTGGCTGGCTGGGCTTCAATTAGGGGTTGGCAACCTCAGGTCCAAGAGCTCAGTGCAAACTCCCAGGTTTCTCTGTCTGGCTCTGCTGACCCTCCCCAGCCACACCCCCATCTTCCCAGGCCACACCCACACCAATGCTTCCTTGCATTCCTTTCGTGTTTTCGCCTGGCTGTACTGTGTCCTTGGACTCAAATGGCTCCTGCTTGCCTGAATAGAGGATGGAAAGGGATATGTGAATGTGTCTATCACCTAGTCTATTGTACAAATGTAACACTCATATTCATTGAGCCACCTGCTTTTGCCTCTGGCCCCGCCCACCCAGGCACATGACCCCAGGAAGGAGTTCACGAAGGGAATGCAGACCCCAGGCTGAAGAGGATTTCCCTACGCCTGGCCTTTTTGAAGGGCCCAGGCATTTCCCCCCTCTCTTTCTCCCTCTTTTCCTCCAAGATTTGAGATTGCCCCTAGATCAGAACCTAGGCATGGAGAGAACTTGAAGGTGTCCCAAGAACATGATCCTAGAAGCTGTGCTGCTATTGCAGGGGGCAGGGAACTGCCTCCCAAACTTTTCGTGTCTTGGTGACCTATAAGGTGACTGGGGCAAGTCCAAGTAGACAGCCGTGGAGTTTGTGTTGGGTATTGGAGAGGGAAGAGGAAGAGGAAAGCTAAGCCATTGGCGGAGCTGGATGTTCTCGGTTCCTTGCCACCTTGCCCTTTCTTTTCTGCAACCTGGTTGTTGGACAGCAGACCTGGGGGAAGTTGATACAGGGAGCTCAGAGTAGAAAATATCTCTCTCACCACTTCTGCTAGCAGTTAACTGTAGAATACTGGCTTGCGCTGGATGCGCACGACATTGTACGTGTTCAGACCCGGAGCATCGAAGCCAGGGGACAAGCCCTTGCGATCGAAAGGGTAGAAATTGAAGAGCTGCCCATCCTGGGTCTCCAGGGACACGGAGGCGGAGCCTAAGTGCAGTGTGCATGGGAATTCCTTATCAAACACCACCTGGAAGACGCGGTCCTCAAGGTGATGCAGCTTGATGGTCCGATAATTCTCCGGGATCAACTCCTCGATGTGCGGCCCAAACTGCTGCATGACCAGCACTCCGCCGCCCCCAACCTTAATCTCATAGAAAGTCAGGTTGGAATAGGTGTAGTAGCCAACGTAAGGAGTAGGGCTTGGAGGTGGGTTGAGGCTCTTCTCTGCCTCGCGGAAGGCGGACTCCATGGCGGGGATCAGGTACTCGTAGGTCTGAGCTACGACGTCTCCTCGAGGGCGGGGACCAGCCATCAGCACAATGAAACTCAGGCGGAGCTTGGGGACCAGGGAGAAGGTGGCCGAATAGCCGTCCAGGTCACCGTCCTTCCTAATGATGTCATAGCCCAGTTGCTCGTTGATCTCCCAGGGCGTGCCGGTCTTGTTGGCAAAGTATTCGCTGGAGCACTTGAAGAGGGGGGTCAGCATGGTCTTCACGGTGTCAGGCTCCAGGAGACGCCGGTGGTATGTGCCCAAGAAGACCATGGCCAGTTTGGCCAGGTCAGCAGCTGTGGAGTACATCTGCCCAGAAGGTCTGTACCAGCCCAGGTCATAGAGGGGTGCTGTCTGACCGCTGCTGTAGAAACCCACAGCCATCTGAGAGCGGATGGGAGGCGTGATGTCAAAGCCTGTGTCCTCCATCCCCAAGCGGTCAAGGATGTTCTCAGAAACCCAGCGCTGGTACTCGCCTTCTGCAGCGTGTTCAGCTAGGACGTGGGCCATTAACGAGAAAGCCAAGTTGCTATAATGACATCTGGGAAGAGAGAAAGAGGGATAGAAAGGAGCAAACTTTTTTTCCAGGGTGCCCACTGAGTTTGACCTGAAATACTTGATGCAGTCATCCCACCTGCATCACAGAGACATGGATAAAGAATGTCAACTGGAACTTAGCATGGTGCTAATGCATCTTCTTATTCTATTAATGCAAATTTTACAGAGATGGGTGAAATGGATTATTTGGTGCTGTTTTACTAAAAGACCCAGGAAGAGTTTTCTAAGTGATATTTGGCTTACATATTGGCTGGCAGGGACAAAAGAAATAATGGGATCTGCACTGTTGCAAAGATTCATAAAAGGTTTCTGTTTCCATTTGGGTTAGTCATGCCATTTAATTTCTATGGGTCTTTTCTGAGTAGGACTATCACTGCATATAACTCTATGCATGTTTACTCATTTTATGCTATAAATTATATGATTTTTGTGTTTTGCACATAATGAAGTTTGCGTTGAGATTCCTGCATTGCAGGGGGTTGGACTAGATGACCCTCAGATCCTTTCCAACTCTACAGTTCTATCATTGAATGAACTGGAATTTGGGGATGAATGAAAAGTTGCCAAAACGAGCAACACTCTATGATCTCTGTATGCTTCCAAAAATCTCACTCAAAAGAATATCAATGCAATGGTCTGCACAATCACATAGGAAGCTGTCAGACCCTTGGTTCATCTCACTCAGTGTGCCTACACTGACTGGCAGCAGCTCTCCAGGATTTCAGACCAGGAGCCTACTTGGAGATCGACATGGATGGAACTTTCTGTGTGAAAAATGGGAGTTTACTAAGCTACACCACTTCCCCAAAGGATGTAGATGGATACACATCAGAAGGACAACATTGTAAGTATATGCTTTTCATTCCATCCTCCCCACACTCTCTTAACTGCCTACTGAATGTATACTACTGAAGGGGTCTGAATTGCAGCCAGATCCATTGTGAGATTAAACACTTACAAAAAAATATCTTAGGAAAGGACAGGAGAGGAAAGGGATCAGCTAAGCTGCTTTGACGATTTCTCACAGCTGAAGCACGTACATCACCGTTTGGTGTCAAAGCCAGAACTGTGGCGTTTGTCGTGGATCAGCTCCTTGAGCCTATCCAGCAATACACAAAACCTTGGTTGCAGGCTAATCCATTTCAGCCCTTCAACCGGACTAGTAAACTAGAAAGCTGTCACAGTGAGAAACCAGCTTTTGTTTTACACCTGTACATATCCAGGTAAAGTAAGATCGTTGTCTCACTGTTTGAAGCCTTAAAACAGGTGTGGGGAGATTTTTCAATGGTTGCATTCCTTTGTATGCAACCATCTGGGTTCCTCAGGCCAGTGGTGAGCAGGGCCAAAGGCAAATTGGGTAGGGCAATTGATGTGACACTTACCTTTATACAGTAGGCTACATTGCGACCAAACAAAGCTTAGCAATTTCTACACCTACACACATCTCTCCTTCTGCCATCCAGGCGAACAAGAGATGTTGTCACAGTTCAAGGACACATTCCAGTCAGCCAAATGCACTCAAGGAGGGCTGGAGAGGGGTGTGACCCAAGGAGGGGGCATGGAACGTGGAGACTCTCAGGGACTAGATAAATAGGCTTGGAGGACTGCAAACCCTCGTTCGAAATGTGATTAGAGAGTGCTGGGTAGGGTACAATCATTCCAGCTTTCCCATAGCTCCCCTTCTTCCCTTCCCCCTGTGTTCTCCTTATATGGTGTTGCAATTAATAACTGCAACAGTTTGGAAACAGTCTATCTGGCTTGAGCTACAAATCAGTACCAATTGTAACAACCCATTCGGCTGTAGTGGTCTGTATCTGCTTCAACCAGATCCAGACAGGGCACAAATCAGCCCAATTTGGTTCAATTTGGCCAAACATGGTGCAAAGTCCTAGGCATTCTCACCTGGTTCCTGGGTCAGCCACCAGGACGTCATCTTTCAACAGTGCCAATGCTTCTTGGGTTGTCCCCTTCCACAACAAAGTGGTTGAGCGCAGCCGTCGGGGCAAACCTGCAGTACCCGAGACATGAAAGAGAAGTCACTCATACTATCTACTGATGTCAGTTGGGAAAGAGGTTTGTGATAGGCTCTCACTTGCCTGATCTGGGTGGTTTAGAGCAAGGGGGAGTGGATTTCAGACTTGGAAAACCAGAGCCAGTAGATACAAACTATAGGAAGGGGTGATGGGAGTTTTAGTCCAACAGCACTCATGTCTCAGCCTGAGGATTCCTCATCAGAGGATGACTCAGAGGCCCTGGAATAGCACGAAGCTTTGGATCAGGCTCAGTTTGAGGATGAAGAGCCAGGATCCTTACATGAGACTATTTGGGGTTTGGCATCTGCACTATGGGAGAGATTGGCTGCTGAAAGTGAGGCTGAACAAGTCCTGAGCCCATGGGAGAGATGGGGCCTTTTATGAGACTGACAGAAAACCCATTCCATCCAGAGAGGTGTCTGGCTGCAGACAAGAACTCCTCAGGAATCAAGTCTTCACAAAAGTAGGATCCTTCTCCCAAGGAGACTTCTGGAGAAAGACAAGCTTATAGACATCTAATGAGGTCACGGTGTGGTTCCATCTCAAAGGCCTGACAGGTTCTCTCCACACGTGCAATCCCTCACCTGAGAGCTGACTGGCCATTCTGCGCAAAGTCACTGGAGACGGCTTGAGGGGCAGTGATCCCTTCTCCAGGAAGATCAGTCCATCCGCTGAGTATCTCTGCTCCGACTCTTTGAGCCGCCCTAGGGGGTTCTTAATGGTGAAGCTCTGGGCATAACGTTCTAAAGGGTCATCAAGTGATGTCACCTTCCCTTCCTCCCACAGCTTGTACAACATGATGGTGGGGAAGATCTTGGAGACGCTTGCAATCCTACCAGGCACAAACAAACAATGCATAATCAGCTGGAGCAGGGGAGGCAAATAGGACACCCTCCAGACATGGTTGGATTTCGGGTCTAATCAGACCCAGGCAGCTAGCTTATACCAAGTCAGATCTTTGGTCCACTTAGTTCAACATTGCCTGTACCAGTGTTTCCCAAACTTGGGTCTCCAGCTGTTTTTGGACTACAACTCCCATCATTCCTGGGATGATGGGAATTGTAGTCCAAAACAGCTGGATATCCAAGTTTGGGAAACATTGGTCTATACCAACTGGCAGAGGCTCTTCAGGGTTTCAGACAGGGAATCTTTCCAAGGCCTACTTGGAGATGATAGGAATTGAATCTGAGACCTTCTGCATGCAAAGCACATGCTAAACCACATTCAATAGTCAGGTATGATGGGAATTGTAGCCCAATAACAGATATGTAGGCTACCCTAGGCTGTGTTGGCTACCAAAGGACTTCCCATGGAAAGCTTCCTTTTCTTGGAAACATTCCACAACAAAGGATTTCCCTCACACCTCCTCCCCATGGACACCATTTGCTGGAAATGGAACCTCTTCTTCAAAGTGTCATTGAAGCACGTAGTCCAAGAATGTAGTCTGGAGCATTGGTGTAGTTCAGAAATGACTACACTGACCGTTTGTGGGTTTCTTGGGTTGCAGGCAGGGGTCTTTCTCAGAGAAGACACTGCAGACAGAAATGTGCAGGCCGTTGAGACAAGAGACTCAGGCCGTTTGCCTCACCTGTCCAGCTGGAGTGAGCAGCAGGCTCACCTGTAAATGGTGTATTCATTGGGGATGCCTGAGAAAGGGTCGGAGCCGTTGCGTTTCCCAAAGTTTCCTGTCCATAGTACTGTGTCGTTGTAGATGACGATGGCTGACAGAGCTGGCAGGCCAGGGCTCCGGATTTTGTGACGGAGAAGCGTGTCTACCTGCAGGAGATTTGAGAAGGGTAAAGAATGGAGAATCAGAGGCCTTCATCACCATCACTATCATCATCATTTCTCTCTCTCTCTCTCTCTCATATATTTCTTTGCTTCTTATGATGGGATATCTTTGGATTACCCATCTATGAGTGATAGCTAATCACTAAGGTTGCAATGAATTTTCAACTCCATGAGAAATGCTCCCTGAGAAAACCTGAACTGTTCCTTTTCCACAGCTGTTCCTTTATTGCTTCTGCTTTCTGCTGGGTGCCATTCCCTCTGCCCAACTCTCTGCATGATAAGAGATCACACAAAGATTGTGATAACGTCAGCCTGTTCTGTTTGGGTGATGATGTCAGAGAGCTAAGCCTGGGCCAGTCAGTACTTCCTACTTACACTCTGAACAGCCCCAAAACGTAGCCAATCAGACAAAACTGCAATGCTAATTCGAAAGCGAGGCTTCCTATTCAAACTCTGAATGGCCAGTGATGGAGTCGTGATATTGGTTGATATCACGAAGCCAGCTCAGAGGATGGCAGGGCTTCCCCCTCTCGCTCGGGACTTTCTTTCTTTAACCCATTGTGTATACCCCTTAACTTGATGAAAGATCCCCCTAAGTAGTTTACAAAGGCCAACCTAAAAGAGGAAAATCCATTAAGAAAGGCCAATAAAAACAAGAGGAAGTTAACGCAGCAAATACAAATAAAACCAGCTCTCTTAAAACCATTACACTTCATAAAATCGCAAAGTTGCATGATAGAAATCGCATGCCTGGATAGACTTGCAGAAATGAAAAAAAAAAAGCTAAGCTTTCACCCTCCATAAGTCTCACCACAACGTACCTTTTCGAGGGCATCCTTCAGTATTGGGATTGGGTGGTCCAAAGGCACGGGGTCTGGGTAACGGGGACACATCTGTACCGCTTCTGGCCTGACCTCCATCACTGATGGGGCTATGAACAGAAACAGAGACAGATTGGTGGGAATGCCATGGTTCAGGTGCTTAGGGAATTTGAGAGGCAGTGTGTTGTAGTGGTTAGAGTATCAAACTAGGACCTGGGAGACCAGGGTTCGAATTTCCACTCAGCCATGAGGCTCTCTGGCTGACCTTGAGCCAGGCACTGTCTCTCAGCCTGGCTGACCTCACAGGATTGAATGGAGACACCTTGAAAGCTGTGACATAAATGCCGTAATAAAGGAACAAACATTTCAAATCAATAATATCTGAATTGGCCATCCTCCTTTCTACTGTCTTCCTATCAAACAGGGCCAATGGAGCTTCCAAGGGGAAAACAAACACACCCATGGAAAACCTGGAAGCTGATGCATATAGGCCCCAGCTTTTGGATCTTCGACAATTATTCCTGCATCGAAGGGGGTTGGACTAGATGACCTCTGGGGGAATCCCTTCAAACTCTATGATTCTAAGATTCTCCCAGCCTTTTAAATTGACACCACTCTCTTTTATCTTGGCTGTTACTGAGTGAGAGGTTGTTGGGAGCTTAAGCTGCATGTGTATAATAATAGAATGAAAATAAAAACCCGCTTATTTGCAAGCGTAATGATGCTGAATTGTTAGGGGTGCTGCAAAGCCAGGGAAGGCAGCCTAAAAGCCAAACAAGGACACTCTCCCCTCCACCCAGCTTTTGTCTCCCTTCCCTCTGCCTCCTTCGCAGCCTCTCCATTGAGCTCAGAACACCAGCTGCGTTCTGAAAACCTCTTTTACCAGCAGCTAATATAACCGGAATGGAAAGGGGCACGTTGAGAAAGCAGATGTAGAATTACTAATCTATTGACAGCGGCAAGGCTGTCTGCTTCATTGTATTGGGGAAAGATCACTTCCCCAATTAACGGAATCTGGGGCACTGGTATTAACGGCTAAGATAGTGTTTCATGGAAAGGTTTGAGACAATAGGCAGAGACATAATAAACATTTTCCTCAATGGTTAATCAGCAGCGGAGCAGTTCAAATAAAGCAACAAGAAAACATTTGCAATGCATTTCTATAAGTGTATGAGAAAAGCCCACATGCTAGATCAGACCAAAGGCTCATCTAATTCAACATTCAGTTCTCACAGTGGCCAAGCAGATGCACACACACACACACACACACACACACACACACACACACACCCCTGGATGGGAGCAGCAGCAGAACCTGATTGAAAAAGCATGCCTTCCATTTTCAGTTTACCAACTGCCTCTGGCAGTTCCGCAGATCAAAAGTGGTCAAATGGGTTTTGCATAAAAATATGCGTTAAAAAAATAGTTTCTCTCTAGGCACTTTTTTCTCGTTTTATCATAATATATATATATATATATATATATATATATATATATATATATACATATACAGTGTATATATATATATATATATATACAGTGGACGCTTGGGTTGCAAACATGATCCATGCGGGATGCACATTTGCAACCCGCAGCGGTGCGTCTGTGCATGCGCGGGTTGTGATTTGGCGCTTCTGCACATGCACGACAGCCAAAACCCAGAAGCAACCCATTCCGGTACTTCCGGGTTTCGGCGGGTCCGTAACCCAAAAAAACACAACCTGAAGTGTCTGTAACCCGAGGTATGACTGTATATTGTGTGCATTTTGAGCCAAGGCTTGCGTCAGGACACTAGAGAAGCGTGGAATCTGATCTGCACACTAGTCCAGGAAGTGCAGATCCACACCCTCCAACATTTCTCTGATGAAAATAGGGACATCCTATTCAACAACAACTTTATTATTTAAACCGCATCCATCTTGCAGAGTTGCCCCAGCCACTCTGGGCGGCTTCCGACATACATAAAAAAACATAATAAAACATTCAGCATTAAAATACTTCCCGACACTGGGCTGCTTTCAGATGTCTTCTAAAAGTTGCATAGTTACTTATCTCCTCGGCTCAGGGTGCAGCATCACTCCAGACCTCCCCAACATTTCTCGAATATGGATGTCCCACCATGCCTTCCAACATTTCTCCAATGAAAATAGGAAATAGGCATCCTGAGATCAAATTAGAAACTGGGATGGCTTCCATAAATCTGGGACTGTCCCTGGAAAACAGGGACACTTGGGGAGTCTGCAGGTCAGGTCAGCTGATATGAGAATTTGCAAAGACTAAATTCCTTTAAAAATCCCTAGTTGCCTGGTAGAAGTGTGAACATGGTGCATATGTGTGTGTGTTATAAAGAAAACCTGTAAACGGTTCCCCCCTGCTACTCTGGCCCCCTCCACACTCTTCTGATGAGAAGTGCCGTGAAACTCTTTGGCCAGAATGGGCACCTGGTTCAATACTTACTGGGCTCCACTTTGGGAAGGCTATACTGCCAGAGGAAGCAGCTGGTCATGGCAACCGAGAGAAGGAAGAAGACGAGGAGAGCCACATGGATCAACTTCACTTCCATAGCAGAGAGCCGGAAGAGGCTGTGGCCACCAGAGGCCTGCTGGAAGCAATGTTTAGGAGATATTTAGCAAGGTTTTAAGAATCACAGCTGAAACCACAGAACACTACACACAGCATGGAGAATTACATTTTAAGAAGGACACTGGGAAAAGGGTCGTAGCTCAGTGACAGAGCAGAAGGTGCCTGCCACATTTCCTGGCCCTGGCCTGAGATGCTGAAGAGCCACTGCCAGCCAGTGTAGACAATACTGGTCTATATGGACCAATGACCTGACTCGGTATAAGACAACTTTCTATGTTCTTGGGAAGTGTGTGTGTATGTGTGTGCCCTGTAAGGACAACCTTTGACCCTTTATATGTTCCCTCTAAAAATTGCTTGCTTGGGCAGGGTCCCTTCTTTGTCTATACAAGGAGAGGGACGAAACTAGAATTCATTTACTCTGCCTGTCTTTGGCTCTGGCACCCCCTACTGTTGGCCTCCCTGCTTTTCACCCTACCAATCTCAATGGGCATCAGCCAACACCGGCCTTATGAAAGGATACCTTTTTCGCCAATGGTGAAATGGCCAACTGTTTCCTACACTCTTCTGATTCTGTTTGACCTCCTATGTTGGAGGCAGTGATGCTTCTGAATAATGGTTTCTGGGAATCCCAGGTGGATGCACTCAGGTCTTATTTATGGGTTCCCATGGAGGCATCTGGTTGGTCACTGCAAGAACTGGATGCTAGGCTAGATGGGCCATGGGGGTGATCCAGCAGGGCTCTTTTTATGTTCTCATCTATTCTTTAAATTAAGGGCTCATCCACACCTCCGCTCATCCCATGTGTAGAAAGCACGGGTCTGAGTGGTTTCCCCCTTGCTCCCTTCCTTTCCAAGGGAAAACCCGTTCTTTTGTGCCAAATTGGAGCAAACAGCAATCCAGAGAAAACACAAATTGCTGCTTGCTCCCCGGGGGGAAGCAGCAGGAAGAGAGGAAATGTGGGCAAGCTAACATAATAAAAAAAATCTCCAAGCCTTTGATACAAAAACAGTTTTGTAAAAAGCAGTAACTTTCAGTAACATTTCCTAGTTAAAGAAAGTAAGATAAAAACAAATCAAATGTATGCATATTGAAATTAAAAACAAGCAGTGTAGAAAGCAGAGGTGCAGGAGTCAGAATTGAGGAAACTTTGGGGAAACTAAGTTTTAAAGAGGTGTTTAAATGTCATTCCTGTCTGCCTCGCTGATTGTCTTCAAGGGACAACCCAGTGGTTGCAGAACAACCAGCAGGGTCTCTTCAGAAGATCTCAAACATCAGCTTAGTCTGTGTTAGGGGAGGTGATCTTGTAGATATCCTGGTCCAAAATTGTTTCAAGCAGACCCCCCATTTCCAAAACATCACAGCTTCAGAGAACGTAATGGGCACCCCTAGATCGTGACCATTTTCTTCATCTTTTGGGTTGAGACCCATAAGGGAATTGCTGCAAGCCCTACGGTGGACCACTTCAACATCATCACATCCCTCCCCCAACTAAATAGCAGTTAACAAGCATGGGGGGAAGTGAGAAAGAGAGGGTATATCTAGGATACAAATTTATACCAGCTCTATAGAATTTTTAGTGGCATAGGATTCCCTCAAGGAACTTGGAAATTTTAGTTTAGGGTAGGTGTCAATTATTTTCTGTTGGATCTCTCCCTCCCTCCCTCCCATAACACACACACACACACAGAGAGAGAGAGAGAGAGAGACTGCAAATCCCAAAGAAACCTTTGTAATAATAAAAAGTATCCCTTGTGATGGAAACTTCTACAATAGCTTTCTCAACTCTGACTAAATGTAGACAACCTGGGTACCTACCTAATTCAAATGTTATGGAAAAAATATGTATCCATACTTTGACATCCACATTTGTCTGAATTTTGCCATGCAGTTCTCCAGCTAAGTAATGAGCATGGAAATGTATCTGCTGGGGTACAATGCGCCTTACTTGCTAAATAGCATACAGAAAAATGGCTTTGCAAAAAAAAAGGGGGATGGGGTATTTGGGGCTAAATTGCTTACATGTGCATAGAATTCTCCCTCATATGCTGCAAATTTTCAATAGGGACATTTTAGAAAAATGGATGTGGAAATGAGAAGAACTAAACTTAAGTTTGGAGAAATAGCAAGAAGCAGAGAGAAACTGAAAGCGACTGCTTTGCCCATCCCTGGGTGCCACCTCCCCAGCCCTTGCCCAGCCTTACCAGCAGGAACTGGGGCTACTGCAAGCCCAACAGAAGGCACTCCCTCCTTCTGCAGTCTCGAGGTCTTCCGGGCAATGCCATAATGGGCAAGCTGTCATCCACAATGGAGCTGCAACCCATTAGAGGACGACTCTCCACCATGCGCTGTGGACACCGTTGCTGATTCTGGCTGTTGTGGGTTTGCTCCAGTCCCCTTTTGGCATTTCCCACACACACACACACACCGCACCAGCTGCAGGCCTCCCCCTCTCACCACTGTCCTCAGGGACCCCATGGCCCTGCCAACAGGGTGAAAGCCAGAGATTTCCTTGGCTAAACCCCCTGGGGGAGGGGGCGTAAGCTGCTGTGTGCTCTGTTTATGTGCTCTGGGATCCCTGCAGCCTGGCAGACACTGACTCCAAAGAACTGGATTCTCCTGTCAAGCTGCCTCATTCCAGTACACAGACACAGATACAGATACAGACACAGACACACACACACACACACACACACACACACACACACACACACTGTCTCTTTGCACAGCAGTATCTCACCCTGTGGATCCCACACCAGTGTCTGGGCCCTGGACATTCCCATAAGGGAACATTTGAAACTGCAATATACTGAGTCAAACCATTGGTCCAGCTAGCTCAGTGCTGTCTACACTGACTGGCAGAAGCTTTCCAAGGTTTTCAGGCAAGGGTTTCTCCCAGCCCTCAAGGGGTTTGGATTTGGGACCTTCTGCAGGCAAGGGAGATGCCCCACCACTGGGCTATGTTAATACAAAACAGGGAGTTCCCTCGAATCTCCTGCAGACGGGAAAGCAAAAACAAGCCCAACCCCTAACAGATTCGCTCATGTGAGTTCACCGCAGTGTAATTTCACTCCGGCATGTTAAAGGAAACCAACAGAGCCACTGAAACAACCAGCGATATCAATTTTAAAACCAGCCAGGGTGCAATCTGAGCAAACTCAGGGGAATGGGGGAATACTTAGAGTTGCTTTATTTTTATTTTAAAAAAGGGTTGTTGTGAATAGCATAGTTGTGCAACTCAAGGTGAAACAACATGCTATCTTGGAAAAATATAGGGTTTCCAAACCAAGACTTTGCTGCTGTAACACAAACATGGGGATTTGTTAAGGATGAATTAGAGGGTGAGAATGGAGTGTTTATTTCCTCTGACATCCACGGATTCTCCCCCATAAATGACTCTTTTTTTTGGTCTCAGAACATGGCAGCAGAGTGGGAAATGTTTCTGCCATTATGTCCCTTTAGGATTCCTTTGGGTTTGCCCTGCTTTGCACTCTGCCAAACCTGTCCACATTCTCGATTAACCCCGCAGCCACAGAGACATTTGTCTCCACACATTTGCTAAATGGATAGAGGGGAGATCAGGGTTATGTCTGCTTAGCTCCGCATTTGATGCTGGACATCCCACCGGTCAGTTTCGATTTCTCCCATTTTTCCAATCTTAAATCCAGTTTTTCCACATTTCTGCATCAATTTGCAGTTGCTTCATTGCATTTTAAAAGGCTTCACGGGCATTAGTCAGAAACACAGGATTATATCCAACGCTAGTCCGATTAGTCCCACTGAATTGAACAGACATGGCTAAATTTGGTTCATCGATTTTAATGGGTCTTCTCTGAGTCCAATTTAGTTGGTGACATCCCTTACATTAATCCTACCACAAACATTTTTGAGAGCTGTTTTCTTTAATGGCATCCCCCCCCCCCAAAGTCATTTTCACCCATATACAGTATTCTGAATGTATAAGAGCAAGGGCAACTAAGGAAGCTGAGATAGCTCAGTCGGTTGAGCATGAGACTCTTAATCTCTGGGTTGTGGGTTCGAGTCCCACATTAAGCAAAAGATTCCTGCATTGCAGGGGGTTGGACTGGATGACCTTTCCGGTCCCTTCCAGCTCTACAATACTACGATTCGATGACCAAGGCTGGGGCATCATGAAAGGAGAGCACATTGCTGGTCCTTCTGGCTGCAGTTCCATAGCCATGGAAACATCCCTACCAAGGCTGGTGCTCCACCGGTTGCCACCCTACTGGGTCTTCTTTGTTAACATAGGAAATCATTGGTCCATCTAGCTCAGCATTGCCTACACTGACTGGCAGCAGCTCTTGGGGGTTTCAGGAAGGGAGCCTTTTCCAGGCCCACCTGGAGATGCTGCTGGGGATTGAACTTGGGACCTTCTGCATGCAAAGCAGATGTTCTACCATGGAGTTGTCCCCTTTGATCCCCCTAAGCTGCAATAATAATAATGAAAACATTTGTGCTGGGCTGAGGATTGGGGCAGGTGTGTCTGTCTGCACCCTGCAATGTCAGTCTCTGCCAGCTTCTGCCTGAGAAGTGAGCCAGTATGGCTCCATTAGTGCAGGATTGCTGCCAGCAGGAGCCCGCAGGAAGTTCAAAACTGGGGCATTCCAGGCATGGGAGGAGCAGGGTCCCACTGCTACCATGGCTGCTGCAGTGATTTGCCTGGCTCCCTGCCTACCTTTCACTCAGTCTGGTGTGAGTGATGGGCCTGTGAAAGTAAAAAAAAAAGTAAAGGACCACTGGATAGTTAATTCCAGTCAAAGGCAACTATGAGGTTGTGGCGCTCATCTCGCTTTTGGGCTGAGGGAGCCGGCATTTGCCCGCAGACAGCTTTCTGGGTCATGTGGCCAGCAGGACTAAACCACTTCTGGTGCAACGGGACACCGTGACAGAAGTCAGAGTGCATGGAAATGCCATTTACCTTCTCGCCAGAGTGGTAACTATTTATCTACTTGCACTGGTGTTCTTTTGAACTGCTAGGTTGGCAGGAGCTGGGACAGAGCAACGGGAGCTTGCTCCGTCGTGGGGATTCAAACCGGCGACCTTCTGTGATGGCAGCTTGAGACCTGCCTCTCCATCATGTCCCCCTGCTGCCTGCCTGGAGTTTGGATTCTCCTGTTGGTTCCCTTTCAGCCATTCTGGCTTCCCAGAAGCACCACTGCTTTCATCGAGGAGCAGGGATTAATCCTGCGAGAATGGGGAGGGGGAGTTTGCACTTCCCTCTCACAGAGAGATTGCATATTAATTCTCTCTAATGCTTCTCAGCCATGTAGGCAAAATGCGGGGGGGCTGACCTCAGCTATTTATAAAAAAACCCCTTCAATCTCCTCTTAGCATCTGCTGGGGCGGGGGATTACCCCAGCCAATGGGCAGCCCCATCCTTCTCTCCTATAACAAGATCCCTGTGGGGCTGATTACACTCCTGTGTGGTCTGTTTTCTCTTTCTGTTTGAATCCTCGCTGCCCATCAACACGCTTTAAATTACAAAGCAAGAGTCACAGTCAGGATTTCTTAAGGCAGAGCGTATCTGTACTGACCAAGAGATGCTCAGCCTGCTGAAGAACATGAAGGTCAGAATGAGGCCTGCATAGCCCAGCATATATTTTTTTGCAAGGAGCCAGTCAGTACTAGGTCATCCTGCACATCTAGGCCAGTGATCCATCAGACAACCTCAATCTTCCTCTTCCTGCACGGTTTGCAAGCAGGGGTGGAAACAATGAAAACATCCATTTAGGTGCACAAGTGAAAATATCTGAGTTCTACAGAGCCGGCCCTACCATGAGGGAGAGTGAGGCAGCTGCCTTAGGTGGCAGAACCTGGCTTGCAGACCTTCCAAGTGTTGCTATTTTCCAGGGACAGTCCCGGATTTACAAAAGCCGTCCCAGTTTCTGATTTGATCCTGGAATGTCCCGCTTTTACTTAAGACAACCCTATTTCCATCAGAGAAATGTTGAAGGGTATGGTAGGAAGTCCCTATTTTCACCAGAGAAATGTTGGAGGGTATGAAGTTATCCAACCCCCAAGCCATCTGAAGGCAGCTCTGCATAGGTAAGGTTTCTAAATGCTTAATGTTTTATTATGTTTTTATATACATGTTGCAAACCGCCCAGAGTGGCTGGGGCAACCCAGTCAGATGGGGCTGGGTATGAATGAATGAATGAATGAATGAATGAATGAATGATTAGGACATCTCTATTTTCACTGGATAAATGTTGGAGAGTATGGTGGTAGCAACAGTCTTCCCACCACACTTCCCAAGTCCTGTTCTGCACACAATAGCCTGATGCCTTGGAATACAATGGAGGATGCTGTCCTATTGCCATTGCTGACATAAGATCCAACTGCCCATGTGGTCAGATTCTGCATGTGAAATCTGGGCAGCACCACAGGAACACAAGAAGCTGCTTTATACTGAGCCAGGTCCATCTAAGTTTTGCATTTTGTACAGCGACTTGGGGCGACTCTCTGGGGTTCCAAGCTAGAATCTTTCCCAGACCTACCTGAGCATATTGGGGATGGCACCTGGGACCTTTGGCATGGAAAGCACATGAGATACAGCCCTTCAAGCTTGTCCTTTGCACCACAAGGAGTCAAATGTCTTGGGCTGAGCCTGGGGTTCTAAAACACAGTGGGAGGGGGAGCCTCTGCCAGGACAGCAAGCACCTCACTTCACAAGTGATGGAAGGTGATCAGAGCAGCAACATGCAGCGGGAGCCGGTGTGCTCATCCCCACATCCCCTCCACCGTATATTTCCGTAACCAAATGCCAGAAGACCAGCAGAGGCTACTCCATTAATCCCCACCTGCCTGCCTCCTTATTTGCAACCAATCCAGGGATTGGCCCTGCCTGTTAGCAGGGCCTCCTTAAGTCTCAGTGTTGCCCCTTGTAGAACTCAGCAGGCTGTTTGTGCAAAACTCTCTGTCTGTCACTGGCTCTGATTTATCTATTTATTGCATTAACATTCCACCTTTTCTTCAGGGTGTGCTTGGTTCTTCCCCCTCCCACGTTTAATCCTCACAACAACCCAGTGAGGTAGGTCAGGCTGAGAGGCAGTGACCTTGCCAAGGTCACCCAGTGAGCTTCATGGCTGCATGATGATTTGAATCCCAGTCTCTCCCAGATCCTAACCACTCTAACCATTGCACCACACTGCCTCACAATAGACGAAGTATCTCAGGAGGTGATTCCACCTATTGATGGGCAGCTGACCCTCTGCGTCACCATTCCCAATAATAGGCAGGGTGAAAGCAAGACTGTAGGCTTCTTCACTGATTTTATTTTTTAAAATCATGTTATTTAGTATGGGCGTAGGCATGGGCCAGTCTACAAGTTTCTCATCCATGCCAGCTTTATTTTATTTATTAAATTTCCAAACCGCCCTTCATCCAAGGATCACAGGGTGGTTTGCAATATAAAGAAGAAGAAGAAGAAGAGTTTGGATTTGATATCCCGCCTTTCACTCCCTTTAAGGAGTCTCAAAGCGGCTCAAATTCTCCTTTCCCTTCCTCTCCCACAACAAACACTCTGTGAGGTGAGTGGGGCTGAGAGACTTCAAAGAAGTGTGACTGGCCCAAGGTCACCCAGCAGCTGCATGTGGAGGAGCAGAGACGCGAACCCGGTTCCCCAGATTACGAGTCCATCACTCTTAACCACTACACCACACTGGCTCTCACAAAAAAACACAAAAATGCATAACATAGGCAAACCAGCAGCCCCCTCTCTACACGGTTCCTAAAGGTGCAGGATCCCATCCTCTTTTGCATCTGGCTCTCCATCTGGTTAAGGAGGAAGCCCCAGCTAACAGCAGGATCCTGTTCTCAGGGTACTCCTATTGCATTTAGTAGAAGCTAATCTAGGTGGGTATGCAATAGCAGGATAAACCCTCATTCTGTGTCCCACACTTACTATGTTTTGGGAGACGGTGCTGAACTCTATTAATAAGACACTATGGGGAAAAGTAAGATTTTTCAGAGGTCAATATGTTCTTGAGCTATGTACCCATTGTATGGAAATTGACAACAGGGCAGTGAAAATGGATTCTACGCGCCCTAACGGTAGCCAAGAGACTGATACTAAAGAACTGGAAGAATAGAGGTACGATTCTGCTCACTCAATGGTGTCGCAACATGACAACATTGGCAACATATGAACGGACAGCTTGCAGACACAGACTGTCTTTGGATAAATACAATGAAATTTGGAATGCATTTATACAGAATATATTAGGTTATTGAAAAGAATATGTGGATTAGGATAATAAGAATATACATATTTGTATATTAATGTATGGTAATGTAACAGTATTGTTTCTTTTTTCCATTCTCACATTTTCTTTCTTCTTTTTCACTCTTTTTTGTAAATGATATTTTTCTTAATAAAATATTAATATATAGGGGTTTTTTATTAAAAAAGAAAAGAAAAGAAACCCTCATTCTGCTTTCTGCCCTACATTGCACCACACATCCTATGGCATGACGCAATAAAGAGTTAAATATTTGTGCTGTTTATCGTGCCCAGAAGGAGATGACCAATGATATCTATGGAACACATGAAGCTGCCTAAAATGCAGATCACTGGTCCATCCTAGCTCACTATTGTCAACTCGGACTGGCAGCATCTCTCCAGGGTTTCAAAGCAGGGACACTGAATGCCCAATCTGGAGATGCTGGGGACTGAACAGGGCTTCTGCCTGTGAAACAGGAGTTCTACTGCTGAGCTACAGCTCTTCCCCAAAGTGCCAAATTTGCAGAACTGCACTTGCGATGATTTGTTTTAAAAACCACCTTGGCTGTGTTCCCCTCCTGACTGTTGGGTTGTTTTGTTTTCCTCCATCATTTCCCCCCTCAGTTGTTCAGACTCGCCCCCAGGCAGCAGTTAACTTGCAGATACATAAATTAACCTATGCAAATGAGAAATAAGGAGGAGGATGGCAGACCTGGCCTTCTTATCGGAGAGCCCAGGTTGCTGCACCCAGAGGGCAGCCGCAGACTCCTTCTCCCCTCCCCTCCTTCTTATTGAGGCTTACCCGAAGCTGCAGGCCTTCCATAGCTCGCTACAGTTTTTCCTTCATGGCGTCCACCGATATCTCTAAAAATCCAGGGAGATGGCCCCTGCAAGAGAGGTAGGATCAGTTAGAATAGGGCTCCTTAGTTGATTGGGAGACCTGGGAAGCAGATGCTCTGAAAGTTCCCATGGCCTCCGATAAATCTTCATCACCTTTCCCTCCTCCTATATTTGCAGGTAGGATGTCTTCCTCTGGACTTTCATGTCTCTAAAAGCCCAAGGAAACTTAAATGGGTGCTCTGGTGCTAGCCAGGCACTTGGGGCTACAGGGGCACTGCCCACCTCCCCAATTCCGTTCCGGTAGACTTCTTAATTTGAGAATGGCCCAGAAGAATCCAACAAGCAAAACCACCCCTACCTCCCCAAAAAGGAGCCTCGCAAGGGCCACCAACTCCCATGCTGCAGAGATGCCATAAAAAAAAGTTCTTACCAGGCTCTCTGCTTCTGCTTTGTGTGTCCAAGCGGTGCTGCCTGGGAGTTTGGGGGCTGGCGTCCTGCTGCAGATGTTAAGACCGGACAGAACGGTAATCCCGTCGGGCGCAGATTACTCCCCTCGCCAAGGCAATGTGCAGGCTGTGGAACATCTGGTCCGGAGCAAGCCCAAATGCAGCCTGGGGTTTCAGGGGGCAGACGGGGAGGAGTGCTTTAAGCCCTGGCACAAACATTTGCTGGCTGAGCTGTGCAGGCAGCTGACCACTCCAGATTTCAGACGGGAAATGTGTTAACCGGAGCAGGAAGGGAAGGAGGTGGAAGGGTGCTGGGCCTTGGGGCAGCCAGGCAGCCTTCCTTGCAAGGGCTGTATGTGTTGAAACACAGAATCATGGAGTTGGAAGGGACCACGAGGGTCATCTAGTCCAACCCCCTGCAGCACAGTAATCTTTTGCCCAACATGGAGATTCACTGGGAAACAAATTTTTTGTTGCATTGACACCTGCAGTTGTTCTAACCTAATTTCGACATGCTGATTTCATATCTGAAGTTGGTTTTGTTCTGTAAGCTGTAGTTGCTGTTTTTTTGCAATTCATGTTTTTCACTTTTCACTATCATCTTTGTTTTTCACAATGCAAGAATTCAATATTTTATTAAACAGATAGCCAAAGTAGTACAATATGAGTATAAATGTAAGTGACTTATATAGCATTGAACATGACATGTATAGCATTGAAAATGACATGTATATCTATGTACAGCTGGAGGTATGCAAAAAAATGTACATAGTATACTGGGGAACACTTTTTTCCCCATTTTCTGTTGCATGAGATTTTTCAACATGTACGTGCTATAGTTATCTTTCAGTTTCCGACTTTTGCCGATATGTCATATTTACACAACTATAAAAATAAAGAAAAATTAAGTTGGCAAAACAATAATTACCATGTGGTTAGGGTAGATCAACATGTCAGTGTCCACTTATCCCCAGTGTAAATATGACATATTGGCAAAAGTCGGAAATTGAAAGATAGCTATAGCACGTACACAAAAATCGATTTCAGATTTGAAATCAGCATTGAAAGAACATATAAGAACAGCTGAAAAATCTCATGCAACAGAAAATGAAAAAAAAAAAAAAAGTTCCCCAGTGACAGATCAAAATAGGGGCACACTTATTTTCATAGCAAGGATGGCCCCTTGTTCTGCACCGCTGAAGTTTCTATCTTTCCTGGGTTTGTTTGCAGTTTTTGACTGATGTAAAAAAAGATTGTTCTTTTGGTAAAAGATACACTACCACACACTGCCTGAAACCCTGAAAAGCCACCTCCACTCAGCACAGAATAGGTGTGGGAAACATTTGGCCCTCTCGATGATGCTGAACTACAACTCTCATCACCCCTGGCTTTTGCCCATGCTTCTGGGGATGCTGGGAGTTGTAGTTCAGCAACACCTGCAACATGAAAAAGTCCTCCAGCCTTGGCGTAGCCAGTTCTGAGATAGATGCACCAATGGTTTGACACATCTTCCAACGTTTGCATGTTAAAGTGAATTAAGCTGTGGAAATTCACATTCCTGGAATCACCGCGAAGACATACTGGGACCCCTCCCAAGGCCCCCCCTCCCCACTACCTGCCAGGAGGCTGGCACCTCCCTCCCCAGTTGACGTGGGTGAACCACAGCCGGCACACAATCTTATACAGAAGCACCAGCTTAGATCCCTGTTACGTTAAATTATGTAAGGAGCTTTCGGATCCAGAACTCAGCATGGGGTGCTGAGCAGAACGAAGCGGCTTCTCCAGCTGGTGCCGGGCTTAGGATCAGAGCAGCAGCGCCTCTCGTTTTGGCTCCCCCCTCCTCCATTTGCATATATTGATTTGTTTAACCGGATCCAAATAGCCTGCCGAGGCTGGGCTAGGAGGCAGAAAGAACAAGAACGATCAGATTAGTTTAAAGCCCATGCTCCAAGTGGGGTGGGATTCATAGAATCATAGTATTGTTAGAAGAATTCCTGAGTAGTGCCAGTCCCTGCCGAAAACCCCAGCCCCAGAAAGCATAAGGAAGGATGGAAGTTAGTGTCAAACAATGTCTGTGGGTGGCGATGCAAGTTCCCCATTGCTGCTCTAGACACCAGCGCTCTCTAGGAGCATCATGCTCTTACTGAAAACGGCAGTTTCAGGGTCTTAAAAGCAGCCATTGCTTGGGGGAAACAACCATAGCTCACCTACAGAAGGTCTGCTTTCTATGCAGAAGGTCCCAGCTTCAATCCCCAGCAGAGACTCCTCTTTGATATCTTGGAGAACCACTGCCAGAACTCAGGTATATTAGTCAAAAAACAGTGTTTTGAATACGTAATAGACATGCAACACTAGATGGTGCTGTAGAGCACAAAACTTCTGTGTGGTTTTACATGGCGCTTTTTTCTTTCGTTATAACGATTTAATTGATGACTTATTTATAGTGTTGCAACCCCCCCCCCCCATGTATAGATCCACCCCCAGTCAGTGTAGAGCAATAGTCTTCAATGCTTTCCGACCCAAGACTTGCTTTTAACCAAACATTCCTTTTGGGATCCATTTCTTCTTATTTATTTTTTGCCATATACAGTGGTACCTCGGGTTACAGACACTTCAGGTTACAGACCCTTCAGGTTACAGACTCCGCTAACCCAGAAATAGTACCTCGGGTTAAGAACTTTGCTTCAGGATGAGAACAGAAATTGTGTGGAGGCGGCGCAGCGGCAGCGGGAGGCCCCATTAGCTAAAGTGGTGCTTCAGGTTAAGAACAGTTTCAGGTTAAGAATGGACCTCCAGAATGAATTAAGTTCTTAACCTGAGGTACCGCTGTATTTGCATCGAGAGAGTTCTGCTGTTGCAATCCATCTCACATTCTGGAGTGCTGTCAGATAATAATAATAATAATAATAATAATAATAATAATAATAATAATAATTTTATACCCCACCCATCTGGCTGGGTTTCCCCATCTACCAGCTCTGTCAGGTACTCCAGCTGAGACCTTACCTGCCTGCTGACTGTCTCACCTGAGCGGTACATGCTCTGGTTATCTCCCACTTGGACTTGCCCCCTGCCTGGCCCACTCACTCACCAGCAGACACTGCCTGTCTGTCTGCTCCTTTCTTTGCCCACTGGCAGCAGCGTTCCTGGCATGCCCTCCACAGAGGCAACTGCCACCAGCATGGCCTCTGCCCAGGGTGCCACAGGCACAGGCTCCGCCTCCTTTGCCGGTGCTACAGATGTACTTCTAGGACCCAGTTTCCCGAAGTGCCAAGTGATGGAAGGAGGAAGTAGCATGGTGACACACAGGATGGGATGATGCCCATCTTTTGGTCCTGCGCTTTTGCTGGCATTGGGATCAGAAGCCAGGGCGGCTTCTGTCAATCTGGGATGCCCCACTTCAAATGGAACAGTTGTGTGGTGTGTCATGGCACTCCCTTCTACAAGAGGCCATGGTAGCCCCCACTTTTGTAGAGGATTCCACAAACTGATGGCAGAGAAGGCGATCAGTTCTTCTTAGCCAAGATGGCTGTGCTCTCTTTATGTTCTTATGTGCTGAATGTTGCCATCAAAAATTCATTCTGCTGTTTCACATCTGGCTAGCCCAAAGCTGCAGCTGTTTCTTCAGTTTCCTGAGGGAGTGTGCAGACCCACTCCTTGAATTCTGTGGAGTTTTCCACCTTTCTATCCCATGTTCTTGGGTATCCAGCAAAAGCTCTGATGGGAAAAAGCATGCACGCTGTACATGTGACCCCTCCCTTCACATTCATCTGCTACTGCACTCAGCAATCACACCCCTCACCACCAGTCACTGGTTCAGACACAGTGAGAATGGGTCATGCCTGCATATAAACATTTTCCTTGTTTTTAAAATACAATATATTGATATACCTGCAGGCTGATTTACTGCATTGCAATATATACACCCATGACTGAAATGCATGGTCATCTGTGAAGGAGTGTGCTTAAGAAACAAAAGGTTCCCAATCTTCATTAAATTCATCACATTTTTATTTACTATGGTGATGTTTTAATAATGTCACTGTAGTATTTATTTTCCCATGCTTCTGTTCCAGGTGCCTCCATCAGCATTCACCATGGAGCTCAGAAGATCATTGGCTGTTAGAATATAAACCAGCAGTTCCTGGAATCCATTGTTTATAGCTTCGTCAATAAATATATATATATATATATATATATATATATATATATACACATGAAAGGTTCACTTCCTCCCTCCGACTTGTGATGACATCTATAAATACAAAAAGCAACTATGTCACATACAATTAACGTCAAGAGCAGGTTTTCCTAGATGCTGAGCAGCTGCAGCTACTGGGATGGGGCAGATGAGGCCGATTACTGAACATGCTTCTGGGCTCTAAACCAAGCCAATACAGAGCCTGGCTCCAATCTAAGCCAATACCGAGACATGCCTGGCAGCTTCTGCCTTGCCAGTTGCAAAGCAGTGAACTCCAGCTCTCAGGACTGCTCCCGTCCCGTCCCATCCAATCTCATATCTCTTTTGATGCAATGAGGAGAGCAGTTGACCTTTGCAAGCTGCAGAAGGGATGGGAAAGGCAAGGCGCATCCCGACAGGCTGCCTGGCAGGGCACTGTCTCCTGTCAAGTGCTCTGCTGTGGACCTGTCACCTTTGCTCAAGTCTGCCCGCCAGCCTGCTAAGCAAGAAACCAGATCTAGGAGCTCAAAGGGCCTTCCCAAGAGGCACTGGGAGAGGAGAAGACATCTCCATAATGCTGCTGCTTGCCTCGTTTGGGGTATTGGTGGGCCACAGGTATAATAGACAAGTACAGTGGTACCTCGGGTTAAGTGCTTAATTCATTCTGGAGGTCCGTTCTTAACCTGAAACTCTTCTTAACCTGAAGACCACTTTAGCTAATGGGGCCTCCTGCTGCTGCCACGCCGCTGCTACGCAATTTCTGTTCTCATCCTGAAGCAAAGTTCTTAACCCGAGGTACTATTTCTGGGTTAGCGGAGTCTGTAACCTGAAGCGTATGTAACCTGAAGCATATGTAACCCGAGGTACCACTGTATAAAGATAACAAAGGGTATGGAAAGAGTTGGCAGTAGAACACTCTGGGAATTTGCAGAGCATCTACAGCTGACCTCTGAAGCCTCCTGCATGTCCTCCTTGCTTTAACGGGTTCTCCTTGAGGGCTTCTGATTGGCCAAAAGATGTAGGACTAGGCGGACCTTTGTTCCAATCCAGCAGGGCTCTTCATATATCCTTCTTGTAGGCTTCCCATTAGGACTTCTGGTTGGCCACTGTGAGAATCAAATGATGGACCTTTGACCTGGTTCAGCTGGGCTCCTCTGACCTTTGCATATTACCTCTGGAAGATGGGGACCAAGCCACCAACCTGGATGGCTGTAGAAGAGGATTAGGCCATTTCATGGCAGATAAAGCTATCGGTGGCTACTAGTCATGTCACCTATGTTCTGCCTCCGCGGTCACAGACTGTGTACCCTCTGAATACCACAAATATTCGCAAGTGGGGGGGGGGGAATATCTCTTGTGCTCAGGTCCTGATTGCTGGTTCCCCACAGGCATCTGGTTGGACACTATGAGAAGAGGATGCTGGAGCAGAGTCCTCCTGCCCTCCCCTAATTTGCATTGTGTTTCGTTTGCACAGAAATGAATGGAGTGGAATCATACAATGTGCCTAATTAACTACCTCAATTACATGAGTTAGGTAACGTCATAGCACACAATGAAATGAACGATGTTGTTTATGGTGGAGGATGAACCGCAGTGGAGCAGCAACAGCGCCGCCTGAGATGAATGGAAAACAATGCCCTTGTCATAACCTGTGTGGTTTTCTTGTAAGGATTAATGTGATGATGAATGTGAGATGCTTCAAAAGGACTACACAGATTTTCAGTGTCATTAATATTTGCCCATGAGAGAGTGTACGCCAGAGAGAGGCAGAGAGCGCACATGTAAGCTCGCATAAACCTCGGCTGGGTCTACGTGCGCCCGATAACCCAGCCTGCTGAGGAAAGCTGGCTCCTGTGGGTCCCTAAGGCTAAAGCACCCTGATTCTTCATTGAGTGCTAATAGCCATTAAAGATCTTGTTGCCATGGGGCTGAAATATCCAGAGGCGATATCCATTATCTGTAAACGGGCTGCCGGCGGGCAGTTAACAAAAGAGCTCGGAGGCGGCTGAGCCCCTGCAGATTTTCTGAGACATGCCTAAAATAGATGCAGGAACTCCCAGGGCTTGGGGGAGATGCTGAAGAGAGCAGGCAGGCGGGCAGGCAGGCACACAGAGAGCAAAGGAGGGCATGGCAGAAGTGTATGACATTGTGTATGGTATAGAGAAAGAGAAGTTTTTCTCCTTCTCTCAATTCTAAAACTCATCCAGTGCCGCTAAATGTTGGAAGATCCAGGAGTGTTGTGCCCCACCGCAATATCCAAGTGGTGAGAGCAGGGTCGTCTTTACCCAGGGGTGCGGGGCACCCGGGCGTCGAATTCTGGGGGGTGCCAGGTGCCCGCTGCTGAAGCCGCCTAAGCTCTTAACTATCTACCAGTTATGAAATAATAAATATTTTGTGTGAAGCTAGAAAAACAAAAACAAAATACATATATGTCTAGGTATTACCTACTGTTTCACTGAAGGACTTTCGACTTTGTGCACTCGTTTACCAAAGATGCGCCATGCCAAATGCGGTGCTTGTCATTCACAACAGCGTCGTGCACGCGAAATTAACTCTTACATCAAAATATTATGGTATGTATTGCATTGAGCTGCTCTGCAGCAGCGCCACCTTTGACACGACTGGTGTTTCTCCTAAGTAGGTGCCTAAACAATGCTTATAAGTTAAATGTGGTGGTGTTGTATACTTAAGTATAAGTGTACTGTAAATGCATGAGCGAATAAAAAAGCTAGTTTCTTTTTCCTCCCTTCTTTCGTAAACAAGAGATAAGGCGCAAGCGTGGTATATGACATAAGCATAATAAAAGTTAATTTGGGGGGCTAAACTAAATTTGGGGGCGCTGGGTGAATCTTTGCACCCTGGTGGCACATATGCTAAAGACAGCGCCAGGTGCAAGATACTAGGGGTTCCAGGCATATGCCCAGAGTTTGTGCTTCCTCTGAGAATGAGGCACAGAGGAGACTGTGGTGTCTTCATGATATCTGGTTTATTTACACATATATGCAACCTGAGCCTGTGATGGAAGAGCTCACAGCATCGACACCTCAAAAGGGCCTTGTTTCTCCCATAGCCACAGGCTACGGGAGAATGCCAGACAAGATGGGCTTTGGGCCTGATCAAACAGGGGTCTCGCCATGTTCTTATCCTTCTTTTTGGCCCCAGTCTGTGTTTGCTTCCCACCTTTGGCAAAACAAAAATCAGTGCTTCCTGTGGACACAGCAGGGTTTGGAGCAGAGGCAAGGCTTGGGCCTGTTTCTATGGTGTGTGCAAACACTTATGTGCAGATTCATTCTGACTGCATCTTGGGCCATTGAAATCAGAGTACTCCAGGGTGAGCTGAGTTTCCATGCTCTTTTGCTCCACGTTGTTCTCCATCTTCACTCTTGCATCCTTTCCCCCAAAGTTATTGAGCTCTTTTTTTTTGGCAAAATCTAAAAAAATAAAATAACCATTGAGCTATTTTTTTTAGGAAATTCACCAAAAACCTACACTCCCCACATGTATGGGTTACCATACATTCAGATTTCCCCAGACATTTCAGCAATTTCTGCCCGGACACTGCTTCAGACTGCAGTATTCCGGCTACATCCAGCAAATTCCAGACATATGTCAACCCTATTCCAGTTCATAACTTCCATTCTGGCTCGGCTGAGCTCTACAGTTCTGGGCTGGTTCTGGGCCAAACTGCATGCTACATTATTCAATCTCCTGCCACTCCCAAAAGAATACTTAAAACTGGCCACTTCAATTATAATGGACCCTAAAACTCTCTATTTTCCAAGGACAAAGTCAGGCACCTACAAGGAATTATTGCTCTTTTTATAGCAGCTCACACAGAAATAGCACATTTCTCGGAATGAGAGGAAAGGTCTGCAATGAGGAAGAGGGCCAATGGAATATGGATGGCCACTGGTACATGCTGATAAGCTAACACAGTCATGTAGGCTTGGTAGGGGCAAGGTGAAGCAAGATACTTTTTTTTCAGGGTGACTGGTAGCCTTTTCGTTCATATATTAATTCCAACCCCGGGGAACCCAGACCGCCACTTTCTCAGATGTCATTTTGGCTTCACCGATATGTGTAAGAAGTCTGAAATAGATATTATGCCCAGACTTTAAATGTTGAAAGATAGGGCATAAGCATTATCCCAGGTGTGATATATACGCTATGTAAAAGGTAAAGGGACCCCTGACCATTAGGTCCAGTCGTGAACGACTCTGGGGTTGTGGCGCTCATCTCGCTTTATTGGCTGAGGGAGCTGGCGTACAGCTTCCGGGTCATGTGGCCAGCATGACTAAGCCGCTTCTGGCGAACCAGAGCAGCGCACGGAAATGCTGTATACCTTCCCACCACAGCGGTACCTATTTATCTACTTGCACTTCATGCTTTTGAACTGCTAGGTTGGCAGGAGCAGGGACTGAGCAACGGAAGCTCACCCCGTCGCGGGGATTCGAACTACCGACCTTCTGATTGGCAAGTCCTAGGCTCTGTGGTTTAACCCACAGCACCACCCGCGTCCCATTAAGAAGAATATAAATTGCTTAAAAATAAAAAACAGCTTTGTAGACATTGCAGAGTTGGATCGGTGCCTTAGCAAAAACCGAGACATGTACCTTACAGCTCTGCTCTGTGATGTTGCAACCATATTTGCATGCTGCACTGAATTCCGAAACAAAAGTTTTTAAACAATCAGATTGTGGCGAGAGTTTGTGTTCTGAGTCTCAAGAGGAAAGTCAGGACACATCTCTGCCTGAGCAGGTATATCAGGAATAGCCATTTGCTGATGACAGGAGCTTGCTGCACTCACCAGGCCCAGCTCAGCGTGGCCTAGCCACTCACTCTTTCTGTTCCCATCTCCACCTGTCCCTTCGCATTCCCAGTCATCCTTTGGGAGCCCCAGGGTGGCCAGGAGTGGGCATCTGCTGCCACCTGCAGGCTGTTGCTTAGCTCTGGGCATCTCAGAGAACGGAAAGTAAATATGAGCAGGGTGGTTTAGGGATTCAATGAGTGGTTCCCATTTTAATATAGATTTACTTAAATCACACCTCCCGAATCAATGTATGAACCGAAACACAGTTATCCTCCCAATTCTGCACTTTTTCAAATAGTACAGTGTAGCATTCAAAACTTTTTGTATATTCAGAGAAAGTGCGCATAAGAATGGGGAAAAATATTAGTGAAAATAGCAAGCAGAAATGCATTAAATTGGGGAAAATTGCTTGCACAAAGGCATGCGCTCAGCAAAACTGCATTGAAAATGTGTAGGGTTGCCATATTTTGAAGAACAAAAAAAAAGAGGGCACATTTGCCAACTTCTACTTTTGACTGTGGATCGCTATGACAAGTCTCATTTTACATACCCATGGAAAAGAGGACATGTCCTGGAAAAAAAGGACATATGGCAACCCTACATGGTTAGGAGAATTGCACGCCATGATACAGAATGTTCATGCACATTTTTCTTTTTGATATTGCATAACAGACTCACAATTATGAAGAGATGAAGAGTGGAGAAAACAAGAAACCAAAGTAGATAAATCTGTCCACCCCCAGCTAAAAGAACCAGTAATACCTGCAAGTTTGGATGCTGTGGATACTCAGGGTAGACCTGCTGAAATTAACAGACCTCGGTTAGCCAGGTGCTTGTTGTATAGAACTCCAGGACAGATGCTGCCCTGAGTCCTATTTAACCAGTGCTCCAGTCCAATGAACAACACCAAGTCTGCGAGCTGATATTTTAATTTCCCATAATGCCCCTGAAGTAGTGTCACTTTGGGGCATGGAATGGTGGATCCCCTCCCCATAGACTGCATTATGGGCAGGGGACCATTAGAAGGTGCATTGCTAAGAGGCCCCTCAGCCCTGGAGTAAGCCCACCCACACTGCAATGAGTTCCTCCACTTATGCATCTAGATGTTTTGCTTATCCCTCAACTGGTACCAGACATGGAGCCCTCAAAGGATGAACCAGGCACCCTACAGGTTCAGGACCTTGGGGAGTGAGCTGTCATGGACCAGGTGTGCACAGAAGAATGGTGGGAGGCACCAGCTGGGGAACCCCCAACAGAAGGAAGCTCAGAGCCTGGGGATTGGTGGTGGGATAACAATGAATGGTCCGAGGGAGAAGCCTGGGAGGAGAGGGTAGTGGAAGCTGAAGAAGAGGTAGCAGGGGTTTGTGAGCAGGGAGAATCTGTGGCAGAGGGAAGTCTAGAATCAGAGTCAGAAACTGAAGCAAGTGAGGGAGACCAAAAGGCAGAAATGAGTCAGACTAGTGAAGAAGCCAGGGTGTTTCCCCCTCCTGCTGTGACCTGCTCCCTTCTAGCCTGGTATCCCAGAACCAGAAGATGTATGAAGAGGGAGGAGCAGGGATGTCATATTCTCTGATTGCTTGGGAAGGGGGTGGAGGAAGAGGAGATTTTGGCAGCTGTGGAAAGGCAGTATATGAATTTAATAATAGGGCAGTATATGAATTTAATAATAGGGCAGTATATGAATTTAATAATAGGGCAGTATATGAATTTAATAATATAATAATTTATTATTTATACCCCACTCATCTGGCTGGGTTTCCCCAGCCACTCTGGGTGGCTTCCAACAGAATATTAAAATACAATGATTCATTCAGTATTAAAAGCTTCCCTAAACAGGGCTGCCTTCAGATGTCTTCTAAAAGTCCAATAGTTGTTAACCACTGGTTTGAAAAACCCTAATGAATCATTTCTCCCACCCATCCCAAATTAATTTCAGGCTGAATCCGGCTCATGTGTCCCCTGGGTTGGGTCTGGCTGGGGCTAATCTGGGTCCCTGAACAGCACCGCTGAATACTGCATCAAGCACTTTGCAACACCATCAAAGCAGATAGCTGCAAACTATTATTTCATCACGCTTCTCCCCCCTTTGATTCCCCCACTCACTGCTTTGAGGTGTGGCTTGCCATGGCACACATGCCCTGCAAGGGAATGCTCTGGGTGTATTTCAGGCAAATTGTGGTAGAAAAACTGTACATAGAAGAAGGGCACACTCAAACGCTGACTGATTTTCCTGATGACTTAAAAAAAGAAAAGAAAAAAGATCACCAATCAATGCAGAAAGGTAGCCACACTAGACAAATGAGAAACCAAGAGGAAGGAAAGTTGGGCAGGTGTTTTCACCTGCAAAACGTAGAGGGATGGGGAGTGAGTGAGTCTGGGTGCACCTTTAAAAATGCTAGGAGGTGTGCTAGGGAAGGTGAGTGCCTAGGCATCAAAGAGCAAGCCTTGCAAGGTTTATCCCCATGGAAAAGAAAATTTTCCCAAATCTTCCTTGCAGCTGTCCTTCCCCCCACTGCCGGCTGAGCAGGCCATGCTGAGCCCCTTTTATGTGCTCATTAAATGGGTCACCAGTAGGTAACAGGAGGAAATTACCCCTCATTTTATTCCGAGGAGCTGCAGACCCAGCGCTCCCCTGTAGCTAAACAGCAGGGTTGACAAAGGAGGTTTGAGAACGGGAGCTGGCAATGTGGCTTAACCCCTTCCATGCCTCTTCCGTCCGCCTGGGGGATGTGCTCCTGCTTTCTCCTGTGATCTGTTTGCCTCCAGCTTCCCCACCATCCCCTTCTTACCTTTCGCCACATTGCCCGTCCCCTGACACGGTTACCTTCTCACACAGGACATAGTTAAATAGAGGGAATTCACTCCTGCAAAATGTAATCCTCCCCACCAACTTGTGTGGCTTTAAAAGAAGATTGGAACAATTCAGAGGGACAAAGCAAGCTGACTGATACTGTGCCATTGGTTCTTCTAGCTCAGCGTTGTCCACACTGGAGTTTGGGATTTCAAGCAGGAGATTGAACCCTACTTGAAGATGCTGAGAGTCCAGATCAAGGCTTCTGCAAGCACAGTAGATGTCTATCAGTGCACTTTCACTTCGTGGAGGATAAGACTATTGCTGATTCCTAGCAATGATGGCTACATTCTGACTCCTCTGCCAGGGCCAGTAAGCAAGTTGCCTGGAATTGCAGGTGGGGAGCATTGCTGTTGTGGGCTTCCCAGGAGCATTGGGTTGGCCACTATGAGATTAGGATGCTGGACTAGGTGGAGAAGAACTCTTCTTATGTTCTTCCTGAGATTTAGAGTTGCTACCAAGTTTTGCATTTCTGGGCTCAGAAGCCCTTGTGTTCTAAGTGCAAAGGGGAACATTGTTTCTGGCTGCTTTCTGACAAGGGCCAGTGATATCTCAAAGCAGATAGCACTTTCTAGATCAGGATGGAGTTGGAACAAACTCAGTGGGCAAACTCAGTGAGACTCCCTCTGGTTTGGCTCAGCGGAGGAACATGTGCAAATCTCCCTACCTCCCAACAAATAACAGTTGGGGGTGAGAATTCCCCAAGCCAAACCAAGTAATTGCAGCCTTGGTAAGAATGTGATCTATGTGATGGACTCTGCTCCAGCCATCAAACTACCTTCTCAAGAGCTGACCAAGCCTAGATTGCTCTTGTTATTACTATTGGAACTGTTGTTCCTCTTAATAAAAAGGGAAGAGGGAAAGGGTGGGAGGGAGTGTGTGTTGGAATCTGCTGTTGATGTAGGTTGCTTTGGGCATTTGGGCAGAGGTGGACAGCTTTCTGAGAAGGGCCATAGAGAATGCTGATTTTATTCCAGGAACAGGGATCCTGTAGACCTCCAGATGTCACTGAACAGCCATTCCCCTCATGCCCAATGACCATGATTGCTGGGGCAAGGCTGAAGGGAGCTTTTAGAGGGTCCCAAAACATCTGGAGGTCTGGAAGATGCCCTAATTCTGGTCAAGAACTTTTCTACATTATTTGGAATCCTCTCTGAACAATTAACTCCCATTGACCAGTTAGCAATTGATCCTTCCAGACCATTAACCATATGCATTTCTGTTCACACTTACACACACATGACAGATAACTTGACTGAAGAGCTGTACAGTGATACCTCGGGTTACAGATGCTTCAGGTTACAGATGCTTCAGGTTACAGACTCCGCTAACCCAGAAATAGTACCTCGGGTTAAGAACTTTGCTTCAGGATGAGAGCAGAAATGGTGCAGTGGTGGCGTGGCAGCAGTGGGAGGCCCCATTAGCTAAAGTGGTACCTCAGGTTAAGAACAGATTCAGGTAAGAAACCTCCAGAACGAATTAAGTTCTTAACCTGAGGTACCACTTATTGCAAAATTCAGAGAAGTGCGAATTTCAACGGATGGCTCTTTTTGAGTTTTCACATTGTTTTGGAAAGGATGGATTCAGTTGGTTTGCCTTTAATGTGACTTGAGTCGAATTCCCTCCCCATCCCTAATGCAGAGAAGCCCTTACTGAGCCTTGCCTTACTGGCGATTCAGAGCTACATCCAGCCATAACTGTCACCTCCTCCCACAAAGGTGTAGCTTCTGCTCACGTTCAGAGGTGCATTCATGTTTGGAGCCCCACCTGTGACCCTGCTTGCTAGGTGGGATCCCTTTGACACAAAATGAAACGAGCCCCTTTTACAAGGTCACCTTCAGCCCTTGCCTTGTAGTTGTTAGAAGTCAGTGCCTTCCCCTGGGTGGAGATGAGGCCAAAGATTTTTTTTAAAAAAGGAGATAGCAAGCTATCAGCAGATGCTGGGGCTGTCAGAGCCCCATCAGAAATGGGTACAAAAGACTCCGCAGTGGGGAACAGGCAGAGAATTAATTGGCCTTGTATTGACAAAAGCAGCAGGCAACACTGGATTGTCAAGGTCAGCAAGGCAAGGCTGGAATCAGGCTACCCAAACGCGTGAGATAATAGGCTCTGAGAACAAATGCAGAGGGGAGGGGGCCAGCTGTGGGGCAGCCCATCAGCACAGCTAGCGCACCGAATGCCATGCAGAGGCAATGGCTGAATTGATGGCTGAGGTGCACGCCATTTGCTGAGCCTGCAGAATGAATTGGGTAAGCAGGAGTGGGCTTGCAGAGATTTGGTCTGCAGTGGTGGCGGTGGTGGAGCTTATCTTGAGCATGATGGGAATAATGGAGACTCCCCACCATCCCTCGTCCCCACATAGCTCAGTGGTAGAGCATCTGCCTTTCAAGCAGAAGCTCCCAGGTTCAATCCCCAGCATCTCCTAGTAGGGTTGGAAGGGACTCCTGCCTGAAATCCCAGTGTAGACAATACAGAGCTAGATGGACTTGATATGTCAGCTTCCTATGTTCCTATATGGTTATCTTCCTCTGGACTGAGCAGAAAACCACTTGGTGTTCTTGGGGGTTTTAAGCATCACTCAGAGTTGTTGGCATCCATGTGTCTCGAGAGACAATGGAGTGCACCCCTGGGGGTGAAGCCAAACCTCTCTGCTAGTAGCACTGAAGCGACCTCCCTGAGCATGTTTATGGAGGTCCTGGGCTGCCTAGATGACAAGACCCCCCTCTCAGCCTTGCTTATGTGGACCAAAGGAAAGCAGAGCAATAAGCTTGGCACCAGCTTGGCTGCAGGAGTTGCCGGAAGGCACCCAACCATTTTTAGGGACATCCAACGTTCTTAGGGACTCACCATGGTGGTGGCTTTGATTTGCCTTCCTGTGATTGATCTATACACACGGCTTTGTGTTTCAAACCCAAGACCCACTGAAGAACATCTCATCCAGTTCAAGCTTTGAAAAGCAGCTTTGAAAAACTTTTTCATATTCTCCAGTGTGCTACCCTTGCCGTTGTGGCGGCACGTGGTTGCCGTTCTGTGACTGGACTTACACTACTTGTTGAACGGTTCGTTTATCCAGTCTGTATAACACTTACTGCACATGTAACTTGTTAAGATAGAGTTGTACATTTATCCACTCCATGTTTACAGTATCTCCAGGCTTTGTCTTGCACATGGCACCTTAAGATGTTTGTTGTTTGAATGGTTACAAGTCTATCTCTATTCTAGCTATTATTCTAGTAAATTTGGTTTTATACTTATAAGCCAGTTTGTGGTGTTGTTGTCTTGTTGGCCTTTTCTTCTCCCGAAGATATTCCAGAAGGCAGCAGAGGTTTCTTCTTTAATTGAAAGACTGCATGTAGGTATCCTAACAAACAAACTTTTTCTAGAAGGGTTGCCATATGTCCTCTTTTTCCAGGACACGTCCTCTTTTTCATGGGTAGAGTCGTCACAATGATCCATAGTTAGAAGTCAGCAGATGTGTTCTCTTTCTTGCTCTTCTGAATATGGTAACCCTAATTTCTACTATATATGTTGGAAAGTGGTTTGCCTGTTTCTAACCAGTCCCCCCCCCCCCCCGATGGTTCCAGAGATCCAGGAGATCCAGGAACAGTTTGGATACAGCTGGACACCCTTTTGATACAGGATTGAAGATGGTGTCAGCATCGCCCTTGAGCCAGTGCCACCAACTAGACTCATCCACTTCAGCCCTGACTGGGCCAGGCGAGCTGGGGTAGCACTTCCAGAGACCACCTTCTACACAGGAACAAGTCAAAGTGCTGTGGACTCACAGCTTAGTGTTATGAGCACCGGATTCACTCCAACAAGAAGACAGTCGTCGTACAACAGAGTACAGCAGAGTATAGCAGAGTCTAGCAAAGTATATGAACAAGTCGGAGAGCAGCTCTGAAAATATCTTCTTTATTCTATAACTACAACTATTATACAACTATATACAGAGCTAAATAGGTCTAAGCATAAAGAATGCTGAACTGCACTGAGTGCCTGCAGCTGCTCTTAGCAGCAACCTTATCTAAACACACAATCTCTAACACTCAGTCTCTCTCTCCCTGACTGACTGACTGACTGACCCACACACTGATCGACTCACTCACTGACCGACTCTTTGATGTGGTGCTGGAGCAGAATAAGTAGAGAGCAGAACACGCCTCCTCCTCTCTGCAGAATCAGCAGACTCCTCAGGAGATTCTTGGATATGGGAGGGGTGAAATCTCCTCAGATGGAACCTGTAAAAACTGCAGTGCTTTTAACCACTGGCTTCAGAACTGTACAGATTTGGGGGGCTTCTTAAAATTCTCAAGGAACACCAGTGACAAGGCTGCTAAAACAGGCTTAGCTCAGCTGAGTTCCTAGACCCACTTACCTGGGAGAAGGCCATTCCTCCATCGTGAATTTTTCCAACGCATGAGTGGGGTTCAGCTGAGCCCACTTCCCAATTATTTCCAGGCATCACCTTCAAACGAACATAAATAAGAGTTTGTGATAAATGGTCCCAAAGCACCCCCCAAACCAACACACCATTTTCATGGGCATCAGAGTGTTTTGAGTTTTGTTTGTTTGTTTTACACCTGGTGAAAATTAACATGAAATCAGTGAGAAGCTAAAAGGAATGGTGTGTGGAGCGGGGGAGGCAGGGCATTGAAAGCAATGTCTGATCGCGTTTCTAGCCAACTAGGCTGAAGTGGCTGAGAAGCGTCAACGGTGCTGTTTGTGTGGCTGATTCCCAACACTTCTCAGTTCCTCCTCTCCTCTCCCCACTCCCCACACCTTCACCTCTGCTCCTCCACCCATCCTCCCCCTCCATTCCAGGGAGAATAAATCAAGGCAAATTGCACAAGGCAGCCGACACGCACATGTCAAACATTTCTTAATGGAGTAGCTCAATGAAGGTTTCTGCCACCTGGGCGTGGGGGCTGGGGGGGGTAGGTTGGCCCTCAAGTTGGTGAAAGAGAAGATAAGGAGAAGAAGCAGAGTGTAGGGGAGAGAAGAAGGAACAAAGAGAGGCAGGAGATAGGAAAAAGCCTTTGCATCTCAGAGTATGAAATGATCTGGGCTTGTTTTCAAGGTGGAACTTTTAATGAATTCCTTAGAATAAAATCTGAATGTTGTGTGGTGCATGTTCAATTCATTCCTGTTTCCTCCTGACACATTAATAATAATAATAATAATAATAATAATAATAATAATAATAATAATAAATAATTAATAATACTTGCCCTTCACCAGCCAGTCACAGGCCAGGTTACCACACTTTAAAAGCAGTTAACACTGATGCACTTGTGTGACAAAGAATCCTCCTGCTGGTACCAGATTTTATTTTATTTTATTTTATTTTTGCAAACCGCTTTGATGATTTGAACTGATATTACCCTTGCTGGGACCTTTCCCGGGAAAATCAGAGCCTCACTATGTCAGGTTCCTATTGCAAGACCGGACAAACGCTGGAACATTAGCAGTGGTGAAGTTTTTATTGGTGGTTGCAAGAACCAATGATCCCTATCTTTAAGTCTGAACAAAATGCTTGTTTAACCTGGAGGTAGGCTGTCTGAACAATTTGTAACAATTTGCTGGGTCTCTGGACCATAATAAAGATTGATTGATATAATCAAGATGTATCTAAATCTTGTAAATAAATAAGATTCTTTCTGCAGGGAAGTAAGAGCAATGTTTAAAGGTAAAGGTAAAGGTACCCCTGCCCGCACGGGCCAGTCTTGACAGACTCTAGGGTTGTGCGCCCATCTCACTCAAAGAGGCCAAGGGCCAGCGCTGTCCGAAGACACTTCCGGGTCACGTGGCCAGCGTGACATCGCTGCTCTGGCGAGCCAGAGCCGCACACGGAAACGCCGTTTACCTTCCCGCTAGTAAGCGGTCCCTATTTATCTACTTGCACCCGGGGGTGCTTTCGAACTGCTAGGTTGGCAGGCGCTGGGACCGAGCAACGGGAGCGCACCCCGCCGCGGGGATTCGAATCGCTGACCTTTCGATCGGCAAGCCCTAGGCACTGAGGCTTTAACCCACAGCGCCACCCGCGTCCCAGAGCAATGTTTACTTTTGTATAATAGACTAATTTCCACACACACTTGCACACCCTTTTTCCTATCTTCCATTCAGGGAAGGAAGGAGCATTATTTCGGTTCAAGGCCACATCCCAGCCAGGCAAAAGCACTCAAGGAGGGTACGAGGAGAAGAGGGGTGGTGGTGGATGGGCGGGCTGAGATTCTGCAACCATGGGATAGGTCTCATCCAAGCCTCATCTTGGAATGAAAGGATTTCCCTTACGTTTCTTATTCCTCTGATACTAGGGTTGCTACCTTTGTTCTGGCAAAATACAGGACAGGGTGGGGGGGTTGGGGGTTGGGGGGGGCCATTCCTCCTCCCCATCTGGTGCTGAAGTGACTTCAAAGGAATCCGTTGCAACCTATTGCAGCCTAACAGGATGGCCCCTCTGGAATTTGCCCCACCCACCCACAAATTTGTTAATCTGTCTGTGCTTGGCTACACAGAACTTAAATACATGACCTTTCACACACCCTTTCAAAGACATGCATTGGAGAGGATCCCTAACTTGGCAGAGAGAGAGGGAGAGAGAGAGAGAGAGAGAGAGAGAGAGAGAGAGAGAGAGAGGAGAACCTGATTTAGGTTTGATGAGGCCCTAAGCTACTGAAGGTGATGGGGCCCTTTATATGTCCAGCTGTCCTTTGTCAACAACATACAGTGGTATCTCGGGTTGCATTCGCTTCAGGTTACATACTCTTCAGTTTACAGACTCCGCTAACCCAGAAATAGTACCTCGGGTTAAGAACTTTGCTTTAGGATGAGAACAGAAATCGTGTTCTGGGGGCACGGCAGCAGCAGGAGGCCCCATTAGCTAAAGTGGTGCTTCAGGTTAAGAACAGTTTCAGGTTAAGAACGGACCTCTGGAACAAATTAAGTAGTTAACACAAGGTACCATTGTATTGTCACTGTTTTTTGTGTTGAGTGTATGCTATATGGTAATTTATGGACCTAATAGGTATCTAAAGCCATTTGCACAAAACAAAATATGTATTTTATCAAAGTAATTGTTGAACTGAAATACAATTAAGAAGAAGCATATTAATAGTGAAATACACTTAAGAAGTATATTAATAGTGAAATAATTATTAAGCTCTAACTTAAAATTTTGGAAATGTACATCCTGTTTTTTCCCCTTTAATTTTTTTAGGGGGCCCCAAGAAAGTGGGGCCCTAAGCTATAGCTTTTTGAGCTTATATGTAAATCCAGCACTGCCTGAAATACAGGACAAAATTGTATCAATACAGGATGTAGCATTTTACATTGAAATACAGGACAACCTTGTATTATACAGAAGGGGTGGCAGCCCTATCTGATACCCACTACTGCTTTTGAACTTTGATTAGACGAGCAGAACTTCCAAAGTTATTTCCCAAATCAGAGTGCTTTTTGTTTGCCACAGATCTGTCCATTTGCACCTTTTACGTTACCAGTGAATATGTGCACCATGATTAACACTGTTACATGTTCTCCACATTAGAAACGAGGGTGGAGAATTTGGAACTGCAGATTGTAAGGGGAATCCTGACGAGGGTTTCAGAACCTCCCCCTAGGATTACATTGCAGAAGTTGGGCCTTTTTCAGCAAACAGAGCATTCAGTGTTTGCCTCACTGAAGAAGGGACATTACAGAGCTGGAGGGAAAGTTGAGATTTGGGTAAGCAAAATGACCAAGGGGGTGGAGCAACACCACCGTGAAGAAAGGTTCCAATATATAACATTATTGTATATAATAATGGTAATAGGTTAGTTTAGGGAAGAGGCAAGTCAATAGGGGCATGCTAGAGGCTTATAAAATTAGTGTGGAGAAAATGGATAGGGAAAATCTCCGCTCTCCTGCTCATAATACTAGAACTTGAGGACACTCAATGACGCTGAATGTTGGAAGATTGAGAACAGAGAGAAGAAAGAAACTTATTTATGCAGTGAATAGTTAAACTGTGGGATCTGCTCTCACAAGATGCCCATCAACTTGGATGACTTTAAAGGAGGATTAGGTTATCCGTGGCTACCAGCCACAATGTCTATGTTCTTCCTTCACTGTTGGAGGCAATATGTCTCTGAATACAAGTTTTTGAGAATTAGAATTAGGGAGCAGGCTCAGGTGTGGCTCATGGACTTCCCTGGGGGCATCTGGTTGGCCACTGTGAGCACAGGATGTGGAATTAGATGGGCCTTTGGCCTGATCCTGCAGGAGGTCTCTTCTTAAATTCTCACATTGCTCTCTCCAAGCTGTTGAAAATGAGTTTGGCAAAGGACTGCTGTGGGAAATGAGATTATTTTTTTTATTAAGGGAGTTCTGTTTTGTTTTCTCCCCTAAAGTCAAGCAATAGGACAAAAGAACAATATAGTTCCACGTCTTCAGGGATTCTGTGCTCCACATGGCTACGGGGCCTGTCATTTATAGGTTGACTTTGCAGTGTCTGGCAGAAGTGCAGATTAAGAGTGGCGCAAGTCCTGGAGAGCTTCTCTGACCTGAAATTTTGCTCATATTTTTTTTTGCAGCATTCTTCAGTTGTGGGAGATCGTTCCCTCTTTACGCTAGCAACAAACATGGCGGCCCCTTTTTGTTTGCGGGTCTACGGACTGTAGCGGGTCTACAGACTGTACCGATAAAATGCTGGGCTTTCATTGTCCAATGGTATTGGGCTTCTACCAGAACGCTCCTCCAATCACAATTAGCCAAGAAAAGAGGAGAGGCGAGAATTTCCCAATTATCCTTATTTGGTGCGAAAAGCTTCCTCCCCTCCCCCACCCATCACATTTAGGAATGGGAGGGGGGATGTTGATCTCTCCTGATGTGCGCTGAACTTTTGAACCCGCGACGACCTATTTTAATTTTTTTTTTTTAGTTTTTCAGGAGTCATGTAAAGTTCATTGCCCTTTTGCACATTTGCACCACCAAGGGGACACAAGGGAGCACATCAAAAGCAATATCCGTCAACCTGAGGATGCATTCAGGATCCATCATTGTATTAGCAACCCCAGTGAAACACCAGTAGCTGTGGGAGGTGCAACGTGCAGCATAGGCACATGCAACAATATCTCTTTGTGCAGAACATGGGGGCCTTTCTTCATCTGCACCAATTAGGAAGCTGCCTCGCTGTGAATCGGAGGGGTCTGCAAGACCGACACCCAAATGTACCCAATTTTCGCTGGTTCAGTGCTCTTTCCTTCCTGCCAGAGCTCATAAGGATCCAAACACCAATTTGCTGAGCACACAAGGGGTGTGAAATCCCTTCTCAAAGTTAATTGGAGCCGATTGAAGCTTCAGAGAGATGGTGGGCAAGCAAATTCTTCCAGAGCGAATTGGGCATGTTCTATAGATAAGAGCTTCGCGGGGCGTTTTCTCTTTCTCTCCCCCGCCCCTGCCCCGCAAAGCTTTGATCGGGGATGAGCTGCACGGCCATTTTGGTATCAGCGGCTCCACTCACAAGGCGTACTAAAATGGCCATCTCAGTCGCTTCTGATCTTGGCATTCTAAACGTTATGCTTTCCGGCTGGGCTGAATTGGATACCCAGGCAGACCCTGAGTGCTGTGCAAGCTCAAGATTTGGAAGAACTGCCCCCTCCATGCACAATAATGTCTCCATCTCTACTCTGTTGCTGGCAGTCTCTTGCTTGCCCATATTATAGGAATTCTAAGGTCTTAAATATAGAATAAATGTTGATAATTGCATAAGGTGAACACACATACATAAGTATATAAACCACATGTCTAAAATAGTACAGGAGAGCAACCCACAAGCCATCTTGGCTCTCCTAAAGACTAAATATTTCCTCTGCCTCCTTAATCCCATCTGCCTGAGAACAGATAGCAACTAGGGGAAGTTCCTGAAGAGATTCCTCTCCTAGATCTATGGACCTCCTTTGCATTAATGGTCATTGTTTGCCCAGATGCTCTGCACTGAGGGATGTCTGACTGACCTCCTGGTTGTCTTATCAAATGCTAATGTTTTGTGTAAACTGTGTCTGGAACTATGTGAAACTTGCTAAATCCTCAGGAATATCACACCTTGGCCTGCCTGAGCCACAATAACCCCACCTTATGTGTGATGTAGGGACGCGGGTGGCGCTGTGGGTTAAACCACAGACCCTAGGGCTTGCCAATCAGAAGGTCGGCAGTTCGAATCCCTGCGACGGGGTGAGCTCCCGTTGCTCGGTCCCTTGGGTTCTTAGGAGCTTAGGGGGTGGAACAGCTTTTGGGCAGGTGAGTAAGAGAGCAAGGGGTGAAGGGTTGCTAATGGAATGACCCAAGTCAGCAGTGGGCTGATGAGAAAGTATCGATGGCAGTGAGGAGCCAGCGCATGAGGTGTCCTTCGGGGCCATCAGGGTGCTAATTGCTGATCTTGAGAAACATCTGCTATGATGAAGCTGTGGGTCCTAATCATGTTGTTGGGACACTAGTTTCCATCAGCCCCAGCTAGCATGGCTAATAGCCAAGAATAGTGAGATGGAGTCCAGCAACATCATGAGAACCACAGCTCTCCCCCCCTGCCAGCCCATGAGCAGCTATTCTTTCCCCAGCATTCCTTTCCCAATCCCATCTCTGACATCTGTGCTCATGGTCAGTCATGGGAGAAGCTGATTCAGACCATGTGCATCAGCTGTTGGGAGTTGAGGCCTTTGAAAGGTGCCTCCTTAGAAGCAGAAGACCAGGGCTTTCTTCTTCACACCTCGTTCCCAAAGCACACATTTGTCACCCGCTTTTGCCAGAAACTGTTGATAGGTCACACTTCCCCCTTTCCACTTGAATTAAAGTGGGATGGCACATTCCAATGTAAGTATGCAAAATAAGATTTACCTGGATGAGTGATTTGGCCATATGTCGATGTGCTGCACTGTGGGTCCGTGTCCTGCATGGTGGCCATGGTTTGGAAGCAAGCCAGCAAGCCCAGATTGTTAACTCACACAGAAATGCAGGGCGTCTTCCTTAGAGGGCAGATGATCCTGATGTTTCTCTGCCTCAAGAGTGATCAAACAGTCTCATCCCACTTAACACAACAGAGCTAGCCTAGTTAACACCCAGAGCTATGAATGATGCAACAACCGGACTATAATTTGTTAATTTTTTCCATTCTTACTGTGCTCTTATAGCCATTTTCTCAAAACAGCCCTGAGCGTGCCCAGGGCTGGCATGGAATTTCAGATTTAATCTATTTCCAGTCTAGTTTATTGAATAATTGCAATTGGAGGGTCCTCCCCTACACTTGTGGGAGTGGGAGCCTCCTCTTGGGGAGCTTGCGCTTACATGACTCAATGTTTCGGTGAAACTTTCCTCAGTCACTTTCCTCCAACACAGGGATTGAGGGTGACTTGCTGCGGGTTGCTGCTTCGTGATCCTGTGAATTTTCACACAAGCCACAGAGGGGAGAAGGCAGTTTCTAACTCACAAATCAGAACTGTGTTGAAGGGAGGCAGCAAAGTTCTGACTGGTGAGGGAGAAACTTTCAGGCTAAACAACCAGGAAATGGAGTGCACCTCAGGCTATGGCATCTGAGTTTCTCGGATGGCTGCCAGAGACCCAGCAGAACCCAAACTTGAGTGCCGCCCAGTGACACAAACAACGCCACTCACCACCCTCCCTGACAACCCCTGACAGTATTTTAGCAATGAAAGGGGGGCAGTGCCACTTTTGAATGGAAGCTACTCTCAGTTCCCATCCACGGCAGTGCCCTTCAGTCATTTGGGGCAACCAACCCTTATCAGCCCCAACAAATGTGTGTTGGTGAAAAGCTGCTATAGCTTTGTGAGCTCTGTGGCTTTCACAGGCTGGGTTTTATAGACCAGGGTTCCTAAACTTGGGTCTCCAACTGTTTGTTTTTTGGACTACAACTCCCACCATCCCTAGCTAGTAGGACCAGTGGGCAGGGATGATGGGAATTGTAGTCCCAAAACAGCTGGAGACCCAAGTTTGGGAAACCCTGTATAGACTATCTAGAAACTGGGCATTGTGAGGAGAGGCAGGACTGAGATTTGGAGATATGCTTCAAGGTCCAGACTATGGGAAGTCCCGAAAAATTAATAATTATAATTTGGATGATAATTTGGTCTTTTTTAGTTTAGTTTTTTATTTTAACTGGATTATGATTTGATATGTTAATTGGATGTTTTTTATTGGAAAATTAATAAAAATGATTTAACAAAAAAGAAAGAAAGAAAGAAAGAAAGAAAGAAAGAAAGAAAGAAAGAAAGAAAGAAACTGGGCATCGCATTTTGGGTAAACAATGATGGCAAGATAGCCTCCATAGGTGGGCACCAAGCTTTGCTCTCAAAGGTGACACCACTAGGTGCCCAGTAAGGCCTTGAGTGGCAGCATGCCTGGGTCAGGGCAGTGAAAGGCCCGTTGAGACCCTTTACCAGTGCCCCAGTCCCAACCCCCCATGCAGTGATGAGCACTAAGGGGCTCATTGCCTTCCATAAAGGGAGGATATATGGAATTCAAATCATATAAAACCAGGGCTCCAGTCTTTACATTTCTAGCTCTGCCTACTTTTACCTGTGCCCTTACCTGCCTCTGGCATGTGGAAGCTTATCCAGAATGGAATGTGACCATCAGGCTGAATTCTAGCCCCCCTCCCCCCAACCTTGAGGTAAGCCACCAGGTAGGCTTGTGGGGGAATGAGGCCTGCAGGCTCCATCAGGCAGGACTGCCTAAAAGTCAGAGCCATCCTCAAGCTTCACTTCCATTCTGCATGGTTCTCCAACGAGGCAGTGGACAGCCGGCGAACAAAGAATAAGAGCCCGCCAGTGAGTGCTTCAAACTTTTACACTTCACATTTATTTTGAAAAAAAAGTCTTCTTAAAAATACTCCTACAAAGGCATCGGAGCAGCAGATTTTGTTTCCTTTATAAATACATCTGGTTTATTATTATTATTCATTATTATTCTTTCCTCCCCAGCAACATCAAAAGATGCATCATGGAGCCAGGAGAAGGCCCTGGTCGGAATGGAAGACACCCCCATGTGAGCAGGGCTGGAACGCCACTTACCTATTCACATTTTCTAAAAAATACAAACACGGTCAGGGGAACAGAAAATGTCGCACACCCAAGGCCACAGCCCATGGGCAGATGGAGACTGCGCAGGCATTCTGAAGTAGAGACCTGTGCAATAAATGGGTCACCATTGAGCAGGGAGAAGAGGCTTGGCGACTGAAGACGTTGCTCTGAGCCAGAGCTGAGGTGCAGGGCTGCAAGGTAGGGGTGGGTAGGAGAGAACCCAAAGTGGCAACAAACACCCGGCCAGTTTGGTTTTCATCTTGAGACTGGTGATGGTTGGTGCATGGGGATCTTCTGGAAAAAAAAGACCCTTTAGCTGTCATTCCTGCATTGCAGGAGGTTGGACTAGATGACTCCAGATGCTGCTGAAGGAATGATTCTATGATGCTATGACTTTTTTCAGGGCTGTTTGTTGCAGTTGGCAGCCGCTCTTCCCTCCTACATCTGCCGCTTTTTCAGTAGTGTTCATTTCAACCTCTTGGTTGGTTCCAGACAATCAGGAATCATGCACTGGATGCAATGATATTAGCCAATCAGGAATCACAGACTGGATGTGAACTATGGTAGCCAGTTGGAATGAGTGATGGGCTAATGTCAATTGTGGTTAAATGAAACCTTTCAGAGCCAGGGAAGTGCTTCCTGTACTGTTCACAAGGACACATCTAACCTATCAAGCAGCACTGCAAGAAGGGAGAGATCTCTGAGAAACCACTCCCAATGTACTCTCTTTTAATCCTGATACTGTTGTAGGTGAAACTGTCACCTGCTGTTCTAACCCTTGCAGTAAGAGATCTCCCAACTTGGTGGCAACGACAGTGGTGTTTCCAGTTGTCTTTCTAGCAGCATTAGAACACAGGGGCACGGGAAGCAGCAGGCAGGGGTCTTTCCTAGCCCGGCCTGGAGATGCTGGGGACTGAACCTGGGACCTTCTGCATGCAAAGCAGGTGCTCTGCCCCTGAGCTACAGCCCATCAGCCAGTTTCATCCTTATTGGATTGGGCATGGAACTTAAAAACCAAAGTCTTCCCCTGGAACTGGTGACGGGGCATGAATCAAAGGAGGTCCAGCTGGAAGAGGACAGCTAGTATCTGAAATCAAGGCCAGGCTGCATCAGTTGCTGCAGGGCCCATCCAGAATTTAAAACAGTAGCCATCTACAGTTATGGCTTTCTAGATGTTCCTGGACTCCCATCATCTCTGACCACTGGCCCTGCTGTCTGTAAGGTCTGATAGGTATTCACCAACATCTGGCTTTGCTGATCTGTAGAACATGGAAGTGTAGACAAAACTGAAAGGGGGAACGGAGAAGGCAGCCTGCAAGAGCCAGACCAGAGCCTTCTAGCCTGTTTCTCTAGGCAGCCCAAGGCCTCTGGAAAGCCTGTTCTCATGAAAGAAAGGCAAGGGAGATGCTGAGGCCATTGAGTCTTCCTGGAAGTCACAAGAGGGACAGGCTGTAACCCCACCTTATGGGTATGATTCCCCAGTAGAAGGAATATCCACTGAGGATGAACCCAATCTGACCCATGCCTGTTCTCTCAGCATCTCATATTTTCTTCCACCCTTTGGATAATTAATCCATCATTATCCTCAGCAGTGTGAGATGGAACCATGGAGAAACGGCTCCCATGCTACTGGGCATGTGCGAAGGGTGGGGTTGGGCAGCAGAGACCAAGATCTAACACAGGGCTGGGGAACCTGCAGCCCTCCCAATGTTGCTTAGAGCCAATTTCTATATCCTATAACCATTGATCAGGCTGGCAAGGGCTGATGTATGTTATGAAACCAACAGCACCTGGAGGACTCAAAGCTAAGCTTTAATGCATAAAAGAAGACCAGATGAGAAGAAGCACCTGGTTCTGAAACCCAACACACAACTCATTTGTTCCACTGAATTCAGTGGGACTGACTTCTTGAGTTGGTATGTATAGGATTGCACTGCAAGCTGGGTTTGTTCACGGGTAGAGTTTTAGAGCAGGGGTGGTGAACTGGATCTGGCTAATGGGCTGGATCCTTACCTCCCCATCCCACTATGGGTCAGGTTTGGCAGGTTGCAGGCAGCCTGCCCACCTGTCAATCACCTGACATCAACGCCAGGCAACCCATTTTTGCCCATGTGGCTTGAAAGCAAACTGTGTAGGTATAGGCCCTGCACTTCACCTGCCCTGATGATCAGCTGATTGGTGGTAACAGCAACACCTCCTGCTTCCAGCCCAGCTGCATCCTTATCTGCCCCACACCTGACATAAATTATGTCATCGGATGTAGGACATGTGAGCATGGCTTGACCAAAACATCCTAGTGTTCCAAATCTGGAGACTGGTGGACCTAATGAAGCTAGCTAGCAGAAGCTTCTCCACCCCTGTCTTAAACCAAGGAAGTTCCATTCCAGTTCAGTTACTGTTCTGCTTTAAAAAAAAGAAAATCACAGTGAAATATCTGAGCGTTCTATCAGACTTTTGCATTTGGGAATTGCTTTTCTCTGCTCCTCTCTCCCAGCAGCCCCAAAGTGCTTGCCTCTGATATGCAAGTCCTGGGGCCCTACTGAGAAAGTTGCTCTTTCCGAAACAACATGCCACCCCTCTCCACTCCTAGCCCTATCACAGTGTCCAGAAGTGCCAGAGCCCGGGGCCTGACGATTTATTGCTATCTTCGACAGAACGCTGCCAATCCAGTTTCAGCTCCAGGATCGCTAAAAAAAAAACATGGCGACGGTAGAGGAAGGTGGCGGGCATGGGATGAGGAGAGGGTGGGTGCTGGCTCAGCGTGTTGGAAGAAATCAGAAGGGTGACTCAAGCAGTTGCAATGGGGTGATGCGGACCGACAGGACAGCTCTGGTGCATTAAAGGCAAGCGCTGTGCACGGAACAGTCCTGATTCTGAATTCTGACACCGCACTTGAAATACCTGCAAAAGAAGTCTCTCTGCTGGCTTAAGGACAGAGAAAAGTCGAGTGTGCATGTATGCAGGGGGGAAGCACAGTCGAGGAGAAAGAGGGGAGATTTCCAGGATCCTGGTGAGGTCACAATGAAATATCTAGCATAGATGGGTGAGTCCCATCTTATTAGAACAATGGAAGAAATGAGGCGAGCCTCCATCAGCCCCCTTCTCTTGGAATCGTAATCTGCATTAGGCGTGCTGCGGGTGGACTCTCTCTCTCACACACAGTGAAATGGCTCAGGTAGATGTGTGTGTTGTGTTGTGTTGCCCGTCTGCTGGTGAAGACAGCTCCCCTGCCCTCCCTCCCGTGACGCCAGCAGCACCCAGTGGAACAAGACCGGGCCTTCGTCAGGAGGGAAGGGTCAGGGCAGCTTTAGTGCAAAGATACGTCAGGTCCTTCCCCCCCATGCAAAGGAGCTTGCACGGAAAACCAGAAGGAAGGCAGCGGAGCACAAAGGCCAAGGCTGGCTCAGGTTCCATGGGATAGCTTGCTGTGGCACTAAATGGGGATAGCTTGGAATGGTACTCCCTGCCCCACCCAAAGGGATGATAGCTGCCCATGGCATTGTAAGAGCTCTTTGCTCTGTACAACCAAGCTACACCTGATTCTGTGATAGGTGTGTGGGATTATGACAGATTTCAGGACAGTGAAATCTCTTTCTCCCTGCCATGCGCACACACCTCTGGCAAGTCCACAAGATAGTATATATACTTTTGCCAGCATTTGTATTTATTTATTTTTTAATCAGCCCAGGTAACCTATCTACAGCAGCCCAGTTCAGGAGTAACAGAAAATTGTGGCTTTCTGCCATGCGAACAAGCTAAGGGTTGTATTATTCCTTTTCTCCTTTCCTCTTTTCTGGTCACAAGGAAGAGATCAGATGTTTTTGATCTATTTTTAACCAAGGCACAGTTCCCCACAATGTCCAAACTCAAGGACTGAAGGTTTGTTTAAACTAGGATTTAAGAACAAACCAGGATCTGAAAAAAATGTTTTAGTGCTGGTTGATCTCATTAGCTCTACTTCAATTCTTCATGACATCTGAATACTGGAAAGCATGATTTGTTCAAAGCTGGAAACCAGGAGCCACCTAGGACTCTAGCCTTATTTTATGCAGCCTCTGACATCTCCAGAAGCTGCCCCATTCTTCTGCCCCATCAGAGTTCCCTTCTTCCTGTTTTTTTTTTTCCATTCTCCCAGAGTTTTCCTCTCCTTCTGTATAGTTTTATGACCATTTGTGCAATATTTAGCTGATAAAAAAGAAATCTAAGTTTTTATTTGGGGCTACATTTTATTCTGGATTTGTCTTTAGACTGGATCCCAGATAGTTCTCTCTAAGGTGAAACAAACCACAATTCTCTAAAGTTTGGATGCCATGGGGAATCGTTACTACTTTAAAATTAGAAGCCAAAGTTTTCAAACTCCTTCTGATTTGCTTGAAAGAGGAAGCACTGCTCATTCATGTAGCAGATGTCTGCAATTTTCGATTATCCCTGAACCAGGCCTTTGTCTCTCGAACCCAGAGAGATGAAAATTCTGTGGAATTATTGGCACTGCTGGTTATCATTACCTTCCCCTACAGAAATAAGAGACCCTGAGCTAAGCAGAGTGACCCTTTCCAACCTGTGATCCTCCTGACAGTGACATGGTGGGTTTCCAAACTATTCACAACTTTCCCTGTTCTTTGAACCTTCAGAAGGACAGACTGAGTCAATGAGGAGAGACCTTGTGCAAGCTTAAGCTCCAACCAACAGTCCTTCTCACAACCTGCCAGAGCTTGGCCATGGCAAGTCTGAGACCCACAATACCACCCATGTGCTGAGCACCAGCTGGGCTCCAACTTGTGGCTGCCGAGACTGAGATATGGGGCCTTGGGCTGGAGGTTAAAAGTCCTGCCGTGAGCCTTTCCTGACAAGGCTCAGGTTCCTCTGTTGTTGACCTTCCTCCACTTTTGTTTCCAGTCTCCTCAGGATGCTGAAGAACAGTTGAGGGTGTCTCAGAGGACTTCAAGAACCATTGCCCCATGCTCCTCCAGCCCTCTTAGATGTTTCTTCACTCCCAGCTGAACTTCTCAGTTTAAGGCCCCCTCGGAGCAATTCCCAGGTTGCTATAGTTTTTGAAAACTATCATATCTAGGCACGAGGTCCAGCAAGGGGTCCCCAATATGAAACAGCAGACAAGCCAACTAACTTTGAGACAACTGCTAAGAGATGACGAAGGACTTAGGAGCAGCCTGGCAGAACAGGGGGAAGGGGTTAGAGTGTGTCCGAAATGCTCATGGCCCCCTGGGAGTGCTCAGCCAGGAAGCTGCCCAGGAGGAGACAACAGAGTGTCCCTGGGAGAGAAGAACAGTGGATTTGCCATCCTGTTTTCTTTTTTCTTTTTGTTAAAACAAAACAACTCGGCTCCCCCCAAAATAATAATCCCCCCTCCCCCCACATCCCATTGTAAACAAAGTAGAAAAAGATGGAACAACGACAACCAGATGGAAATGCACATCAAATCTACAACATACTGCATGGAACAGGACGAGAGGGGCAGGGAGTTTCCCGCCGGAAGCAGGTCATTGGCAAACCATGAAGCCTTCTCCAATGTCTTGTGCATATTGATATGTAGGAGCTGCCACCGGGAAGTGCAGCGCGCAGAGCCTCTAGGAGGCGCCACTTGCAAAAACAGTCCCAGCGCAACAGAGACCAAGACCTCCGAAAGCCCCATGACTTTGCTTTCCCCAGTGTGGGGCAAAGATTCTCTTTCGTACAGAGGAGGAGGTATGGGTGGGTGGATGGGTGGGTAGGTGAGCATCGCCCAGATCCAGTCCTTCAGAGGAAAGGAAGTTAAAAAGATGTGTCCATCTCTGAAGTCTGTGACTCTAGAGGTGACCCCATTACATGGGTGGAAAGTTTGCTGGCGCTTGTCCCCTCTTCGGTCCGCAGATCTGCTGGCTGTTGTGGGAAGGGGAGGGCATGCCCAGCAACACTTGTAGGGACATGCAGTTTTGTAACCTCCCCCCCTCCCTGAAGACTTTCTGGTCCACTCTGTGCCCCAGGAGGTCCAACTCGTGCAAAGGAGGAGGGCGAAAGGGTCCCTCTGGATCCCTCCCTAGCTTGCTTGTCTCAGAGCCCTTAAAGAGAAATCCACTGCGGTTCTGTTTCATTTTAAAACATCCTTCTAAATAAGAGTCCTTCCTCTTCCCTTTTTTTTCTGGATTCTTGAAGTCTGCAGCATCTTTGCCCTGTGGCTGCCCCTTCCCTGTAGCTGCCGTCTCCATGGGGGAGCGTTAAGACCCGCCCAAGGGCTCAGACACACAGGGACAAAAGGGGAACAGGACCTTGAGGAAGAGGTGTGTGCAAGTACCCAGCTTCTCAAACCTCCACGGACTGGATTTGATTCATCTGTGCTCGCATCACCTGGATACTGTTCAGGATTTTCTTCTGGTGCCCGGCTAATGTGACCCCTACTCGCAGGATGTCCCTAGGGGAGAAAAATACCCACAGCAACAAGAGACAAACATTAGTGGTGGCAAAATTAGGGGCACTGCACACTATTAATTATAGACTCCATCAGAGGATCATCGTGTTGGAAGGGACCATGAATCTCAACATGTGGTCCCCCATCCAGTTTGAAACCATAGTGGACCATGCTTAGCTTTGCTAAGTGGTCAACCAAATGCCTTCATGGGAAGCCTGCAAGCAGGACCTGAGTGTGACAGCAACTCTCCCCACTTGTAATTCCCAACAACTGGTATTCAGAGGCATTGCTGAGAACATAGTCCTCATGGCTAGTACTCATCCACCTCTTCTCCCCTGGAACTTACTCCATGTTCATTTGGGACACCACGTCAAAGTTGGTGAAGCCAGCACTGGCAAAACTCTCCTTGTACTGCCCCATCTTGATGGCTTCAAGCCACTCGTCCACGGTGTTGAAACTGGAATAGTCTGGAATGGTGCGGTCCAGTAAGGGGAGGTTAATCCTGGAGGGGGGGGTGGAAATCGCAACAGAAGAGCAGAAGAAAGATCTGGATTTGTTTGGCATGGAAGAAACCCACACTGATCATTTTCACAAGTGGTGTAGCACCTGCTTTGCATGCAGAAGGTTCCAGGTGTAATCCCTGGCATCACCAGGTAGGGCTGGAAGACCCTCTTGGTTCAGGGGGATTATAAGACCTGACCCACATTCTTGGAAACTCTTATGATTCAGGGGCCATGACGTGCATGGTGGAGGACTTCAATGAGGACAGGTCCGAGGCTACTTTCTCGGGGGAGAACCTCCGGTGCTTCATTTGGGACCCTTGTGGTCAAGGAATGCAGCTTGGCCACCACCCTGTGATTCAAAAGACGAGTCTCCTGCAGTGGCTCTTTCTTGCAAAAGGCAACAATGGCAAAAGAAGGCAATGGCCTTTTAGCCAGCCAGGTAGTTTCCTCCTCCCCACCTGGGAGCTGGAGCCTGATGCACTCCAGGAAGGATCAGTCTGCATAAGACTTCAGTTGGCTCTGGCTCTCTATCCAGAGGTCTTCTCTGGCAGCTGCCTTTGCAGGACCCCTTGGAGCTGTCCAAGGTCCTGTAGGCTCCCTGCATGACATGGACTCCTGACAACTAGACAGCACCTGCCTCCCTTGTGAACCTCAAGCATCTTCAGCACTCAACAGTAAAGCACTGCATGTGGACATCCCTGACCCAAAGTGCCAGCTCTGGGAAACCAGAAATCCATTTTAGCCTGGGTAAAATTCTGGAGCACCTTCCCCCAACCTGCTGCCACCCAGAAGATGCTGAACTCCAATTCCCATAAGCCCTAACCCCCATTGTGTGCCCTGCTTTCCTACCCAGAGGAAAGGGGTGCCATGGCTTTCAGGCTGTTTGGGTTCCGGATCATCTTGTCTAAGGTGTTGACAATCTGTCCAAATTTGGGCCTGTGGTTACGGTCCTTCTGCCAGCAGTCCAACATGAGCTGGTGCAAGGCACTGGGGCAATCCATGGGTGGTGGCAGCCGATAATCTTGCTCAATGGCGTTTATTACCTGCAAGGGGAGGAAAAAGCCCACATACATCTTTTTGTCCTGTAGATGCTGACTGCTAGCCAACCGGTGATGGCTAAATGACACCGTTCTCATGGAAACAAATGCGACTTGAGAGTTCATTCACAGGTTCAGCCACAGCTTTCCCCTCCTTCATTGTCTGAAGCGGCTCATTAATTGGCCACGTCAACAGACTTAATCCACATCCAAAGGGAAATATTGCCTAAGCATCCATCGGCCTTGACGTCTGACGGCCAAGGCTGCCGCTCCCGATCCGTAATTGGGGATGTGACAATGCACATTATGCACATGCAAATACACACACATGAAATTGCTCCCCCCCCCCGGAGCTCTTCTCCTCTCCCCTCCCCCACCTGCTACGCTGCCGGCACAAATGCCCTGCTGGAGACATGAGCGATTCTCCCCTCTGCTGGTGTTCGCAGCCCGGGTCGAGGAGGCTAATAGGGGGTGAAGTTACTGAACGCTCTGCCCTTGCTGGAAAGATCACTGTCAATTAGCCAGCAATGGCTTCTGGGGTGGAGCGCTCCAGGGCTGGAGGAAGGGCAGGAGCGCAGAGCAGAAGGAACCCGCCAAGGAGAAAGGCTGGGAGCCGCTACGAAGTGAGGCAGCTCCCTGAGTCGATCATGTTCCTACAGGGGCAGGGATTTGACATCAGACTGAGAATGACAGCAGTCCACATGCTGAGACAGAATGCCACCCTTGGCTTATGATTATTATTAATACCCCACCTATTCCCTAGACTGGGACTCAAAGTGGCTTGCAGACAAAAATACAAACCACAGATAAAATAGAAAAATGTATAAAAGGCCATCATTAAATAGTAATTAAACCTTGATAGAATCAAAACAATGTAAGGGGGGGGGGGATCTATCAAAATGCAGATATTAAAAACAGCACAGCACTATTAAATGTCCTTTCCTAAAAAACAAAACAAAAAACCCACCTAACTATACAGTATAAGTCATAACCAGCACTTTGAACTGTCCCCAGAAACAGACTGGCAAGCCAAGTGGATTTTCAGCAAATCCCTGCCAGCCCTCCATCCAACCTCTGCTAAAAAACCTCCAAACAGGAGAGCTGGCCACCTTCTGGGGAAAGTCTGTTCCACTGCCAAACAGCTCTTACCATCAAGAAGTTCTTCTTAATATTTAATCAGAATTTCCTTTCTTGTCATTTGAGTCCATTTGTTCAGGTCCTACCCTCTGGAGCAGCAGAAAACCATCTCGTACCATCTTCCATGTGATAGCCCTTCAGATATTTGAAGATGGCTACTTTTTCATCTCTCAGCCTTCCCTTCTCCAGGCTAAACATACCCTGTTCCACCAGCAGTCCCTCATACTTACATCTTGGTTGGTCATGTCCCAGTACGGCCGCTCTCCATAGGACATCACCTCCCACATGACTATTCCGTAGCTCCACACGTCGCTTGCAGAAGTGAACTTTCGGTACTGGATGGCTTCCGGTGCTGTCCAACGGATCGGGATCTTTCCGCCCTGTAGTGGGGGTGGAGCACAGGGTTTCTCGCTTGGGTTGCTTGCATCAGCCCCAGCCAAGTGGAATGACTGCTAATGGAGTCAGTGGGGAACAAGTAAATAAGAGTTAGCCCTAACCAACTTCTTGTAAGGAGGCTAGTATGTTGGCATAGGTCCAGTTGCACCTGTACTCATACCTGGCAGCACCGCAGCACCACTAATGCAAGTGCAAGTCTCTCATCCCCTGACTCCTCAGTTGAATATTTCACCGGTTGGTGAAGTGATAGCATATGTGGGCTGGTGAGTCCAGGTTTCTTCAAGCAAGCAAGGCTACCACAAACCTAAGAATCCTCTCCATAAGATACTGGTTTTAAAACTATGGGAGTCACTCCATATATGCCCACTTGATCGCTTTGATTGGCAGAACTGGCACCAGCACAGGTGAAAAATAATACCCGTTCCACATTGGTAAGAAATCATTATTTTAATGTGGCAGCACCTACACACTGGAATGCAGGCAACTGCCTTCACCGGGGCTGGACCACCCATGAGGCAAGGTAAGGGTCAGGGAGTGGGCAGAGGAGGAATGGTGGAGACCACCTCCCCATCCTGACCCTGCCTGGGAGGAGGAAGAGGAAGACAGTATAGATTTACAACAGTGGACTGAGGGAGGTCACAGCTCAGAGGCAGATGAGGGGAAAAGTTGGGAAATAATGGGAGAGAAGGAGGAGGAAGTAGAAGCAGAGTAACAGCTGACTGACACAGTGTCATTAGAAAGCATCCCAGACCCTCCATCTCCCAGAACCTGGCGAGCCTTAAAAGTAGGAGAGCAAAGAGCTCAAAGACAGAGGGCACATAACAGCACCCGTAGAAGTGACGAATGAGGAAGTGGGAGAGATGGGTGTGTGTGTGAAGATTCACTTGGGACAACGCCATTATCCAAGAAGTTGGGTTCAATAGCCTCTCTCTGTAAAGATTGAAATAAAATAGGATGGTAAGAAACCTTTCCTTGTCTTTATACTTTCCTGAGCAACCAGCCGGGAGCCACTGACAGCATCCTGACAGTAAGGTGAATGCCTCAGGTGGCAGGATCTACAGGGACAGAAGCTCCCAATGTAGATCTTTATTGCCCCCTTGTTCCTGATTTAGACCTTCACTTGCCCCTTCTTCCCTAGTGGGGAAAGGGGTGCCATTTTGTGGTTTGCCTCTGGTGCCAAAATGTCTTGGGCTGACCCTGTACTCTTTTCAGTGCCTGCAAGAAATCTTAAAAAAAAGAGGCATGCCTGCACAGACATGTAGAACATGGATGTGTATTTTGATCTGTTGCTGATTTTAGCTTTTGAATGTTTTAAAGGGTTGCTTTTGTGCTTTCCACTGATAATTTCATTTTATTCTCTCTGCGAACTGCTTTGAAGCGCTGTTTTTCTTTTTACAACCAAGCGGTGCATAAGGTTTATGAAACAAAAGTGAATAAATACAATGAGAAGGGAGATTTTGAGGCACGAGAGCAAGATAGAACTCCCATCTTGAGATGCAGTCTGCCTTTGAATACCAAATGCTTGTATGGGGGGCACCCCCTTTCTACCCTGTTGGTAGTGCTCCCCAGTGGCAACAAGTTGGGTACCACTAGATACAGACATGCTGAACGAGGCAGATCTTTGCTCTCAATCCAGAAGGCTTTTCCTTCCCCCCCACCCCCCATATATTTCCTTATTTTCAAGGAAGGTCAGGAAAAATTAGGTTGCCTGTTTTCACTGTACCGATCCAGTTCTGTGACAGCACAGTGCCAGACCCCCACCCAGCGCTGTTCGCACCGACCAAATAAAAAATGCAACGGGAGAGGCTTCATTGCCAGCATCAGTGATGCTTCAACAGCCTCGCTGATCATCAAGGAGGAAGAGCCATAAATTCTTAACACTGCCGTGCTGGGTTTGCGTTAAGAGGCCTTTGGCGAAGGCCATTTCTGTCTGCTGCAGAGAAAAGCCAGATTCCTGTGGAAGGTTGGCCCAGATAAGGTGCCCCGTGACCCTTCCGACTCGTCTCTCCAGAAGAAACTTCTTGTGTGTGTCTTCTCCCTGTACATGTTGGGGCTGAGTAACTCACGTCACGGGGAGACGTCCCTGCCCTGCCCAGAGTCCTCTGATCCACTGTGCCAACTCTAGAACCAGTTTTCCTTGTGTGTTTATGGGAAACACTTCTTGAACCATTTGGCCCAGGAGCAGGGAAGCTTTTTGGCCACATGGGCCAGATCTTCACCAGGATCGGCCTTGCGGGCCAAATTCGGCAGGTAGGGGGAGCCGCCCACCTGCTAAACACATGACCTTACAACCACGCCATGTGCGAGGTGCTGCTAAATGAGAAGTGTTTCCCACCCCCACATCATTTAGCAGACTTCCATGGGGGTCTCCTGCTAAAGCGATGAGCTGGAGATTCTCAGGCATACCCGTTCCCAACTCCTTGTGGGCAACCTCACTTAGGTCCATTACTCTGAGTAGAACTCAGTTGAATAGCATCAGAATAGAAGGCCCGTGATGAAGCGGTGGCAAGGCAATTTCACAGGAGGGGAACATAGAAGAGAAGAAGAAGAGTTTGGACTTGATACCCCGCCTTTCACTCCCCTTAGGAGTCTCAAAGCGGCTAACATTCTCCTTTCCCTTCCTCCCCCACAACAAACACTCTGTGAGGTGAGTGGGGCTGAGAGACTTCAGAGAAGTGTGACTAGCCCAAGGTCACCCAGCAGCTGCATGTGGAGGAGTGCAGAAGCAAACCCGGTTCACCAGATTACGAGTCTACCGCTCTTAACCACTACAGCACGCTGGCTCTCTCAAGCTTGCTGGATCTGGCCAATGGCCCATCTCACCCAGCATCCTGTTGTTATGGCGGCCAACCAGCTGTCTGTGGGAAGCCAGCAAGCAGGATTTGAGCATAAGAGTGCTCTCCCTTCTCCTGTGGTTTCTAGCAATGGGTATTCAGAAGCATTTCTGCCTCCAACTGTGAAGGCAAAGCATAACCATCATGGCTAGCAACCATCGATAGCCTTCTTCTCCGTGAATTTAATCCTCTTTTAAAGCCATCCAAGTTGGCCATCACTGCCTCTTGTGGACATGAGTTCCAGAGATTGCACTGCATGAATAAGCCCTTTCTTTTATCTGTTCCAAATCTTCCGACTTTCAGCTTCATTGTATGCCCATGAGGTCTAGTGTTTATGAGAGAAAGGGCCTGGGGGAGGTTTTCTCTATCCACTTAAGTGTGCTGCATGTTTTTTCTCCCAGAGATTGACCACCCATCTGACCACCTGTCAGGCACTGGACAGAGGAGGAATGGTGGAGACCGCCTCCCCAGCCTGACCCTTCCAGAGAAGGAGAAGAAGACAGTTCAGAATTACAACAGGGGTTTGAGGGAGGTCACAGCTCAGGGGCAGATGAGGGAAAATAATGGGAGAGGAGGAGGAGGAAGAGGACACACCAAGGGGAGGTGACAGCTGATGGACATAGTGTCTTTAGAAAGCATTCCAGACCCCCCTTCCAGAACCCGGTGGGCCTTGAAAGTAGGAGAGCAAAGGGCTCAGAAGAAAAGGGCCCTCAGCACCACCGGTAGGGCCGTGATGACAAATGAAGAAGTGGGAGAAAAAGGGGGTGGAGAGTCACTTGGGACAATGCCATTACTCCAAGAGGCTGTGTTCCCAAGCCTCTCTCTCTGTAAATATTGAATAAAAGGTAGGTGATAAGCACTTTTCCTTGTCTTATCCATTCCTGGCAACCTGCTGCCTGACACCAACTTGGAAACCACTGAGCTCCCCCCTCCATCCTGCCTTCACCCCGGAAGGTTTCCTTCCTGTGTCTTACCAGGGCGCTGGTGTAGGTGGGATCCGAGGTGTCATCTTCCAGGAAGCGGGAGAGGCCAAAGTCCGAGACCTTGCAGACGAGGTTGCTGTTGACGAGGATATTGCGAGCTGCCAGGTCACGGTGGACGTAGTTCATGTCGGCCAGGTACTTCATGCCAGCAGCAATGCCCCGTAGCATCCCCACCAGCTGGATCACAGTGAACTGACCATCGTTTTGCTGCAGGGTAGAAGAGAAAAGGACCGACAGGGTCAAGCAGGGATCAGGGTTGGACAAAAGGGGGTTTCAAGGAGAATTCAGGCCACCAAACCACCTGGCTAATCACCTTGGCTCATGGAATCGGACTTGTAGAGCTGCAAGGGACCCCAAGAGTCATCTAGTCCAACGCCCTGCAATGCAGGAATCCTTTGTCCAATGTGGGGCTCGAACCCAGGACCTTGATATTAAGAGTCTCATGCTCTTATAAATATATTATTTGCAAAAGAAGCTGCACAACTGTGAGCTGACCCCCCTCCCCAAAAAACGGGGCTTTCCCCATTTCCTCCTCTAAAAACTAGGTGCATCTTATGGTCAGGTGCGTCTTATGGAGCAAAAAATATGGTATATATAAGTCTATAGAACAAAATATAAAAAAAACAAGCAGAACTGTAGCAATAACAAAGACAATCAAAGATTTAAAAAGAAATCCTCATGATAATTTATCAGATTTTTGGTGTGAATTTTTCCTATTATATACATTTATGTAAGCAGTTTTGACTGATATACACATTTCTGCCAGCCACTTTCCTCAATTTAATGCATTTCATAGAATCGTGGGGTTACAAGGGAACCCAAGGGTCATCAAGTCCAACCCCCTACAATGCAGGAATCACAACTAAAGAATCCCTGATGGATGGCCACCCAGCCTCTGTTTAAACACGTCCAGTGAAGGAGAATCCACCACTTTGCAAGGTAGTCTGTTCCATTGTCAAATAGCTCTTACCACCAGGAAGTTCTTCCTAATGTTTAGTCGCAATCTCCTTTCTTGTAATTTGAATTCCCTGGTTTGGGTCTTCCCGTCAAGAGCTGCAAAAAACAAGCTTGCTCTGTCTTCCATGTGGCAGCCCTTGAGATATTTGACGGTTGGCCCAGAGACCTGAGCAGGTTGCTGCTCTTCGAGGGTTTTGCACCAATCAGGCTCAGTCAGTTATTTCCCTATCCAGAGGGTGCGGAGGGGAGGAAATCCTGTCTGACAACGTTATCGTCCAATATGCAGGAAACAACATGTGCAACAGCTGCTCCTTGGGGAAGGAGGCTAACGTAGTGGTAGAGCATCTGCTTTGCATGCAGTAGGTCCAAGTTTCAACCCCAAATGGCACCTAAAGTAGGGCCAGGAGAGACCTTGGCTTGAGATCCTGAAGAGTTGCTGTCACTCATGTGTGGACTGAACCTGATGGGCCATAGGAAGTGACAGCTTCCTCTGTTTCTATGCTCTCTTTGACTGCATGGCCTGCTTCCTACCACTCAGCTCTTAATACACTTGGTGGAGTGAGAGGATAGAGCAGCTGTTCTCAACCTTGAGTCCCCAGATGTTGTTGGACTACAACTCCCATCATTCCAAGCTAACAGGACCTGTGGCCAAAGATGATGGGAGTTGTATTCTAACATTATCTGGGGACCCAAGGTTGAGAAAAGCTGGTATAGATTAAGGATCCACATGGGCGGGACGTAGGGAGTAGAGGGGTTAGATTGGTATTTGTATGATCCCTTACACCCCTACATGGAGGTGGGTGAGCAATCTGTTTGTAAATGATGCTTAATGAGAACAGGGGGCCGTCTCCAACTAAGCCCTACTCAGAGTAGACCCATTGAAGCGAGTGGACCTAAGTTAGTCATGTCCCTTAAGTACAATAGATCTACTCTGAGTACTACTAGCATTAGGAGCAACCCAGAGACTTTGTGTGTGCGGATGCAACATCGATTCCGTTTATTTTGTTTAGCTGTTAATGATGTTTACATGTGGAATTTTAATTGTATTTTGGTATTCGATTTACATTTGTAATGCTTTTCTTCAATGTTTAAGCACCTGCTTTGCATTCTCACTAATTATGCTGCTTTAAATGTGCTACTCCGCTCTCTTTTTGTATCCGATTCTCATATGTAGTGTTTCATTTTGATACTTTGTAAAGTTCAATTTGATCAGTAAAGAAAGGTTGCAGGTGGGATAGAAACGATTTAAATGGATAGAAATAAAGGGAGTCAACGTGATGACATATTTAGCCCCTTTTCGGCAGATACCCAATTCCAATTGTGCGTGTTTGTCTCTGTGTGTTTGTCACCTGCTTTTGTGCATCTCTCTTCCAGGTCTTCAGAGAGGCTCACAAAGAGGACAGCTGCTTCCATGAGGAACCTCTACCAGTCATTGAACCCACTCCCAGCCTCCCCCATAACAGCGTACCCGTAGGAAGGAATCCAATGAGCCATTCTCCATGAATTCTGTAACGATCATGACAGGGGGGCTCTTGGTGACCACCCCCTCCAGGTGGATGACGTTGGGGTGGTCAAACTGGCCCATGATGCTGGCCTCGCTCAGGAAGTCCCGCCGCTGCTTCTCGGTATAGCCAGATTTCAGTGTCTTGATGGCCACAAAGCTCTCCCTCTTGCCTGGAAGCTTGAGGTGGCCACTGCACACCTCGCCAAACTCCCCTGGAGTGGAAAACACGGTGTAGGAAGAAAGAGCGCCTTAGGTTTCTGAGCTTTGGGAGTGGGTGGGGGAGAGATAGCGGTTACCTCCCACTATTCCCCATTTCCTCGCACCCACCCCCAGTTCAAAAGCAAGGCACGATCCCTCCCTTGGTCAGAGCCACCCATGGGAAAGTGAGGCACCCACACAGACTGGGCCTAAGGCTGCGCCAAGCGCCTTCCCTCATTTCTTAGCATCCTTGGATTGCAGAGTTGGAAAGGACCCAAAGAAGAATGTAGGCCAACCCAATCACATCCCAGTAAAATGGGGCCATTTATGCAGTTTTGACAGAGGTGGGGAGGGCACTTTGTGGGGGATTGTTGAGAAACTCTTTGGCGCTTTTCCTGGTTGTTGATTGTTATTCTCCTGTCCAAAAAAGGGAATGTCCTAAAGATAGCAATGTTTTTGGAGAAATGGTGGTCCGCAAAAGAGACCACCAGTTTATGAAGTAGCTGCCATTTTCCTCCAAAATGCTTGTTCTATATATGAGATATTCTGAATGTGTGGGGTGGGGAATGGCTGCTGCTCTGCTGAAGAGAGCTCCACTACCATCTAGGGAGAGAGAGAGAAAATCCCACCTCTGCTCCGCCTGAAATGGCCCCTGTCCCACTCTTGATTTTCAAGACGGAAGTTCAAAAATGCAGATTTTCGGCATGGCCCCAGCTGGGTGTGCAACTCGGCCACACCCTCCCATTGACACACCCTCCCTGTGGCCGTTTGGGGTTGCAGCACAGGCATCCAAGGGAGGGGACTTACCTGCCCCAATCACCTGCTCAATTTTGACACATGAGATGTCAATCTCCTTTGCAAACTCTCTGACAGCCTCATTGGGGTCTTCATAGGTGAAAGGGTCGATGTAGATCTTCATGCCGGGAGTCACTGCTCAGGAGTGGAAAAGGGTAGAGATGTGTATATATCTCTGTCTCTGTCTCTCTGTCTCTCTGTCTCTGTCTCTCTGTCTCTCTGTCTCTCTGTCTCTCTCTCTGTATGTATTCATTCAGCACACTTAAATACCCAGCCCATCCCCAAAGAACTCAGGCCAACTGTCGCTGTTTCTCCCACTTTACAACCTTTGGCACCCTTCCAGCACCCTTAACAAACAACCCTTCCCAGGTTTCTTTAGGGAAAACCATGAGTATTTAACGTGGTTTAACCACAGCACTATAAACGTGTAGTGAAAATGAGGCCAAAGCAGCAAGATGAGCCAATTCTCCCCGGTTGCCAACCAGTTCTCTCCCTTCCCATTCTGACCACCACAGCACACTGCCTTTATTGCAAATGTGCAGCGATACCCGGAAGTGTCTGCACGAGTCTGTGGTCAGCCTGTATGAGGAAATGCTTATGCGCAACTCAGCTGTGTGCCTCTGGTGGACCAACTGATATGGCATCTATCAGGGTGGGATCGTTGCAGTGTCAGGAAACAAGCACAGGGTAGAAACTGCTCTTATTCTAAAAGGGTGATCCTTGTTTTGTGGGCAGGGTTGCAACATGGGAAGTTCTTGATACCGTACATGCTGGGATTGTGTTTATGTCAATACATATTGGGATCCAGTGGCTTTTGAACTCAGCACCATCACCGCACCAAAGATCTATCTGGACCCCCAGGTTGTGCTTACTTTCAATATTTATGGGCGATTTCCTTCAATTTAACAAAGCAAGATATATTAATAACTCGTTTGTTCAGTCGTGGCTCAAGGCAGGAAGGACCTTTCTACATACTCCATTACCAACTGGTTTCAAAGAGCCTTCTTTACAGGGCCATCAGAGAAATAGACCCACAACTCTGGGTTCTTAGATGAGAAACAGACCTGATGGATTTTGTGGCTTCTTGCAGCTTATTTAATGACAGTCACACACACACAGCAAATCCTATCAAAACATGATTTCATCTTGCACTGTTTTTGATTTTGTGAGTTTTTGATCTGCTGTTTATGTCTGATCTTGGATTATTACTGCTATACTGCCTCTTTTTGCCCGATTTCCTTTTTATCTTTCGTCTCCTTACCTTATACCTGACCATGCTCAATTTCCCCCCGTTTGTTGTTGTTGAATTGTTGAAATAGTCTGTTAGTTATATAAAAACAGTTTCAAAATATATTTTAAAAATAAACTGCTTTTATACTTGCATTGCTATTTGGCTGTTCCATTTCCCTCCTTATTGAAAGTGGGGTACTTGGCGATTGCATGTGGAGTAAGGGCGCTAACTACCTGAAGCTAGTATCCAGTGCATGTGTGTAAAAGAAGAAGAGAGAGACACTGTTGGGTCAGGCTAGCAGATGTAGTGAGGTCTAGGGAGGAGGGAGCGATGCCTCAGACTGGGGCTCCAAGTGACCCGGGCCCAACACTTGATCTCTGCACCACTAATGCTCTTTCAACTGCAGGTCCGGGAAACTGTGCCCTATACTTCAGAGGTACTACCAGCCCCCTGAGCTTTGTCAGCTGATCAGCAAAGGCCAATCTCTGGGTGGCATTTAGCTACGTTCTGTCCCCGCCCCCTCTCTGCATGCATGATGCTGTCCCCAAATCTGCTGAGATTTCAGAAGAAGAAGAAGAAGAAGAGTTTGGATTTGATATCCCGCTTTATCACTACCCTAAGGAGTCTCAAAGCGGCTAACATTCTCCTTTCCCTTCCTCCCCCACAACAAACACTCTGTGAGGTGAGTGGGGCTGAGAGACTTCAGAGAAGTGTGACTAGCCCAAGGTCACCCAGCAGCTGCATGTGGAGGAGCGGGGAATCGAACCCAGTTCACCAGATTACGAGTCTACCACTCTTAACCACTACACCACACTGGCTCCCATTTCAGGAGCCTTCAGGGAGAGGGGAAGCAGAGATAATTCCATTGTTGTTGTTGTTTAGTCATGTCCGACTCTTCGTGACCCCATAAATCCTTATATTGATGGAACAATTTGCTTAGTGCTTTGTTGAATTCATCCCTCCCCTCCCCCATCCAAGACATCACTGCCATGCAATACCCTGGCCTCAGTGGGTCAGGAAATCATTTATGGTGTGAGGACAATGATTTCAGCCAGGGGTGGGGGACCTTCCTCAGCCCAAGAGCAATGGTCGCTTTTGGGCAAGCTTCTGGTATCAAGCAAGTCAGTGGTAAGTGGGCCTCTCTGTGGCCCTTTCTGGTCTGTGTTTTCTGTCCCCAGACTGTTCCAAGACGCACATCCATTTCTGGTGCCCAGCTCCGTCCTCCACTCCACCCTATATCTCTGTCCTCTGCTCTACCACCAGAAGCCTGGCTCTTATGGAGACCTGACTGACAGCTGGGGACTTTTTCGTGTGCAAAGAACAGCAAAGTGTGAGCCTAGAGGGTGGAACATTATTTGGAATATGCTATGAAGGAACTCTTCAGCCTTGGCTCTCCTAGATGTTGCTAGACTACAGGGACCACCACCCACAGCCAGCATAGCCAAAATTCAGGGATGATGGGCCTTGTAGTCTGACGACATCTGGGGAGCCAGGGTTGAAGGAGGTGGCTCTAAAAAAGTAAGTTTGTCCAGATGCCTTCAAACAATGGGGGGCAGAAGTCCGAAGGCACTGAGGCAGACCAGGAAACAACCTCCCCACCCCACCCCTCACCTCACCCTTGGGGCTTCATGCCCACTGGAGAGTACATACTGTGGCCGCTGGTATAATGCTGCAGCTTGTCGGTGTACTCGGAGTCTGCACGCTCAAATCCTCGTCTTCTGGAAGGAGAGCACCGGGCTGAGCGGGAGGCAGATGGACTAGCAGAGCAGGGGGGCAAGGCTGGGCTTCAGCTCTCAGCCCAGAGGCACAGAGCATCTTTCCCACGCCCCTCCCAGCCTAGAGCCCGCCCCTTCCCCCCTTCCAAGTCCCTCCCTCCCTCTCCTGGGAGGCTGCATCTGCACTAGGGTGCATATGGGGCAGCCGTTCAATATCCACAGAGGCTGTGCATACAATCTGCACTGTCTCTGGGGCCTATGTTAAGCATTCACAGGGCACCAATCTGCACCAGCCACCTCTCTCCCACAAGGTTTTCCCACCCACTCCTGGACCAGCAAGAGCCAACCATCTCAGAGCATCTTCTACTGCTGCTTCTTTTAAGAATAGAATAAGTTGCCTCTGTCAGTCTGGCCTGTTATTGCCTGCTCTGACCAACAGAGGCTCTCCAGGGTCCTGCCTGGAGATGCTGAGATTCAAAACTGGGACCTTCTGCATGCAAACCAGAATGCTTTAAACCTGAGCTAGCATACAAGTGGTTCCTTTCAGACTGGCGCCCCTTTCCTCTGCAGCACTGGTTTCTCCGTTGTGCATTGTTTGATGCAAGAGCTGTGAAACGGGAGCAGTGCAGCATCTCTTATAAAGCCTGCTAGATCTCTCCCAGCTTCCCTCCCTCCTCCCAATGATCCCCACCTGCCTCTCCCAGTAGCAAAAGCTCCCTACCTGTTGCAAACAAGGACGATGACTACCAGTGCAATGAGGAAGACGAGTCCCGCAGCCGAGGAGCCAATGATGAGCGGCAGTTTCTCCTGGATGCTGGTTTGGTACTCAGCTGTGAGGAGCAAGAAAGAAGAACAAGGTGGGGTTTACTCCTCAGGTGGATGAAGGGGGCCCAATCCCAACCATGGTTGGCACTGAGAGGGAGAGCTGAGTCACTGTGCATGTGAAAAGTGAACCTCTCTAATTTGCACATCCTGAAACAATAGGTGAAGAGAAACACAGCCATCCTTTGAAATTTTGCACTTTCCTGAATTTTGCAGTGCAAAGTAACACATGTAAGATCACGTATCATAAAATGCACATATTGGTGACCAAAAAATGTATACAGGTAACTCACATCTTAGGCAAGGGTTATGTTCTGGGGGTGGCACTTATATGGGAAACCATGGATACTCAAACCACCTCCTTGGAACCACTTAAGTATTGATGAATTTTCAAGAGGTCTTTTGAAATATCAACCAATCAATCTTTATTACGGTCCAGAGACCCAACAAATCATTACAAAGCAATGCACAATTCAGACAGTCTATCTCCAGGTTAAACAAGCATTTTGTTCAGACTTAAAAATTCTTTTGAAATATATTTGCTGTTGGCATCCATCTGTCTTGAGAGACAATGGGGTGCACCTCCGAGGGTGAAGCCAAATCGCTGTGTTAGAAGCACTGGAGAGACATCCTCGGCGCAAGCCTGGACAGTGTGTGTGGAGGTCCTGGGCTGCCCAGATGACAAGACCCCCCTCTTGGCCTCACTGATGTGGTCCAAAGGAAAGCAGAGCAATACATTTGGCACCAGCTTGGCTGCAGGAGTTGCCAGAAAGAGGCGTACAAGGCACCATCCAGCCATCTTAAGGACTCTACTCCAGATTTGTGTAGGTTTTACTCCGTTGCCTTTTCTTCTCCCGAAAATACTGTATCTTGCAAGGCAGCGGAGGATATATATGTATAGATACATGCTCTGAAACGGATATGGAATCATGGAGAACTGAGCTTAAGATTCCCAGGGAGTCTTCTGCACCATATCTCACCTTCGGTCATGGTCTGGAAGTACATCTTGCCGCTGTAACGCCCATAGCCTGCCACAGTGCGTGCCCGCACCTGGAAGACGTAAATGGTGCCAGCTTTGAGGTTCTGCACCGTCACAGTGTTGGTGGGGCTCTTAACTGCCGTGGCGTTGAACTCGCTCAGATCCTGCCAGGCAAACAGACGCCAGCTGATAAAACGAAACCTTCTGGGCACCCCCCGCCCCCAAGATATATCACCCTGGGCCTTTTCTAGGTCAGACTTTCACAACTTGGGTTTGCAGCTGTGTTTTACTTTATTATATTTACCATACCCGTAGTGATTCTATGTCATTTTATATAATTAACGCATGCATTTATTTTTGTTAAGTCGTTGTTTTATATGTATTTATTCCACACCATGGTACTTTTTTTTTTAAGATTACAAAAATTTGTATACAAATATTTATGCCCATTGGCTGAACTATACTAAGGATAATTATATATATATATATATATATATATATATATATATATATATATGAATGATACTGTAATTATACTCACACATAGTTATTCTGTGCCATTTATATAACTGGTGCAATACTATCTGTGGTTTTGCATGTATTAAAGCTTGTAACAATATGCAAATTATCTATTTATATAATAATAATAATAATAATAATAATAATATCCCATCCATCTAGTTGGGTTGCCCTGCCACCTATCTATATCTATATCATCTATATCATCTATTTCTATTTCTGTTTCTATTTCTATTATTTCTATTTCTATTATTTCTATTTCTATTATTTCTATTTCTATTATTTCTATTTCTATTTCTATTTCTATTTCTATTTCTATTTCTATTTCTATTTCTATTTCTATTTCTATTTCTATTTCTCTGCCTGTCTGCCTGTCTGTCTGTCTGTCTATCTATCTATCTATCTATCTATCTACCCAGTGCTCACTTTCTAAAAAACATGTTTAGGGGTGCTCTCATTTTGACTCAAGAAAATCACCATTTTATAGTTCAAATCAGGAAAAATAAATACAGTAAATGGACAAAAGTACAAAGATTCACAAAATGTTTAGGGGTATGAGTACCTCTGCATACCCCCAGAAAAAAGCTCTCTCTCTCATCTATCTATCTATCTATCTATCTATCTATCTATCTATCTATCTATCATCTATCATCTATCTGTCTATCCATCCATCCATCCATCCATCTATCCGAACATCCCCTCACCTGAAAGTCCTTCGACTTCCACGCCACCCTCCTGAAAGCCTCCCCCTAATATTTACATGGGAACAACCATCTGGTGAAGGAGGTGGTGGTTCAGAAGAGACACCCCCCTCCCGACACACTGAACCAGCCCTGATTCTGCTACTCTCTCCTGGCTTTGCTGCGGAACAAGGACAGAGCAAGGCAGAGCCAGGGCACCCGTTTATGCAATATAGGTCAGGACCTATTTATCGGCTCAAAACGGTGGGCTCTCCTCCCCCTCCCCCAGCTCCTGCTGGCCTGAAGGGAACCAAAATATAGGTCATCTGGAGGGAACAGAGGATTAGCCCTTTCCTCTGCGAATTGAAGTGTGGGAAGGACATTTGTGACTTCATGTAATCATGGAGTTTTAATTAGCTTTTTTCCCTGATACATACACCCCCTCTTTGATATACACGCAATTCCTCGCAACTGGGGAATGAAAGAGATTGTGGATCCCCGTCATAAGCATTTCTGTCTGCCAACGATTCTTGCACCTGACTCATTCCAACTGAAGAGTGCCTAACTCAATCTGGTTTAAAACTGCATGATTTTTGTAGAGGAAAGAAGTTAAGGAATTCATTGAAGAAGAACAGGGTATTTATAATCATCGCAGGTGTCCGTGGAGGGGATATATTAATGGAAAATATCTAGTAGTCGGGTTCCTACTGAGGGTATTTGACGAGCCAACATGACAGTGAAGAGGCATTGAAGATTGGAGTGATCAATCTAGGATTCTATGGCAGCAGACCAAGCTGTATTGTAACTTTTGAATAAAATTTATATTTTAATTTTATATGCATAAGCTATTTATATAGATAAAAGCTATTTTTAGGACTTGAAATTAGTGAGTTGGCAGCAGAGGCAGACGCTGTACGCTTCTGTTTATCTTCTTTGCTGCCTGTTTTTCGAGATTCTGAAAACACTGACAATCACACTCCCCATTGCTGGGAACACCATTCATTCATTTATTTTCTCATAAGGCTCCACAGTGAACGCATTAATCATTGCCCTCACTCTCAGTTGGCTTTGGAATCATCATCCCATGGAATCATCATGAAGCCAGATCAGAGCAAGGGCACTAATTTCTGCCCTCACTGTTGAGCTGTGGTGGGGGAATCTTTCTCAGCCTGAGAGCCACTTTCCATTCTGGGCAACCTTGTAATAATAACAATAACAATTAATAATAATAATAATAATAATAATAATAATAATAATAATAATTTATTATTTATACCCCGCCCATCTGGCTGGGTTTCCCCAGCCACTCTGGGCGGCTTCCAACAAAACACTAAAATACAATAACCTATTAAACATTAAAAGCTTCCCTAAACAGGGCTGCCTTCAGATGTCTTCTAAAAGTTTGGTAGTTATTTTTCTCTTTGACATCTGGTGGGAGGGCGTTCCACAGGGTGGGTGCCACTACCGAGAAGGCCCTCTGCCTGGTTCTCTGTAACTTGGCTTCTCACAGCGAGGGAACCGCCAGAAGGCCCTCGGTGCTGTGTAGGGGTCACATGATGGTGGTGAGTGAGGCCAGAGGCAAAAGTGGAGAAAAGCAATAAATATAATATATACCTTTGTACAACAGGATAGTTTCTAAACATACCGCTCTCTATCCTGTATCCAGACAAGCAAGAGGCATGCTCGACATTCAAGGACACATTCCAGCCAGAAAAAAGCCTCATGAGGTATGAAGCAAGACTGGTGAGGGATATGGTTTGGGGAGAGTCCTGGGGGGCCAAATAGAGAGCCGTTGAGGGCCACATATGGTCCTCAGATTGCTCCTTGTTTGCACATCCCAAATTTTGTTAGAAATGTCCCCCCCCCCTCCAAATTTCATAGCTGGCCAGCAGAATGGGGAGGTTGGCAGAGAGGATTTCAGCTCAGCACTAATCAGGGTGGAGGAGAGAATGAGATGCAATTGCATGTCAAGTGAAGTTTGAGGAGAGGGCCCAGAATGGGTCCATTTCCTTTCCCCCTCCTCAGCTCCCAGTATGAGGCTCAGAAGTGGCTCTCCAGAATAAAACTAATGTTGTTCTTTTCCAGAAAAAGCAACACACACATTGACAGTAATTGTCAGTTTTCCATTTCAAAAAAGAAAAAGGAGAGAGAGAGAGAGAGAGAGAGAGAGAGAGAGAGAGGAGCTTTCCCAGCGGGAGACGATTCAAAGCCTCTTCTAATGCCAGAGCTCTAGAGGAACTCGAGAGGCTCACTTCAAAGAAACCCTGTCGGCAGATTCACTAATGCAGAGATCATACTGGAATTTGAAATCCAGCTCTGTGTCTGGTGCTCAGGTGCAACATCAAAGTGAGATATGGGAGACACTTTGAAGGTGTATCTTCCCACTTATAACCAACTAGGCCAATTAGGTTTCTTATTGGACCAATGTATTTGACCCAGAGTTCATAGACGCTTCCTCCAGCTCTTCCTCCTCCACAGCTGCCTCATACTCCATCAGACTTATCGGTCCATCTAGCTCAGCGGTTCTCAACCTGTGGGTCCCCAGATGTTGTTAAACTACAACTCCCATCATCCCTGAGCTCTGGCCTTGCTAGCTAGGGGTGATGGGAGTTGTAGTCCAACAACATCTGGGGACCCACAGGTTGAGAACCACTGATCTAGCTCAATATCGTCAACCCTGACTGGCAGCAGTTCTTGGGGGTTTCAGGCAGGGGGAACATCCTCAGTCCTTCCTAGAGAGGCTGTTGAGGACTGAACCTGGGACCTTCTGCATGCAAAGGAGATGCTCTGCCTCAGAGTTGGGCGAGAACTGGTTTTCAACATTGCGATATATCACAAGCTGGCTGGTCTCTCGACTGGAACAGCCACGGCAAGTGGTCTGCCAGAGAGTGCCCGCAGTTTGGTCCCTGATGACTCTCCCTGACGAGAGTTGAATGTATGCCCCAACCCATGCCCCTCTGTCCCCTGGTACCTTCTCGTAGTATTGCAGCTCATAATCCAGAATGACTCCATTGGGCTGGTCGGGCTGTGACCACGAGAGGGTGATGCTGTCCACCGTCCGACTCACCTGGTGCATGATGGACACGGCTGAAGGGGCTGTAAGAGAAAGAGGTCCGTTGCCTTAGCCAGTGTGTGATCACTGCCCTGCAGGAAGGGAGACGTTTCAAGGAAGCTCCTCTAGATGCTGATGCCACATCAAACACTTATTGACCTACAAGCAATGGCTCAGCATCTGCAACTGTCACCACAAAGGCATTGCTGGTATCAATCCCGTGTCATTGAACTGGCATGTCCTGTGAGCTCCTTCCCCTCTCTCAACAACTTTCCTGTGGCTGTTGAGCTGCAACAATATTTCAGGCTCATTCTGGGGTTACCTGCTGATCACAGCTTATTCCAACTCTGCAAGGAGCTGTCCAGCCTGGACTCTTGCCTCGTTGCCTGAACTTCTTGGGCCGAGTTCAAGGTGTCACTATTAATACTATAAAGCCTTTAACAGCTTTGGACCATTTTTCATGCGAGATCGCCTTACCCATATATACCCACTTGACCACTGTGGAACTGGCACTGTAACCAGCGTTCTGCATTTACAGGAAATAGATATTCTCCCATGGCAGCAACTTTGGAACTTCCTGCCTATTGACACCAGGCAGAAACCTTCACTGTACAGTGGTACCTCGGGTTACATACGCTTCAGGTTACATACGCTTCAGGTTACAGATTCCGCTAACCCAGAAATAGTACCTCAGGTTAAGAACTTTGCTTCAGGATGAGAACAGAAATTGTGCTCCAGTGGTGCAGCAGCAGCGGGAGGCCCCATTAGCTAAAGTGGTGCTTCAGGTTACGAACAGTTTCAGGTTAAGTACAGACCTCCGGAACGAATTAAGTACTTAACCCGAGGTACCACTGTACTCTTTTTGGCACTAGCTAAATTCATTTTTCTTTCATGCAAGACTACCTAGAGATGGAACTTTGCTGGGTGTTTTAATCTACTTTTTGGCCTACTGTTGATTTTAATTATTTTTGAATGTTTTAAATAGCTGTTTTTAACTGACAATTGTATTGCCTTATTCTTTTTGTAACCACTTTTGTAACCTGATGGGCGGGGTATAAATAATAAATTATTATTGTAAATTATTATTATTACTTAGAGGTTTTGTTACAATAAAGCATTATATGAAACCATACCCTCCAACATTTTCCCAATGAAAATAGGGACATCCTATTCCATGATAATAATAGTAATGATTTTATTATTTATACCCTGCCGATCTGACTGGGTTGCCCCAGCCACACTGGGCGGCTTCCAACATATATAAAAACACAATGAAACATTAAATATTTTTTAAAAAACCTTCCCTATACAGGACTGTCTTCAGATGTCTTCTAAAGGTTGTAATTAACTTATCTCCTTGGTGTGGTTTTTTTTTTTGATATGGGTTTTCATAAGTCCACAGTCCCCGATGCAAATATTTCTGAGCCCAGAGATAATAGTCTTAGTGTCAACTCAAAATTTCATGAAGACATCAGGAAGAACATAAGAAGAGCTCAGTTGGGTCAGGCCAAAGGCCCATCTAATCCAGCTGCCTGAACTCACAATGGCCCACCAGTCGTCTATGGGAAGCCTGCAAGCAGGACTTGACCACAACAGCACATATCCCCACTTGTGAACTGATATTCAGAAGCTTCCTGGCTCCAGCAGTGGAGATACCTATCATGGCTAGTAGTCACTGATATTTGTCCAACCCTCTTTTTAAGCCATCCGACTTGGTGTTCATCACTACATCTTGTGGGAGCAAATTCTGTGTGTGAAGAAGAGCTTTATTTTGTCTTGCCAGGATCTCTGAACATTCAGCTTCCTTGGATGTTCCTGGGTTCTAGCATTATGGGAGAAGGAGAAAAACGTTTCTCCATTGAGAGTGTTGGAAGGAAGAATTCTGAACATGCACTCACAACAAAGTGTTTTTGAGTATCTCAGAGAGCGACGTGAGCTGAATCACACATCTTTGGAGCTGAAATAGCTTTTCCCTGAGGGTCAGCAAGGTTAGGGGTTGGAAAGCAGTATCATGGCTTGGTTTGCTGGAGTCATGGTGTGTGTGTGTGTGTGTGTGTGTGTGTGTGTGTGTGTGTGTCTTTCCCAGCACATTTGCAGTGACACACTTTGCTTGCTCCTGTCTTCTGCTCTGAGTACCCCGTGACCTGGATTAGCAGGGGTGAGGGTGGCTGGACGATGTGTGAATGGCCTTAGAACAGAGATTTGAACCTGATTGTTATCTGATCCTTTGTTTTCCTGAAAACTGCCCCACACTGACATTTAAATGCTGATTTATTTATTTACTTTTTTAAAAAAAAAAAACCAAGCTTGTTTAGGAGAGAAAATGCTGGTCTGTCCAATTCCAGGCAAGGGACCACCCCAATGGGATTATTTCTCTACAACCTAATTGGTTCCCCCTCCCCACTTTAACACAATTCATATGGACATAGGAAGCTGACCTATATTGAGTCAGACCACTGATGTATCCAGCTCAGCACTGTCTACACTGACTGGTAGTGGCTCTCCAGGGTTTCAGGCGCGGGGGCGGGGATTCCTAGCCCTACTTGGAGATTCTGGGGGATGATTCTAGGACCTTCTGCATGCAAAGCACACCCTCAAGACATGGGAAGCTGACTATTCATCTATCCAGATCCATATTGCCTACACTGACTGGCAGCAGCTCTCCAGGGTTTCTAAAAGGGACACATTTCAAGCCCAATCTGTTGATTCTGAAGAACGTGGGACCTTCTGCATCCAGGACAAAGAGGTGGCATGGCCTCCCCAGAAGCGGCTGAACCCACCTCAGTCCCAGGCACCATGGCCAATGACCAGAGAAGATGGGAGTCAGACTCTAGATACTCTGCAGCTAGTGAGAAAGAAACTACTGAACTGTGATGCTTCAGGGTGAAGCCATTAGACCCTAAGATCTTGCTGGATCAGGGCAATGGCAAATTATTATTATTATTATTAGTAGTAGTAGTAGCAGTAGTAGTAGGAGTAGTATTTAAATTTATATACTGTCCTTTATCAAAAGATTCCAGGGCAGTAAAGGTAAAGGGACCCCTGAACATTAGGCCCAGTTGTGGCCGACTCTGGGGTTGCAGTGCTCATCTCGCTTTATGGGCTGAGGGAGCCAGCGTACAGCTTCCGGGTCATGTGGGGAGCATGACTAAGCTGCTTCTGGTGAACCAGAGCAGTGCACGGAAACGCCGTTTACCTTCCTGCCGGAGCGGTACCTATTTATCTACTTGCACTTTGACGTGCTTTCAAACTGCTAGGTTGGCAGGAGCAGGGACAGAGCAATGGGAGCTCACCCCGTCACGGGGATTCGAACCGCCAACCTTCTGATCAGCCAGCCCTAGGCTCTGTGGTTTAACCCACAGAGCCACCCGTGTCCCCTCCAGGGCAGTGCACAACCTTAAAAACACATTACAGAACATCAGTTATAAAAAACATAATAAAAAGCATACTGGCAGGCAGCCTAATAATAAAACGGCCATCACAATAGCAGTCCTATTTAGTCCAGCATCCTGTTCTCACATTGGCCAGCTAGGTGCCTGGGGGAGCCTGAAAGCAGGATTTGAACAGAAGAGCACTCTCCCTTCCTGGGGTTTCCAGCAACTGGTATTGAGAAGCATTGCTGCTTCCAGAGAATAGCCATCATGGCTAGTCACCTTGGATAGCCCCTCTCCTCCATGAATTTGCCCAATCCCCATTGGAAGCTTCCCAAGTTGGTGGACACCATTGTTGGCTATTCGCAGATTAGCTGCGCTGCAGAAGGCGTGCTGGGGAGACCACACATTACAAGGAACGCAAAAACTACTTTTGCTAGGTTTTAATAACAAAAACAAAAACTCATTTTACACTAAATATACCAATAAGCATGACCCATCCCCCGGGGTACTGAGAGAGCTAGGTGCTGCTCTTTATATACTATACCCAACAGCTTAATTAACATAACTTAACAGCACCTGCTATACTGCTTCACAGCTGTAAAACTAGGTCACGTTATTTGCTCTGGCCCTTAAAGAAATACACGTCTTGTGGAACAATAATGAACCTTCAAATTTAGAGAGACCATTCAACAACCATTGCTTCCTGATGGAGCGAGTTCCATAGTTTAACTAGTGTGAAAAAGTGTATTCTTTTATCTGTCCCGAGTCTTCCAATGTGGGCATCCCAAGGGTTGGAAAAAGTTGCTCTGAACTGAACAGATCAGCTAATACAGTGGTACCTCGGGTTACAGATGTTTCAGGTTACAGACGCTTCAGGTTACAGACTCTGCTAACCCAGAAATAGTGCTTCAGGTTAAGAACTTTGCTTCAGGATGAGAACAGAAATCGTATGGCGGCAGCGGGAGGCCCCATTAGCTAAAGTGGTGCCTCAGGTTAAGAACAGTTTCAGGTTAAGAACAGACCTCCAGAACGAATTAAATTCTTAACCCGCGGTACCACTATATGGGGAAGAAGTTGGGGGAAATCGAGGCATGGGGATGCTTCCTCCTCCCCCCACATCGGTTTCCATCCCGACCTCCCCAGCTGCAAGACACGAAGCAGACAAGCTGCCTCTCTCTTGCCGTTCCTCTCATTGTGGGTGGGTTGGGGAAGGGAGCTGGCGGTGGGGGTCAACTGACATGTTGTCTGGGACGACCCTGGACCACATGCTGGCCATGAAACCACGACCCGTCTCCAGTTTCCCCTTTCATGGCCTGAAACCTTGCCAGCGCCAATCCATTTTCACTGTTCCTCTCTCTCCGTCTCTCCCTCGCTCTGTGTCAGCTGCCAGGTCTGCGGAGCAAATCTGGTCCTTGCGAAGGGGTCTCCCTCCTGCCCACCCACCCCCTGCCCACAATCAAAGGGTCTCCTTGGGCTGACGGGGCTCAGCCGCCCGGCTTGGGTTACGTGCAGCAGAATCAGTCTCTGATCACAGTAATCCCCGTAACTTGTGTTGAATCGCAGGGGCGGCTGAGCCCACCGAAACCCCCTCTCTGTTCCCCCCCCACACCTCACCCCAAGAGCTCCGAGGAATGAGACGGGGCAAGGAGGAAGGACAGAGCAGCTGGGGGTCTTCCGGACTCCCCCCACCCCCAGCTCCAAACCTTCACTCAAGCGTTCTTCCCCCAGCATCAGGTTACCGTTGGCCACCATCAAGCCAACGGGGGAATTCTGGTATTTTCAATTAACGTCCGGCAGACACGGCTGTGCTCTGAGGTCAGGGTCAGAAATGTCTCGTGGGAGGGCGGCTGCGTGTGGCTGGGGGGTGGTTGTGGGGGAAAAGGGAGGACACAGAAAGCTGGACTAAGCAGATTCAGATATGCAGGCTTCCCTTATCACTGGAGACGGAGCTTTTGGGGGAAAACTCCAAGGTCAGGACGGATGGACCCGCTCATTTCTCTTTCTCTGTGTTTTCAAATTTTCCAGGCTTAACTTCAGTTCCTCCCAATTTTGCATTGCTTTTTTTTTTTAAAGACTGCATAAAAATTCATGCACATTTACATATGCATTTTCCTAATATGCACATTTTGGGGGGCAAGGCATTCATATTTTTGCAAGCCACTTCTCCTAATTAGAATGCATTTGCCATTAGGCACTTTCCTATTCCCAAATAGATGCTCTTGCATACCGAATTTTGGGTTGGAGAAAAGCACTGCAAAAGTCCAAACTTCCAAGGACAGCTGTTGTTTAGATTCCCCTATTGCTTCTGGAAGCGTGAGTGAAAATGCAAACTAAGCCAATTTTCCCTCCATCCTCATTTCAAAGCCAGAAGTGGAAATAGTATAAGAAGAAAATCTTCCTAATCACTTGACTTGTCCACATCAAATGTTATTCTGTCTTGGGGCACAGAAATGTCACAGCAGTGGGTTCGAGCCTCACGTTGGGCAAGAGAGTCCTGCAATGTAACGAGTTGGGCTAGATCACTCTCAGGGCCCCTTCCAAATCTAGAATTCTATGATTCTATTAAATACTCAGAGAGTCCCTGTTCCTTGAAAGGGAGTTTCAGAGATGAGGGGCCCAAACTGAAAAGGTCCTGTTGCCCATCACCACCCACCTTCTTCCAGATGTGGAATGGTGAGGGGGGCGGGGAGAGAGATGGAGCAGGGACAGAGTCTGATCTCAATGGTGATAAGTGTTCTTGAAGGAGCAGGCAAATTTCTAGACACCCTTTTCACAAGCCATACATAGAGGAATCTGTGCACACGCACAACCCCAGACTGCAATCTTATGCAACCCACAGCTTGAGCCTTATCTGGGAATTCAAACACCACCAGTGGAAGTGTGGGGAGGGTATAGGGGGTGCCCCTTATGTCTCCACCTTTTGTGTCAGCCCATTCCTCCTTCTTAAGTGGGAAGGTCTGAAGGTGGTTTCTGAGCACTTTGGTATGAATGATAGCATTGCTATACATCTGGGAAATCCCCAACATGTCCTGTTTTGGGGGGCCTACATGCCCATCCAGGGGTAGGGATGGGGATTTTTACAATTGTAAGCAAATGTCCAGCTCAGGCTCTGTTTAGGGCTCAGAGGTAGCCTGAAAAAAGCTCAATGACTTTCTTCATCTGGAAATATGGCAACCCTATGAATGCACTTAAAACCTTCGGCGCGACCAGGTGTTCAGAGGCTTCAAATCACAATCAGCTGAGTGCTGCTAGAACTGAGGTACCCAGGCTATTGCTTGCCAGGTGTTTTGGATGACAACTCCCATCATTCCTGGTTATCGGCAGTGGCTGGTGGGACTCACAGTCCACAACATCTGGAGGCAAGCCCTGTGTTGGAAGCCCCATTCCTGTTTAGCACGCCAAGGTCTCCTCCGGGCCCAGGGACAATTTGGGACAGGGCTGACACCCTGCTGCCTTCTTCACGTGTTCACTTTGACCACATTACGCATCACGTGGACCTCAAAATTTCTGTGCCTGGTGCTTCCTACCAGATGCTGCCCAGCAGCCAAGGCTGGCAGATGTTGTTGGACTCCATCCCCAGACAGCATAGCCAATGGTCAGAGATGAGAACCTAAGGAGATCCTGTTTGATTAGGGCAATGACCAATCCAGTCCAGCCTCCTGTTCTCACAGTGGCCAACCAGATGCCTGTGGGAAACCTGTGAGCAGGATCTGAGAACAAGACCACTCTCCTCTCCCTGTTTGTTTCCCGCAACTGCGATCTAGAAGCATTACTCCCTCCAGCTGTGGAGGCAGGGCATAGCCATTATGGCTCGTAGCAATCAAAAGCCCTCTCCGCCTGGAAATGTAAAGAAAAGGACGGGGATTTTTACCACATGTGGTGGTCATATGACAAAATGAAAGATTTTTGGGAATTGATCTATAATGAATTTAAAAAGATGCTTAAATATACTTTCTCAAAAAAGCCTGAAGAACTATTGCTAGGTTTGATGGGAGAGGATATTAAGAAGACGGACCAAAGACTGTATTTGTATGCTACAACAGCAGCTAGAGTCTTGATAGCCCCAAAGTGGAAAACACAGGAGACACCGACTGTAAAGGAGTGGCAGACAAAGTTGGTTGTGTACGCAGAACTAGCAAAACTGACACATAGAATTCGCAGTCAGGAGGAGACAAAGTACCAAAAAGAATGGCATAAATTTATGGTTTATGTAAGTGAGAACTGTAGAAATTTGAAGACGTTAGCAGGACTGAAATGAATCTTATGTCATGGTTTAGTCCTTTATTAATGAAACTGTGAATTAAGGATTGGAATAAGAAAACCTGTGGAAGGGAAGGACGGAAGTCAACGGCTCTACGGAGCATAAAGTAGGATACATGTAAAAAGACTTGATGTTTTTGTTTGTTGGTGTTGGTGTATTTAAAATGAAAACTTAGTAAAAAGCATTTAAAAAACAAAACAAAACAAAAGCCCTCTCCACCATGAATTTGCCCAATCCACTTTTCAAGTTGCCCAAGCTGGTGACCACCCCTGTCTCCTGCAGGAAGGAGTTCCATAGTTTGACTATGAGCTGCATGAAGAAGTGCATTCCTTTATCTACCCAGGAGCTTATTCTGGAACTCAGAGGAACTTATTCTGAGCAGAAGTTAGATTTTTCCAGGGGGGATTCTCCTCCAGGGCAGGCGACCTGCTGGAAGAAGGCAGCGTGGGCAGAGCAGCATGCCTCTGCACTCAGAGCAGACAAAAGTCTCGGCCTGCCTCAACCTCCCTCAGCGCCATCATTCATGATCGCTGCTGCCAGACCCTCTTGTTGTTGTTCGAGCTCCATGCTGGATGTGTGTGTGTGTGTGTCTTTCCCCCCACAGCTTCTGTTTCCAGCTGCTAATGATGAACATCAAGGCTGCCAGGCTGTGCAGAGAGCTTGCGAAAGAATCCTGCCTCTAATTACGGGAGAATTAGCGAGCAGACAGTTACTGTTTAGCGCTAATGAACAGATACATTAAGGAAGGCGTCGTGCCCGGGCTGGGAGCCTCAGCTCGACGCATAATAAGGCCGAGCCGAGCAGAAACACGCAGGGGGAGCAGAGGCAGAGCGGGAGGTTTCCCCGTCTTCCTCTCTCTCTCTCCCCCCGCCGCCTCCACCGCTACCCTCCCTGCCACCCCTTCCCTCCCGCCAAGGTGCGAATGTTCACAGTTGCTGCAATAAAGTCGCAACCACGTTGCTTAATTACAAGGGGTGAGATCTGAGCATGCAAGAGGCAGGCCTGACAGCTCGCCTGCTCTGGCAGCTCACAGAGGCAGCCCCAACAAGCGAGGGGAATTCAGGAGCATGTCAGAAGTTTGGCCTTTTGCAAATCCCAACATGCACTGACCAGACCCCCCCCCCCCCACATATTGCTTTCAACTAAGTCCTACTCAGAGTAGACCCACTGAGGGAAAATAGACCTGACTCATATCTATTAACTGTAATGGGCCTAGTTAGGTCCGACTTTGTATATAATCTCAAGGCTTTGATCCTAACGCCACTTACCTGGGAGTAAGCCCCGCTGAATTCAATAGGGATTACTTCAGAGCAGACAAGGGGTTAGGGTTGTGCTGCAAATGCCAGGATCAGAATTTAAGGTATCCCCAAGATTACACACTTCCCAAATGTTCCGATGGAGTTCTCCAATTTTTATTTTTAATTTTTAAAGGACCAAAATGTGGTTGAGTGGTAACGGTGATAGACTGCTCTGCAGGTGTCAGTTCACAACCCACCTTTGCCAACATGGTGTTTTTGGGAGAAAGTGTAGTGTAGTGGTTAAGGTGTTGGGTTCGGCTCTGGGAGACCAGGGTTCAAATCCCCACTGAGCCATGAAACTCACTGGGCGATCTTGAACGAGGCACAGTCTTTCAGCCAAACCTACCTCACAGGGTTGTTGTGAGGATAAAACGGGGAGGAAGTGAATCAGATATGCTGCCTTGAGCTCCTTAGAGGTTAAGGTGGGATAGAAATGGAGCAAACAAATAAATAAGTGTGTTTTGAGAGGAAATAAGTTTTAAAGAACGTATTTGAATACTTCTTCAATTGCAATTTTTCACACACACACACACACCAGGTTAATGCAGAAGTGAGTCAGAATGACTGCTGCTAAAACCTATGTGAAAGTGGGGCTGTATGAGATGCTATTCCTGCTCCAAGTAGATCTACTGAAATTAATGGCTGTGATTGATTTAGGTCAATTAATTTCAATGGGTCTACAGTTAGCTGGATGCTGGCAAGAGTTGTGGACAATCCAAACGTCCCGGGAGAAATTCAAGTGAGGAGAACTTTGTAACCATTCCTAAACATTTGCACAAACCAGCATAGTGTCATTTCTCCCTGGTGCTCGGTATTCTGAGAATCCCATCTTTCCTGGGGGGAAATAAGGCTCAAACAGACAAGATGTTAGTCCTCAAGATTGGGGGGGGGGGGAATGCCTCCTTGGCTTGGCCAGCCTCTACGATACACCAAAGTGTGTGTTTTCTTGAAGCATGGGAATTTATCACCTGAATAACTGTTGTGAGCCTGTCAGTATTTGTAAATGCATGGTTGATTCAGATGTTATGATTAGGATTCTGCACACCTACCAAGCCATGCTATGTAAACAGAGGTGTGGGCAGTGCCAGATTTACATACAAGCTAAACAAGCTATAGCTTAGGACCCCACTCTCTTGGGGGCCCCAAAAAAAATTAAAGGAAAAAAACAACTGGATGTACATTTTTGAAATATAAGATAAAAAAACAAATAAAATAAAACCTACATACAGCCAGCAACAGTGTTTTGTGTTGTGTAGGCTCCTATGATGTAAGTAATGGGCCCTGCCTGCTAGCCTGCTCCCTAAAATATCACTATTAATATACTTCTTAATTGTATTTCACTATTAATATACTTCTTAATTGTATTTCAGTTCAACAATTACTTTGATAAAATACATGCTATGTGCAAATGGCTTTAGATACCTATTAAGGCCATAAATTACCATATAGCATATATTCAACACAATAAACAGCGACAATTTATTGTTGACAAAGGACAGCTGGACATATAAAGGGCCCCATTACCTTCAGTAGCTTAGGGCCTCATCAAACCTAAATCCGGCCCTGGGTGTGGGCCTCTAACGGCCAGTCTGAAGGAGCTGACTTTGTGTCTCGGTAAGGGAGATGAAGAAGACCCCAGAAGATGCTATTTTCTCAGGGGCAGAGTTTTCAAAATGCCCACCTCCTCGGGGAGCCGGCAGAAAGGAGGAAACTAGAGATGGCGTTTTCTGCAAATCCCAGTGCCTAATTTATATGCACAGATCCCCCCCCCCCCCCGCACCAATTTCTATCTTGCTCCTTGATCTTGACAAAAAAACCCCTCATTTCCACACACACACATACCCATAATATTACACCCTTATTATGTATGTATACATTCAAGGTTTCTTAAACGAACCAGCACATAAACAGATACACTCAATGAGGCGTATAACTTTATAATCAAACACATATGTATTAATGTTTATAGAATTACGCTGCAGTAATGCAGTGGACGTGGTTATTTTAAATGTGTTGGGTTGTAGCTTACTCGGAGAGACAATGCCCCTGTGATTCTGGACAAATAGAGACAATAGAGAATGTGCTTCTCCAGTGCCTATATTATAGAGACATTCGTATTAGCCTCATCTCCTCACTGCTCCATAAGTACTCAGGGCACACAGGACAATTCTATACCTCCCTGCTACAACATACAATTTTGTCAGATTCTGCATAGCAGCACTCAAAATCCGTTGGATGACGATCTGTCCCACAAACTAGATTTACTGCATACTCCTATCTGTAAATTAGCTATAGTCTTTTATATACTAACCTTTTACGCTCTTCCACATCTGTTTAATGCTTCTAATGCTTCTTTTAGATTATTTCAGCTTCTTTTAGATTCTTATAGTCTTTTAGATATCCCTTCTGTTTTAATAATTTTTAGCTTTCCAAAAAGGTTTTACAGACATTAAATGATTGTACCCCACCCTAATTATGCTGATCTATGACCATAGTAAAGATTTGATTTGATTACTTAGATGCGTTGAAATCAATGGGATTTACCCTGCGCAGGACTAGCATTGGCTTGTACCCTGCACACAGTAGACCTATTGAGGTTAATGAACATTCCTAACTTGGGTTTGTTAATCTTAATGGGTCTATTTGGGGGTATAATTTTGCATATAGTTAGTCAGACTTTTAAAAAACAAAGTAGGATTAAAAACCCAGCAATCTGAGTGCTCACTTGCAAGAAGTGCTTCAAGGCAGTCAAAACTCAATTAGGTCAGATAAAGCCATTGAAAACTGTTTTCTCCTTTGAGGATTGAAGAATACATTGGATTATAGAAAGTAGAATAGTTGGGTGTTACCTTGGACTGGATGTTTTGAATATTTTTCTATATATAGCTGACAAAAAGAATCAGAACTTCTGCTTTTTTCTCTCTTGCCCCTTGTCCCTTTTTATATTTTTTTCTTTGTGTTTTTATTTAGATTAATTTATTTTATCTTTGATAGTCTAAAAAAAAAGGCATTTGATACCAACCTTTGTATATCTTTCCCCCAAAAACTTTAATAAAATCTATTCCTCCTCCACCCCTAAAAGAAACAATTTCTTCTGCAACAGGTTTTGGGGGCTAAAGCATATGTAAGAAACAGATTTGGAAATGCGAACAGAAGCTGAATCTTGGACTCAGGGGCGAAGTTAGGGCAAGTTTCCTTATTAAACTATCTCTACCAGCATCATGAAAACCATGCAGAAGATACTTCAGAAATGATACTTAGCCCCAGTTAAACTTCCATACACCCATAAGCATCCTTATGGGTATCTATGTGCTGGCATGGGTGTAGGAAAAGAGGCAGATATAGGCATTTTGGTGGACATGACCAAAAGTGGCAGATTTTGCGGAACATGTATTTAAATTTAAATAACATTTCACATCAGTATATCACAAAGTCTTCAGAACAGTCTTCTTCAAACTCGGCCCTCCAGATGTTTTGAGACTACAATTCCCATCATCCCTGACAACTGGTCCTGCTAGCCAGGGATCATGGAAGTTGTAGGCCAAAAACATCTGGAGGGTTGAGTTTGAGGAAGCCTGCTTCAGAACTTGCATTACTGGATCTCTGTTTAAATAAGAATCAGGAGTTGGTGGATAAACCACCAAATGGATTTCTCTTAGTGGCAGCAAATATGGTTGTAGCCACATCTTAGACTTAAAAGGTGCAACTGGAACACTTGGTACAGGAGAGTATGGCGTATTGCCCTTATGGAAAAATTAAGACTGCCAAGAGGAACAAAGCACAGAGATACCAGTGTGGGAGAATGGCGGAGCTTTGTTTCATTCACAAATTCTCCCGAAAACCCAAGACTGGTTCCAACAGTCTGTACTAATTTGTGGATCACACAATAAGGACCTGTTTTATAGATGTATGAACATGTATGCCATGTATGAACGGAAATACAGGTTTTCATATTTTGGGGGGAGGAGTGTCCTCCAAAGATGTAAGTAAATAACAAAAACAACAAGAAGGAACATGACAATGGAATGGAACAGATCCTTACCAGCTTGGTTGGTGGTGATGTTGACAGAGGCAAACTGGGGCGAGAAGGGGCTCTGGTCAGTGACGCCGTTCACCGCCTGTATCTCAAAAGTATACTGGGTGTGGGCCAGCAGGTCGCTGATGTAGACGCGTTGCTCAGCCAGGCCAAGCTGGCGCGGTGCGAATTGGACGTTGTCCCCGCACCGGGTGCATGCCCCCCGACCCGAACCGCAGCTCTTGCAGATGATGTTGTAGACCAGGTCCTCGCGGCCCCCTGAGTCCCGGGGCGGGCTCCACTCCAGCATGAGGGAGGTCTCGTTCACACTGGAGATGACGGCCTGTGGGGCCGACGGGATTGCTGCGGGAAGGGAGGAAATGGGGAGGTAAGATGGTGCAGGACAGCAGGGACTTTCAGGGCTGCCAGAACTTTCCTAAGGCTACAGCCATTACAGGCTCTGTTTTGCATCCCAAATGTTTCGCCCTGGCTGGAATGTGTTTCTTCCACTCTGATACTGTTTCCCTGGATGGAGGATACAGAGGCAGGTGTGTGTGTGTGTGGAAAGCAGCCTATTGGATAAAAGTAGCATTTACACTCATTGCTTCCTGGCATCTCTGGGTAGGCCGGTGAAAGACGTGTGGCTGAAACCCTGGAAGCTGCCACTGATACTGAGCTATAGTCTATGCCAGGGGTCAGCAAACTTTTTTCATCAGGGGGCCAGTCCACTGTCCCTCAGACCTTGTGGGGGCCAGACTATATTTTTGGGGAGGATGAACAAATTCCTATGCCCCACAAATAAGCCAGAGATACATTTTAAATAAAAGGACACATTCTACTCATGTAAAAACACGCTGATTCCTGGACCGTCCACGGGCCGGATTTAGAAGACGAATGGGCCAGATCCGGCCCCTGGGCCTTAGTTTGCCTACCCGTGGTCTATGCCCACAGGACCCTGAAGGATGAGGTATGCCGCCCTTCTAGACTTGCCCCCCTCCCCTTTGTGGGCAACTTACTGGTGCATGGCATGTCCAGTGGATCGGAGTCTGAGCGGTAGTAGTTGTTGCGGCAGACACAATTCGTGGCTCCTTCTGACGTGGTCCGGCTGTTGATGGGGCAATGGACGCAGCCCTCGTCCCCCTGGCTGGCTTTGAACGTCCCTGAGGGGCATCCTGGAAAAGGAAAAAGGGGGTGGGGAGAATCCTATTAAAAGCAATGAAAATACAGGGAGGTTTGGAAATCGGTGAGGGATGGATGGATCTGCCAGTTTTGATTTCTCTCAGAATCTCTTCTTCTGAATCTTCCGTTCGGTTCAACACATTTGGGCAGAAATTTGCATTTAGACAAAAAAGCCATGAAAACACATCAGCATTCTAGTGGAAATTTCTCCGAATAAACAGTTCTGCCTAATATGCACAATTTCGCAAGGCTTTTTGTATGACATTTCCCCGAAATATTTTCATTTTTGAACACCCTCTTCACTGGGAGAGCTGCACAGCAATATTCAGAGACAAAATCTTGAAGGATATTCACAATTTCGTTCACGTTTCGGTTTGAAAGCTGCCAGTTTCACATTAAAATGCAAATGGAAACGAAATTCTCTCCCGTCCCATTGTGGGCCTTGGGGGTGGGGCATGTACATTCTCAGGAAACCCACTTCTCTGAAATGGCAACATTGCTTGCTGATATAGTCCGAAAGATTTACAAACTGCTTAATCTAAGGAGCGCACCCTATAAAATTATAGATAAAGCACAGCTAAAAATTGACAGACTATTAAACAGCCTATATATATATATATATATATATTTGCTTTCGTAGATTTTCACGGGTACAGGAATGCAGGTTTTGGTGTCCTCGGGTGTCTTCCCGTGTAAAAGTTGGGGTGTCTAGGCGACGTTTCGACGAGGTCTCACTCGTCATCTTCAGGCTGGTGCTTTCGGCTTCTTGTTACTGGAACAGAGCAGGATCTCAGTGTTTGAGTTCCTATAAATACTGTTGAGGAGGTGTGGTGTATAGCCTCCAATGTTCTGGGCAGAGAGGAGGTTCCCAGGCTAGTGTGCCTTTTCTTCTTTTGTTCCTTAATTACTTGAGGGATATCTTGAGTGATTTCTTGAGTGATTTCCTGAATCCCACTTAGGTGGGTCATTAGGTGTGGATTAGTTGCTAAAGCCTTCGTGTCTTGAACTCTTGAACTTTGTGAAGAGTTTTTCTGAGAAGATGGCTGTACTGTACTTCTCAGAAAAACTCTTCACAAAGTTCAAGAGTTCAAGACACGAAGGCTTTAGCAACTAATCCACACCTAATGACCCACCTAAGTGGGATTCAGGAAATCACTCAAGAAATCACTCAAGATATCCCTCAAGTAATTAAGGAACAAAAGAAGAAAAGGCACACTAGCCTGGGAACCTCCTCTCTGCCCAGAACATTGGAGGCTATACACCACACCTCCTCAACAGTATTTATAGGAACTCAAACACTGAGATCCTGCTCTGTTCCAGTAACAAGAAGCCGAAAGCACCAGCCTGAAGATGACGAGTGAGACCTCGTCGAAACGTCGCCTAGACACCCCAACTTTTACACGGGAAGACACCCGAGGACACCAAAACCTGCATATATATATATATATATATATATGTAAACTGGTTAATATTGAAATAATAATCTGCACAACTTTTAAAACAAATATACACAGCTAAATTGCTGAAATAACAATAATAAATTAATAGTTTTCAGCCTGCATCTGACATGGCATTGTGCAGGTGCTTGTTTCATGTCCAGAGGCAAGGAGTTCAAAAGTACAGGTAAATGTAAAGGTAAAGGACCCCTGGATGGTTAAGTCCAGTCAAAGGCGACTATGGGGCTGCGGCGCTCATCTCACTTTCAGGCCAAGGAAGCCAACATTTGTCCACAGACGACTTTCTGGGTCATGTGGCCAGCATGACTAAACCGCTTCTGGTGCAATGGAACACCGTGACAGAAACCAGAGTGCACAGAAATGCCGTTTATCTTTCCACCACAGCAGTACCTATTTATCTCCTTGCAGTGGTGTGTTTTCGAACCACTAGGTTTGCAGGATCTGGGACAGAGCAACGGGAGCTCACCCATCACGGGGATTTGAACCGCTGACCTTCTTATCAGCAAGCCCAAGAGGCTCAGTGGTTTAGACCACAGCGCCACCTGTGTCCCTTAAAGTACAGGTACTGGCATACTAAAAGATGGAGTCCTTGCAAATGTGAAATGAACACAATGTGACGCTTGGAAAAGCACCAGTTCTGAGGTGCAAAGTGGTTAAACAGCAAGGGCAGAATTGGGTAATCTTTGGGAATATGGTGCCCTGAGAGAGGCCACAATTTGGTGCCCCCAAATGGATCTTCTCAATTATGGGTCTGCTCAATTTGGCGCCCTCCTGGCTCAGTGCCCTGTGCTGGGGAGCCGCCATCACCGCCCTAAATCCAGCCCTGCAAATAGGAATGGGTAGGACAAAGCAATCTGCTAAGGAAACTGATCCTAAGCCGAATGCATCACTTTCTCAAGCTGCAAGCCTCTTTGGTTTCAAATCCCGGATTTATGTGTGTTTTGAGTCTGCATGCTTCAGACCCCCATATTTCTGAACTGGAGTGCCCTGACAGATCCTAGAACTGCCCGTTCTTCTCTCTCTGTCTCTCTGTCTCAACTGCCCCCCCCCCCCCGCCTTCCTATTTTGTCTGGGGAAAGAGTTCTTTCTGTGTAATCCGAAGCACCGCTCATTCCCTTGACAATAGAGGCAGCTCCAGTAAAAGCTATCACCTTACCTCTTTTGTATCTCTCTCAGTCCCCCTCACCCTGTTCGCAGAAAGACCTCCTACCACAGTCCCATCCTTCAAATATCCAAGATTTAGGATGGAGCTCACAGCAACCCCTCCTCTAATTCTTGTGGCAGCAGCAGCTGGGAGGTAAAGTTGAGATTCTTAAGTCACCAGCCCCCTCCCTCCACAAACTCCAGGCTGTTCCAGAGCAAAGGACCCATCCTAAGGCATGGGAGCTGTGGGCTTTGTCCTGCCTGAAACAGCTGCAAATCCAGCCCCTCTCCTTTTGCTCTAGTCTCCCTGGATTTTGATGTGTTGGAGGGACATAGCTCAGTGGAAAAGCATTTGCTTTGCCAGAAGAAGGTCCCCAGTTAAATTTCACCCCCCCCCCACATCTCCAGGTAAAGGCTGGGGGAGACAGCTGCCTAAAAATTCAGACAGCTGCTGCCAGCCAGTGCAGACAATATTGAGTTAGATAGACCAATGGTCTGACTGGGTATAAAATGGATTCTGATGTTCCTGTGTGTTTGTGTATATTTTAGGGCTGGGCGGTTTCAAGTCCATATCATGATATTAGTTGATCCGGCAATATATTGAGAATCATGATGGCAGTTCCCTCACTGCGAGAAGTGAGGTTACAGGGAACCAGGTAGAGGGCCTCTCGGTAGTGGTGCCTGCCCTGTGGAATGCCCTCCCAGCAGATGTCAAGGCAATAAACAACTATTTTACTTTTAAAAGACAACTGAAGGCGGCCCTGTTTAGGGAAGTTTTTAATGTCTGATGCTGTATTGTTTTTAATATTCAGTTGGAAGCCGCCTAGAGTCACTGGGGAAACCCAGCCAGATGGGTGGGGTATAAATAATAAATTGCTGTTGTTGTTGTTGTTGTTAGCGTATGTGTGTTATGCAAAAATCACAATGTGGGGGGAACCATGAAGCCAGACAATGCCTCTACATAGCTCCATCGTTATTGCAGACATAGTATATCACGATGCTTAGATGGTGGTATATCACTAAGTTGAAAACCAGATATTGCCCAGCCCAAGTATGCTTGTGTGTGTGTGAGAGAGAGAGGGGAGGGACTCTTTTAGCTCACTGTGGATCCTGCCAATTTACATAGCTACAGCCAGGGAGGTAGTGTGGGGTGTGCCAGGGGGGCTGTGGCCCTGGCTGCACCATTTTTGAGGGGGTGTGAACAAGGTCCGGCCTGGTGCTCCTCTCCACCCGCCATGGGCTGCATTGGCTGGCTGGGCTCCCCCCCCCCCCCGTGTGGGCAGGTAGGTGGCTCGATGCAGCCCCACTTTGCTCCAGTGGTGGTGGTGTCAGTCTGGAGGCACTGAAGAAGAAGACAGGCTGTGATGTCTTGCAGGAGCAAATTCCACTGTACAGTGGTACCTCAGGTTACAGATGCTTCAGGTTACAGACTCCGCTAACTGAGAAATAGTACCTCAGTTTAAGAACTTTGCTTCAGGATGAGAACAGAAATCATGCAGTGGCAACGCAGCAGCAGGCCCCATTAGCTAAAGTGGTACCTCATGTTAAGAACAGTTTCAGGTTAAGAACGGACCTCCAGAATGAATTCAGTTCTTAACCCTAGGTAACACTATATAACTATGCACCGTGTGAGGAAGTATTTTCTTTTGTCTGTCTTGAAACATTCAATATTCTAAAAAAACCAAAAAACAAAACAAAACCCCAGAGGCTTTTTTATTAGGAATTGTAGGTGCTGATATTCCAAGGGAGCACAAGAGACTTTTTATGTATACGATGACATCCGCACAGATGCTGTTAGCCCAGATGGAAGGAAGATAAAGTCCCTACCAGAGAAGAATGGCAAATTAAACTGTTGGACTATGCCGAAATGTCAAAACTGACCGGAAAGTTCAGGAACCAAGAAGACCAAAACTTCAACAAAGAATGGGGGAAATTTATAATTTATCTTTGGAGACCACTGTAAGCAAATGTAAACGTTAGCAGGATTGCAACAACACTTGTCATGTAGCAAGAATTGTGGAGATAATGGAGTTATGTAAAATATTGACTATTGAAAAAGCTGCAGTAGAAAAGATTTAGTAATAGGACCCACAAAAGGGAAGGTGGGAAGTTCAGAGATTTGGAGGAATCTTTAAATGTGGATGTCATAGAATCATAGAATCATAGAGTTGGAAGAGACCACAAGGGCCATCGAGTCCAACCCCCTGCCAAACAGGAAACACCATCAGACACCCCACTGACATATGGTTGTCAAGCCTCTGCTTAAAGACCTCCAAAGAAGGAGACTCCACCACACTCCTTGGCAGCAAATTCCACTGTCGAACAGCTCTTACTGTCAGGAAGTTCTTCCTAATGTTTAGGTGGAATCTTCTTTCTTGTAGTTTGGATCCATTGCTCCGTGTCCGCTTCTCTGGAGCAGCAGAAAACAACCTTTCTCCCTCCTCTATGTGACATCCTTTTATATATTTGAACATGGCTATCATATCACCCCTTAACCTCCTCTTCTCCAGGCTAAACATGCCCAGCTCCCTTAGCCGTTCCTCATAAGGCATCATTTCCAGACCTTTGACCATTTTGGTTGCCCTCCTCTGGACACGTTCCAGTTTGTCAGTGTCCTTCTTGAAAGAAAGAAAGAAACTGGATGACCCCAAGTTCTTCTTCTCTAAGGTAAGGAGGGAAAGTTTTCTTTCTCTATTCCGTGCATGATTTTATATGCCTCCACCCCATCCCCCACTTGGTTGCCTTTTCCCTAAACTGAAACACATTTCCTCCTAAGGCGGCTGCTCCACCCCCTTGATCATTTTAGTCATCTTTTTTTTTGACCCTGTCCCAACCCCAGAGCTGTACACTGTGTTCCAGTTGTGGTGGCACCACGGATTTGTATAAACACCAACAACATACAGGGAGGCCAAGGGAACCTTCCAGTTTCCAGTATTTGTGGCTATGGTGGATCCTGCCTCTGAAGTCATGTGGGCTAAGTGGGGTCCTGTGAAATCTCAGAATCCAGCGGGTGATTGAGTGGGAGGTCATATGGCCCTGTGAGACTCCCCCTCCTTCCCTACAACCCATCTATTCCAGATGACATCTCCTTGACTCATTCCAATAGACCTTGCCCAAGAATATCTAATTACTGAGGAGGAGGAAGGGCGGTGGTAATGGTGGAAGCCACATTCTGGATCCAAATCAACCAGAACCACCAACAACAAAAAAGACCCTGATGGGAAGTGGTGTTCCATCCTTTGATCTCAACATAAATCTTAAGGCTCCCATTGTGGCGAATCTGGGGGGCAAGGATTAGGGTGGATTTTCTTTCTAATACTGAGTTTAGCCATCTACCCACCTGGTTTGCCAGGTGCAGGGAACTCCTAGGGACCGAGGTCCGTTTGCTCCCCACTCCAATAAAATATTTGAGGAGGCTGGGGGTCCCCAAAGTTGATGGGCACTGCCACTCAAATGGCGTGTCTTGCGATCAATTATGTGGGGCGGGGCTTGTCACGGCTTAAAATTGGCGGCTGTTTCTTTAATGCTAAAAGAACTAAGTCAGCATGAGTCAGCAGCCTTTCACCTAATTGTACCTGTATATGTAGAGTGGTCAATGTTAGTGTTGGGTGTGGGTGGGTTGGTTGGTTGGTTAGAGAAAGCTGGTGGTGTTGATGTGTGCACAGTTGGTCGGTTGTTTTGCGGATAAAGACTTTTAAGAATAAAAGCAGAAAATACTCTGCAAATACACTTCTTTCGTGGACTCTTTTATGCCGACAAGGGTCCGAGGACCAGGCTGAGGAGACAAAGGAAGTCAGGGCCTTTGCTTTTTTCAAACACTGACAGGGCTTACTTGGACATGCCCCTCCCCAATATTGGCACCCCTGGTTATTACGTTAGCTTAACTTGTAACCCTGGAACAACCTACATAAAGGCAAGCATGCTGCATCTGACCAATGGCCCACCCAGTCCAGATCCTGTTCTCACAGTTGTCTGTGGCAATTTCTTTGGCTTGTTTTTCTCCTGTGATGAGATGAGGCACTGCTGTGCAGGTCAGAAAACTGCCAAACAGGTTTGCAGAGCCCAGAGAAGGTTGCATTCTTCATATTTTAATTATCTCTACCATAAAGTTTCTGTTTCTTCTTCTTCTTCTTCTTCTTCTTCTTCTTCTTCTTCTTCTTCTTCTTCTTCTTCTTCTTTCCCAGGAAATGCTTATGACCATTTGGGCTGACAGCCCAGAAGCTACTGGCCCCAGTTCAAGCTGCTGATACTGGTGTGCAAAGCCCTATACAGGATTGTCTCACCCCTAATACATTGTGTACTGTGGGCGAGGGTCTCATTTCCAGTGCTTTCAACAGAGGTGTCACACGCTGCCAGCAGTTTGGCACTGAGAACTTTGCACCAGCTCCTGCTTCTGGGCCAAATTCAAGTCCCTGGTTATGTGCTGTTGGCGAGAAGAGTGAGGAATGGGAAGGAGACCTGGTTTTCATATATGCTTTATTGAGAGAAAGAGTGAGAGGGAATGAATGTCTCCTGGGCAGGGTCAACATGCCTTTGGAGGTGAGCTTCAACATACTCATAGCAAACTCAGATACCCTATATGTTTCGTTTTTTTGCAGGAACTACTTGGCTATAGAACTGCATTTGAAAACTAATACAAGTGCAAATTCTGAACGTTGACTGTGCCTTGGTTCACACATTGTTTCGGAAAGTGCAAAGGAGGTAGGTTCGTCTTTAAACTCAAACAGAATTTAATTTCTTCCCCATCTCTAGTGTGGAGGGTGGGACATCTACAGACATGAAGGGAGCTGCATTAAGCATAAGCACATTTTAAAAATAATTGTTTCAAGATTTTAACATTATTATTAGGTTTTATTGGTGGCTTTGGCTGTTTTAAACATTGATGCTTTGCTAATTTATATGAACTATTTTATGTCCCATCAAAGAATTTCCCCAGGGCAGCTTCTATTTCAAGTGCTGCCTTGTGGATCTAGGTTGCCAACTGATCGGGGTGCTGGGGCAGGAATGAAACTGATCTGGCCTGCTCTTCAGCCAAATATTTTTGGAACTCCCTCTCTGCTGGTCCTGACAGTGAGGCCACAGTGTCAAACTGAAGAAACTGGCAGCAAGTGTCCTGTCATGCATGGCAATGGGAAGAGTGGACAGAGAAAAGCTTTTCTCCCCCTCTGATAACACTAGAACGTGTGAACATCCAGTGAAGCTGCATGTTTGGAGATTCAGGACAGATGAAAGGAAGGATTTCTTTGTGCAGTGCATAGTCAAACCAAGGAACTATCAAACTAAGGGCTATCAAAAGCAGTTGGAGCAATGATTCTGATTATCAGTTGCTGGAAACCACAGAAGGGGAGACTGCTCTTGCGCTCAAATCCTGCTTGAAACTTTCCCACTGTGAGAACAAGATTCTGGACTAGATGGACCATTGGTCTGATCCAGCAGCCTCTTCTTATGCTCTTATGTTCTTATGTCATATACAGGAAGTCCACCACCACCACCCCCCCTGCAAATATCTAAGAGCCTTCTTTAGAGGGTTTGGAAGTCCAGAGGTAGGTTTGTGTGTGTCTGCTTTTTTCAGCCCCAAAGGGGCCATATTCTCTCATGACCCATGTTCCAAGGCCTGCACACCCTTGTTTGCTGAACTGGGCTTTTGGAAGAAGAGGGACTGCAGCAGAACAGAAACAGCACTGCTCCCTATAAACACAGGGCAGAATGGAAATAATGCCTTCTCCCCTTCCCAAACATGGGTCTATTTTGGAGCCTGCACTGTGTCCAAATTCCATGCTGAGTTGGCTGACTTGTAGAAAAACCACTTCCAAGGTGGGTCAAAGGCTGCCTATTTTCTTACTGTTATTTTATCCCCAGAGCAGCAGCTTTTAGCCAGAGAGATGAACATCAAAGTGCCTTCCCCTGGGATGATGGATACTAAAGATGCGTGGTTGGCCCAAAGAGATTGTAGATGGCTGCTCCACTGGAACTAGTGGAGACGCAAGCGACCGCTGCTGCTTACCACGTAAGTCTGGAATGGAGAAGCTCTTGCAACCCAAGGACCAGATTCCCTAATGGACAACCTTCCATGAGCCACACTCATGGAAGGTGGGAGGGTCCAGAGGCAAAAGTGGGCGGAGTAATAGATCTGAGGCTTATTTTCGCACTGTGGCTTACATTCCAGCCATGCTGTCAAGGCTGACACACACCTGCTTCCAGGCAAGAGGCATCATTCACAGTTCAAAGAGACATTGTGGCTGGAGAAGAACACCCAAGGAGAACATGCATGGCCAAAGGAAGACTCTTAGGGGCCAAACATATTTGCCTGGAGGGCCACATTTGATCCAAGTTTTCCCCATCTGTGACATAACTAGACTTAGCTGCAATGCACAGCCTTCCTCTCCAAACCGATTTGATTATGTTTTCCCCCTTGAAAATTGGTAAAATCCGACTTCCCTAAAAAAAGTGAATGAGGTGGTGTCAGGGAACTGCCATTGGAGCCAGAAGGAGAGGGAGGGCTCCAGAGGGATTCCGGAGAGTGTCCCGGGAGGAAGAGAAGCAGCACATCTTCTGGGGAAGGAAATCAGCGTAGCACCAGTGGAGGAGGGGGGCAGATGGGGAAATCGGCGAGGTGGCTCCAAGACTCCTCACCGGGGACCAGCGGGGAGAGCACGGGTCCTCCGATGCCCACACCCTCCCTGCGCAGAAGGCTTCCGCGCAGGGAGAGTAGGCGGCGACTAGGCGCCAAAGAACTTTTATGCTGGAAGAAGTTCAAGAAATGCCCACTGATGGATTCTGCCAGTGATTGAGACAGCCAAGGGCGAGTGGCTGTCCAAACAGAAAGGGTTCACTCAGGTAACCCACCCAGGTGTGGCGCCGATTTACGCACGAGCAACCCCTAGAACCATTACAGGTGGCAATGGTGGGGAAGGCGGGAGAAGCAATTTGTCACAGCCCTCCTCAGACAACATCTCAACCCTAATCTTGATACATGCAATGGTACCAACTCCATCATGCATTGCCTTGTATAACTTCAAGCAAGCAATGAGAGAGAGAGAGATGGTTGTGCTGCCAGGAAGCTTGCTGCTCCAATAAGGCACAATGAACAAAGGCCATTATGAGATGACGGGGAGACCACTGGACTTTCCTCGTTGCAGACAGCTGCATATTATTCATCGCACATGACCAGCAGATGGGAAATGGCCATTGGCAGCAAACCACATGATCTTCCTTCCTCCTTCCACAAAGTCTGAATTTAACTGGCCCTCCCTTACTGCAGCACAAAATTGGGCAGCTGGAATATGTTGAAAGGGGCAAGGTCTGTGCCAGTGAGATTATCCTTCTTCCTGCATGGCCTTGACCCTAACCCTAACTGTTAAGGATGATTTCCAAAAGACATGGAAACAGGCAGTGATAAACATGACAACAACTCTAGCTCTCACACCACAGATTCTACTCAACATGGGGTATGAACAAGCTAAAAAAAAAACATTAAATAGCGTGTGGAAGAAACAGAACCTCAAACAGATCTAGCCAGGTCCCCGAAATTCCTAATTAGTGAAACCAGGAGATACCTCATCGCCCAAATGCCATATAAAACCAATCTTGAAATTCCAAAACAGAGAAGGGCTTTCACTCTGACTTGTTGTCAGGCTTTCCCTTCAGCTATCCAGGAAGGCCGTTTTAGGAAGACACCATACTAGGAGAGGAAATGCAGACCTTCCAAGTGTCCCTATTTTCCAGAGACGTCCCTGATTTACAGAAGCTGACCCGATTTCTGGTTTGATCCCAGAATGTCCCGCTTTTCCTTAGGATGTCCCTATTTTCAACAGAGAAATGTGGGAGGGATTTAGTTATCTGACTCCCAAGCCATCCCTATATGCAGCCCTGTATAGGGAAGCTTTTTTTTAATGTTTAATGTTTTATTATGTTGTATATATGTTGGAAGCCACCCAGAGTGGCAACCCAGTCAGATGGGTGGGGTACAAATAGCAAAGTTCTTCTTATAATTATGGAATAGGATGTCCCTGTTTTCGTCAGAGAAATGTTGGTGGCTATAGTAATGTCCATGTGACTCTGGGCAACTGGAAACAACAGAACATGCATTTTTTCACTGCCAATTCCATACAGACATAGGAGCTAGGTTCACCCTGCCTATACAGTAGTACCTCGGGTTACATATGCTTCAGGTTACATACGCTTCAGGTTACAGACAGAAATAGTACCTCAGGTTAAGAACTTTGCTTCAGGATGAGAACAGAAATCGTGCAGCGGCAGCAGGAGGTCCCATTAGCTAAAGTGGTGCTTCAGGTTAAGAACAGTTTCAGGTTAAGAACGGACCTCCGGAACGAATTAAGTACTTAACCCGAGGTACCACTGTACTATACAAATTCCCAGGATGTACATAAAAACTCTGTATCTCCCTACTACTCCAATATGAAAACTCAAACGTCACATACTCAGCTGCTAGATTTTGCACTGCCATGATGGACATCTGTCAAAGGATGGTTTGACAGCAGGACCTGTGCTGCTTCACGCTCCCTCCCTTATAGCCGCTTTTAGCAGCTTGTCTTTTGTTTCTGTTTTAAATTGATGTGAGTTATAATCACTTTTAACTGTTAGCTTTTATCTCTTTCCTCTTTATGTCTCACATGCTTTATTTCATTCGCATGTTTTTATCTTATGCTGGTCTGCGACCGTAATAAAGTTTGATGGTGATGAAGGTCTGTGCCAGCAGGGGTGGGGAGTGAGGAAGAAGCAACTCCCAGTCTCTCTTTAGCATTTGGTTAGAAACCTAAGAATCCCAGCTGCCTGTTCAAATGAGAAATGAATCTCCTAGCTCTCATGATTATTATTGCCGACAGCAAGCCCATATGCTGAATCAGAGGTGGCAAACCTTTTCCAGCCTAAGTGCTGCATTCAGCATCTGGACAGCCTTCTGAGGGCCGCGTGGCAGTGATGGGCAGGGGCAGAAGTAGGCAGATGAGGTATATTTTTACCTTTGTACAGTAGGCTTGTTTCTACAGACATTCCTACCGCTCTCTCTGTCTGGCACCCAGGACAGGGAAAAGGCATGAGTTCAAAGGTGCATGGCTTAGGAAGATGCATGGCCTGGGGAGAGACTTAAGGGCCAGGTGGAAAGGTTTGGAGGGCCTCCTTTGGTTTCCATGCCCAAGCTTCCCCACCCTGGCATTAAATCAAAACACAAATCAAACAGAAAAATTGGGTGCTGTTCCCAGTTTTCCTGCTGCATCCCCCACCTGCCCTTCTTCATTTTTAAAACTATGCTTATGGGATGGTGGCCTGCATTTTTCTAAATGTCCAGTGATGAATTTCCAGCCAAATCCGAAAATTAATGTCTGGCATAGAAGCAACTTACTGAGAATCACTTTCACGGATTCTCAGCCATTACTATAGATCATGTTCTCTATTGCAAACCTTTGGCTCAACCACTGTGCTAATGTCCTTTTCCATGTGGCTGATTCTTCTCTGTCTGTCTGTTTCTCTCTCTCTCTCTCTCTCTCTCTCTCTCTCTCTCTCTCTCTCTCACACACACACACACACACTGCACACATGATTTGTAGTATCCTTTGAAAGCAGAATTTTGGAAGAAGAGCAAATTATGTAAGATATATGCATGACTGTTTTTTTTTAGTAAAAAAAATTCTGGACACATATAATGTCACGGTTGTTGTTGCAACTGTTAGTAAAGTCACTTAAATAATACAGATGGAGTCCAGAAAGAAATTAAATCCCGAGCACACTTTAACAAGGAAAACTGAACCAGAACTGAACCAAAACAGTGTAAAATTTGAGGAGAACGGAACAGAGAGGTTTTGTCTTTCTTATGTCAGGCCTTGTACATAGCAGGGAGACATTCAACTGAACAAACAATGGGGAAACTCCCTCAGAACTACGCAGCCAAACAGGGCACATTTCATCTCAGCAAACATCATGCCGCTCCATCTGGTTGCTAAGCAACACCTCCTCCACCACCCTCTTAGGGTGAGTTGACCTATTGATAGCAGAGCTGACCCTTACATTATAAACTGAATGATCCTTCTAGCTGCTCCCGCCTCCTCCCTTTGCACGGAGAAGAGAAACTTGAAGCTCGATGAAGCTCTGAGGTCAAGGTCTGGCTCAGGAGCCAGATAACAGCAGCGAGAAACCTTTCTTCCATATACCCAGATTTTAAGCAATAGCTTTCAAGTCGGGCCTTTGCCATCATTTCTGAAGAGCTTTCCACATTTGCGGTTATGAATTCCAGAAGCAGAGCATCACACTGGCTCCGTGGACCACATGGGCTGCGGTTGGGTCCCTGCCATGTGGCTCATGCTTCGCTGTGTGCTCCCCACATCTGTGCAGCTGCGCTGTGGCTCCATTTTTATCCAATGGAGCCTGGAACAGGCGCGGTGGGGGAAGGGGCAGGAGAGAAAAGAAGCTACTCATCATTATATGTTCCAGGTCCGAGAAGTCAGGGTTTCAAGGAGAAGAGTGCAAAGCAAGAGATTCTTTCCCAAAGCCGCCTGAGAGGTTGGGCAGGTTCCTTCTCATCTCCCAAGCAAAGCTACTCTGCTCTTTAGAATATATCTATGGGTGAATCAATCCATTTCATTATGTGTGTGTGCGTGTCAATTTTATTTTCAGTTTATCAGTCTTACATCATAGGTAAAAGGTAAAGGTACCCCTGCCCGTTCGGGCCAGTCTTGCCAGACTCTATGGTTGTGCGCTCATCTCACTCTATAGGCTGGGAGCCAGCGCTGTCCGCAGACACTTCCGGGTCACGTGGCCAGCGTGACAAGATGCATCTGGCGAGCCAGCGCAGCACACGGAACGCCGTTTACCTTCCCGCTGGTAAGCGGTCCCTATTTATCTACTTGCACCCGGAGGTGCTTTCGAACTGCTAGGTTGGCAGGCGCTGGGACCGAACGACGGGAGCGCACCCCGCCGCGGGGATTCAAACCGCCGACCATGCGATCAGCAAGTCCTAGGCGCTGAGGTTTTACCCACAGCGCCACCCGCGTCCCGTGTCTTACATCATACAAGCATCAAATAAAAATATGAATATTCCCTTCAACTCCACCTCCTCCCTTTCGTGGTTCTTTCTGTTGAGAAGCATCTCCTTTCTAACTCCATTTTTTAATTTACTCCTTTACATTTCCTCAATCAATAACCTTGACTGTGAATTTTAGATTAATCCTGCTAATGGGTTTAATTGTTAACAATGTTTTTTCAAATAAATTACACATTTCCCCCCATTCTATCTTAAAAGAATTTCAGTTTCTCACCGTTTCTCTCTTTTTCCCAATCTTAAATTCAACCCTCCACGTTTCTGCATCATTTTTTAAAGAAAAAAACCCCTGTAAGTTTTCCTGTGAAAACCCCTTGGCATTTTAGTGTGAATTTCTCCTGACACATTTTTTAATGCAACTTTTCCAACAGACACATTTTGGCAAAGCGTATTTCCTCTAATGCTTATATTTCCCCTAATATAACACATTTCTGTATGTTATTTTCACTCATCATAGAATCAAAGTGTCGAGTCGGAAAGGGCTCTAAGGGCCATCTAGCCCAACCCCTTGCAATGCTGGAAATGCATGTGTTTTGACCAACACCTTCCCCCTAGAGCAGGCGTGTTTTTTCTCTCTCTACTTACTACTTGGCAAGAGAGCTGCACCGAAAAACCTTGGAGAAGCGCACAGCAGTGTGTTTCAGTTTGCATCTTGCTCCGGAAAGCACAACTTAGGCAGGCTCGCCTTTCAATGCAAACTCAATTGAATTTCTTCCCTGCAGTACTTATTTAAGGTAAAGGTAAAGGTAAAAGGACCCCTGACCATAAGGTCTAGTCGTGACCGACTCTGGGGTTGCGGCGCTCATCTCGTTTTATTGGCTGGGTGAGCCGGTGTACAGCTTCCGGGTCATGTGGCCAGCATGACTAAGCCGCTTCTGGCGAACCAGAGGAGCACACGGAAACGCCGTTTACCTTCCTGCCAGAGCGGTACCTATTTATCTACTTGTACTTTGACGTGCTTTCGAACTGCTAGGTGGGCAGGAGCAGGGACCGAGCAATGGGAGCTCACCCCGTCGTGGGGATTCAAACCGCTGACCTTCTGATCGGCAAGTGCTAAGCTCAGTGGTTTAACCCACAGCACCACCCGCGTCCCTCAGTACTTATGTATTGTGTCTCAATTGGGGAGATGGTTCTCCACCACAGTGCAAAATCTAGGAGGTCTCATTCCCTTCTCTTAAAAGTCTTTATAAGTGGAGCTTTCGCCCTTCTTCCTGGCCCGATTCCGGAGACAGGGGATAATTCCTGGCCAGCTGCTCTCCAGAAGGAATCCCCACGTCTTGTGAGTTTGTGGGGCTTTGTATGAACTGTTCCTTAAAAGCTTGCATCTATTTCCTGGGCCTGGCCACTATTAAGCAGAGACCAAAGCCAGAGAAGGGAGTGGGAGACATCAAAGTGGAGCTGATGAAAAGCTGGATCTCCTCCCCGCACTCGCCAGACTATATCATAAACCCTTCTTGATTTAACTAGTGTTAAAACAAAGATAATCTTATCTCGGGGGGCTTTCTAAAAGAGAGAAGCACGGCCTTTAAAAGGATTGTAAACCTGACAGCATGCCACCCCCGGAGACCAAGAGCGGTTTGGATCTAAAAGGAAAAATGAGTAATTTCACAGAGGAATGGGCCCTTGCTAGGAGTGTGCCCCTGAGACAAGGCCGAGTTAAGAGGATGAAGATTGAGAGAAAGAGGGTCTGCAATGGAGCAACATGGTGTCAGGAATCAAAAATTATGTTCTCTAACTGTCCTAATTTAACCCATCTTCTTCCTGGCACCTCTTCTTGTTTTGCCCCTTTGCTTTGTCTTTTCGCATTGGGGGCTGATGCCCACTGGAGCTGGAGGGGCAGAAGGCAGGGGAGGTCAACAGTAGGCGCCAGCTCAGGCCACATTCAAACCACACATGTGAAGTGCACAGATGCCACTTTAAACAGTCATGGTCTTCCAGACCCTCCAAGTCTCCCTATTTTCCAGGGATGTCCCTGATTTAGAAAATCCCGGTTTCTGATTTGATCCCAGAATGTCCCACTTTTCCTTAGGATGTCCCTATTTTCATTGGAGAAATGCTGGAAGATATGAAGTTATCCGACCCCTGAGCAGTCTGATGACAATCCTGTATACCAGGGGTGGCCAACTCCCAAGAGACTGCAATCTACTCACAGAATTAAATACAGTGGTACCTCGGCTTAAGAACTTAATTCGTCCCGGAGGTCCGTTCTTAACCTGAAACTGTTCTTAACCTGAGGCATCATGTTATGTACTGAGTTGAATAGGATCCAAACTGCAGCAGTCTGATTGGTCCTAGAACAATAGGATTCAGAATGCAGCAGTCTGATTGGTCCTAGAACAATGCAGCAGTATGATTGGTTGGCAGGAACCACCCAATCATGCTCCAGATATAAGTGAATCCACAACCTGATTGGCTTACAGTAGAATTCCAGAATTAGCCAATTGTGGAAATAATTGGAGGGCTTTGTGCAGCCCATTGTGTAAATAATGTATATAAAGCAGATACTTTGAGGGGACATTCACTCATTCCCCCTCACCACTATGAGCTGAATAAAGAGCATGAAATCACTTTGCGACTCTGAGTATATTTCACACCACTTTAGCTAATGGGGCCTCCTGCTGCCAGAGCACGATTTCTGTTCTCATCCTGAAGCAAAGTTCTTAACCAGAGGTACTATTTCTGGGTTAGCAGAGTCTGTAACCTGAAGCGTCTGTAACCTGAAGCATATGTAACTCGAGGTACCACTGTACTGGCAGTGATCTACCCCCATTTTTGGGGAGTTCAAGGCTAAGCTGTTGGCCATTTTTGGGAAGAAAGGGGAACAGCCACTTGCCAACAGGTCTCTGGGGAAACATACAGCCTCACTGAGTTAACTCCGTCTTCCATTCTGCAGGTCGTGCAACAATGGAGGGCGGGGATGGATTCTCTTTTACCAGCACTAAGGAAATGGACCCAGCAATCGACTGCGGTCTACCAAAACCTCCTGGGGATCTATCAGTAGATTGTGATTGACCTCCTGGACATCCCTGCTGTATACCAAAGGGGAAAAAATATAATATTTAATGTTCTATTATGTTTTTATATATGTTGGAAGCTGCCCAGTGTGGCTGGGGAAACCCTGTAACATGTGTGGGATATAAATAGTAAAATTATCATTATGGAATGGGACATCCCTATTTTAATCGGAGAAATGTTGGAGGGTATGGGCTTCCCCCGATGATTTCTGGAAGTTGTAGTTCATGACTGGTGTTGCGTGTTGTTAGGAGGCCCCTACTCCTCTCCAAGATCCACAGTTCCTAAAGTGGTCTAACAGTGATGGAATCATAGAAGTGTACAGTTGGAGGGGTCCACGAGGGTCATCTATTCCAACCCCCTGCAATGCAGGAATATTTTGCCTCATGTGGGGCTCAAACCCATGACGCTGAGATTAAGAGTCTCATGCTCTACCAACCGAGCTATCTCAGCAGACAACACCCCAAGCATAATTTAGCTGGATGCAACCCTATGTTCCCATGATCACTAACTCTGCAGCCTTCCTGGCTTTCGCTCTGAGCTACTCTGCTGCGTTCAGGGATAAGTGCACTAGATCAAACTGTTCCATGAGCCCTTCAGGACTGACTCACCTCAAAGCGATCCACATGGCTTATCTCTATGGCACAAGAAACTTGCTTTAAAGGGAAGGGGAAAGGAACATAAGGACCTTCTGGGACCTTCTGCACTCAAAGCAGATGCTCTACCACTGAGCTATGATCGCAGACTCTGCAAGTGTCCCTATTTTCCAGGGACAGTCCTGGATTTACAGAAGCCATCCCAGTTCTGATTTGATCCTGGAATGTTCTGCTTTTCCTAAAGGTAAAAGGTAAAGGTACCCCTGCCTGTACGGGCCAGTCTTGACAGACTCTAGGGTTGTGCGCCCATCTCACTCAAAGAGGCCGAGGGCCAGCGCTGTCCGAAGACACTTCCGGGTCACGTGGCCAGCGTGACATCGCTGCTCTGGCGAGCCAGAGCCGCACACGGAACGCCGTTTACCTTCCCGCTAGTAAGCGGTCCCTATTTATCTACTTGTACCCGAGAGTGCTTTCGAACTGCTAGGTTGGCAGGCGCTGGGACCGAACAGCGGGAGCGCACCCCGCCGCGGGGATTCGAACTGCCAACCTTTCGATCGGCAAGCCCTAGGTGCTGAGGCTTTAACCCACAGCGCCACCCGCATCCTCTGCTTTTCCTAGGATGTCCCTATTTTCTCCAAGAGTAGGGAGTCATCCAACCCCAAGCCATCTGAAGGAAGTCCTGTATAGGGAAGTTTAATTTGTGTGTGTGTGTGTGTGTGGTCTAAACCACTGAGCCTAGGGCTTGCCAATTGGAAGGTCAGCAGTTTGAATCCCCATGATGGGGTGAGCTCCTGTTGCTCGGTCCCTGCTCCTGCCAACCTAGCAGTTCGAAAGCACGTCAAAGTGCAAGTAGATAAATAGGTACCGCTCCAGCAGGAAGGTAAACAACGTTTCTGTGTGCTTCTCTGGTTTCGCTAGGAGCAGCTTAGTCAAGCTGGCCACGTGACCCTGAAAGTCTGTCTGTGGACAAACGCCGGCTCCCTCGGCCAGTAAATCAAGATGAGCACCACAACAACCCCAGAGTCATTTGCAACTGGACTTAACTGTCAGTGGTCCTTTACCTTTTTTATATATGTTGGAAGCTGCCCAGACTGGCTGGGGCAACCCAGTCAGATGGGATTATTATTATTATTATTATTATTATTACAGTGGTACCTCGGGTTACATACACTTCAGGTTACAGACTTCGCTAACCCAGAAATAGTGCTTCAGGTTAAGAACTTTGCTTCAGGATGAGAACAGAAATCGTGCTCTGGTGGTGCGGCGGCAGCAGGAGGCCCCATTAGCTAAAGTGGTGCTTCAGGTTAGGAACAGTTTCAGTTTCAGTTAAGTACAGAACTCCGGGACGAATTAAATACTTAACCCAAAGTACCACTGTATTATTATTGACACCCCTATTTTCATCAGGGTATGTGGTCCTTCCCCAAACTGAACTTCATTAACTGAGTGTGCCAGGACAGAATGTACACATCTGGAACCCTGGTTTGAGGAAGCAGCTTGTGGGGAAGAGGACTTATAGAGTGGTCAGTGACGCATTACCAAAACCAAGGAAATGCATCATCAAAATAGGGGGCAAAAGAGGACAGGGATCTGCGTAAAATTGGCCCATGTACAAGCTATAAGCCTGGAAATAATAGCTGTGTTTTAAATAGAAATCCAATGCACAGAGGCTAGAGCGTTGGACTTGGACCTGGGAGACCAGGATTCAAATCCCTGCTTTCCTTGAGTGCTTGTTGCCTGGCTTGCCTGGATGATGCCTGGGGAGGTCCATGTACTGGGGTTTCATGCAGATGCCTTTGACTTTTGCAAGACCGACTGTATGCAGGTAAAAGCACATCCCTTGCCCTGCCCACTTTTTTGCTTCTGACTCCCACCCATGCCCAGCATGTAGCCACTGGAATGTTGCTCTCTAAGGCAATGTGGCCCTGGGGCTCCATGGCCATTAGACAACACTGATTTGAGAAAATCAGGACGTCTTTACTGTGCCTTATTAAAGTGCTTGGAAGCTGCTTTGAGCTGATTTTACAAAGAAAAAGCGGGGTATACATTTTTAAATAAATAAATGCGGTAGAATGGAAGGATTGGAAGGATTAGCGGGGGGTAGGGGGGTTAAGCCTGCCTCCCCACTTCCTTCTTCTGCAACAACATTCCAGTTGTTGCGCTTCAGCCCCTGATCCCGAAATTAAATTAAAACCGTGACAGGGACAGTTGATTAAAGCAGAATGTGAGACTAATTAGGGGTTCTGACACTGGAATTGTCAAGATCAGTGCTGTTAATTAGCTGCTCGTTAATGTCAGCTCCCTGTACTATATGGGAATATTTAGTCACTTTCTGTAAGAAAAACCGTCCCGGGTGAGAGGGTGAAGGGGGAATTCCTACAGGGGCTTTTAGCTCAGAAGAAAGGGCAATTGAGGAACCTTGCATAAAAGTCCACTCATGCCTTGCATACAAATGCAGGTCACAGAAGCCCATCGGACGTTTTCCGCAGAGCAACACAGCACTGGTGTGGGAGATATTTGGTTCCACTCACATTTATGGGCAAACCTAATTCGCACTTTCCAACACAGTATGACAACTAACACATCATTCAAATTTAATTTTTGCACCACACTTTGCTGGTCTGTGTCTGAGCTTTCCCCCCTCCCCACCAGCTTTCTCCAGGAAAACCCACTCTTTAGTGTAGAATCGGAGCAAAGGGAGATTTGGGGTTTCCATGAATTGCTGTTTGCTCTGATTCAGGATTTGTGTGGAGGAAGGAGAAGGGGGGGATGGACACCTGTCAGACATGGACCTGACCTATGCCTAGAAGTGTGGAGCAAAAGTAACTGTAGATGAGCCCTGCGGCATCATCATCATCATCATCATTTATTTGCACCCTGACCATCCGACTGGTTGCTCCAGCCACTCTGGGCAGCTTCCAGCATATATAAAAACACAGTAAAACATCAAACCTTAAAAAGATTCCCTATACAGGGATGCCTTTAGATGTTTCTTAAATGTTATATAATTACACATTTCCTTAACATCTGATGGGAGGGTATTCCACAGGGCGGGCGCTACTACCAAGAAGGCCTTCGGCCTGGTTCCCTGTAGTGTTACTTCTCACAGTGAAGGAACTGCCAGAAGGCCCTCGGAGCTGGACCTCAGTGTCCAGGCTAAATGATGGGGGTGGAGACACTTCTTCAGGTATCCTGGGCCGAGATCATTTAGGGCTTTAAAGGTCCATACCAACACTTTGAATTGTGCTCAGGAACATACTGGGTCTTTCAGAACTGGTGTTATATGGTCCCAGCGGCAGCTCCCAATCACCAGTCTAGCTGCCACATTCTAGAGTAGTTGTAGTTTCTGGGTCACCTTCAAAGGTAGCCCCACATAGAGTGCATTGCAGTAGTCCAAGCGGGAGATAACCAGCACATGTACCACTCAGGCGATACAGTGCGCAGGCAGGTAAGGCCTCAGCTGGCATACCAGATGGAGCTGGTAGACAGCTGCCCTGGACACAGAATTAATCTGAGACTCCATGGGCAGCTGTGAGTCCAAAATGACTTCCACACAGCTACCCCATTCAGAACCAGGGAGTTCACCACACCTGCCCGCCTCTGCCCCCAGAAACAATATTTCTGTTTTGTCAGGATTCAACCTCAATCCATTAGCCGCCATCCATCCTCCAACCGCCTCCAGATAGCTAGCAACTCTTGGAAATATTCATTTCTCCCAATTTTGCATTGCAATTCTCCAGCCAAGTGATGTGTACAGAAATACATATGCTGGGGTAAAGTGTGCATAAATTAAATAGCATACAGAATGCATACAGAAATTGCATGGCAATATATATATATATATTGCTCTTCCTCCCCTCCCCGCCCCCACCTTTCCCAACACACTGAAGGTGCTAATCCTGTTAATGAAAGCGCATTGGCCTCCGCAAGATGCTTCTGCCCAAACTGGGGAAGTGGGTCACGCAGGACAAGGGGAAGGGTGCCTGCGTGTGTCAAGCCCTCTGCTGAGATCAGGTGCCTTGCTCTCTCCCCTGTGGGGTTAAGTCTCCATCGCTATGGCAACCGCACAGCTTTCTCTTGGCCTCTCACCTTGCCCCATCGGGAGTGCCAAGGGAACAGATGGGGAAAGGTCTGTGGTTCTCCCCACCACCACATGCATCAAATCGGCCCCATAGCCGAGCAAAAGCTGTTCTAGGGACAAGGTCTGTGTGGGTCCAGGACATTGAGGGTTAAAGCCAGAGAGGTCTGGAGCTGTTTCTTGCTGCTTTCTCGATACTCCCTTCCATCATACTAATACAGAGCTCAGACGCCACACCTCCATTCGATTTTGGTGAACAGCCAGTGGGAGTTTTATCAGCAAACATATCTACTCAGAAGCAAGTCCTATTAAAATCCAATGGATCTTACTCCCAGGGAAGTGGATTTAGGGTTGCAGCCTCAATTCATCAGTTTCCCAAATGCAGTACAGTGGTACCTCGGGTTACATATGCTTCAGGTTACAGACACATCAGGTTACAGATGCTTCAGGTTACAGACGCAAACCCAGAAATAGTACCTTGGGTTAAGAACTTTGCTTCAGGAACAGAAATTGGGCGGCGGTGGCACAGCGGCAACAGCTGGAGGCCCCATTAGCTAAAGTGGTGCTTCAGGTTAAGAACAGTTTCAGGTTAAGAACGGACCTCTGGAACGAATTAAGTGCTTAACCCGAGGTACCACACTAATAACATACCAGAGTATTAGTAAAGTTCTCTATCGCGGACTGGCTGGATGCGGGGGGGGGGGGGGAGGAACCAGTTGGGGAACTCCCAGGGGACGAAGGCCCAGATCCAAGGGACTGGTGATGCGATGGCAATGAGTGATCTGAGGGAGAAGGAACAGACTGGAAGGTGGAGGTGTCGGAAGCTGAGGAGGCAACGGGGTTTAGTGAGCAGGAGGAGTCTGTGGAAAAGAGCCACCCAGAAGCAGAGGCTGGAGAGGAGGCGGGCCAAGAGGCAGAGATGATCCAGGCTGGTGAAGAAGCCAGAGCATCTTCCTCTCCTGCTGTGACAAGCTCCCCTCCCTCTGGTCTCCCAGAACCAGAAGAGGTATGAAGAGGGTAGAGCAAAGTCAGGCACAGTGGCAATGACTCAGACTGCTTGGGAAGGACCTGGGTGAGAAGAGGACTGAGGGAACTGTGGGAAGGCGGTGACCTTCAGTCCCCACAACTGCCTCATAGGGGCAAGATCTACCAGGACGCGTTGCTGTGCTCACTAGGCCTGGCCTCCTCAGTCAACCTTGTTTCCTTGAATAAAGAGTTCACTTCACTGACACCGTGTGATTTATTGCTGACCTGCTTCTGGCACTGGCCCTCATTCTTGGGACTCTTCCCACACATCCCTCTCTCCAGGCTGCACCCCTCACTGCTGCTGCTCCAGAATGCCTTCAAGTGTTTTCTGGCTGGCTGGAACGTGTCCTTTATCCATGCTAATGGCTCTCACTTGCCTGGATCAAGATGTTATGTCGCCATGAGTAGCGTGGCTCAAATGCAATCCACTGTGAGAGTCTCCTCCATTACTCCACCCATATTGGCCTCTGGTCTCGCCCGCTTTTGCCTCAGGTGACACACAACCCTCACATGCGGCCCTGAGAAACATGTTCATGACATAATGCGGCCCTTTAAGTGAAAAAGGGTCTCTGGCAGTTTCTCTTTGTTGAGTGGGATGGAGCTATGAATGGCAGCTGGAAGATACTTTATGCTGAGAGGAAAGGAAACTTGGGGATGCAATAGGGATGCATGTGATGAGTTGATAAAAATACATTTTATTGGATAACAAGTTTCTAACACCATTAATAAAACAATGCTGGTTTCTTCTTTAAAATTATCCGTCTTCGGGACGCTGAGTTCAGTAATGGACACAGTTAAGAATCTTGCATATTTAGTGTGTCTTCTGAACTGGCAGTGTCCTGGCTCTGGTCCAATGTTTACCATAATTGTGCAGTTTCTCTTATAATTTGTTGGTCCCTCGGTGATTTTTGCTGATTAAAGCATCTTTTTAAGTTACTGATTAAGCATTTGCGAGGATATCGCTAAGTGCCAATATTGCAACACAAGCCGTCTCGCCCAGCTTCCTCCCCTCCGACAACAAGCAAGCAAAACATCCGATCTGGAGTCCTCCTTCGCTGGAAAAATGGCACGTGTTGTCCAGGTGTCTCACTGTACCGGAGACAGGAAAAGTCCCATAATTTAATTGATGAGTACAGAGCGTTATGTTTAATGTCCTGATAATGTGTGGCAGTTCCAAGATGCCTGGGATATTAGGAAGCATCACCTGTGGTTGGGTGATAAAGATATTAAATTCTTCTCTAACTGAGGGTCTTTCTCTGGATATAGATGTATGTAAAAATGGATTCTGATTTTGCTAAGTGCTTTGTCTGTGCATGTGCCACGCCACTAAGAAACAACTGAGGTGGGGGGGCCACTAGGGGGCGCATTGGAAGATGGCCAACAATACCATCTCTCCGACCCACATGGGGTAATTAAGAGGCTGTTATGGGAGTAGGCAGCCTCCCTTGTTGCCCCAAGGAAATGGGGAACACTGCCCTTGCCTGCTGTGACCATAAATCACCCCCAATTCGAAAGAAGGGGGTGAGGGCCCTAGGCAGAATGCCCCCGTGTGGACCTTGGGTCTCCTGCACGCTGTCTCTGATCGCGCACTAGCTGCAGCAATTTGGAATAATTAATTACAAAAGAAGCAAATGCACATATTTCAAGTGAAGAAGGGGAGTGAAGTCTGCTAATTTAAGTTAGTGTTACCCAACCTTGGGTCTCCAGCTGTTTTTGGACTACAGTTCCCATTATCCCTGATCACTGGTCTTGCTAGCTAGGGATGGTGGGAGTTGTAGTCCAAAAACAGCTGGAGACCCAAGGTTGGGAAACACTGATTTAAGTGACCTCTGCGAAAGAAGACGACGGGTTGGAGAAACAGGAATATTTTACGATTAAGATACACCAAAGGCTGGGTATGTTGACAACGGGACTGAATGGGGGGGGGGACCTTTTTTACTTTCCTTCTATGTGATTTACAAGAACCCCTCCTCATTAGAATCGTCGGTTGAACTGACCCAAGCAGGATGATTAAGGTCTGTGTGGAGATAAACTTTAACCAAAAGCATGCTTTATGGAGATCGAGAAGCAATAAGAGCTTTTGGAATGGCGCAGCAATTAATTCGGAGTCGCCATCTTGCCAAAGGATTTATAGCCGAGAGAAGGAATGGACTTGTTCTCAGACTGCATTCCTGGTGAATCTCCTTAGAGGTTTTGAGAAAGGAGGCAGATTGGTGAAGATTAATGACGCTAAGACTGTTTTGATGTATGGAAGTGATGTTACATGGAAAACGTCTGGATATGGCTACTGGATAAAAAAAAAAGTATCCACGCAGGATTACAAACTGTCTAACCAGCTTGTGGAGACTATCAGAGGTCACAAAGAGAAAGGAAAAATATATGAAAATAACAACAAGAGATGTGGAAAAACAAGAAGAAAGGCCTGGATAGTACTGTGAACATCATAAGGTTAGATTTGTGGACATTAAAACAGCAGTAAGAAGCAAGAAGTTGATTGGATCCCCTTCAGAACTTGAAATATGGGTACCCCCAACAAAAATTTAAAATTCGTCTGTGTAATTTGGAATTTATGTAATTTGGTTTGATTTGATGTGATTGGTCGGTTAATAAAAAATTATTCTTAAAAAAAAAGAAACAACTGAGGTGGGATGGAATGACGGGAGAGCTGAAAAGGCATTATCTTTGCACAAGATCACCTCATTTCAAAAAAAGGGGACTGCCGTCTCCTGGGCTGCTACTACCCAGAGCCTCTGGGGGTGACGGGACTACCAAGAAGGCCCTCTCTGTTAATCTCAACCCTTGAGAGGGTCTGTAGGAAAGGAGGCAGTCTTTCAGATATTTTGGACATGAGCCATTTACTGAGCCCGTCTGCATGCAAAGCAGATTCTCTTCCACTGAGCTACAGTCTTTCCCCGATAAACCCAAATTCCCCCATCACTCTCAGTGTGCAGAGAAGGGACAGATGACCAGCTGTGCCATTTGAAATATCCACTGCTTATCACAGCTCGAAGGAGCCATTTCCAGCAAGCTAAGAAGTCCCTTTCAGAGGCCAGTCTTGCTCATTTAAAGCTCGCTACCTAACCACAGGCGCCCTGATAAAACACACACACACAAAAAGATATATTTCCCAGAGACACCTCCTGGAAGATGCTCAGGCTTAGCGCGGGATGGGTGTCCACCAGCAGCTGTCAGGGCAGCTGTTGCCAATTACACAGCTACTATTATTTATACATCTGTTTCACTGCATTCATATCCTGCTTCAATGTTGAGGAGCTCAAGGCACCCTACGCAGTTCTGGCCCTTCTGTTTTTGTCCTCGCAACGGTCCTGCGAGGCAGGTTAGGAGGAGGGCACACAAAGTTTTTTTGAAAAATAAATAAGAGGAATCCTATTCGGAATAAGGGAATTTCCCTTAAATAATGGGAAACATTGACAGCTATGTTTCTGCACACATTTCATCTTCTTAATATCCTCCTTAATTTGTGCTGACCAGAACTGGACACAGAGCCACCCTCTGACTCAAAGGGCTCCATCAGAGATGCTGCGGTGCTCGAGCATCTTAACTTAAGCACCTTTCAGGGATGGCGAAGCTGGCAACTGGGACAGGGCCTGCTGCTCCTCAGTGAGGCCCGGTTCAAGGCTAGCTGTCACTGAAGCAACATTAGAGCTCAGTGTGGTTCAGACACAGGAAGCTGTCTTAGCCTGACCCATCCAGCCACTACCATCCCCGCCAAATTAACAGCATCTGTCCAAGATGTGAGCTGGAGAAAGGCCTTTTCAGATATCCTACCAAGATGTTTTAAGCAGAGTTGTTAAAGATGGAACTGGCAAGTTTTCCCTACATGCAGAGAACTGGGAGAGAGGAACAGAAGTGGGGGTGGGGAGGAAAAAAACCTATCTCAGATCTTCTTCCTGTGTGGGAAAGGGGGGTGTGTGGATGTGAAGTGCCTTTCTGCCACAGCCTGGCATCCTGCGAGGGGCAGGAGGCCAGCAGCCAACACAACCAGCCAATCGTGCCAGCCATGCCAGTGGGGCACAGATTCCAGCTGCCTAAAGTGGTTTCTATGGCAACGGGCTCAGTGCTCACAGCGGGGCTTAGGAAATGCAGTCAGACAGAGACACACATACACAAAACAGAGAGCTGCTGAAAGCCGGTTGGAGGGGCATTTGCAAAAAACGAGGCAGGAGAAGAGCGCAAGGCCCGGCTGGCCTAGGGAGGCTTTGACCTCCAATGAAGGAAAGCCCACAACCTGTTAAAAGCCCAGCAGACCTCTACTGGCAAGGAGTTCCACAGGGCACTAAAGGCTCAGTCCCTGGTAAAGACCAACTGAGACTCAAGGACAGTGTGGGAGCACAAAAAGGGGAGGTTTCAGTATTCAAGGAATCAGGTGAAATTTAAGGTACTTTGGCCCCAAGTTGTTTGAAAGGTTATTGTGTGTTGCTATTTCATATAAAAAAGTAACTTGTGCAACTTTTATTTACTATTATTTGCTCAATTTGGGTCGTGCCCCCCTTCAGAAATTCTGAATATTCTGACTTAAGTTTGCCAATAACCACACACAACAAAATAATGCACGGTGCGTGCATTCATGACAATCCATCCCCCCCCCCCCATGACCCTATGAGCTTCTTTTATGGAAATTCATAGATGGAGATGCGCACAGAAAGCAAGCAAGTAAGAAAAGCAGTTTCAGTTTAGAAAAAAGGGGGGTGGGGACACACACCTCATCATCATCATCATAAATAAAGATGCCTGGCAGTCTACTCTGCCATTCTATTCTGGCAGTCGGTCAATAACACACTGCTAAAATGAAGTTGCTGAAATCTAGGTTATAACAAGCAATGATTCTCAGGTTAATTCACAAAGCCCTAAATCGCCTTCTGCAAAAACTGGATATGTGCAGCTGCGGGTTGTGGTTCTAGGCTTCCACTGGGCTGAGGGACCTTAGTTCACCTGCTTCACCTGCCTCAGGTTTGCTCCCTGGTGGCTCCAGCGAAAGCAGGGCCCATCTGTCCATTGTAGGACCCCAGTTCCCACCAACCCCAAGTCAGCACAGCCAATGGTTAGGGATGATGAGAGCTGAAGTCCAACAGCACCCTAACCATCTTAATCAATACTGGGATAGACGACAATGATAGAATCAGAAAATCTTAAGAGTTGGAAGGGATCCCAATGTTCATCTAGTCCACCCCTTGTGATGCAGGGATCACAGCCACTGCTGCTAATGCAATTTCAGGATGAGCACTTTTGCCAATTAATGTTCTTTCACTTTCCTGGCGAAATTTGAATATTGTATCATGTAAGTAGCTTTGAGTCATCTTGTGCGGTAAGCAATGGATAAGTGTAAGCAATAGTGACAACAGAGTTGCATACAACTAGGATTTAGTCAAAGCAGTCCTCCTGGAATGCATTGGGCCCAGTGTGCATTGATTTAAGTGTAAATGCTTCAAGTAGGACTAGCTTTGGCTACAACACAATAAATAGATGGACAAATTGTATCCATCTTGGTGTAAAGAAAGGTTTCCACACTACAACATTACAGCTAAACTTCTTTCTGGCTTTTATTCCCAGGGCTCTGCACTGGTGCCTGATACAAATTCTGAGCATTTTAGGGCACGTGAGGTTGGGTGAGAGACAGCCGCATAGGCAAGAAAATCTCTCTCTTTTACAAACAGACAAACCCCGAATAGCCATGCAAATACACACACAATTGTGCAGGTGCCCCCGGTTTCTCACACATTAAATGTGTAAATATTTCAGACACGGTTACAAGGGAAGGGAAGGTGCTGCACTGGCTTCAGCAAAAGCCAGGAGCTCCCCCTGCTACAACCCCAGCCTACATTCTCTCCTGATCTAAGAGGGAGGAAATATAAAACTCAACCCCAAGCCTTTGGTTTTATTCCAAGGCGAACCTCGTGGTTTCTCCCTCCGCCTTGTGGGTTGTTCTGCAGTCTTGCAGTTTACTGCTCAGTAAATTTCCACTGCATCATTTAAACTCAAGTTTTGTTAGTTAGTTTTTAAAGCACAGACACATACAGCCTAGCTAAGGTAAGCATCTACTTCTGCCCATCCATCAGGTTTATGGATAAATCCAATGGTTGGCCTTCTTTTCCTGAGATTTCTATTTACACCCAGGGTGGCAAGCATGGTGCCATCCAGTTGCTTTGGATTTCGACTTCATTCAGCCCTTACTTCCAATAGCCAGGGATGATGGGAGTTGTAGTCCAAAACTTCTGCAGAATGCCACGTCGGTGATCCCTGACTAACACAATTTAAGGAAAGTCTCAGGCAATGCTGTGCCAAAAATTACACCCTCCCAGCTTGGCGAGCATTCTCCATCGATTGATTAGGAAAGAGGGGCATTCAGGAATTATCAAAATGGAGAGAAAATATTTTAAATAAAAAAAGAAGCCATAGAGGACTGAACTAGAGTGTGCTCCCAATCCAGGGCCCAGACCAAATAAATTCAAGCATCTTTTTTTCTAAGCAGGAAGTTGGCTTGGGGGCCTGCATCTGAGACAAGGAACATGGGTTTCTCTCCAGCTAAGACCTGAGTGAGCCATGTCCATTAACTTCCGTGGATGTACTCAGAGTAGGAGTCACATTGGACACAATCGCAAGTTCTGGATTAGGACCCTGTGGCTGCTTTGGGATCCACAAAAAAGCAGCCGGTTTGAGGACACTCTCTCTCTCCACACACATAATGTGACAAACATTATGCATAATATTAAAGATGCATTTTGTTCCCGACTCTCCCCGTCATCCAAACCAGCTGAAAACAGAACGGAAAGTTTAAGAGCCAGCAAGGGAGGCCTGCGGGGAACCGAGCATCAGCAATCTTGTAAGAAGCAATAAGAAAAACCAAAGAATGACTCACAACTAATAAATAAGACTTCCAGGAGTCGGGGAGGGGGGCTGTGCATGTGTTTTAAAAAACCATTTAGTAGTCTCTCATTGTTTCCAAATGTATTTAACGGAGCCTGCTTCTTTCTTCTCCTTTTGCTGCTCAGTAACTGAGGGTTTTCCTTCCACCCCGCAAAAGTGGCAGGTCTACATGAAAGACACCCTCTGTCACAGAGGACTCAACACGGGGGGCAAAGCAAAGCAGAGATTTCTGCTTTGGGAAGTGAAAAGTGGTTCACATATTTTGAAAATGTGTGTGTGTGTGTGTGTGTGTGTGTGTGTGTGTGTCTTTCAGGGTAAACAGCCCAGACCTCCTCCTTATGCAGCAAGGGTGAGTTTTAATCTTCTCCACAAGTGGGTTCTGTAAGACTATCTTGCAGCATGACCTTACTTCTTACCACAGTGGTACTCAAAGCGGTGGTGGACCACCACTGCTGCAGACAATATTGAGCTTTCTATGTACTCCTCTAATGATGCAAGCTGGGGGTGGGGGGTTGAATGGGCAATGGGCAATAGCTCCTTGAATGGAGACTGGGGTCAACAAGCAAAGTGAAGTGGATAGATCAAGGGAAGCCAACATAGTGTCCATAAAATGGTGTTAAAGTCCCATAAGATGTTGTTAGACTCCCATCAGCCCCCAGCCAGGAAATCCAATGGCCAGGGATGATAGCTCAGGGTTGATAGACCACACACAGAGAGAGGCTGTAGTTCAGCAGCAATAGAATCATAGATTTCTTATTGGAAGGGAACCACGAGGGTCATCTAGTCCAATCTCCTTCAGTGCTGGAATCACATCTAAAGAATCCCTGCCAGAGGACTATTATTCTTATTCTTATTATAATTTATGTACCACCCTATACCCGGTGGCCTCAGGGCAGTTCACTCAAAAGATCAACATAAAAATCATAATATATATAATCATCAGCCCAGTATACCTGAAGGAGCATCTCCACCCCCATCGCTCTGCCTGGACGCTGAGGTCCAGCGCCGAGGGCCTTCTGGCGGTTCCCTCATTGCGAGAAGCAAAGCTACAGGGAACCAGGCAGAGGGCCTTCTCGGTAGTGGTGGCCGCCCTGTGGAATGCCCTCCCATCAGATCGTCTTGGTCACCCTCCTCTGCACACGTTCCAGCTTGTCAATGCCCTTCATAATTTGTAGTACCCAAAGATGGACACAGGACTCCAGGTGTGGTCTGACCACGGTGGAATAGAGTAGGACTATGACTTCCCTTGAGCTGGACATTGATGCAGCCCAGAATTCCATTGCCCATTGCCAGTCAAGGCAGATGATACTGAGCTTGGTGGAGCAATGCTCCGTATAAGGCAGCTACCCATGTTCATGCATCCTCTCCCATTCAACATTGCACAGAAGGAGGAGAGATGTGAAGTGCACATCACGTTGCAAGGCTGCAGAAGTGAAAGCCCTTGGTGCCTGCCGAAACCTCTTCCTTCAACACCACCGTTAAAGGTACAGGAGCCCCATTCTGCATCTGCAAACACTTACACACACACACACACACACACAGTGCATCCAACCCTTCTGGGTCTTTTTCTTCTCTTGTGCTGCTGCAAAGCTTTGGTCTCCACCCGCTACTCTCTCATTGGTGCCTGGATTGCGATGCCGATAATAGAGGCGGCTCTGTGTGGCTGTGGCGGGGGTGGGAGGGAGGAGGAAGCCTTCTGTGTGCGTGTGCGCGAGGGACACAAAAGCACCCGCAGCTGTGTGTTTGCAAACAAGGCGGCCGAGCCGGGAGAGGGCCTGAAAGCAGTAATTGTCTTTAATTAAAGGAGCTGGGAGCTATCTCAGGCGGCGACAAAAGGCTGCGAAGTAACTCTGCTGCTCGGTGCTGCTGCGGATGGGTGTTCGCAGCAAGGCGGGGAGCAGAGGTGGGCCGCCCACCCCCTACAGACACCCACACACCAAAGGGGCCCAGAGGGAAGAAACCCCCTTCCTTCAAGGCTGGCCGAGTCTCCCAGAAGGCAGACCACCCCAGTGCTTGGCAACTCAGGTCTGACGCCTGCCAAGCCATTCCCTGGGGGCCTTTTGGGCATTCCTGAACAGGGAGAAGCACCCTGAATGAGGGCTGCAGCCAAAACCTGAGCTGGCCATCATCAGAGTCCAGGGACCTGCCTCTTCAGCCAGTGGGGGGGGGGGGACTGCAGGCCCAGTTGAATGTGGTCCTCCAAGCCTTTACATCTGGCCCTTGGGACTCTGCCCAGGCCATGCCTCTTGCTGGCCTTGATCTATGACCTCCTCAAGTACCTGGCTGGAAGGTGTCCATAATGACTCTGGCTTATCTACATAGAGGTGTGTCTGCCTTCCTGTATTGTCTGTGTCTCTCTGTGTGTTTGTGTGTAAGCCTCTGAATTCTTTCATGTCTAGAATACACCCCATAGTATAAAGGTAAGAATCTCATCTGCTGCATATGGCCACTGCAAGGTTGCCCACTCATGAATGCCACCCTTGGGCCAAAGGAGGCTCCCTACCCTACCCTGGACTTGACCACCAGCATCCAGACTGACAGGCAGTGCCAAAAATTATGGGATGGCTGTTTGACACATGAACCGGAGTGACAGCAACAAAAGAACTGCTTCTCAAGAGACAAGGTAAAGGTAAGGCAAAGGACCCCTGGATGGTTAAGTCCAGTCAAAGGCGACTATGGGGTTGTGGCGCTCATCTCGCTTTCAGGCCAAGGGAGCCAGCGTTTGTCCACAGACAGCTTTCCGGGTCATGTGGCCAGCATGACCAAACCGCTTCAGGTGCAACAGAACACTATGGCGGAAACCAGAGCGCACAGGGTTCAAATCCCCACTCAGCCATGAAACTCACTAGGTGACCTTGAGCCAGTCGCTGTCTCTCAGCCTAACCTACCTTGCAGGGTTGTTGTGGAGATTAAATGACAAGGGGGAGAACCATGTGGGCCACTTTGAACTCCTTGGAGAAAGAGGTGTGATATAAATGCAACAACAACACTGTTTCATCTTCTCTGAGGACATGGGTAGCCACTGAATCAAGTTCTGTATCAAGTACCCGACGACCACCACTTCTTATCCCTTATCCCCCCTTTTTTATGAAGTCTCTAAAAATATTTCAAAGCATTTATCAGCATATACATTTTTTTTAACATACAAAGTTTCTCCTTGACTTCCTACCCCTCCTTTCCTGAAGTTTGTTTTTTACTCCTTTTTAATAAAGTTTATAACACACATATTTTTATTATCTAAACCCACAACCATTTAATCTTTCAATAATCCACTGCTTATATTTCAAATCCTGCCTGCAACTTCATATATGGGTGATAATTTGATACATAATTCATCAGTCACCTCCATTCTTCCTTAAACACTTTGTCATTATGTCCTCTTAATCTGGCAGTTAATTTTGCTATTTCACCATAGTTCATCAGTTTCATAAGCCATTCCTTCTTACTTGGTCATCCTTTCCCTTTCCAGTTCTGTGCATACAAAAGTTCTAGCAGCTGTTGTCATATACAGTGGTACCTCGGGTTACAAACTTAATACATTCCGGAAGTCTGTTCTTAACCCGAAGCGTTCTTAACCCGAGGTATGCATTCCCTACATAGGCCTTCCATGGCCCCATTATTCCAAAAGGCTTTCGGGATTTATCAGTTTAAACATTCTTTTCAATTCATTATTTCCCATATCAATTATTTCCCCAAAGCCCTTCGCCATTTCACAGGACCACCCCATGTGATAAAACGACCCTGGCATTTTCAGCATATACTTGCTACATTTTTGTGAGTCCTTCCCACCATCTCCCTTTGACCCAACAGCTTTTTAGTGAGCCAATTCTGAGTCACCCGTCCATCGCGAGGTGTCAGGCATGGAGAGTCCTCCCCTCCCTTCGGTAACTTCACCGATAAGAATTAATGAGCAGTTGATAGATTTATAGTCCTTTTATTACAGCGTCATGTTGGGAGCACAAATACACAGCTCTCCGCAAGGAGAGCAGTTGGCTACTCTAATCTACTCCTTCTGATTTCCTCAGCATTTTGGGCGCCAATGGGAAGTTCCCTCTGACTCCTTTGCTCTCTGATACATTCAGACCTCTGAGTCCATTGTGGTGGTGGGGGTCCCTCACACGCCAGTGACATTTCAACTAGCTGCTCCCTCCTGTCTGGTTCCGTTGTCATTATCTCATAACTAGATAACTCCCCGCTAAGCTATTCAGCTCCTGTCTCTCTCTGCTTCTGAACACGCTGTGGCCAAGAGGGGTGTCTCTTCTCCCTCAAGTTCTCCCTCTTCAGACCATTCCCTGACACGAGATGAGGCAGAGAATCCCGCTCCCGCTCCCGCTCCTTGCCCCATGCACCCACCACAGAGGAGCCACATGGCCCCTTGATGGAAGGTCATCTTACCTCTGCAGACAGTCCCGTTCTCCACCGATTCGTAGCCCGCCTTGCACATGCAGCGCCCGATGGGGACCAGCCACTCCCCATCCCCGTTACAGTACAACTTGATCGGTACATCCACTTCTTCGGCGTTGGGGATGCAAGTACCCCGAGCTGCTACCAGTGACGTGCTCTCGGCCCCTGAGAGCGTCTCCTGGAAAACAGCTCCGTTCTGGATAATGCGAGGGCACTTGCGGTAGAAGACGCGGACGGCGATCAAGGACATGCAGCCCCCGTAGTCCTGGAAGGCCAGGTAAAAGCCATTCTTGGAGACAGGCCCAAAGCTGCGCACCTCAGTGTTTATCTTCATCACGCGGCCCCCCAGGTCCACCTGGGAGAAGCTCTCGTCTGCCGCAATGGTGTCGACTTTCACCCAGGGGTTCTCCATCCAGGCGGGGAACGTCTTGGTTGCGGCGTCATAGTCGGACTCGTAATAGTAGAGGTTGAAGGTCTCCTTGCAGGACCCGGGGACGTTGGGGATGCTGCTACAGTCCCGGACCGAAAACTTCATCTCCACGTGGATGCGGTGGGCGCCCCTCCTGCGGATGAACTTGGTCCTCAGCCAGTTGTTCTGGCTGGATTCAAAGACGTTGCACACCTGGTAAGTCCGAATTGTGTTCATGTTCTCGTCGTAGCCACTCACTTCTTCCCACTGCAGAAGAGGAAAAGCAGAAAGTCAGAGCTCGGCATGCACAGCCCCGAAGGTGTGGGGCAAACGGACAAGGCAGCAACGCCCCAGGGTTTTAGCTGAGCAGGTTGCGTGCCTTCTCAGGGGTGTCACTAACCCTATTGCTCAACCCCCCCAGCTGCCCAAGCAGCTACAGCACCAGATGGTGAAGGGATGATAGAGAGAGAGCGAGTGCAACATTTTTGTTTTAACTAAAAATGCAGTAAAACAGCTACAATACACATTTTGATACAACTGAGAATACAGCACAAAGCAATTCATCATGCGACAACAGCAGTTCCAAAGCAGCTCAAAAAACCCAGCCACGATGTGTTGATTAAAACCTGAGAAAATCAAGTAGTTTTTTTAAATAAATAAAAAACCCACCTGCCTATTTTATTTGAAGCAGGTGCTAGGCAAATACAGTTTCAGGACTCCACAGTTTTAATTAATTTACTTATTTTGTAAAAAATATTGAAAACCACCACTATATATATATATATATATATATATATATATATAATATGTATATGGGTCGTGTGCGATAAAAATCATTATACAACATTTTAAAACACACAATGCCAGAACAAAGGAATTCTCCCAAAACAGCTCAGCAAAACCAAAATGCTTTCAGCGGGAAATGGAATATCAGGATTGCAGGTGCCTGTCTGATTTTAAAAGGAACAGTGCCCCAAAAGCACTGGTTGCCGCTATGCTGAAAGCCTTGGTTCGCATAGAAATGGAATGAATTTGAGATGATGGTGGGAGAGTCAGGAGGGCTTCTGGAGATGACTGTGGCACTGTATAAAGGACAAGGTGGTCCTTCAAGTCACCTGGTTCTAGGAATTTATACAATAGCAGTAACACCTTGAACTTAGCTGGTAACATACTGGCAGCCAATGCAAAGATTGGAGCAAATAATACTTTGCATGGCTACTCCATCCGCTCAGCTGAAAGGCAAGCAGCTATGGGCTCCTCCCCAAATTTGTTCACTCATGTTATAACCTCTGTTACTAAGAGTTAGTGCCTGAGCTTGCTTTTTCCTCCTCCCTCCCTTCGCCTTTCCTTTTGTGCCGTGTCTCTTAGGTAGTGAGCCCAAAGGCAGAGGTTGCCTTCTCACTGATCTCTGCATGCCACTGTATGAGTGGGGTAAAACACATCGTCATCAAATAATACATTTGTTAGCTAAGTAAGGACAACCTCCTGCACATTCTGTTCCTTAAAAATCCTGCGTCTGGAGGTAGAAACAAACAATATTTCCCTTTCAACCCCCCCCCCCAATGCTCCTGATTCATACAATTTAAGGCAGGGAGAGGCAACGTGGGACATATCTGGCTTGCCTCAGCTTCCCCTCTGGAACTGCTTTCATCCCTCTGCAGCCCAGAGCTACTGACACTCAGGTGAGTTACCGCATGGCAGCAGAGCAGGAATTCTCTGTGGGTTAGATATAGCCCACAGCCTAATGCTGCCTCTGGGCATCTTAACAGGGTCTTAAAAAAAAAAAAAAGATGCAGAAAACATCTTCGGAGAATAATGTGGAATGAAAGCAGGGATATCCCAGAGGGAACAGCTCCTGCTCAGACGCATAAGCTGTTCTTGTCTCGTAAAAGATGAATAGTGCCTGGGAAAGTTGGCTGAGCTGTAGGGCTATAGGGATGTAGGGAAGGGATGTAACTCAGCAGCAGAGGATCTGTTTTGCATACCAAAGGTCCTGAGTTCAATCCTCCGCATCTCAAGGTCAGACTGGGAGAGACAGGGAGAAGTTGAATCCCTCAAGAGACGCTGGTGGTCAAACACAAATGACCAACATGGATCATCCGTCTGACTCATTATAAGGTGTCTCTCCATGTTCCTAGGGTAAAATTGCACCCCAAAGGGCTACATGCAGTGGGGCTGCTACTCAAATCTGTATAGCAGAGGCAAGGGGCCACCCAGGCATCTCTAGCTGGTCCTCAGGACTCCCCGAGAAGGCCATGCCCTTCTCTTCCTTTGAACCATTCTTGAGAGTCCTTGCTTGCCTGGATAGAGGGCAGAGAAAAGCATGTGGGCCTCTGTAGAATCACAGAACTGTAGAGCTGGAAGGGACTCTGGGGTCATCTAGTCCAACCCCCTGCAATGCAGGAATGTTTTGCCCAACATGGGGCTCAAACCCACGACCCTGAGGTTAGGAGTGTCGTGCTCTAACCACTGAGATAGCCTACTGTTCAAGGGTGAAATTTATAGCCATTGCTCTGCTTGTTTTTGCTGCTTTCCTTGTCTCTCTCTCTCACACACACACACATGGTAAGTGGTCCAGAAGGGAACATGGCCGTTGGGCTGAAAGAGGTCCCCTATCTCTGCCGTGCAGCCTCAAGAATCCTAGAATTGTAGAGTTGGAAGGGACCCAGAGAATCGTCTAGTCCAACCCCCTGCAAATGCAGGAGCCACAGTTAAAGCCTCTCCATCCTCCAGTTCTGCTGCAACCAAAGGTGCAGAGCCAGCGCTAGACATTTTGCCACCTGAAGCCAAGGATGAGATGTATGGGAGCCAACTGGACAGGTAGTTGCAATTTATTTCGACACTGGCAGTAGGATAGTATCTTCCACCCCACAAGGTTCATTTTGGGTGTGCGGGGCAGGATATGCTGCGGAGAATATCCAGCTCTGTCCTCCAATGGAAGGAAATTGTTGGTGAGGAGAATTTAGGAAGAACAGCTGGGGAACTTGCTGCTGCCACCCACCAAGCATCTACCACCTGAGGCAGTCACTTCCCTTTGCCCAAGGGCAGAGCCGGCTCTGCAAATGTGTGCAGTCCACCTTACTTTGCCTCTCGACCAGGCTGCATTCACATGGCAGTTTCTTCCATTCTCCTGGCATTTCCCCAATTGTTCATTTCCATGTTGTGTCTGAGCTTTCATACGATGCAACAGCCATTTCTGGAAACAGAACTCTCTATCACTTCCATGTGATTTGCTTGCAGAAAAGAAATATATTTGCAACGAACACTCCTGTGAGTGGCTTTCTGTTTCTGTGAGTGGTTTTCACATTGTGGCAAAGCTCAGATATCGGCCTGAGATTGTGGGAGGCTGCTGTCCATGGGTGGCACTGCTATCACCCATGGTCTGGAGTGCCTAAGATCCCTGCAAAATCTTTTTTGTAGTGCAGATGATGGGGTGAGAGGAAGACATGAGAGGCCGAAGTCCTGCCATATCGCTTTCAGCTCCCTTAGACCGGTTGTAGGGAACCTTCTCCTGCTTTGTGGGCCAAATTTGACAGGTGGGTGGGGCTTTCCAGCTGCCAATCCCCTGATGTCACAATGATGTCAGGTGATGGGGGACTTTTCAGTCCCCAAGTTGGAACAGACATGGGGCTCATGAGGGAGTTTCATGCAGGGAACCTCCTTGCACAACCAGGGCTAGAAGAAAACAGGATTTGGTTCTGCCTCTCCACCCCTGCCTGAGACAAACTGTCTGTCTCCATCCTAAGAAACAATTGCATTATTATTTTCCCTCTCATTTCTGCTCAAAACATGTACCTGTATGGCCGATGCTTACCTGCCAGTTGATGCCGCCTTCTTATGGGACATGGATTTCTGCAATTTTCTTGGCCGGTATTGAATTTTGAAAATTATAGTTCTCGGGGAATGAGATGCTGTGCACTGAACTGATAACAACTTGGTGTGAAAATGCACTTTCTGGCTGAAAGTGGGGGTGTATGTTTTTGGATGACAGCTGCCAGACCTTGAAGAATCCTTAGGGAACCAGCTCTTTGAGAAGAACACACAGGGGTGGAAAGAATCATGCAATTGTCCAGCTGGAAGGGACCTCCAGGGGTCATCTGGTCCAACCCCCTGCAATGCAGGAACCACGGCTAAAGAATCTCTGGCAGCGGCCACAAACCTGTCTGTTCTGGTTTCTCTCAGTTTCTCAGAAACAGAAACGTTTGTCTCGAAGCTTGTCATAAAAGAAAAATGCAAATATGGGGGGGAAGGAGGCCCTTCTGCGACTGACAGGCCTCGCCTCTGATCAGAGAAAACGCCTTTACCAGGGATCCCCGACCACAGTGCTTTGGGGGAGGGATGCTGAAGCGATGTATCCATTTGCTCCTGTCCATTCTGTTCTGTGTTGTTTGCTAGTTCTGCTTGCTTGGGAAACGCAGGGCATCAAAGCCCTTCTGCCTCTGTGCCACATGCCTGCACATCCTCTCCTGTCAACTCAGCTTTGCATTTTCACCCCCGCCCCCCTGGGCCCCCGGTCGCCTGCCCTAGTGACATTTGGTTCCAACTGAGAAGAACACAAGCCAGGAGTGGGGGGGGGGGGAATCACAACTCCTGGCACCTGAAATACAGTGGACGCTCGGGTTGCAAACGTGATCCGTGTGGGATGCACATTTGCAACCTGCAGTGTTTGCGCATGCGCGGGTTAAGATTCGGCACTTCTGCGCATACGCAATCACCAAAACCCAGAAGTAACCAGATCTGGTACTTCCCGGTTTTGGCGGTCCGCAATCTGAAAAAACACAACCTGAAGCATCTGTACCCAAGGTATGACTGTACTGCAGGTTACTTTCCAAGGAGCACTTTCATGATTCAAGGCCATTTTTGGGAAGGGGATGCCTTTTTGTTCTTTTTTTTTAAAAGCAACTTTAATAATAATAATAACAATAATAACAATAATAACAATAATAACAATAATAACAATAATAACAATAATAACAATAATAATAATAATAATAATAATAATAATAATAATAATAATAATAATAATTTGTTATTTGTACCCCGCCCATCTGGCTGGGCTTCCTCAGCCACTCTGGGCGGCTTCCAACAAAGATTAAAAATATGTTAAAATGTCACACATTAAAAACTTCCCTGAACAGGGCTGCCTTCAGATGTCTTCTAAATGTCAGGTAGTTGTTTATCTCTTTGACATCTGATGGGAGGGCATTCCACAGGGCGGGTGCCACTACTGAGAAGGCCCTCTGCCTTGTTCCCTGTAACATCACTTCTTGCAAGGAGGGAACCACCAGAAGGCCCTCAGCGCTGGACCTCAGTGTCCAGGCTGAACAATGGGGGTGGAGACGCTCCTTCAGGTATACTGGACCGAGGCCATTTAGGGCTTTAAAGGTCAACACCAACACAAAACAGAGGCGTCGACCCTGCAGGGTGTCAGGCATGAAGGAGAGTGACGGTGCCGGGTCTGCCTTCTCGTGGGAAGATGATGTCACAGGTCAAGGAGGTCTTGGCCTTTTGCAGTTTTCCCATTCCACCTGCCCCTGCTTCCTGCTTGATGCCCCACTCCTTGCCAAAGGAGCAGGGCGAGTTACCCATAGGGATGGGGCGCACTATGGGGCCTCCGGAGTCTGCTTGCCTCCTCCCACTCAGCCGCCCTACAGCTGGGGGGGGGAGGCAGCGGGTGGACCGTTTGGGCAGCTCAGATCTTGCGCGTGTCCAAGCCACCACACCTCTCCCAGGAGAGACACGTGGCTCGGGCACACTGCAGGCCCCGCGGTGAATGCCGCACGGCATTTTGTCACCCCTCTCAGTGGTGACACCTGGGGCAGCCTGCCCCCACCACACACCTCTTCACCCGCCCCTTGCCAGCCATGGATTGGTCTGCACCACCTAACAAGACTCGCAGGAATCTGTGACTGTCTGAACCTGACTTATTTGATGCCAGAGTCCCTCGGAATGCGCCCAATTTGGCTCAGGACTCAGCCAAATCTGGTGCACACCGCTCCTTTAAAGATGCCTAAATATAAAAGCACCCCTAGGCTGATTTATCTATGTGTTGTTCGGTTTCCTGATCCACAGACACCTGTCTCCAGTTTGCTACTTTCATACAAATTCCCCACTAAGTGCATCTGAAGCATTAAGCAATTCCTCTTTAACCATCCCCAAACTGTAAAGGCTGTCCTTGCCCGAGAACCCCGGCAGCACTCCGTCTGAAATTTGGCAGGATCTGTCCTCTCACGGGAGGCTAACAAGCATGCAGATATCATTCATTTCTGCCAAAAATGAAAGAGGCTACAGATGGCTTCCTTTAAAAACAATAATAAAATAGAAAAGGTTCCCATCACAAACTCCCTGGACCTATCTGCCTGCAATTTGGCAGGCTCCATCCACTCGTGTCGAGCAACTCTATCCGCAAGTGTCATCAAGTTCCGTCAAAAGGGAAACAAGTTATAGCCTCTCCCACCCAGCCATTTTTCACGTGATAAATAAAAAAAGAGGGAGGCACAAGCTTTACTTTCATTTTTCTAAATTGGGATTTGGGTCTGAACCGAATTGGGAAATTTTCAAAGTGCTGAATTGTTGTCCGAGCCAAATCTAGGAGTTGGTGTGCACAACTCTGTCCAATTACAAGAAAATAAGATTTAGACACAATATTAGGAAAGACGCCCAGATGGCACACACTGTTTGACAGTGGAGCAGATGGGGAATTATCCTGCACTGCAAGCTAAGGCTGGGTGGCCCACTTTTCAGGGTTGTTGTGGCAGGGGATTTCCTGCATCAGCAGGTCAGTGGTGGACTAGATTGGATGACCTCTGAAGCCTCTTCCAACTCTACTATTGTTATTTATTTATTAAATTAGTATACAGCCCTTCATCCATAGATCTCAGGGTAGTTTGCAACATGATAAAAAAGCACAAAATGCATAATAAAAACAAGAACAAACAAACCAATACCCGCCCCCCAAAAAAACATTTAAAAGGGTGTAGGGTGTTCATCAGCCAATGGCCTGGTTAAAGTTTTCACCTAGAGCCTAACAGTATATTTTAACTACTCTATCCCGAACTTAAAAATGGAAAGTGTAATGCTGGTGGTCAACAAAAGAGGTTTAAAGATGCTCTCAATGGAAATCTAAAAAAATGTAGTATAAACACCGACAACTGGGGAACACTGGCCTGCGAGCACTCCAACTGGAGAACAACTTTGACCAAAGGTGTCATGGACTTAATAATAAAGGATTAACAAAAAAAAAAAAAAAAAAGGTGTCATGGACTTTGAAGATGCTCAAACTCAGGGTGAAAGGGAGAAATGAGCTAAGAGGAAGGCATGCTGGCAAACCCTCACTGTGATCAACTCCCACCTGGAAACCTATGTCCCCATTGTGGAAGGACGTGTGGATCCAGAATTGGCCTCCACACTTACGGACTTACAGACTCACTGTTAAGACTTACGGAGTCACTGTTAAGACCGTGTTCACAGAAGATAATCTTACTCGGCTATGAGTGATTGCCAAAGAAAAAGAAGAAGAGTGTATCATGAAGGCACCAGCCCAAACTCCATGAATCATGCCTTTTATTTAACCCCTGTGCCCCACCCCAGAGATGGACATTTCTGCTGGTCCATCAGAACTCTTCATCAGAAATTAAAAGGTAAAAGAATAGTTCTGGAGAAGCCTGGCCATAGCAACTTCCTGTGATAACTCATCAGAACAGGAGTGACTCACCTGCAGCCCTCTAAATTGCTTCTGAACCACAACTCCCATCATACCCTGCTAGTTTGGCCTGTAGTCAGGTCTGATGGAACTTGTAGAATCATAGAACTGTAGAGTTGGAAGGGACCATGAGGATCAGCTAGATTCTAGTCCAACCTTCTGCAATGCAGGAATCACATTGAAATAATCCCTGACCGATGGCCATCCAACCTCTGCTTAGAAACATAGAATTACAGAATCTTAGAGGAACTTCTCGTTGCCCCCACCCCCTGGAAAACAGGTGTACCCATGAATACCAGGGACAAAATAACAGGAAATGTCATTGGTAACTTGCTTACATGTTTCCAAGAAGCTTCTGGTACCAGCCACAGGAGTTGACATCCAACCTTTCATGGAAAGTCCGCTTAGGTTCTGAGTAGCTCCTGAAACCTGCTGTGTCTGCACTTCCCGAGACTGAGCAGAACCCAGAAATTGTTGGCTCAGCCTGGCTCCCTTCAGTCCCTGCTTAGACCTGCTCCCCCTCCTGCCTCTGTCCTCCTCCCCTCCCCTCCTGGCAGCTGCTCTCTGCTCCAGACTTCCTCTCTGGCTAATTGATCCCAGCTCACACCCTACAGGATCGCTGTGGCAGTTCCTGCCAGGTGAATTCCATCACCATGACCCAAGCGGTTCAGGTTTACTGGCTACTGGCTGGACTCCCGGCGCTAATAGCAAGGAAAACACTTAGCGTTCACATAACATGAAGCAGTCAAAGCGTTCTGCACACACATTAGCTCTGCAGATCCTGCAACTAATCTGCAAGGAAGCGAAGTGCAATGATTTGCCCCCATGTTACAGATGGGGAAGCCCGAGTCTGCAAAAGCACCCCAGGGTTCCAGGGGGTTAGACTAGATGGCCCCTTATGATCTCTTCCAACTCTACAATTCTATGGTTCTGTTATTCCAAGCCCAAAGGCAGAGGCAGCACCCTCTCCTTTATGTCCCAAGAGCCAGCACACATTCGTTCACCCCTTGCTTGCCCGATACATGTGGTCCCTAAAAGGTAAGGTAAAAGTAAAGGACCCCTGGATGGTTAAATCCAAGCGACTATGGGGTTGCGGCACTCATCTCGCTTTCAGGCTGAGGGAGACGGCGTTTGTCCGCAGACAGCTCTCCGGGTCATGTGGCCAGCATGACAAAACTGCTTCTGGCGCAACGGAACACTGTGATGGAAACCAGAGCGCATGGAAACGCTGTTTACCTTCCTGCCACAGCAGTACCTATTTATCTACTTGCACTGGCATGCTTCCAAACTGCTAGGTTGGCAGGAGCTGGGACAGAGCAACAGGAGCTCACCCCATCAAGGGGATTCGAACCGCCGACCTTCCAATCGGCAAGTCCAAGAGGCTCAGTGGTTTAGACCACAGCACCACCCACGTCTCTATGTGGCCCATAGAAGGCTGCCAAAAAGGCTATTTGGCCTTCAGGCTGAAAAAGACTCCGCACCCCTGGCCTAGCTGGCTGGAGGCAGTAAACCGCAATCATACCGCTCTGCTTTCTCCTTGTTGGTTGGCTTAGAAAGCAACCCCAGAGGCCCCCAGGTGGTTTGCGCCTGACAGAACTATAATTCCCAGCATGCTTACCAAACTAGTTCCCAGGGTTCTTTAGTGATGTGTCTTAAATGTGCTTCAAATCTACAGTGTGTACACAGCCCATGCTGTTGAAGAGGGCATTCAGGGCCTTTACGAGTTTAAATAAAAGCAAATCAACGTGAAAACACATCGAAGGCTCAGTTAGCACACATGGCTTCCCCTAAATAATCCTAGGAACCGTTGCTTACTAAAGGTGCTGGGAATTGTAGCTCTATGTGTGTGGGAACTACAGTTCCCAAGAGTCCCTGGAGGCATATGCCTTGAGTTTCCTTAACTAGCTTCTTTCCTAACTCCCAGCATCACTACCAGCTTTTGCTTTTTATCCTTGCAGCTTATTTGATTGACCAGTTGCCAGTTGATTTGGGTTATGCATAATATGCTTATCTTTAATTTGCATTTGATTCTTCCAGTGCAGATGCCTTCAGTTCAAAATGATGGGCCGTATATATGCATATTTTCTTTTAACAAATGAAATACAGCCTCTAGAAAGCTCCCTGCTTCTGATTTACTTGTCTGAGACGGGTCTGGCTTACTGTAGCTGCTTGCTAGGTTACATCTGCAAGCAGATTGTGTGTGTGTGTTTGTGTGTGTGTGTGTTGAGACTACCTGGGGGAAATAAGCATTTCCTTGGATTCAACACCACAAAATGCTTTCTTTGCATACCCCCCCCAAAAAAACCCTATTCAAAGTGTGATGCCTAAACATCAACTTGCTTCCCACAATGGCATCCAAAGTGTCCCCACCCTCAATTAAACACCTTTTTTAAAAAAAAATAAAAAATAAATTGCCATGAATTTAATTAATCAACTAATTGCATTCATTAGCGCTGTCAGCCTTATCAGAATTATTATGTGAGAGTTTGCGGCATTCTGACAGAAAATTACCTAGGCATTTTCCTCGGTGCAATTCGCAAATGAGCAGCGAGCATTTGGAGCCTTCTCCTTATACATATTACATGGAGGGTTCTGAAATTGGCTTGGGGAGGGGGGAGCTTTTCATCAGAAACCTGCAAATCTTCTCCCTCCCTCTCCCTTGTCAATATTGAAGAGGCTCAGTGGTAGATTGCATGCTTTGAATGCAGAAGGCTCTAGGTTCAATCCCAGACACCTCTGGTTTAAAGGATTGGATTGCAAGGAGTGGGGAAAGCCTCTGTCTGAGATCCCGAAGAGTCGCTGCCAGTCAGAGTAAGCAATATTGGGTTGGATGAGCTAATGGACTGACTCAATATAGGGCAGTGTGTCAGGAGGGCGTATCAATGGTTTGAGGTTCAATCCCCAGATCAGGGAAGCAGGTGATGGGCAGGACTCTGTTCAGCCTGAGAGTCAAACAGTTGGAACTGGCATTAGGCAGCTACCAGTGTTGCTGTCCGTCGTGCACTGCATGCTTTGCATGTTTGCAACCCTGCCAGATAATTCGAATTGTATCCACCGTCTCCCACCACCAAGTCATCACAGCACAACTTGCAACCCTGAAGAGCCACTTGAAGCTAGCCCGTTTCCCTCTTTCTTGGAGACCAATATAGAAAGTTGTCCCTGACCAAGGAGACCTTTCTCATGTCTAAAGATGGGCATACAGTGGTGCCTCGCAAGACGAAAAGAATCCGTTCCGGGAGTCTTTTCGTCTTGCGGTTTTTTCGTCTTGCGAAGCAAGCCCATTGACAGAGTAGCGCTATTAGCGCTATTGGCTAAAAAAGGGCTAAAAACGGCTTTTTTAGGGGGGGGATTAGCGGTTTTGCTGCTAAAATGCTTTTAGCAGCTTAGCGATTCAGAATAAGGGGTTTTGGAGCAAAAAAAAAATTCGATTTTTTTTTTGTCATTTTTCGTCTTGCGAAGCAAGCCCATAGGGAAATTCGTCCTGCGAAGCGCCTCTGCAGACGGAAAACCCTTTCGTCTTGCGGGTTTTCCGTCTTGCGAGGCATTCGTCTTGCGGGGCACCACTGTACATTCGATTCACATTTATAGGCAAACTTGCCTCGTTCACACTTCCCGCATGCAAACTGAAAAACAGCCGCCCTTTGAAATTCACACTTCTCCAAATTCTGCAGTTCACCTATCCGGCTGAGGAATGCATACAAAAATGCAAAACACTGGGTTGAAAATACATATATCTGTGAAAATGACTTCCAGAGATGCATTTGATCAGGGGAAATGCTTTTGCCAAAATGTGTATATTAGGAGAAACCTGCACAAAGCGCTGATTAGTTTTCACAAGGACTTAAAAAAAAAACCAAAAAGCAAATTGGTGTGGAATTGGGGAGAACTGAGTTTAAGATTGGGGAAATGAGAAATGCCAAAACTGATAGGTTCACACATCCCTGCTCATGTCGGACTGACGAAGTCCGGCTTCCCCACTCCGGTTCCTGTGCCTCTTCCACAAAAACTCACCCCTGATGGTGGATGCACTGTCCAGCCTAGCTCTGCCGTTGCTGTCGTGGAGTCCATCAGTGTTTCTGCAGGTGAACAGAAAAGAAACAGAAGTCAGAGGTCACCTTCTCAACCAGCCCAAGCTTAGAGTTGACCCCATTTGGTTTCTGACCCTAGAGCTAAGCACTTTAGCAGGTGGTGCTTCCCCCACTGGGCTGATGTTGCAGGAAAATGCATGCCAATCTTACCCAAACGACAGCAATGGGATTCCAGGTTGCAATCCTAACTTTGCTTGCCTGGAAGTTAAGTCTCACTGAATTGGATAGGACTCACTCCTGAGCAAACATTGGTTAGGAACGCACGGCTAAGCTTCCCATGGAGTTTTGCCATCCCCAAATTGTCAAGTTCTTCGCTTGAAATATATATCAGAATGAATAGTAATTGAAGCTCAGCGGAAGATCTTATTCCAGGTGCTAGGTATCACTCACTCTGGAATATACTTATCATGGAGAAAATTAGGCATAATTTGAGATTTTGACAAGGACTAGAACCCCCAGATACTTTTTAGATAACTTGGCATTCCTTCATTACGTAAACAATAGAAGCTTCTTTTCCAAGCCTGGCAAATCTGGAGCTACATTTGATATTACTTTTATTATTTTACATTTCATTCCTGTACCGCTTTACAGTTTGAAGGAACAATCTCAAAGTGGTTGACAACACAGTCAATTAATCCAGAATAAAGCATCATTGAAGAAAGTCAGATATAAAGTATATATTCAAAGCAACAAAATTAACAGGAAACAGAAACATTATCTGTATCAGTGTCTGTGTGTAGACACCAGCCTACTGTACAAATGGTAAAAGTTACATTTCTTTCTTTCGCCAGTTTAGCCTCTGGCCCGTCCACCACAGGCAAGCGGCCCCCAACAGAGGGAGATGTGGGTTAAACCACAGAGCCTAGGACTTGCCAATCAGAAGGTTGGCGGTTCGAATCCCTGCAAAGGGGTGAGCTCCTGTTGCTCGGTCCCTGCTCCTGCCAACCTAGCAGTTCGAAAGCACAAAAGTGCAAGTAGATAAATAGGTACCACTCTGGTGGGAAGATAAATGGTGTTTCCGTGCACTGCTCTGGTTCGCCAGAAGCGGCTTAGTCATGCTGGCCACCTGACCTGGAAGCTGTACACCGGCTCCCTCGGCCAATGAAGCGAGATGAGCGCCGCAACCCCAGAGTCAGCCACGACTGGACCTAATGGTCAGGGGTCCCTTTACCTTTACCCCTGCAGTCAGGGATGACCGTGTGGCGCCAGAAGCACTCGTCCTTTGCAACCGTGAGAATCATAGAGCTGGGACTCTCAGGCTCTGCTGTTTCCTCTCACCTCAGCAAAGAGCAGAGAGGGGGGCTGGAGGGGACGTCAGGGTGTGAGCCAGGAGAAGGCACTCGACCGCTTGCCCTCTTACGGCAGGACGAGGGAGCCAGGGATGCTGGGGGGGGGGGCTCCTTTTGTGCCGTTCCAGCCCATGTCTGTCTCTGCAGGCCGGCACGCTGTGCCTGGCATTTAAAGCAAATCCTCCTCAGCCGATGGGAACGGGCAGGCGCAGGCCTGGCTGCCATCCCGGCAGGAGTCTGTGCCACTCCCCCCCCCCCAGGCCCACTTAGCCAAGCCAGCCCGACCCGGCCTGCCCACGTCGATGGGCTTTTCATTAAAATGTCCGTGCCGCCATGGCTGGCCTCCCTCCAGGCCGAAGGAGATGCCAGGGCTGAATGCCGCTCTGGCCTCCGAGGAACCAAGGCAGACGTATCTTCGATAGTAAAAAGTCCAGCTTTCCAAGCAGAAGTAGTGCATTGGCGGCGGGGGGGGGGGGGGCACATTGGCAAGGCATTAGCCTGCCCAGCATGGGGAGAAACTGTGAGGCATCTCCCAAGGTCCAAGTTGTTGTGGGCAGCATTCCCAGACGTGGGGCTGGGGTGGGGGCAGCTGCGGAGGCTGGGGGAATTCGGAAATCTTTTGTGCCTCCATAAAGGCAACCTCTCCTCCAACCGTCCATCCCCCCCCTCCCCTTTATTCAGGTGGATTCTTCCTCCCTCCTTCCCTGGCTGAGGAATTCACCAGGGGTTTTCGGGTCTCCTCCCCCCCCCCAGCATCATTACCTCATTAAATAAGCGTCCCCATTGACATCGGGTCTACCCCCTCCCCACGAGCTATACTGAGTGGAATTAATTGCCCAGATAATTAAATGCTTCTTTTTTTCCCTCCCCCTTTTTTTCCTTTTCGCAGGCCTCAAATCTTTCAAGTGCAAACGGCAGCCGTGCAGACACCAAAGTCTCCACGGCACACGACCTGCCACATCTCGCCACGTTGAGGCACCGGGTGTGAGGCAAGGCCACACACAAGGCAGAAGGGTGGCTTCGGGGCTGGGCCCTGGCACTGCAGTTGCAGATCCACGGGGATCTGCTCTGCCGAAACAGCAGACGGGAGAGTAAAGTACAGTGGTTAGAGCTAGGCTTGCCTAGTCCCGCACTCCCATGATCCAGTCGAGGAAACCTCATGGACAATTCTTAGAAGGTGAGGTTCATAAGAACGTCATACATGCATGCAGGATCTGTTGGAGTCAGAGTAGTGAAATTGCAGCTAAGAACCTAAAATCATATATATGACTGACACCCTTCTTTGGAAATTAACCTCATGTCCAGACTTTAACATTCAAAAGCTTTACAGTGGTACCTCAAGTTACAGACACTTCAGGTTACAGACGCTTCAGGTTACAGACTCCGCTAACCCAGAAATAGTACCGCAGGTTAAGAACTTTGCTTCAGGATGAGAACAGAAATCGCACAGCGGCTGTGCAGCGGCAGCAGGAGGCCCCACTAGCTAAAGTGGTGCTTCAGGTTAAGAACAGTTTCAGGTTAAGAATGGACCTCCAGAACAAATTAAGTTCTTAACCTGAGGTACCACTGTACTTGCAAAAACATTTGAAGCACTATGTACACTGTGTACTGTAAGCCACCCAGAGTTGGGGTATAAATAATAAAATTATGATGTTGATGATGCCACTTTAAACAGTCATGGTTTCCATGAAAGGATCCTGGCAGCTTTAGTTAACAAACAATGCCGAGAGTTGTGGGAAGGCTCTTTCCCTCATGGAGCTACCATGTATCTGCAGGTGCTACTCGCGGGTATCTGGATGTGACCAAATTTTCTGAAAAGCTTGGTGAAACGAAAATGTTTTGAGTATGTTTCAAAATAGAATAATTGTAGGTGCCTGTCTACAATTCAATAGAAACAGCATTCCAAATTACTGGTGCCACTAAGCTAAAAAGCTTTGGTTTGCATACAAAGTAGAGGGATATGTGAATAACTGTGGGAAAGTCAGGCCTGCTTCCTCAGATGATTACAATAACATGGCCTGTGTTTAAGAGCCATGGTCCTAGACCGTTGAGGGCTTTATGCCCTAATTCCATTAATTATTACTATTAATGGCATATATAGCCCATTTTTTCCTCCGAGGAGCTCAAAGTGGTGCACATTTAATCCCCGCAACAACCCTGTGAGGCAGATTGGACAGAGAGCCAGTGACAGGTCTATGGTCTCACCCAGTGAGCTTTATGGCCGATCAGGGATTCGAACCCTGGTTTCCCAGGTCTTAGTCTGGTGCTCTAACCACTACGCCACACTGGTTCTCACCAGCAGTAATATTGGCTTGGTGATGTTCCGGCAAGCAGCGAGGCGCTTTCAGCACCAAGGGTAATATGCTGATGTGGAGCTACTGCAGCCAAAAGGACTGCTCAGTAAATGAGGACTCTGCCCAGGGTCTTTGAGACCTACAGGAAGTCCTGCAGGGTGTACATGCACCGACCTTGACTGCTCAGCTTCAGACAGATCCTGTTTCCTGCTAGGAAGCTGCTCAGGGGGTCAAAACCTCATGAAGATGAGCCAGGGCCGGGAGATATCCTGCCATACCCTCTCTGCAATTATTTGCTCTTGGCCTTCTGCATTTCCCCAACAGCCAAGAGCACCAGATTTCGGTGTTTTAACTGACAGGCTGCAAAGCAGGCAACTGTTGCCAGCTCCGCACGGGCTTCTACCCAAGAAATGGCTGGCGAGGAGGACAAGCGAGAAGAAAAAGGGACTCCGTTTTGGGATGCTCTGGTGGCAAGAGTGTGCATATCGATGGCACAGGGGAGCGCTAGCAGCACAGCAACGGATGTACAAGCATGCAAGTAAACAGGATGCCAGGCTCGGTGGTGCTTTTGTCTCATCCAGCAGGGCTTGCCACGGGTGCTAACTTTCCCCTACAGTAGTACCTCGTGTTAAGTACTTAATTCGTTCCGGAGGTCCGTTCTTAACCTGAAACTGTTCTTAACCTGAAGCACCACTTTAGCTAATGGGGCCTCCTGCTGCTGCTTCACCGCCGGAGCATGATTTCTGTTCTCATCCTGAAGCAAAGTTCTTAACCCGAGGTACTATTTCTGGGTTAGCGAAGTCTGTAACCTGAAGCGCCTGTAACCTGAAGCATATGTAATCCGAGATACCACTATTTTTAAAAGACATGCATGTATCTGTACATGCACACACAGGTAATGCTCAACCACATGTGCAATCCCAGTCATGTGCAGCAGAAAAATAACAGTGGGCAGACAGTCCAAATGCCTGCCATCATCTCTGCCTTGCAAGGAGAATCCACATGACAGTAGGATATCCCAAGTTAACTTTTTGATTAAGTTTGTATTTAACAGCAAATCTACCTCATTCGCATTCTCTAAAACACAGCCACCCTTCAAAGTCCCAATTTAGCCATGCAGTTCTCCAGCCAAGAAAAGTTTGCAAAAATGCACCCGCTTAGGAGGTGGGGCTTTTTATGGTGACAGCAGTCACGAAATTAAAAGATGCCTGCTTCTTGGGAGAAAAGCAATGACAAACCTAGACAGCATCTTAAAAAGCAGAGACATCACCTTGCCGACAAAGGTCCGTATAGTTAAAGCTATGGTTTTCCCAGTAGTGATGTATGGAAGTGAGAGCTGGACCATAAAGAAGGCTGATCGCCGAAGAATTAATGCTTTTGAATTATGGTGCTGGAGGAGACTCTTGAGAGTCCCATGGACTGCAAGAAGCTCAAACCTCTCCATTCTGAAGGAAATCAGCCCTGAGTGCTCACTGGAAGGACAGATCCTGAAGCTGAGGCTGCAATACTTTGGCCACCTCATGAGAAGACTCCCTGGAAAAGACCCTGATGTTGGGAAAGATGGAGGGCACAAGAAGAAGGGGACGACAGAGGATGAGATGGTTGGCTAGTGTTCTCGAAGCTATCAGGCTGAGTTTGACCAAACTGCGGGAGGCAGTAGAAGACAGGAGTGCCTGGCATTCTCTGGTCCATGGGCTCATGAAGAGTCAGACACGACTAAACGACTAAACAACAACAAATTGGGGGGAAGGGATAAAGAGGAGTGATGTGGAATGATCATAGAGGCACATAAAGTTATGGTGCGGAGAAACATTTGTAGAAAGTTGAGGTTTGCATTGGATGCTCCGCCCACTTCTGTTTCTGGCCCCACCCACCAGTGACATGTGCCTCCCCTCCAAAGATTTTCCAGGAGGAAAAGTTGCCCTCATGCTGAAAGACTTCCCCCACCCTTGCTTTAAAGGCAACCTGGTGCACAGAAACTACACTGCTGAAGTTTTTCCTTGCTGTAAGTTAGAAAGGTAAGGGGAAGATTTGGCTGCTTCATTTCTGCATGCGGGGATATTGTTAACAGGGACTGGGGAAGGTATCCATCCTGCCTAGCTTTGATGCAAGGAGCCAAGACTGGAACCCACCACCCAGGGACTGGCCCTTGCATCAGCAAACATCACTTGTTTTTCTTCTTGATCTAGGGATAGCCAACACCTGTCAGGTGTTGCAGCTTGCAGACTCTCCAAGTGCCCCTATTTTCCAGGGACAGTCCCGGATTTACAGAAGCCATCCTGGTTTCTGATTTGATCCCAGAATGGTTTGATCCCACTTTTCCTAGGATGTCCCTATTTTCATTGGAGAAATGTTGGAGAGCATGGAGTTATGTGAACCCCAGGACAAGGAGAAAGCAACTAACAACCTTTAGAAGACATCTGAAGACAGCCTTGCATAGGGAAGTTTTCTAGATGTTTAATGTTTAAGTGTGTTTGTGTGTGTGTGTGTGTGTGTGTGTGTGTGTGTTGGAAGCTGCCCAGAGTGGCTTGGGCAACCCAGTCAGATGGGCGGAGTAAAAAATATCATTATTATTAATACAGTGGTACCTCGGGTTACATACGCTTCAGGTTACAGACTCCGCTAACCCAGAAATAGTGCTTCAGGTTAAGAACTTTGCTTCAGGATGAGAACAGAAATCGTGCTCTGGTGGCGCAGCAGCAGCAGGAGGCCCCAACCTGAAGTTGTGCTTCAGGTTAAGAACAGTTTCAGGTTAAGAATGGACATCTGGAACGAATTAAGTACTTAACCCGAGGTACCACTGTATCATTATTATTTTGGATGTCCCTATTTTCAATGGAGAAATGTTGGACGGTATGATCTTGAAAACGCCAGGCTGCTTGGGTTGCCTCCAGAACCAGTTTTGTGTCAGGCACTCAGGCCTGAGAGCAGACAAGGGACAGGCTGACTCGTTGAAGATCCAGAATTTGACAGCATGAAGGAGTGGCCTGGTGACCTCCCTCACTAACAAGTAGCCCAGGACTGAGCAATTTTTGCCGTTTTCCTATTGGGTGGTGGTGCAAAATTGGCCATTGACTTTTTTTTTTTTTTTTTTTTTTTGGCCAGGAGGATTATGGGCTGTTGTGTGGCTGTACCATCTGCGACCACCTGCACTAGCTTCAGATTGGCCCATGTCACGTGACCTCCCAGGCCTGCTGCGTAGCGATCAGAGGTGACATTGCATGTTGTCCCCTCATCTGAGCATCTGTAGGGAGCAACTCTTAGGACTGGCAAGGAGGCCCCTCACTGCTCCTTGTAGGCTTGCATGTTTCCCCAGAACATGCAGTACAGGGTGATTGACATTTACTGGTAATCCCACTGCATCAACCCTAAGATGAGGCGGGGCGGGGGCGGGCTCTGTATGAATAGGAGAAAAACCCTACAGCAGTGGTTCTCAACCTGTGGGTCCCCAGATGTTGTTGGATTACAACTCCCATCATCTCTGAGCTCTGGCCTTGCTAGCTAGGGGTGATGAGAGTTGTAGTTTAACAACATCTGGGGACCCACAGGTTGAGAAAGGCTGCCCTACAGGGAGGTTTGCATCCCAACTCCTGCCAGAAGTACAGATTTTTGCGGTCTAGCCTGCTCTGCTCTGATTCCTCAGAGCCAGCCGCAGAATGGAGAACAGCTGTGCTAGTAGCTAAAGCAGGCAAACTGACCTAAATCTCCACTGAATGAGCCCAGGCTGGCCTAGTATCAGAGCAGGGAAAGCAAAGAAGTCCTTCTAAAACCCCGACCATCCCAGAAGGGTTTGAAGAACACAAAGAGAGCCCTGTTAGATCAGGCCAGTGGTCCATCTAGTAGTTATCGAGAGCCTTCCCTTCAATGAATTTGCCACATCTTCATCTAAAGCCATCCAAGTCGATGGCCAGAGCCACTAATGGCAGAGCAACTCATGCAAATTTCACCCCTAGCTTGTACACAAACACACACACACCCCTCTTAATCTTCCATCCAGGAAAGCAAGAGTCTTCATCAGAGTTTGGGAATATGTTCCAGACAGCCAGAGAGACCCAAGGTGAGTGTCTTCTAGCAAGGTCAGTGGGGGGTGTTACCTGGGGAGAGAGGGTGTGGCTGGGGAGAGGTGTGTGGCCTGAGAGAGTCCCAAGGGCCAAGTGGCGAGACCTGGAGGGCCGCGTTTGGCACCTGGGGCTAAGGTTGCCTACCGTTATCCTAGAGAGATGCTACTGATTACTGTGAACCAGTCTTCCCTAGCCTGGCGCCCTCCCAATGTTCTGGATGAAAAACCCCACCCCATCAGAATAATAATAATAATAATAATAATAATAATAATAATAATAATTTATTTGTACCCTGCCCATCTGGCTGGGCTTCCCCAGCCACTCTGGGTGGCTTACAACAAAGATAAAAAATACATTAAAAGTCACACATTAAAAACTTCACTGAACAGGGCTGCCTTCAGATGTCTCCTAAATGTTAGGTAGCTGTTTATCTCTTTGACATCTGATGGGAGGGCATTCCACAGGGCGAGCGCCACTACCAAGAAGGCCCTTTGCCTGGTTCCCTGTAGCTTTGCTTCTCTCAGTGAGGGAACCACCAGAAGGCCTTCAGTGCTGGACCTCAGCATCTGGGCAGAACGATGGGGGTGGAGACGCCCCTAGATTGTCCTAGATTGAAGCCAGCTGGATAAAGTAGGCTGCTATAGCCAAGCATGAATGAGCTGGATGGACCAATGAATTTGCAAAGTTGTAGAGTTGGAAGGGACCCCAAGGGCCATCTAATCCATGTTCCTGCAGTGCAGGAATATGTCTGTATGGGGACTGAACCCATGACTCTGGCGTTATCAACGCTACACTCTAACCAACTGAGATAGCTGGGGGTCTGACTTTTCAGCTCTGGCTCCAACCCCGCAGAGTGTGCATTCTTACCCTGCTTTCCCCTCTCCTTTCTCTGTCTCCCAGTGGTCTGACTCAGTTTCAGGCAGCTTCCTTTGCAAAAGTCGTTTTCCAAGCAAGGTGATCAGGAGGGGCGATAGCATAAGCAAGCCAAATTCATTGATTTCGGTGGCCGGGACATGAGAATACAAGGGAAACGGTAAAAGAACGACATTGATTTGCATCAAGCAGCCTTGTTGCAAGACACCGTAGAGATGCACATGCTTTGCACTCGTTCCTTAGTGGAAGATCACATGTATGGCATGCATATTAGTTCATTTGAGTTTGCCATTCATAAGAATGCAAGGAGAATTCTGCTGGATCCATCTAGTGCAGCATCTTGTCTAAAGGCACTCACAGCAGCTCGGTTCCCATGCCCATATATTTCATTCAGAAGGTGTGCATCTTAGTGATACTCCCTTAATCCAGCATTGTCGCTGGAGGCTTAAGGGTCTTTGATGCCTTTTAACAGCTCTTCCTGGGTCACTCCTGAACAGGGATAAGATTGGGGATGGTGTCCCATGCATTGGTAGCCTCAAGCTGGAATGTGAGCAGAGGAGGACAACCGAGATGATCAAGGGTCTGCAAACCAAGCCTTATGAGGAATGGTTGAGGGAGTTAGGCATATTTAGCCTTTTAGAAGAGAAGGCTGAGAGGTGATATGATAGCCATCTTCCAATATATGAAGGGGAGATTGAACAAGCTTCTTTTCTGCTGCTTCAGAGGGTAGGACCCAAACCAGTGGATTCAAATTATGAGAAAGGTGCCGCTGATTGTACTCGCTCCAAAATCACAATGTACAACCCTCGCTCTAAATTAATGATTTGTCATATAGGAAAGGACTTCCTTTCATCTGTCTTAAATCTACTGCTCATTCATTTCACTGAATGCCTGAGTTATAGTACGTCAAGGGAAGGGGGGGGGGACTTCTACTTTCTCCACACCACGCAGAAGTATATATATTTCAGTGACACAGGCACCCTTGCCATCTCTGAAAGCCTTTTGATGTATTGCAAATTAAAAGCATCATCTGCCTCTTGAACTTGAAACAGGTCTATGTAGAAATCTTAAATAACAAAACTGGGTCTCTTCTACATACCTCAAGGTGAAACCTCATTTCCCCCTTTTTTTAGTATAACATGGCTTGATTGAAACACCTGTGCGTCATGCAAGGGGTTAGGAATACCTGACAAGCAGAGGGTCAGGTAACATGAGCAGAATCTGACCCTGCGAGGCGCGCGCACACACACACACACACCCTCTCTGCAACTTTAACCCACTTGAGAGAAAATGCTTAGCAATGCATGAGCTGCATTTAATGCTGGCTTGGAAGCTGGGGAAAGAGTAGGGATGGGCAAAAGATTTGAAGGAATCCAGAATTGGAAACTTCTGAAGGAAATCAGCCCTGAGTGCTCACTGGAAGGACAGATCCTGAAGCTGAGGCTCCAATACTTTGGCCACTTCATGAGAAGAGAAGACTCCCTGGAAAAGACCCTGGGAGAGATTGAGGGCACAAGGAGAAGGGGACGGCAGAGGATGAGATGGCTGGACAGTGTTCTCAAAGCTACCAGCATGAGTTTGACCAAACTGCGGGAGGCAGTGGAAGACAGGAGTGCCTGGCGTGCTATGGTCCATGGGGTCATGAAGAGTTGGACACGACTAAATGACTAAACAACAACAGAATTGGAAACTGAAGCAAGATCTCTTCAAAGCAACCCAAAGTGAAGCAAGGATTCCAACGAGCTTAGGGGTGCTTCTGTGATCTGGCTGTAGATCAAAGAAATTAGATAGTAACAGTGTTAGAAACTCAGATCTATAAGCTAGGCGCCAACTGGCTCCTTAAACCACAGCTGCCAAAACGGAATGCCTAGTTGGCCCTTTTTAGGGCCAGAAGGCAGGAAAGTCACATTTTTCAATACGACTTTTTGGTTCCTGAAATTCATTCTGATTGTGTAGATAAAACACCACAAATAGAATTCTACAGTGTGTGTTGTTAGTGTGCAAAAACAGGCAAGATCAAAGAAGAAGAAGAGAAGAAGAGTTTGGATTTGGTATCCCGCTTTATCACTACCCGAAGGAGTCTCAAAAGCGGCTAACATTCTCCTTTCCCTTCCTCCCCCACAACAAACACTCTGTGAGGTGAGTGGGGCTGAGAGACTTCAAAGAAGTGTGACTAGCCCAAGGTCACCCAGCAGCTGCATGTGGAGGAGTGGAGACGCGAACCCAGTTCACCAGATTACAAGTCTACCCTCTTAACCACTACACCACACTGGATCTCCAGGTAGGCACCTCCAGATGGTGGAGACATCAGGCACTATCCTGGCACCCGGGTATCTTCACTTGGTTGCAACTGGCCGATAGCCAGGTGCAAAATGCGCCTGGCTCCCGGTGAATTTCGAGCGCTGGAAAGGAAGCATGTTAATGAATTTGCCTGAACCATGTGGCCTCTATATCCATGGACAGGAAGCAGGGAAATGCTTGCAAGCCCTCCTCCCAATGTCTGTGAGCATTGCTACATATGCTCAATCTACAACCATCCTGATGTTGAGCAGAGAATATCCAAAGGCAGCTTCTACTTGTTTTGCGTGAATGCCAGTAGAATTATCTATGCAGTCAAACATCGGAATAAAGATGGATCTCCAGTCATGCGAGGTGTTCTACTTGCATTCAGATGAACATTAAATAGATCTCTCCTGCAGACCTTCTCTGCTCAACACGGGGTTGGTTGGGAACCAAGGAAGGCTCTGTTTTCCATCCCAAACATGAGATGAATGCATGGACATTAGCAATTGCTGCTTCCATTTCCATTTTGGGGGTGTCAGAATTTTCCAACATTCCTAGGAATGACGTGTGCAAGATTGTCACAGGCTAGAGCTAGGCAGATCCACCTCTCTCTAGTGCCCTAAGGAACGACCTCGCTGTTGCAAAAGAAGTGTAGATGAGGCTGGAGGAAGGAGAACCATTGCAGAAAAGCAGATTCCGTCCACTGAATTCCCCACTGCCATCAGGAAGAGCCGGATCTGCCTTGTGTCAAGGAGGCCCAGTCCAAAACTTTCACCAATAGAGGGGTGAACGAGAGGCTGTTTCCAAGCACGCAACGCCATGAATCATCCACATTTCTGAATCCCTGCGCTAAAAGAAATGTGCAGCGTAAGGAGGCAGAATGCAGCGCCAGGAGCATATTCAGTGCTGAACAAAAGCATTAGGTGGGGAGGCTGGAGCAAAGAGTTCCCAACCCCGCTGAGGGCGAGCACAGTGAGTCTTGGCTTTGCACATGATCTTTGGCAAGGGGATTCCCACTTCCAAAGTTGCACATCTCTCCCCCCCCCCCAAATATGCCCAAATATGGTGTGACGTGTTTGATCTCCAGCTCTGTCCAAAAACAAAGGAGCCTGAAACAGACAGCACTGGCAAGCTGGCTAGATTCGAGAAGGGTGTCCAAATCCCAGGATTTTCACTGAAGATGTTTCTCGGCACACTCTCCCCCAGTATTTTCTTTCATTCTTAGAAGGCAACTGCAACTAGGAATATCCAGTCTCTGCATCCCTCCGACCATGGCAGCAATCCTTCCAGCTCAAACGGAACATGACAAAACGATGGGCATGCAGCAGACTGCGACAGTTTATATAAGAAGAGCCTGCCAGGTTCAAGGCAAAGGGCACTCCAGCTCAGACTCCCATTTCCCACTGCATCAGGCAATGATGATGTAGATATCTTACCTATCATTTGCCATAAGGTCCCAGGGAGGATGACCGTATAAAAATACAACAGGTTGCTTCCGATGTTAGCTCTGCTCATGCTTGAAGTTGATGGGCATGGCATACAGGTCAGTTCATTTCAACAGGTCTACTCTGAGTAAGTCTGAATTGGGTACAACCCATGATTAACATCTGTTAAAGCAATTTGCAATCAGAAGATTGGTCCTAAAGATGTACACATAGAATCAGTGAATCATAGACTTGTATAGTGGTACCTCGGGTTAAGTACTTAATTTGTTCCGGAGGTCCGTTCTTAACCTGAAACTGTTCTTAACCTGAAGCACCACTTTAGCTAATGGGGCCTCCTGCTGCCGCTGCACTGCCGGAGCATGATTTCTGTTCTCATCCTGAAGCAAAATTCTTAACTCGAGGTACTATTTCTGGGTTAGCGGAGTCTGTAATCTGAAGCGTATGTAACCTGAAGCGTATGTAACCCGAGGTACCACTGTGTAGTTGGGATGGATCCCAAGGATCATCTGGTCCAACCCCCTGCAATTTAGGAATCACAGCTAAAAAATCCCTGACAGAGGAGCATCCGACTTCTCTTTAGAAACCTCCAATGAAACAGAGTCTACCACCTTCTGGGGTAGTCCATTCCACTGTCAAGAAGTTCTTACCATTAGAAAGCTCTCCTGATGTTTAGTTGGGATCACTCTTCTTGTAATTTGAATCCATTGGCTTGGGTCCTACCCTTTAGAGCAGCAGAGAGAATTTTTTTTGCTCCATCTTTCATACGTGTGTGTGTGTGTGTGTGTGTGTGTGTGTGTGTTAAAGGTCAGAGTAAAGAGGTCTCTTCACATAAGACAAACACTGTATGATAAGGTACTGGACTCACCACTGTGAGGAGGGTATCCCACAGTTTAACAGCTGCCAGAGAGACCGTCCTCTCCCAGCCCACAACTTCCTCCAAACTTCCAAGGGCAGCGGAACTACCAAGAAGCCCCCACAGATGCATCTTGGTATCCCACAAGCCTGGAATGAAGGCAAGGGTCCTCAATTGTCCACAAAATCTGGATATTATGACCTCTGAACATGACTGCATAGCTACCAGGTACTACCAAGGCTCCACATCTACGAAGTAATGAAAGGGTTGTCCTCCATCCTGCAGTCTTGCCCACATCAAGGTTGCAAACCTGCCAGAATTGATACTTTGGGGCACCTGAAAAAAACAAGCACTTGGGGTCTTCAAGCCAACAGGGGGCTCATCAGTACATACAAACACTCTGCCCCCCTGCAAGGGACAAGACAAAGCAATGAGTTCTAGAGATGAGTTCTGAGGTCACGTTCCAGGAGTCTGTCATTGTGGAGAGCCCTCCTCCCACACTCTTATCCCAACAAAGGCCACCAGAGCAATCTCCATCCTCCAGCAGAAGCCCTCAGCCAAAAAGAAAGGTCCTTCGGCTGCTTAATGGACCCTTTATAGAGTCTTTTTACAGGGAGGGCGGGTAACATAATCCCAGCCTCAACATTTCTTTTGACTGCTCTGCGAGGTTTCAGCTGTGATTCAACTGTTGGCAAAGTCCCACGACCCATAAAACACACACACAGAGAGCCCAGCACTGCAGAGGAAGCCCCGGGGTATAGCAATGAACTCAGTCAAAGGCCACGTAACCAGGCTGATCTGGGGGATGGCAGGGGGGCTCAGCTGCAGATCCACACTGCTTGGATGATGAGGGGTGGGGAGTGGAGAGATACCCCACTCCAAGGTTCCCCATAGCCCATGCTATTCTGTCCAGAAGAAAACTGACGGCTACATCGCTGCTCTCGCTATCAGAGAGAACTGGCATCTCTGCAGGGGGAGGCACCCTCTTTTAATGGGATGCAGGGCACTTCCAATGGGGGGGGGGCAGAAGAACACCAGAAGAGCCTGCTGGATCAGGCCAAGAGACAACCTAGTCTGGCACCCTGTTCTGCCAGTCGGATGGACTCCTGTTCTAACATGTGTTCATTAGGAACATCAGCATATCAGCAGGAGAGCTGAAGCACTGCATGCAGAACAGCTCAGGTGCAACCCCCAACATAGGAAGCTGCTTTTTGTAGAGTCAAATTACTGGTCCGTCTACCTCAGTATTGTCTACACTGACCGGCAGCAGCTCATGAAGATGCTTCCAGCAGAAGCACTTCCCAGCCCTACATGAAGATTTAACCTGGGACCTTCTGCATGAAAAGTAGATTCTTTCCCCCCTAAAGGTAAAGGGACCCCTGACCATTAGGTTCAGTCGTGACCGACTCTGGGGTTGCGGCGCTCATCTCACTTTATTGGCCGAGGGAGCTGGCGTACAGCTTCCAGGTCATGTGGCCAGCACGACTAAGTCACTTCTGGCAAACTAGAGCAGCGCACAGAAATGCTGTTTACCTTCCTGCCGGAGCGGTACCTGTTTATCTACTTGCACTTTGACGTGCTTTCAAACTGCTAGGTTGGAAGGAGCAGGGACCGAGCAACGGGAGCTCACCCCGTTGCAGGGATTCAAACCGCTGACCTTCTGATCAGCAAGTCCTAGGCTCTGTGGTTTAACCCACAGCGCCACCCACGTCCCCCTTAGCCTTTAACAATACCTGGGCATCTCCAGGTAAGGCCAAGAGTGCCCCCTGCCTGCCTGCCTGCCTGCCATTATCATAAATACATGACCTGCTATGCTGTATTTAGAGAGCAAAGTCTACAGGTACTTCACCATCGCAAATGTCTTTTTAAGCCATTCTGATAACTATGGTATTTAGGCACGTCTGTTTGTAGTAAGTGCAGTTTTCATTTTTAAATCAGGTTATTTAATTCTTTTTAAAGGCGTGTGAGAGGGGAGGGGGAAGGAGAGAGAGAGGCTGGCTATAATTGATTTTTTTTAATTAAAAATCCAATTTAAAGTTTAAGCAAATCTTTCCTGTAATTATTGCTCGAAGCATCCAAAGTGTTTTTGCCCTGGATTCAGGCTTGCTGGTGTCCTCATTTGCCAGAGCACTTCAAGGTCAATATCAATCACGCATTTAATGCATAAATAGAAATTGTTATTAATAGTGTTGATCATCACCCTAATCACAGCCACCACCATCTAGCAGGGTATCTAACGTACTGAAACAGGGATGGGGAACCTCAGCTCCAGCAGCCAAATGCGGCCCTCCAGGCCTCTCTTTGTGGCCCTCAGGCCTTCTCCCAAGGCCACACCCCTCACCAGTCCTCCTTTCTTGCTTTTCCCTGGCTGCAGTGGGTTCTTGAACTCTGACAATTCTTCTTGCTTGCCTGGAGGGAGGATAGAGAGGCAGCTGTCAGGGTTTGCAGAATCTCGCCTACTATACAGTTGTTAAAATTCACACCCACTTTTCCTTCTGGTCCTGCCAACCCCTGGCAGGTGGCCCCTGGAAGGCTGCCCAGATGAGAATCTGGCCGTCAGACTAAAAAAGCTCTCCCCACCCCGTACCAAAAGGCCACCTCTCTCAGTGCCCATTCAGTCTCTTCTTGAAACCCTTCAGGAAAGTGAATCGCCCAGGCTGCTTGGCTGATCTTATCACTTCGAACATTCTGACACAGCTTAGCCCAGATCTGTCTTCCTTGTCCTACCTTTGGTGGATAAAAAAACAACAACGATTCTCCCTCTCCTTTCTGACATGCTTTTAAATATTTGAAAGGGGAGCGAGGAGGGGGAAAGAACTCAAAGTGCTTTGTATTCTCCAGATTTGGCAGCCCCAGACCTGTCTGCTTCCCCTCACAAAACTCACCTGGGATCTTCCGCCACTATTTGATGGGATGCTGGCAGATGCCACTGAGGACCATGGCTGCAGAATGGACTTTCAACAGGGGCTGAACAATAAGGGCTCTTCCAAGGTTGCAATTGGACCATAAAGAAGGCTGATTGCCGAAGAATTGATGCTTTTGAATTATGGTGCTGGAGGAGACTCTTGAGAGTCCCATGGACTGCAAGAAGATCAAACCTATCCATTCTGAAGGAAATCAGCCCTGAGTGCTCACTGGAAGGACAGATCCTGAAGCTGAGGCTCCAATACTTTGGCCACCTCATAAGAAGAAAAGACTCACTGGAAAAGACCCTGATGTTGGGAAAGATTGAGGACACAAGGAGAAGGGGACGACAGAGGACGAGATGATTGGACAGTGTTCTCGAAGCTACCAGCATGAGTTTGACCAAATTGCGGGAGGCAGTGGAAGACAGGAGTGCCTGGCGTGCTCTGGTCCATGGGGTCACGAAGAGTTGGACACAACTAAACAACTAAACAACAACAACAACAACAAGGTTGCAATCCTGAACACAACAGGACTTACGTCTGAGTAAGCATGCAATACGATTGTGCTCTAGCTCAGCAGTAGAGCATCTGGCTTGGATTCAGAAGGTCCTAGGTTAAAGCCTTGGTCTCACCAGGCTGGGGGAGTTCTGGCCTGAAGGCAGTGTGCTTTAGTGGTTAGTGCGTTGGAGACCAAGATTTCAGTCCCCACTCAGCTATAAAGCTCACTGTGCCTTCCTTATTATTATTATTATTATTATTATTATTATTATTATTATTATTTGCACTGGTATATACCACTCTTCATCCATAGATCCCAGGGCAGTTCACAGCATAAAAATACAAGATAAAAATACAAAACAAAAACAAAAACAAAACAAGACAATAACCGCCCCTCCCATAAATACATTAAAAGAGTATATGATCATAGAATCAAAGAACTGTAGAGCTGGAAGGGACCGTGAGGGTCATCTAGTCCAACCCCCTGCAATGCAGGAATCTTTTGCCCAACATCGGGCTCAAACCTGTAACCCTGATATTAAGAGTCTCATGCTCTACTAATTTAGCTATCTGTCAGGGACTGCGCTGAGGAGCACTGCATTGAGGAGGAATGGCGGGAGCTTCCCCCTCCCTCTGCTCCTGCTCTTCTGAATCTCCTGAATCTTCTCAGAAGCAGGAGGACAGTATAGATTTGAAACAGTGGCTTAAAGAGGGGTATAGTTCAGAAGGCAAAAGCTGGGAGATACTGGATGGGGAATAGCTAGGAGAGGAAACACTGGAAGAGAGAGAGTTAACAGATTCACAGTCGTTGGACAGCATTCCTCCGCTCTCCCCAAGGTCAAGAAGAGCTCAGAAAGTCTCAGAACAGAAAGCGCAGAGGGTATAAGCTGGGATGACAAGACATAGGAGTGACGTAGATTAATAGGGACAGAGGGGTGTGAGCCTTAATTGGGAGCACCGCCATTCCTAGGTAGATGCTTTCCTTTGTCCCTTATTTATTAAATGAACTAACTTGTAAGAATTTCCTTCTGTTTGATCTGCTTATTTACAGGGGAGGAAGCTGATTCCCAGAAGCCTGACACTATCCTATATGTATTATATCACAGGGTTGTTGCGAGACTAAAATTTGGAGAAGAGAACCATTTCACACCACCGTGGGCCCCTCGGCGCATGTAAGGAATTAAAAGTTAAAATAAACCTTGGATAGTTGCTGCCAGTCAGAGTAGGCAATACTGACTTAATTGAACGAGCAGTCTGAATCAGCATGAGGCAGTTTCCTATGGTGGGAAGGGTCAGCGCTCTGTGGTAGAGCACCTGCTTTTCACACAGAAGATCCCAAGCTCAGTCCTTCGCATATGACTAGGAATGTCCCCCTGTTTGGAACCCTTAAGAGGTGCTGCCTGTCAGTGTAGACCATACTGGACTAGATGGAGCAATGATCTAATTCACTTGTGAGGCAGTCTCCTATATTGGGAGGAATGCACAGTAAAATGCTGGTTACTTTTTGCTTTTTTAAACACAAACTGATGCAGAGTGATGGAGAACCGGACATAAGATTGGAAAAAAAGGAAACCGAGAGACACCAACATTGACAAATCCCATCACAAGCTGTGAAGCCTCCTGCCATGTCAGTGACAGCTTTGCTCCTTCTTGAGCCTGAGCAATGGACCTTGGACAGCTCTGGAGCTCAGATGTTGCATGCAAGCAAATCCTTGCTGTTTATTCTTTTATTGAATTTGTAGCCTGTCCTCTCTCCCCAAGGACCCCAGGCCGGTAAACAGATACACAACTTAAAAACAAAATGCATAAACTATCTGAAACATTCCCCCCCCCCAAAAAAAACCATTTATAATGTGCTCTTCTGCCACTGCTCTGTGAGCCCTCCTATCACGACTTCATCCCCTCTGACTTCTCATGTCTCGGGGGTCAATTTGTAAACTGGCCCCCAGCCTGAAAAACAAGTCACACACCAACTCAGTGAATTACCTTTCGCTCCTGGATCTGAAGTTGAAGCGAAACAGGCACGAAGCCAAATGTGGATAGATAAAAGTTTTTTGCTCTGCGCTAGAACTCATGGACATCCACTGAAGCGGAATGTTGGAAGAGTTGGGACAGAGAAAATAACTTCGTGCCGTTAATCTGTGGAACTCGCTCCCCCAGGAACCAGTGATGGCCACCGATTTGGATGGCCGTAAAAGAGGATGGGACAAATTCATGGAGGAGAGAGCAATCAAGGGCTCCTAGTCGTGATGGCTATTCTCTGCCTTCACGGTTAGAGGCAGCAATGCTTCTGAATGCCAGTTGCTGGAAACCACGAGAAGGGAGCTGGAATTCTGCTTATGGGTTTTCCATTAGGACATCTGGTCAGCCACTGTGAGAACAGGATGCTGGACTAGATGGGTCACTGGCCTGACCCACCAACAAGCTCTTTTTGTGCTCTTATGTTCTCATATATCTCCTTACACTCCGTCTCCAAGCTGTTACGAACAGCCAACCTTTCAGTTTCGACATAAAGCCCAGTTTTCCCTTCTCTCTTCCTTCTGAACCCCAAATTCAATTTGATTAACATCCAGCCAATGGAAAACTTCCGGAGAACTTGACATTTTGTTCACAATTTTGTGACCTTTTAATTCAGGGATAAGGAGCATCAGGTCTGGTGACTAAATGCAGCCCTCTGGTCCTCTTCCTCTAGCTCTCTGCACTCTCCCAAACCACACCTCCTCTTCCCAGTCCACATCTGGCCCTGCTCTACACCCTCCAGAGTGTTTTTACCTGGCTGGACTTTGTCCTTGAACTCTAATGATGCTTCTTGGAGGACAGAGAGGGAGGGCTGAGAATAGCTAGGGTACTATGCAAAGATAAACCTTATGTGTGTTTCTCTGCCCACTTCTGCCTCTGTCCTGTCTGAGAGCCAGTGTTGTGTAGTGGTTAAGAGCAGTGGACTTGTAATCTGGTGAACCGGGTTCGTGTCTCCGCTCCTCCACATGCAGCTGCTGGGTGACCTTGGGCTACCCACACTTCTTTGAAGTCTCTCAGCCCCACTCACCTCACAGAGTGTTTGTTGTGGGGGAGGGAGGGAAAGGAGAATGTTAGCCACTTTGAGACTCCTTCGGTAGTGATAAAGCGGGATACCAAATCCAAACTCTTCTTCTTCTCTTCTTCTGCTGTTGATATGCAGCCCCCGGAAGGTTACCCAGAAAGGTATGTGGCCCTTAGTAGTTAGGGCTAGAAAAGACCCCTGTCTGAGATCCAGCAAACCCACTAGGTAGACCAATGCTGTGACAAAGTGTAAGGCAGATTTCTGTGCAGATTAGCAGCATCCAAAGCTCAGCTGCATGCAAGAGCTTTTGAGTTCAATCCCTGACATCCCCCAGTAAGGATGGACATTGGACTACAATTCGCATCGACCATTGGAGATACAGGCTGATGGGAACTGGAGTCCAACAGTCTGTCTGGAGGCCACTCCATTTGCATCTCCATCATCCCAAATGTAGACAACTCTGAGTCAGACAAACCAACGACCTGACTCAACACAAGGCACTTCCTGATGTTGCAGTGCAAGAATGACATACCCTTTCCCGGCTTCCCATCGTCTGTTGTCTCCCTCCTGCCTATTTTTAGACTGTAAACTGCTCAGAGGCCTGGACCTGTCATCTCATTCTTTCTCCAGAGCAACTTACGTGGATGGTACTGTCTAAATCACCGGCATCATCGGTGCTGCCGGCCTATCAGGACTCTTCCCTTCACCCCGTGACCCAAAAGAGAAACACCCTCCTGTTGCCACCAATGACAAGAGGTATTCTCCCCCCCCCCCAATTCTTGGGGATGTGAAAGGGGGAGATAAAGAGCAGGAGAAAATTCTCCCTCCACTTCCTATTTTAAAAACAGTAGATCCTGTCACCAGATGCAAAAGGAACTTTCCCTTGTTCACCTTCCACGAATAAAGAGGACTCCTCTCTCTCTCTATTCCAAACCTGGATGTGCTGATCTAAAAATATTTAGCGTAAATATTTTAGATGCAGGTCGTTGCATTTCAGATGGAGACCTTTAGTGCCATCGCAGATGCCACTGAAGATGGGGTAGCTGTCACCAGCCTCAGATGGTTCCAGATTCAAATGTGGGATTTAAATGTGCACATGCGATCACGCTCTTGTCTTTCTTTGACATTAACATTTCCCTGTTTATGTCTAGCAGTGGGAGATCTCCCACGACTGCAGCCAGGGCCACTCTTTCCCTGCCCATCTGTTTCTTTTGTGATTCTGCTTGGCTCTGCAAAGCATTATCTTTGAAAGCATCAGCAATGCACACACCGCAGGCCAGTCGAGTGTTTCTGTTTCATTTTCTGTTTCTCAAAGCAGCCTGCTTTGCTTCTATCCGGGGAAGAGATCTGTGTCACGGGATGCCTTCTCCAGACAGATGGCATAGGATTAGAACCCACAGCCCTTCATTCAAGAATGCCAGTGCAAATATCCAAAGGACTCAGCTGGGAAGGTCCCAGGAGAGACAAGCTTAAGCCTAACAGGTATTACTGGTTGGTGCTTTTGAGGCAGCTTAATTCCTTCTCTAAAGTGGGAATGAGGAACTCCCAGCCCTCCAAATGATGGGAGCTGCAGCCCATCACCATTTAGAGGGCCACATGTTTCCCATTCAAGTTCTACATCTGGCCTACACCTGGCCCTCCAAATATTGTTGAACTACTGGTGACTGGGAGTGGCCGCCGGGACCACGTAACACCAGTTCTGAGAGATCTGCATTGGCTCCCAGTACGTTTCCGAGCACAATTCAAAGTGTTGGTGCTGACCTTTAAAGCCCTAAACGGCCTCGGTCCTGTATACCTGAAGGAGCGTCTCCACCCCCATCGTTCAGCCCGGACACTGAGATCCAGCGCTGAGGGCCTTCTGGCGGTTCCCTTGCTGCGAGAAGTGAGGTTACAGGGAACCAGGCCGAGGGCCTTCTCGGTAGTGGTGCCCGCCCTGTGGAACGCCCTCCCTTCAGATGTGAAGGAAATAAGTAGCTATCCTATTTTTAAAAGACATCTGAAGGCAGCCCTGTTCAGAGAAGTTTTTAATATTTAATGCTGTATTGTTTTTAATACTTGATTGGGAGCCGCCCGGAGTGGCTGGGGAAACTCAGCCAGATGGGCGGGGTATAAATAATAAATTATTATTATTATTATTATTATTATTATTATTATTATTATTATTATTACTACTACTACTACTACTACTACTACAACTCCCATCATCCCTGGTCACTGGCCATGTTTGCTGTTGCTAATGGGGATTGTACACTCCAATACAGTATCTACATCTCTGCCCTCTTAGAGGCATTGAAAGGGAAGGAAGCATTTTGCTTTTGTGTAACAGTTTCTCTCTCTCTCTCTCTCTCTATCTCTCTCTCCACACACACACACACACACACACACACACTACTGTTCACGCTGACTTTGGTGAAAATAAAAAGCTTCAGGTGTTATGAAACCTTTAACCGCCTTAGGCCACAGATCCAAAAACCAGTGCATGCAGTGTTCCACGTAAATTCTGAATCTGAACTCTGCACCCCACCACAATGGTCAAAATCCAGGTGCTTTAGCCTTGTTGGCAACTCTTGTTTTGATTTTTTTATAAGGTGCTGAACATGACAAATCTTAAGCTGGGACCTCTCAAATATTGCCAAACACATCAATTGAATGCAACTCTAGAAGAGGATAGCGTTAAGTGCTGCAGCTTAGATTTGGGTGTCTGCTTTGCATGCAGAAAGTTCCAGGTTCATTCCTCCAAGTAGGCTGCAAGAGCCTCCTGGTTTGAAACTTGAGAGAGCCTTTGCTGCCAGTCCCAAGAAAAGCTTTGCTGAAAAGGAAAAGGGGGGGAAGAGCCCTGCTGAACCACCACTTTCTGCAGGAATGAGTTCCATAGTTTAACCACATGTACCGCATGCAGAAGTCCTTTGTTTCCTCTGTCCTGAATCTTCCAACACTCATTGGGTGTCCACAGGTTCTGCTGTTGTGTGTGTGAGAGAGAAACTTCCCTCTATCTCCTTACTCTATGCCAGGCACCATTTTATAAACTTCAGTCATGTCACCCCATACTCGCCTTTTCTGTAAACTAAAAAAGCTCCAAAACATCGCAGGCTTTCCAAATCATGGTTAACATAATCCACTATGACCTCAAGGTCTTGTGATCCAGGAAAGCAATTCTCTTGTTCCTATACCCATTTCATACCATGTCCAAGACAGAAAGCCATTGCATGTTAACTCTTAAACACTGTCCAAAAAAAGAGGAAAGTGTGCATCATGTCAGCTACTAAACATCATCAGTTATATTGCATGCCAGCTTGTCAAAGATAGTCAAATACCATGGGCAAGAGCTAAGCGTGGACCCATCAAGTTAATGAACACAACTAACTTAGGTCTATTAGTTTCACAGTGGGTCTGCTCTGAGTAGGACTTGCTAACCAATACAAAACACTCGATGAATCAACTCTATGATTCTATGATTCTATGAATGTTTGGTGAATACAGGGCATCAACAGCTGCAAAGGTGAATTCAGAACGTCAGGTACAAGAGCTTTGTTGGATCAAGACACAGGGGGCCCTTCTAAATGTCTGCCATCCTATTCTCATTATCAGTGTTAGAAAATAGCCAGGCGTCAAGCACATTTTGCAACTGGAATGGATCCAATTGCGACCACGTGGAGATCTCTGGGTGCCAAACTGAGGAAAGCAAAATGTTGCTGAGGGAAGGATCTGAAATATTTTCCTGGAAGCTTGAATTTGGGTTGTTTTATTTGATGTTTCAATGTGTCGTAAACCACTTTGTGATTTGTTCTTTAAAATATATTGGTATAGAAATGAAAATAATACTACTAAAAATAATAATTTATCATTATTCCTCTTAGGGGGCAAAAACAAAGCCTAGACATTCCATTGTGGTGACCATAACCCGGGTTAAAGGTGCCATTTGGTGATTAGATTATACAGTGGTACTTCGGGTTACATACGCTTCAGGTTACATATGCTTCAGATTACAGACTCCGCTAACCCAGAAATAGTGCTTCAGGTTAAGAAATTTGCTTCAAGATGAGAACAGAAATTGTGTTCCGGCAGTGCAGCAGCAGCAGGAGGCCCCATTAGCTAAAGTGGTGCTTCAGGTTAAGAACAGTTTCAGGTTAAGAACGGACCTCCGGAATGAATTAATTACTTAACCCAAGGTACCACTGTATATCTGAGTTTCTAACACTGCTCACCATGGCCAAGCAGATGCCCTAAGAAGCACACAAGCAGGTCCTAAGTACAACATCAACACTTCCTGCTTGTCTCTCTGTGTAACTAGCATTCAGAGGCATACTCTCTCCCACAGCAGGATCTGTATCTGATGGCAGGATCTGCCTCTCATTTATTTTAACTAGGAGGCAATAATTGTCAGGAAAGCAGAACGCAAATCTAGGGAAATAAGTCTTGGCCTTCCCCAAGACCCCTTTGCTTTCCCAAAGATCTCAAGTATAGTCTCTTCACCTTTACAGTGGTACCTCGGGTTACATACGCTTCAGGTTACATACGCTTCAGGTTACAGACTCCGCTAACCCAGAAATAGTACCTCGGGTTAAGAACTTTGCTTCAGGATGAGAACAGAAATCGTGCTCCGGCGGTGCAGTGGCAGGCCCCATTAGCTAAAGTGGTGCTTCAGGTTAAGAACAGTTTCAGCTTAAGAACAGACCTCCAGAACGAATTAAGTATGTAACCAGAGGTACCACTGTATAGGCACTGAGTAATTCTCCAGGCCCAACCACGACACCTAGGCTCAGCCAAATGTCAGTGGTTGGGGGTGATAGCCAGTAATGTCCTTCAGATGTCATTTGATTTCAACTCCCATCATTCTCTTGCCTTTTGGCCCTACCAGTTGGGGCTGACGGGAGTTGGAGTCTAAGACCCCTGGGAGTCATCACCCAAGTTTTACATCACAACAGAACTCCCACCATGATCAGCCAGTATTCGATTCTGGACAGCTCTGTTGGTTGCAGCATGGTGCTGATAATGCCAAAATTGCAAGTTCAAGCCCCATATGAGACAGCTGCACATTCCTGCCTAGCAGGGGGTTGCACTCTATTATTCACTACTATAAATGAAGATGAAATGTTTTGTGCGTATGATATACAAAGGAAGCTGCCATTGGTCATTGGTTCTCCTAGCTTCACACTGTCGAAACTGATCGGTGACAGCTCACCAGACAGGGATCCCGTCCCAGCAATCTTCATATGTTTATTTGTTATTATTCCAAAAGAAGCCAAGGGCCACAAACAGCAAGCGACAAAACCATAATTATAACAACAACAACCTTTAACACAATTCTAGTTCAAACGCTGGGAAGAGTTTGGGGCTTAAAAGGATAGCTGGAAGAGGAAACTGCTCGGAAAAGGCACCAGAAACAGCACCTGCCTAATATTCAAGGACAAGGTGTTCCAAAGGGTCAGTGCCACCACACTAAAGGCCCCGTTCTACATTGTGAGGAACAGACCTCCCGAGTAGATGCTATCTGCAGGAATGCGGTGATCAATCAGGTTACATAAGGGGTGCACCTAACCCTTGGCTAGATTTGCCAAAGGATTGAACCTGGAACCTTCTGCATGCAGCACTGATGATTTACTGCTGAGCTGAGGCCCTTCCCTTAAGACATGGAAAGCTGCTAGACTATCGATCCGTTTAGCTCAGTGTTGTCAACTCTGACTAACAGCAGCTCTGCAGGGTTTCAGACAGGAGTATTTCCTGTACTTGGGCACTTCCTGCAATGACAGTATTTTAGGTAACCAAGTTCACATGGGGCGGGGAAGGGGGCGGGAAGCAACAGAAGTCTGGCTTTGGCTGAATCTTAATGCCGAAATTGACACAGGGGAGCTGTTATCAGATCTCCCAAGCTTTTTTTCCGTTCTTTGCTTTAGTGCTTTATATAAATATATATAGCCGCTGGGATTCCAATTTTGATTACACCAATAGAGCTGGGGAAAGGGGTTGTTCACACTTTCCTCCATGCTGGCTCTAAATCACACAATCTCTCTCTCTCTCTCTCTCAGCTGCTTCTGACCAGGCATCATGAGGAAGGGCCTTAGCTAAGCAGCAGAGAATCAGCTTTGCATGCAGGACGTCCCAGGTTCAGTCCCTGGCATCTCCAGGTAAGGATGGGAATGCTCCCTTGCCTGAAACGCTGGAGAGTGTGTTGTAATGGCCTGGATGGACCAATGGTTGGATTTGGTAGAAGGCAGCTCCCTATGTTCCTAAACCCATTGGGGTGTGTGTGTGTGGAGGAAGGAGTCTTGGGTTTGGAAAACAAATGAGAATAGATTTAAACAGCCACTTCATAAGCTGCTTCGACTGAAATCCGAACACGCCCCCCCCCTCTCTAAAGCTAAAAAATAATAATATTGGTGGCTGCGTTCATAGATCTACAGCATTCTGCTTAATGCTTGTGATCCATCCACACACAACTCAATATTTACAGTGTGGTGGATTCCCTACACACACACACATTGAGTATTCTGTGGCAGAGAACAGTGGTTTAAATGGTTTTAACTGGGGTAGGGGAATTCTTATGAGGACTAGAAATCACATCATCTGGAACCCATCCACCTGCTCCAGAAAATCAAATCAACAGGACAGGATCTGAGAGTACCCTTGGAAGTCCACGGAAGTCATGGCTGATGAATCTGGAGCTACAAGACAACTAGAGCATATGGAGGCTGCATGGAGGGGGGGCTGCCCCCCAGCGGGTGTTTCTCCATTTTTTAACCCTCTTGCCCAGTACCTTGAACTTCTGTAAATACATAAAAGCCTGCAGAACCCCAAATATTGCAACAATAATCCTGCTCACAAATTAAGTGTGACGCGGCCAGCATTGTGACAAAAATATTTGGCATCTGTGGTTGCCACCAGTTCACCACCAGGAAGTTGGGGGAGAAAAAAGTCGAAGTTCCAACAGGGCAGTAGGTGAAGTGAAATGTGTGCCTGTCTCAGTCCTGGAGGTGGGTGCGGGTGGGGAATGACACACCCCTAAAAGTGACTGTTGCTTGTCTTGGATTTGTGCTTGGCGTATCGCTGGGAACGAAGGCCACAGCACATTGCACATGGCCAAGAGTTGGGCTTTTCACTTAGCACATTGTACTAGAGCACCAGGTGGTAACTTCCAGGTCCATCTGGGCCCACATCTAGCAGGAAATGGAGAGGGAAGGTGGGTACTCTATTTCTGCAGAGACAGAATGGGGGGAGGCAGAACCAACCCTGCGACTTGTGTCTCAAAATGGCGTTGCGCAAGCAACATTCATTCACAGTGGTCAGTGAAGGCAGTCCATCACCCCCTCCAGACCACTTCCTAGGTGTGTGACTGCAGGATGGGGTCCATTCATGCATCAGCCTTGCTGCCGTGAGCGCAACCCATTCATAAACACATACGCACAAGCACCTGGTAGGGCAAAGCCTGTGAGATGAGTACATCCACCACATTTCTCCTAGAGGGTCAGTGAAGGCAGCCCATTGTTACTCCACCTTGCAGAACATGATCGGCTCCTGCTGGCCACTAAGGGCAGCCCACCTTTCTCCTGCTCCCCCCCTCCCCAAATTTCTGGCCAACTGTCACATGATGAGGCCGTTCATGTGGGGACATCATTCCTGCTAGTTAATGAGGACCATCCTGTCCTCGTGGAAGATGAAAGGTTTGAGATGCAGAAGGTCCCAAGTTCTGTTCATGGCACCTTCTCATAGACCTGGGAAGAGCCACTACCTGGAACCCTGGAGAGCTGCTCCCAGTCAGTGTAGACAATACAGAGCTGTATGAATTGATGCTCTGACTCGCAGCTTTCAGGGTTCCAGTTTGGGATAGGCCTTCACATGCAAAAGGTCCCAGATGCAACGCTTGGCATCTCTAGAAAAGGCTTCCTGCTGAAACGCTACAGAGCTGCCACAGAGTGTGGGCAATATTGAGCTAGACGGCCTGCCTCTGCTTCCTGTGTCCCTAAGCACCCCAGGTGACAGCCACCTGTCAAAGGATGTCAAAGGATGAGGCGACCGCCCAGGCACCATTCCCGCTGGTTCGTGAGGGCTCCTCTATTCTCCTCCTGCAACCCAAAACGAGACAGCAAGTTCCAGCCTGAGCTGCGGCCACCTCCCAAGCATCGTGCCCGTTCCCTTTCCATTCCCACACCAGCACAAAAGCCCAACCACGCTCTGGAAGCAGAGCCGCGCCAACGCCACGAAGCGAGGCAGCTTTCAAAATCCAAATGGCAAAGCCACGTTGGAGGAGCCACCGTAGGAGAAGCTACTGCTGCCCAGCCCAGCCCAGCCCGGGCCGCCCTCACGAAATCCTCGTAGGCAACTCGCTGGCCGGGCCTCCTTCCTCCTCCCGGCCGCTGCCAGCCAGGCCAGACCGGGCCAGGGAGCGGCCTCTCAGCGCGCCCTGGACTCCGGGCTCCGACGCGCGTTTGCCTAGGCAGCGGACGCTTCCCATAGAGCGCCGCCCGTCGAGGGGGGCTGGAAGCAGCAGCCGGAGCCAGAGAAAGAGCGACGCGGTGCTGGCTCTCCCGGTCCGAGGAAGGGCTCGTGCTGAGCGGCCTCGGCTCCCCTACCCTTCCCCCTTCCTCTCGCCACCTTCCCACAAAAAAACCCCCGAAAGCTGGCCGTCGCGGGGCGCCCTTCCCGGCTCAGCATCCTCGCCGTCGCCCGCTCGCACTCACCTTCCACGGCGGCGGCCAGGCGCAGCAGCGGCGGCAATAGCAGGAGCCCGAGCCGAAGCAGGAGCGCACCCGGGCCCGGCGGCGGCTCCATGGCGCGGCGCTCTCAGGGGCTCTAGGCGGCCATGGAGCTCCGAGGAGAGCGGCGAGGCCGGCGGGGGGGAAAGGAGGAGGAGGAGGATCGGGGGCTGGAGTGGGGTAGGGAGGAGGATCGGGGAGGGGGCGCTGCCTGGCTCGCTCGCGCCCCGCTTGGACGCTCGCTCGCTCGCTCCGTCCGCGACCGTGTCCGCCTGGCGCTCTGGGAGAGGGAGCGAGAGCCGCGGCTTCTGGACGGAGGCGCGCTGGGCTGGCCGCCTGCCTGCCTGCCTGCCTGCCTGGAAGGCTCGGGATGCTGCAAAGGCAGGCGCGGCGAGGGGAGGGGAGCAGAGGGGAGGGGGCGCGGGGAGGAGACTGGCGGGGGGAGGGGGCGGCGAGCGAGGGGCTGCTGCTTCTGCCGCCGCCGCCGCTCCGCCCGCTTGCCTCGCTAGGGCCGCGCCAGGAGGCCGGCGAGCGCGAGGACTTGGGCACGTCGCCGGCCTTTGCGCCCTGCCTGCGCGCTCTTGTGGATTCCGCTCTCGCCGGGGAAAGGGCTTGCCCAGCGCTTCCTTAGAGCTTTCCAGGATAGAGAGGGTTAATCCGGCATATATGGGGGGGGGAGCGGGGCGGAGAATTGGACGTGTGGCCTCAGAAGCCTCTGTGCACATGGAGATCCGCTGCGAGGGGTGTGAGATGCATCCGTCCTGCGGCCATCTCACTCACCGCATCCCCTAGGGGGATAGGCTAGCTCTCTGGCCCTCAGTGGCTGCTGCTAGTCCCCGTTGCGGAATGGAGCCTCCGTGTTCAGGAGCAGCCTACTAGATGATTGGGAGTACGGGCTTCTCAGATGCTTTAGGGCTGGCCAAGGTGGGCTGCGGTTTAGATATATGTGATATCTCAAGGGTTGTCACATGGAAGAGGAAGCAAGCTTGTTATCTCCTACTCTGGATGGGTAGGACAGGAACCAATGGTTTCAAGTTCCAAGAAAGGAGACTCCGACTAAACACCAGGAAGAACTTTCAGACTGTTCGACCGTGGAACAGTCTCCCTCTGGAGGTTGTGGACTTTCCTTCTTGGTTGTTTTTAAGCAGAGGTTGGATGGCCACCTGTCATTGATGCTTTAGCTGAGATTCCTGCATTGCAGGGGGTTGGGCCAGAAAACCATTGGGTCCCTTCCAACTCAACGATTCTATGAGTCTATTAATCCTGGGCTGACTCAGGCATTGTGAAATAAGTGAAACTGACCACCTTAAAGGGAACCTGGCTGTTAAGTCCAGAGTCTATTAATTGTTACTCTTCACCGCTGTCAGGTGGAAAGAGGAGGCTGGACCACACTTAGGTCTCAGCCACCAAGGTTCACTCTAGAGGAGGGAAGTCCCTCCAGACATTGTGGACTACAACTGCCATCCTTTCTGCCCATTGGCCATGCTGGCTGGGGCTGATGGGAGTTGAAGTCCAGCAACACTTGTCCGAGGGAAAGACATCTAGCAACATGCAAAAATCACTTATGTGTTTATTTGTAGATTCCCCACTACCACCACTTAATGTAAAGACTTAATGTTTTTACGATAAAGCAGAACAACATGCAATAACATTTTCTTTGGAAAGCTAGATGTAACTTTGTCAAGTCAAGTCAAACTGAGTATGAAAAGCTGCCCAGTGAAATCAGTAGACCAGGAGTAACCGGAAAGTATTATTCTTCGTGCAGTACATAACTGCTCATTGCAGCAAGAAGTGGAAATGGTTGCCTCTGTGTTAGATGGCTTTACAAAGACATCAGACACTTCCCTGGAGTTGGAGAGGTCTGTCAATGGCTTTGACAGAGCCTCCAAGATTAAGGAAAGTCTACCTCTGAATACCAGTTGCTGGAGAGCAAGGATGTGAGTCTGCTGTCACCTTCATGCCCCTTTTGTGTGGGCTTCTCAGAGGCACCTGATCAGCTACCAGGTTGAGAGTCTAGGTGGGCCTTTGATGTGATTCAGAACAGGCTCTTCTGATAGCCCAGGAAGTAGCATCTTCCTCCCATTCTGGTTGGCTTGTGGCAGGAACAGGAGGTGGGGTTCATTACTCGCTGCCTTGAGATTTGTCGCTCCTCGGGGTATTGATCTGAATTGTTGTTGCTGTTGTTGTTGTTAATAATATAGCTGCCTTCATCACAATCTCTTAGGGCAGTTCACAAGATAACTTCTTATAGAAATTGGTTGTACCACTTGTATTGGAAAAGGAAAGAAGACCTTTGGCGTTGGTTTCCCTTGGGACTAATAGGCAGAAGGAGGCAGGAAGCCCAACGGTGGACAAAGGCATTGCCACCCCCTGATTGGTTATAAGTAAGAAGATACTTTGCTTGGCTCTGACAGAAGACAGTAGGAGATGAGTGGGGCATTGCCCCATTCACCCCAATGGCTCTCCCTTCACTGCTTGTCATCCTCTTGCACCCTCCAAACACTTGTTTAGAGCTTTGTTTCCAGAAGAACTGTGAGTAGGCAAAAAAGTCTGGGTTGCCCCCAACAGCGTTTTGCCCAGAGCAGACCCACTGCAGTTAATAGACAGAAGTGAGCCATAGCCATTCATTTCAATGGGTATACTCTGAGTAGGAGCAGCACTGGGTACACCCCTCTGTGTTTGCCAGCAGTTTCCTTCTTCCAGCCCTTCACAAGGGAACCGCTTCCAAAATATCTTCCAAAGTGGGTTTTCTGGCTTTTGAGGGTTGAGAATAAAATATTGAAGGGCGCGGGGTGTTACTAGGTGCTAATGTTACCCACTTTGGGGCTTCATTTGCTGAGAAGTTATTGGGTGGTATTTTTACCTGAGCTTTCTGCTCAGTTAAATCTTTGTTGTGCATTAAATGAATGGTTCATTGTGGGTGTCTTCCAGTGTTATATTGACACTGTCCATGCATTTGAGTCAGTTTATGAATTACTTCCTACAAAACAGCACAAAGCAATTTAATAATAAACAGACATGTGTGTGTACACACACGCGTGCGTGCGCACACACACACACACACACACACACAGTGTCATGTATAAAAACACAACTAAAACAACTTCATATATATATATATATATATATATATATATATATATATATACACACACACACACACACACACACACACCGTATTTAAAAATAAACAAATCAAGTATAGATATAGAATGGATTTGGGGGGTTTTTAAGAAAAAATCTCCACTTAAAAGGCTTGTTGAAAAAGTAGCCATGTGAAAATAAATTATACTCAGAGTAGGCCCATCGAAATTGATGAGCCTAAGTCAGTCATGTCTATTAACATCCATTAACATCAGCGAGTCTACTCTAGGTAGAAATAGTATTGGATAGAACTCAGGTCTTCAATAGGTGACATTTATTGAACTGTTTATTATGTTTCATTGTTGTTGTTTTACTGTGTTGAGACTTTCTTGAAATTGTGAACTGCTTTGAACACAACAAATTTCAACTGGGACAAATTTGAGGTACTACACTTGGGCAGAAATAACCAGATGCCTAAATACAGGGTGAAGGACACCTGACTTGACAGAAGTACATGGGAAAAGGATCTGGGGTTTTAGCAGACCACAAGTGTAACAGAGCCAACAGTGGATTCAGCAGCAAAAAACCCCTAATGCAATTCTAAGCTGCATCAACAGAAGTACAGTGTCCAGATCACAAGAACTAATAGTGCCACTCTATTCTGCCTTGGTCAGACCCTGCCTGGAGTCTGGTGTCCAGTTCTTCTATTCTTCTGTTATTGTAGCTAGGTGGTTGAAACAGGGGTGCAGACCCACCTCTCGCCATGCCAAGTAACCCAAGCTGAGTAGAATTTATACCTGTTTGTGATTCCAAGTGCTGGCAGCAGATTGATGTGTTACTCTTTGTAGCAGTCGTGAGTCTGCAAATGTTCACTCCTAGCACTTTATGGAACGCGACAGGGGCTGCTCCCCACCCCTTTATAATTGCAATGCATCAGCATAGCATTTCATAGCAATACAGTATATGGGAAGCAGCCTGGAAACTTCAGCTGCTACTTTGCTTTGCACACAACATATACCGTAGTTTGCACATTCAGGGTTACTATTTGATTGTTCTTTCCTGCGAGGAATGCTGTGTGTTCCTGTCTGCAGTGCTGGCATAGAATGCTCTATCAGCAGGAAGCTGCCTTGTACTGAGTCAGGCCATTGGTCCATCTAGCAGAGGCATGTTGTGCACCCAGGGGTGGGGAGAGCACCCCAGGGGGGCGCCACCCGTGGCGAGCATCCCAGGGTGGCAGGGTGGCGATGACACCCAGGGCGGACCGCACCCACTGCACTGCCCTTCCTCCACCAGTGCCATCTAGCTCAATAATGTGTGCACTGACTGGCAGGGGCTCTCCAAGATTTCTGGCAGGGAGTTTGTCCCAGATTTGCCTGGAAATGCAGGGGACTGAAGCTGGGACCTTATGCACACCAAGCAGGGTGTTTTTCCGAGCACAATTCAAAGTGTTGGTACTGACCTTTCAAGCCCTAAACACTCTCAGCCCAGTATACCTGAAGAAGCGTCTCCATCCCTATCGCTCAGCCTGAACACTGAGGTCCTCCTCTGATGGTGTCCTGCTGGTTCCCTCACTTCAAGATGCGAAGTTACAAGGAACCAGGCAGAGGGCCTTCTCTGTAGTGGCACCTGCCCTGTGCAAAGCCCTCCCAGATGTCAAGGAAATTTAATATAACTTTTAGAAGACATTTGAGGGCATTCCTGTATAGGGAAGTTTTACATGTTTGGTGTTTTACTGTGCTTTATGTTTTTAATTTGTTGGAAGCCCCCCAGAATGGCTGGGACAACCCGGTCAGATAGGCAGCATAAAAATATTAGTATTAGTATTGTAGTGTGAGCTCTCTGACAACCCATTCATGGGTCTATGTTGTCTAAGCATGCTCAATCAGCTTTAGTTCACAAAACCAATCTTTGCAGTGGGAGTGGGGAGGTTGGCTGGGCCACTGAAAGAAGCATAATTCCTTGACAGTGTGAACAAACTGCTAAGCATCTGACGACAGCAGTTGACATTTGTCTATTGCAAAGGCAGAGTTTCACCTCTTTCGCTGCCACACGCCCTCCAAGACTTTGCAGGGGTAGCCCCCTTCTTGCACAGTCAGGGAAGAGTGCCCAAGGCTCCCCCATGGCATCCTTACGCACTGCTGAAGGCTCCGCTCTGCTTGCTTTTATCCACTTGCTCCGCAATCTCCTCTCCTCTGGCAAATCGAAAGCCAAGAGAGTCTAATTGTTTCTCTGGGTTAAAGACATACTACAAGCAGACAGACAGGCAGACAGGCACAACATGTCTGATTCCAAACAAACAAACATAATATGCCTCAGCATATGTTTCTCACAGTTCAGAATGAAATGCACCAGCTCCGGGGGTGTTCATTCTTGTGCATTTCTATGTGCATCTTGCTAAAGACAAGATGTGTTTCAGAGAGATTATCTGTTCTTAAGCCTGATTTGCTTACCATACTTTTACATGTATAAAACTAGAATGGATAAGAAATCCAAACCGTGGGGAGCCCCAAAAAATTAATAAATACAATTTGGAGTATAATTTGATCTTTTTATTTTAGTTTTTTATTTTTTAATTGAAGTATTATGATTAGATATTTAATTGGATGTTTTTAATTGGAAAATCAATAAAAATGATTTTTTCAAAAAAAGACTAGTTTTTTTTTATTTAAAAATTATGTTCAGAATTGTGGGTCCTCTTATACATGAATACAATATCCCCCATTTTCTCAATTTGGAGTCCTCAAAAATAAGAGGTGTCTTATACATGGGGGCATGTTATACACAGGAAAATACGGTATGCGGTGGTTAGACCATGGGGTTGTAGCCAGTACCTGTCCTACTCAAGGAAGCCCCACTGAAATTAATGACTATGTCTAGTTTGACAGACCCACTGAAATCCTGGAACCATAGGATTATAGAACTGTTGAGATGGAAGGATGACCCTGAGGATCATCTAGTCCAGTATTTCCTAAACTTGGGTCTCCAGCTGCTTTTAGATTACAATCATCCCTAGCTAGCAAGACCAGTGGTCAGTACAGAAATAGGCAGCCGACCTATTTGGGGAATCGAACCTGCAACCTTGGCATTATCAGCACCCATTTGGCGATCACTCGTAGCCGAGTAAGATTGTCTTCTATAAACACAGTTTGCTCTTAGGAAACTGAGCTGTGAAATGAATGAACCTAAGTTTGTTATGGTCATTCAGTTTCAGTGGGTCTACCCTGAGTTAGGCTAAAATTGGCTACAACCCCCGTGGTCTAAGCACCTCATAAACTTTGTGCAAGCAAATCAGGATGAACGCTCAAGCTTGTTTTCGGCAGGTTCAGAGGGTTGAAACCAGATGAATGGATTCAAATTACAAGGAGATTCACACCTAATACTGGGAAGAGCTTTCTGATGGCAAGGGCTGTTGGGCAGTGGAATGGGCTTCTTCGGAAGGTGATAAACTCTCCATTACTGGAGGTGTCTAAAGAGAAGCTGGATGGCCATCTATCAGGGGGTTTTTGGCTCTGATTTCTGCATTGTGGGGGTTTAACTAGATGATCCTTGGTGCAGCTTTCACCTCTAAAATTCAATGATTCTATGACCAGTGGTCAAATAACCAAGAAAGGTTTGAGTAAGCAAATTAGAATGAATGCTCATTAAAGACCGGGCATAGGATTGCATTCAACAAAGGTTTACTCAGAATAGATCCAGTGAAATAAAGGAACTTGTGTAGTAATGGAAGAATCTGTCCATTTTGGCCCTCTCACTATTTCTCTCCCCCCCCCCATATTAAATTCAGTTATCTGTTTTAAAAAAATAAAATAGATAAACATAATTTTATCAATCTAGATTTCCAAGGTAGCCTACAAAAGAGAACCATAAAACAAATATAAAACAGATCAAAAACATCAAAAACAAAAGCAGTTATTGTAGCAACAGTAAAAATACAAAAAACAATAGATATAAAATCAGTTAAGTTCAGTTATCCACATTTTGCAGAATAAAAAACTCCCCAATGAAAATCCATTAGCGTTTTTGTGTGAATTTCTCCTATTAAACACATTTTTGTATGCACTTTTGGTGTCTGATGCATTTTTGCGCATTATTATTTTTACCAACACGCTCAATTTTATGCACATTTCTCCTGAATTTATGCCTTTAATAATGGTTTGGTTGGCTAACTGCATAGCAGAAAGTGGTTTTTTGCTGTGCGAATTTTGCATTATAGCTGTGTTTCGGTTTACATATTGTTTTGAAAAGTGCAAATATGATAGATTTGGCTTTAACGGAGTCCTGGATTGGATTTCATCCCTACCTCTGAGTAAAACTTAGGTACAACTAAATCTTCATTAAGTTAGATACTAAGTCCAGTCTTCAATCAGCTTCCATCCTAATTCAATTGTGGGGGTTTACTTCTTGTTAATCATTTTCTGAATCCACATTTTCCATTTCATCATCATCATTATTAATAATATACATATTACATACATGAAAAAATACAGTTATACAGATAATACAAATTACTGAATACAAAAAAAGTAATAATAAGAAAAAATACAAAAAAAATACATATCGGAAAAGAAAGGGGAGGGGAGAGAATTAGAAAAAAATTAAAAGTCTAAAGAAAAACAGAAAAAGTTGACTTCCTTCGACCACTATACAGTTTATATGCTCTCATATCTTTAGCTGTCTGTAATCACTTTGCACTTAATGGAGAGACAATTTGTTTACCTGTGGAATTTCTAGTCTAAATTAAGCCATTTATAATTTTGGGAACTATGTTTCTTCATATAATTTATAAGGACTATATGAAGAAACTCGGTTCCCAAAATTATAATTGGCTTAGTTTAGACTAAAAATTCCCTACCACTTCCCTCCCCCCAGCCCACTTTTTAAAATGAACTCTTCCCAGACCACACCCCTCACCTGCCCTGCTCTGCAATGACCCCTGAGCATTTCTGCCTAGCTGGAATGTGTCCTTGAACCCTGATAGACTCTTGCTTGGCTGGAAAGGTGACATTTGTTTTCATTGCCCCGCCCACCTTTGCCTCTGATCCTGCCCATCATTGGAATGTGGCTCTTGAGAGGTTTCCCAGAAGGGAATCCGGCCCTCAGGCTGAAAGGGGTTCCCCATTCCTGGGCTGGAGTATTCCGACCTGGTCTAAGGCAATATCCTATATATTCAGTTTGTACCGTATCTCCATCCTACAGGATTTCACGGGCCATTTCTCCCATTCCCTCCTGCAGAGCCACCTTAGCAACTTCAAGGAGCGAACAGAATCACCTCTTCACGCAGAGGCCATCAATAATTACTGCGCTGACATCTTTAGGCACCTGCATTCACCCCCCTTGTGAACGGTGCAAACTTGCCTGGAGCTTGGATCCAGTTCTGAGTGAGTGCACACAGCAAATCTTTTCAGCCAGAGGGAACTGTCTTAAGGAATTCCTCCTGCCTCCCCCTGCTCCCTGCATTCAATTGCCCAGAGGAAACTTACACAGAGACATGCACACATACACACCGAGAGAGAGAGAAAGGGAAGGGGGTGGCGGAACGGTGTTTGGTGGCAGATCTCAACTTAGCAGTGACCGGCAGCTGCTGCTTCTCAGCTGCTGTTAAGAACGTATGGAAATGAGGAATCTGCCTGACACCGAGTCAGACCATTCCAACATTCACAGTCCTGCATGAAGATGTTGGGAATTGAACAACCTCCCAATGGAGGTTGTGGACTCAGTGGTGTAGCGTGGGTTGTCAGCACCCGGGGCAAGGCAAGTAATTTGCGCCCCCTAACCCGTGGATTTGCGCCCCCTAACCCGTGGATTTGCGCCCCCTAACCCTAACCCCCAGATGTTGCGCCCGGTGCGGCCGGCCCCCCCCTGCACCCCCCACGCTACGCCACTGTGTGGACTCTCCTTCTTTGGAAGTTTTTAAGCAGAGGTTGTTGGGCCACCTGTCACGGATGCTGTAGCTGAGATTCCTGCATTGCAGGGGGTTGGACTAGATGGCCCTTGGAGACCCTTCCAACCCCACAAGTCTGCAAATCCATTGGTCCATCCAACTCAGCAATTCAGGCAAGGAAAATCCCCAGCCCCCCAATGGAGATGCCAAGGATTGAACCCGGGACCTTCTGCATGCAAAGCAGATGCTCTACCACTGAGTTACTCCAGGTAGGGCTGGGAATGCCCAAAACACTGGAGTAGGTCAGCATATTTTGTCTGCTAGGTGCATGTTCTGGGGTGCACACTTCCCTCTAATTATATGCAATTTGGTGCATCTTATCTGGCAGGAGAAATGCACAGCAAAAATCAGAGGACCGTGGATTTCAAAGAATAGCTGCATTTCTGTTATTGCATTGTTTCTTTTCAACAATTTTTATTAATTTCCTTTTCTCAAAACAAATATCCAATATCATTGCTAAGCATACACTTTCCAATTTCCTCCCTCCCTGTTGACTTCCCTCAACTACCATTTCTGGTTTATTACGTCAGATGATACATTCTGCTGTTTATATACAATATTATGTTATCACGTTGTTGTACTTCTTGTTCTCTGTAAATAAAATTGCAAATGTTTATTGAAATCCTGCCAGCGAGACCACTTCTTTCTGTTGTTTCTGCAAATATATTGCAAAGGGTTCCCATTCTTTTTTCAAAGTTGCTATTGTCCTTTTCATGCAGTTTGTCCATTAACTTTGCTAACTCTGCATGGTTCATCCACTTTTCATGCCATTGTGTTTCCAATGGTACTTCTCCGGTCTTCCAGTTTTGAGCTATTAAGATTCTTGTTCTCGCATTGTTTCGGGAAGTCCGAGCTGGGTTGGTTCATCTTAAATTGTGAACCAGACCCTCCATCCTGAGCCCTGGATCACTAAACACTCCACTCACCCTGCTGGTTCTCAGAGAAATGCGCAGTTACCTTTTAATATCCAGTCTTTTTTCCATCATGCATCCTCAAGTGGCCTATATTTGTGTCCCATCCAGTCTCTGCCCCTGGCTTTGGCAAGGTTGCTGTGATGTTTCCCTCTAGACCATGGGAGTAGGAGTGCTGGACCTTGAGATCTTCACATGTACAGGTAAGGCTGGCAGTGTTTCATGTGGGATGGAGTCCTCTCTCTTCTGTGGGTCATCAGTTTGTCACTTCTGCCCTCTTGCCTCACTTCAGATGGACGGTGACTGAATGCAGCCTGACAGGTGAGCTGCTCATTCATTCAGCCTGATGGATGGCATGCCATGTCTCCATCCCTAAGCTCACCTGCAGAGCAGCAGGGCTGTGGATGCAGAGGATTTCACAAAGCTGAATCAGGAGGGAGAGGTGGCCAGGCCGAAAGGTGAGGGGCAACATGTCAGATCCTGCAGTGGTCCAGGAAGAAAGGAAGGAAGAAAAGTCCACATCAAAGCTGTCGCCGCCTCCCTTGCCTCCAGCATCTTTTCTGAAAATCCAGGTGTGTCGAACCCACCTCCTCTGACATGCCAGGCTTAGCACTTCCAGAACCTGTTGGGTGGAATTAGAATTATTCTCATTGAAGTTTCTCTGCTTAAAACCACCGGTCATCATCACCACCGTCACGAAAGCAGAGCACATCCTTCTTTTAAGTCCCTCGCTCCCTGAACATACATAAACAGCACGAAGATCTCCAAAATGAAAAGATCTCCAGAAGGAGATACAACCCCCGGGCTGTGGAAATTTATGCCTGGGTTTGTGTATTTTTGTGTGTGTGTGTGTGTGTTTGCTGATGTAGCATTTTCAAAAGCCTTTTTATATGTTTTGTTTCATCTTGATCTGCTAAAGGAAAACAGATCTCATCAAAATAATTCCTGTCAGCAATCCTTTCCAGACTTTTAGCCAAAAAACCTATTCCTGGTGGAGGTGGGGGAGGGAGCAGAATGGGCAACACAGTCTCTCTCTCTCTCTCTCTCTCTCTCTCTCTCTCTCTCTCTCTCTCTCTCTCATCTGTCTATCTATCTCCATTGATCTATGGTATAACTCCACCTGCTGCCATTACCTTATCTAAATATCTCCTGGGCAATCCTTGGAAGATGAGATTCCCCTACCCCTCAATATTGAAAAACCCACCTCTTCTTTATGAGATTCCCAAGGATGCTTTCTCCATTTGTGATGAGGGATGAGGGAAGAAATTCAATTCAGTTCATACTTAATGGAGCATCTACCCAAATCACTCTTTCGGAAGCAGTAAGTGAACTGAATTGTAGTTGTCCTTCAAAATTCAGGCCTCTCCCAATTTTGCAATGACGTTGTCCAGGCAAGTAACCCATGCAAAAATGCATTCGCTGGCTAAAATCCATACATTCTTGGGAATGGCATATGGAAATTCATTAGATAAATGAAAACTGCTTTGCATAAATATGTCTAAAATAATTTGTATATTAGGAGAACAGCACTAAAATGACCTTTTTTAAAATAAGAAGAATTTGCTAATTGATGTTAAAATGTGAAGGCTGGGAAAAATGAGAAACTGAGTGCTTTTGCTACACCAACTCTTTAGCGTTAAATCAGAGCAAACACCAATCCAGAGAAAACCCAATTGATGTTTGCTCCAATTCAGCAGTAAGGAGCAGGTTTTCCCAGGCCAGGGAGATGCAGCAGGGCTACCGGAAGTGTGGCTGTGTCTTTAGAGGCAGGATGCCTGTTATGTACTGATGTTCTCACCCTGGGCCAGCAGGGGGATACTGTAGATAGTTATGCAAATGAAGGATCGAAAGTGATGTTCACTGATTGGATAGTTTGTATGCAAATGAAGGATGGAAAAGTGACGTTCTGTGATTGGATAGTTTTAGAAAGTTGCAACAGTTGCAATTGTTCTGGAGCTCTATATAAGCAGGCTGACTGAGCTCCTCAGTTAGTTCTGTTCCAGCTTACAAATAAAGAGCTGCTTTGGATGAATTGCTATGTCATCTGATATGTTCGCCCACAACCTAACAATGCCTCTGGATACTGGTTTCTGGGAATCACAGGTGGGGAGAGTTGCTGTTTCACTCAGCTGCTGTTTGCTGGCTCCTCTTGAGCATCTGCTTGGTCCTTGTGAGAACCAGATGCTGGACTAGATGGGCCACTGGACTGATCCTGCATGACTCTTCATCTGTGCCAAAATTGAGTTGTTATTTTTTTTGCCTAACAATGTAGTGAATTAGAACCTGGCCTACCAAACAGCCAAATTGGGGGAGAATGTGGCCAAGACAAGAGAGATGAGCATCCCAAAGGTGAGGCATGTTAGATGTCATGCCCAACTTTCCAAGATCTCTGGCCAAAATGTGCTCCATGGTCTGTTAAAAGTTGAGTTGAGATCTTGTGAACTGGAGAGACCAGGAACTGAGCCATGGAGCCATGAGCCACACTAGGGTCCTCTCAAGTTCCTTTTCTGACAGCTGTGCGCTGTTCTAACTCAGGAGTGTGGAGCTCGTGGTCTTCCAAGTGCTGTTGAACCACAGCTCCAACAACCCCTGGTCCCAGGAGGGCTCTTCTTATGATCTACCCTGGACTGCAATAGGCTGCCAGCTTCCAGTGTGCCTTTCACTGCTTCCCCTCCTTCCCCTCCAACTCTCTGCTTTCTCCGCCTGTTAAAACAACCACTTCCCTCCACAGCTCGGCCTCCTCCCAGCCTGGCTTTCATTACTGTATGTTTGCTTATCTAATGCCACGACTGAACAGAGACACAGGAACTCACACACTTGCGGAGTCTCCTTGAAATTACTCAATTGCTTCCTGGCAAGCAATCCAGGACATCCTCTGCAAGCTACAGAGTCACCACAAAGGTGTGTTCCCCAGCCCAGCCTTGCCGAGCAGGGTTGGAATGAGCATCCTTAGGATAAGAACACCAGAAGATCCTGGCTGATGGATCAGACCATTTTGTCCAGAATCTTGTGATCTCAGTGGCCAAGCAAATGCTCATGGGGAGACTGCAAGCAGCACCTGAGGCCAACAGCCCACTTGTAAATCCTTCTGCATGTAGTTCCATTTCACTGAGCCATGGCCATTATCCCCCTTCATGGAGAATCAGGCTATCAGTGGCTACTTGCCATGCTTCCCTTCCAATGTCAGAGGCAGTATAGCCCTGAGGGAAAGCGTGGCAAGTAGCCACTGGTAACCTGATTCTCCATGAAGGGGGATACTGGCCATGGCTCAGTGAAATAGCACTTCATGCAGAAGGTCCATTAGTTATCATCCACTAATTTGTCTAATTTGTGGTGCTGTGGGTTAAACCACAGAGCCTAGGACTTGCCGATCAGAAGGCTGGTGGTTCAAATCCCCATGACGGGGTGAGCTCCCGTTGCTCGGTCCCTGCTCCTGCCAACCTAGCAGTTCAAAAGCACGTCAAAGTGCAAGTAGATAAATAGGTACCGCTCTGGCGGGAAGGTAAACAGCGTATCCATGTGCTGCTCTGGTTCACCAGAAGTGGCTTAGTCATGCTGGCCACATGACCCGGAAAGCTGTACGCCGGCTCACTTGGCCAGTAAAGCGAGATGAGCGCCGCAACCCCAGAGTCAGTCACGACTGGATCTAATGGTCAGGGGTCCCTTTACCTTTACCTAATTTGTCTAATCCCTCTCACAGAGCTACACTTCTCAAAGTGGCTTCACCCCTCTTCCAAGGGAACACTATCTAAGGAAGGCTGGAGTCGTAATCCAAAACAGCCTCTGGAGGGTCGCAGGATAACTACCCAAGCAGGAGCCAAGTCAGGATCCTGGGCAATATTTCAGAAACTTGTGTTGGAGCCTTCTGAATTTGTAGCTGCTTTTCTGATTTGTTTGTTTGTGAGCCGGGGGTTAGGTGTGTGTGCATGTGTAAGCATTTCACTAGTTTTCTTTGAAGGAGTGGAAATGCTGGGGACATGTTTCTGGGAGCGCTTGTTGTTTCTGTAGCCCACCAGAGTATTAAGCTGGTTGTTAGCTACCTTCAGTGCTTTTCTTCTAGGAAAAAAAAAAAAGTGCCAGTACTCACAATGAAGTTGCTACAGTAAATGAAACACTTTTTTGCCAAATCCTCCCTCCCCAATTTTATCAAATCCACCACTAATAAAAACAAATTTAATACAATTTTTCCAATAAATAAATGAATATGACTTCACACCCTCTGTTTTCGGCATGCCCATAATTTCATATTGTTGCTGCATGGTTTCCCCAATTATTTCTAATTCACATTCTGCTCCCTATGATTAATCTTATATTGCAATCATTTCCCATTATTAAGTGCCATCTTTTTAACCAGGGCTTTTCTTCTAGGGCAACCTTTCTCAACCTTGGGTCCCCAGATGTTGCTGGACTACAACTCCCATCATCCCGGAGCTCTGGCCTTGCAAGCTAGGGGTGATGGGAGTTGTAGTTCAACAACATCAGAGGACACAAGGTTGAGAAAGGCTGTCGGGGGGGGGGGAGGTGCCAGTACTGTATACACCTGAGTACCCCCAGTAAAAAAGCACAAGCTAACTTGATCTGAGGTTGTGGGGTGCATGTTTGGGGGCAGCACCTCAACTGTCCTCTAGGACCAACCCAGTCTGGCAGTGCCCACCGCTTGGGCTTTGAGAAATAAAAATAAAATAAAATAGAATACAGTGGTACCTCGGGTTAAGTACTTAATTCGTTCTGAAGGCCCATTCTTAACCTGAAACTGTTCTTAACCTGAAGCACCACTTTAGCTAATGGGGCCTCCTGCTGCCGCCGCACCACCGGAGCACGATTTCTGTTCTCATCCAGAAGCAAAGTTCTTAACCTGCGGTACTATTTCTGGGTTAGAAGAGTCTGTGACCTGAAGCATCTGTAACCTGAAGCGTCTGTAACCCGAGGTACCACTGTAAAATAAAATAAAATAAAATAAAATAAAATAAAATAAAATAAAATAATAAAATAAAATAAAATAAAATAAAATAAAATAGTTTCTGCATCTGGTGGAAGGAACATTTCTGTGCATGAGAGATTTACTGGGTTCCTGGCCATCTTTGTGAGCAAAAGGTGCAAAGAGACCCCCACCATACCCTGAGCGAAGAACAGTGAAAAGCAATTTACACCCCAGGACCTATCTCTTCCCCCTCCCCCTGCTTCCCTCAAAGGAACTGGGACTATTATGCCCCCCACACCCCTCCTCCCCCCCACACCTTCCCCACCCCCTGGGAGAACTGTATTTATTATTTACCCCTGGGATCAGCAGGGTGACGTGGGGTGCCCATTCTTCTTCTTCCAGCCCGCTTCAGTTCTTTGAATGCCCTGGGCTTGTTTTTTTGTTTCCCGTGGGCTGGGGAGGCGAGCTCCATTGCGCTGATTCCCCTCACCCGGGACTCTCTCCCTCTCCCTCTCCCAGCAGATGGGCCGCAACAAGAATACGCATACAGTCAGACCCCTAAGAGGATTTGCTTCAGGCCCCTTTTGAGCGCAAACGGGGCCTTTTGTGAGGCTCTCGGCGGCCGTGGGATGCCGCCGGAGCTGCGGGCTTTTCACTCTCCCGTCTTCCACTCCGAGAAGAAAAGAACGCTCCCATAAAGGCCGTGTTTGTTCAGCTTGTTTAAGGGGAGCTGTATGGCTGGGCTGAGGGACCAGCCTTGACAGGATCGCCCCCTTTTGAGAAAGGAGATGGAGAGGGCCCTCCCGGGAGAGAGAGGGGGAGAGAGAGAGAGAGTCTGTGGCTGAGCCGAGCAGCTTAGCTTGCTTGTGGGAAATAAGAAAAGGGTTTCAGTTGCCATTACAATGCTCACTGATCCCTGAATCCCAGCTACTGTCCCGGCATGCTAACCTCGCAGTGTGGGCTGGGGGCTCGAGATCTCCTGGGAGAGGGGAGAAGGGGCCGCAGTAAGCAGAGGTTGCCAAGTGTGTAAGGCCAGGTAAACATTGACACTTCGGCTTACTTCTGAGTAAACACACACACTTGTGAGCTCTGGCCCTTAAGGGGTGATGTGCTGGGAGCCCAGTGCAATGGTAGAAAAGAAGTTCAATTCAGTTGGCGTTGCAAAAAAATTCCCCAACCTGCACTCCTCCGAAATGCAGCCATCCTTCAGTGTTCGCAATCATCTGAATTTTGCAATTCAGGTCTCAAGCCAAAGGAACACATACAGAAATGTGCAAGGTTGAAAAAGGCTACACGTGCTCGTAAAAATGGCATGCAAAAATGAATTCTATGGGGAGGGTGGGATGATTTTGCAAGAAAAGGTATTAGAAGAAATGGCGTACAAATGTACATGTTGGGAGAAATTTGCACAAAACCACTGGTGAATCTTCGGATGGACTTTTTAAAAATGGAATGTACAAACAGATGTGGAAATGTGGAGAAATGAACTTTTAATTGGAAAAACAAGAAACTGAGAGAGACCAAAAATTGCCTCTCTCTAGCCCAGAATTGAAGAGAAGCCCACTTGGGCCTTGCTCTTACCAATACTGGAACTCATCCATTGAAGATGGATGCTGGGAGATTCAAGACAGATGAAAGGAAGTGGTTTACCACACAGTGGAATACTCTCCCACAGGAGGCAGTGATGACCACCAAATTGGTTGACTTCAAAAGTGGATTTGACAAATTCAAGGAAGATTAGGCTATTAGCAGCTACTTACAATGATAGTGGCACTGTGGCCTAAACCACAGAGCCTAGGACTTGCTGATCAGAAGGTTGGCAGTTCGAATCCCCATGACGGAGTGAGCTCCCGTTGCTCGGTCCCTGCTCCTGCCAACCTAGCACATTCAAAAGCATGTCAAAGTGCAAGTAGATAAATAGGTAGGTAAGGTAAGGTAAACGGCGTTTCCGTGCACTGCTCTGGTTCGCCAGAAGCGGCTTAGTCATTCTGGCCACATGACCCAGAAGCTGTACGCCGGCTCCCTTGGCCAATAAAGCGAGATGAGCGCTGCAACCCCAGAGTCAGTCACGACTGGACCTAATGGTCAGGGGTCCCTTTACCTTTACAATGATAGCCACGTTCTCCCTCTGCTGTTAAAGGCAGGATGCATCTGAATACTGAATCCTAGTTTGGGCGAACATGTTACACTCGGGTGCTGCTTCTATTCGACCACTGTGAGAACAGGATGCTGGACTCGATGGTTCTCCTTTACATGATCTTGTAGGCAGGCTTTCATTATGTTCTTACTGGTGTGCCAACTTGAAAAAACATATTGTGGGGGCCCAGGTAAGCTCTGCCCCACATAATTGATCATATGACACAGTGCGCACGCACCATTTCAATGTGTGTGCCCATCAACTTTATTTGGGTGGGACTCAGCCCCTCAAATATTTTATTGTCAGGGCCTTAGCCCCCATGGCCCCTAGGAGTTGGCTCCTATGTGTTCTCATCAATGAGGAGAGCAACAGTCCGTGGGATGATACATTACCTACCTCCTAGGGAGAAAATCATGGGAAGGAGGAGATCATCCATCGGCTAAAGCAGGGGTAGCCCTCTACATTTCGCTGAACTTCGACTCCCATCATTCCTGAGCATTGGCCACAATGGACAGGGCTGTTGATAGTTGGAGCTCAAAATTAAGGTTACCAGATTTTTTCAATGAATCTGGGGACACTTTTCAACTTCAATGGCTTTTGTATGGGGACTGATTGGTAAGTACGGGGACTGTCCCCAGGAAAAAGAGATGTCTGGTAACCTTACTCACAATCTCAAGGAAGCAGAAAAGACTATTTATGTATGTGACTACGGCTGGATGGATGTTATTGGCCCAGAGATGGAAAAACTATAAAGTCCTCACCAGACAAGAATGGAAGATCAAATTGATGGATTATGCTGAAATGGCTAAAATGACCTGAAGAATCAGAAATCAGGGAGACCAAAATTTTAATAAGGAATGGGGGAAATTTATAACTCATTTTAAAGACCATTGTAAACAGTTAGTAGGATTGGAATATCACTTGTAGCTTAATGGTGAATTTTGGACACAAAGGAGGAAATGATTAACAATAGGACTCACAAAGGGGAGGGGGAAGTCCAGGAGATTCCTTGGAATCTTGTTTTTATGTTGTGTGTTCGATACTGTATGTGACTGTAAACTTTTAATCTGAAAAACCAAATAAATAAATTTATATATATTATAAAAAAGATAGTTTGAGCTCAACTGGGAGGCACCACACTGGTGGTGGCCTTGGGCTACAAAAGGAACAGTTGCAACATAGGATCAAAGGAAACTACATTATACTCAGTCAGACCGCAGGACAATCTAGCTCAGTATTATCAGTGCTAACTGGCAGAAACTATGCAGGGTTTCAGGCAGGGCACATTTTCAGTCCCAATTGGAGATGCCAGGGATTGAACCTGGAACCCTTTCCGCGCAAAGCAGATGCTCTACCATTCCTCCACAGGTGTTTCTGCAGGGAGTTTGCTTCCTCCTTCCTTCCTGCTCCGAGTATCAGATACCTGGAATTTCAGAGGTGAAGGGGGACAATGCTCAGGTCCCCAACCAGTCAGAGGGACAATGTGGGTGTGAACAATCATCAGCATCTTAGTGCAGATTTCTCCTAACATGCATACAGTATTGTTGTATGCAGTTTTGCCTAATGAGCACATTTTTGCAAAGCATATCCCTGCACCCCCCACAGAATGCAATTTTCACAAATATATGCGTTTTTATGCACACTTCTCCCTAGTGCATGCATTACTTGGCTGGAGAAAGGCACTGAAAAATGCAGAGAAGTGTGAATTTCAAAGGATGGCTGTTTTTCATTTTGTGTATTGTTTTGAAAAGCCTGAATTAGCTGCCAGGTTTGCCTTCAAGCGTGAATCAAATTCCTGCCCCAGCCCTAGTGACCAGGAAGAGGAAGTGGTAGCTCTGCTACAGATTCAGGAAGTTCCTTCATTAACAATATGTAGGTGCCAGATAAAAACTTTTATATTTACTAAGGTTTTTAAGCAATGGTTCTGAGGCTTATTATTTAGGGATCAGTCAATTCATTTTTTTCTTGACTGTTTCCTCCTGTTAGTTGTTTTGAAATTGAATAATTGATATTCAGGGCTTTTAAAAACAAACAAACAAACAACACTTTGTTTTAGTGTTGTGGTTACACATCACTCTAGGTCAGTGGAGCTGGTAAATTGTTTCTATAAATGGAAATGAATGTCTCTGTCTAGAAAAAAAAGCCTCCACCAGCATTTCTGAAGGCCTTCTATTAAAACAGAATCATACCATTGGAAGGTACATCAAAAATAATCTAACCTGACCCCCTTTAAATACAGGAAATCTGCTGCTAAAATATCCCTGATAAAGCTTCTGATTCTATTCACAATGTACACAGGTACAAGCTGCCTCTTAACATGTGCAGGTGATTGTGCAAATGTGTGCACACTTACTTGTTTGCATGGCTCAGCTCCTCTGTAAGCATGTACACAGACTGTACACTCCTTGACTTCTACATATGAATAACTGTACGAGTGTACAGCTGCTCCAGTATTTGTTTGTGTGCACAACCACACAGGTTGTGCACTTGTTGAATGCAACATGTGAGCACCCCTCTTAAAAGCCTCACACTACTTTCTGGGACAGTCTGTCCCCAATAATTGTTCCAGTAGGAAGTTCTAATGTTTGGCTGCTTTATAAGCGGGATTTTTAAAACTGTATTTCAGTGTTTGATTTTTCATTTGTAATGGGGATATATCTATATCTATATCGCAGACTATGTTGCTTTTCTGTTAATTGCGCTTCTTCACAAGCGAATCTTTACTGTATTTGATTTTCGTTTGTAATGGGTTTTTTATATTCTGCAAAGTTACGTTTGATGTTTTAAGGATAGGGGGTTTACAACTTTCTTTCATTTTAACGTGAAGCAGTGTTAGAAACAATTTAAATCAGGCATGGATTAGCTGGATCTGGCTGGCTGGCTGCCTCCTTCCTTTCCCCACCCTTCAGGGCCAGCTGATAACTTGACAGGTGAGAGTGGTCAGTCAGCTGATAACTTGGAGGGGGCTGGCTTTCAAAGTTGGTTTGCAAGCAGTTTCAAAACAATCCACTTACAAACAGGCTTCAAAGCAATGGCAACCTGATGTCAGTGAGGCAGGTGGGAGTGGTTCAGTGAAAGTAGCTGAGCAGGTCAGATTAAGACCCCTGCTGGGCTGAATTACTTTTGTGGGCTTGTGGGGTGGGTGGGTCCTGCTTTCGGTCTTCCTACAAGGCATTGGATTGGCTGCTGTGAATCCATCGATTCGGATCCTACCCTCTGAAGCAGTAGAAAACAAGCTTGCTCCATCTTGTGTCTCTAAGAACCTGTCATGGTCCAGTCTATGTGTGATCGAAGTCCCGGCTGAGGACGTGAGGACTGGGGGCAAGATGGCAGGTTGGGAGCAGGAACAAGAGTCCAGAAGCCAGGGGTCCGAGGGTCAGGAAGCAGGGAGTCACAAAGCCAAGGGTCCGAGGGTCAAGAAGCAAGGAGTCAAGAAGCGGAGGTCTGAGGATCAGGAAGCAAGAAGCCAAACGCAGCAAGGCAGGAAACGAGTTGCTCTGGCAAAAAGCCGAAGGGAAATGCTGACCTTATATCCCTTCTCAGCTCTTGCCACCATGTGCAGTGAGTTACCAAGCGGCCTCACCTGTGTGGCAGCACCTTGCCTCTCCAGAACAAACTTAGGAAGGCTCAGTCCTGCAAAACCCTGGCAGAACCCTCATAGTTTAAGGGTGCTGGGAAGAGCGACTGGTTGTTCAATGGAACTGGGAAATGTAGCCATGTCTCCTAACAACTCTCAGCACCCTACATGGGATTGCCTTGATTGTTTAACGTGGTACAACGCTGCTTCATAGTGCGGATGGAGCCTCAGCAGCTGTGGTCTGGTCGACAAAGCACCAAGGCTCAGATTTCAACAGCGTCGCAAGATTCGAACCTCACTCCCCACCTGTTCTCACTCTCACTGTTGGCAAACCCATCCCTGCCGCTGCAGCCGGTCTGGCCGAGGGGAGGGCACATTTGGGGGGCCACACGGATCCTGCCCCATCCAGCCCCTCCTGCAAGGACAAAGGAGGCCATTTGTACAGAGAGGGAAATCCAGTGTGGTGATGTGAAGGCCTCAAAGGAAACAGAGCGGAAGGAGTTGGGGCTGACAGCAAGGCATGCTGGGTAGGGATGCCTGGAGCTGAACGCAGGCCAGGCACGCTGCTCTCTGGCCGTCCCCATGGTAACCTCGGCCTAGGGAGAGCAGCCACCCTTTATCCTGCCTTGGCAGCCGTGGCAGATTCTAGGTCACAGATGGCCTCTGCCGGTGCAATGGGCCTCAGAGGCTCCCAGTTGGCGGTCAAAGCTCTGGCCAGTTAGCGATGCAACTGGGCAGCGTCAGGCGGTTTGTGTGTCTGTTGAAGGGCAACCTGATGCTGAAGTTCTCCTGGTGGTCCTTCCCTTGTTTCTCCACAAACAGAGAAGCAAAGGTTCGGTGGCCTGGCAGGGCAGGCCTATCCATGCAAGCGATGGAGTAGTCGTGGAGGATGTCTGGCGTTCCTCCCCTCCCCTTCCCCAAATACCCCCACTGGAAGCTGATTTTGGCCCGGACCGGCTTTCCTTTTCGAAGATGTTGCTTTCAATTTGGCAGGATTGACCTCGGGGCAGGAGGTGACAGGCAGCAGCACGTCAGCGGCGGTGGCCGGCGAGGGCTGGCGAACCGCCTCAGGGACAGGACAAATATTTTATGAGTAATTTAATATCTGGAACACACAGGCGTGCTCATTCCCAGAGAGACAACGCTCCTTAAGACCCACAAAGCCTGCTTTTCATAAGGAAGCGGCTTGGCGGGCGAGTGTGTGTGTGTGTGTGCAAGGGAGTGTGTCGTCCCTGGATTAACCCCTCCACGTCCGTCTTCGCAATCGGCATGCACAGGAAAATGGGAGATGATCATGGCTTTGGCCCCTCTCTCTGCAACCTCCCACCCTCTTGTCTCGTCCTGGAACCAAGGGATGAGACTGGGCCGAAAGACACCCCCCTGAACCCCATTGCAAGAGAGCCTCTTTCATTCAGCCCTTTTGAAAGGAAGGCTCCCCCAGGAACAAACAGCCTTACATCCCAAGAAGTGAAATTCGGAAAGACTCTCCCAGTGAGGGGTTGATAAACCTGTCAATTTCTGTTTCTCTGCTTCTGTTTTTCCCCCTCAATCTCAACTTACATTTTCCACATTTCTGCGACACTTTGTATTTTTTTCTTTAAAAATCTTTATGAATCTTAGCGTGTAGTTTCAAGATACATATTTTAGCACAATTTTAGCACTTCCACTAATATACAGTGGTACCTCAGGTTAAGAACTTAATTCATTCTGGAGGTCCGTTCTTAAACTGAAATTGTTCTTAACCTGAAGCACAACTTTAGCTAATGGGGCCTCCCGCTGCCGCTGCACCGCCGCCGCACGATTTCTGTTCTCATCCTGAAGCAAAGTTCTTAACCCAAGGTACTATTTCTGGGTTAGTGGAGTCTGTAACCTGAAGCATCTGTAACTTGAAGCGTCTGTAACCCGAGGTACCACTGTATGCATTTTTGCATGTTATTCTTATTAATGAATGCCTTCTTACGCACACTTCCACATACACACACCCCATGCTTTGGTCGATGAACTAAATTACAAAATTCGGAGAGCTTTGGATTTCGAAGGAGAGATGAGTTTCGGTTTGCATGCTGCTTCAGGAAGTGGAAAGCAGGCAGGGCTGCATGGAAATGTGAACCAAACCCAATTCCTCTCTCTCTCCCCCCCCCCTTCCCTGCTGGTCCAGATTGGAGCAGCTCTTTAGCCCTGATGACCAGAAGAACAATGATGTGAGAAAAGGGATTCATTGCAGGCAGCAGCGCAGAAAGAGGAAGGGAGATGAAGCGAGACCTAAGTCAGGAAAATGCCATCCCCAGCAACACCCCAAGAGTGACAATGGTCCCATCTGCACCATACATTTAAAGCTGCATCGGATCACTTTAAACAGTCATGCATGCTTACCCCAAAGCATCCTGGGGACTGTAGTTTATTAAGGGTTCTGAGAGTTGTTAGGGCATCTCTGTTCCCCTCCGAGAGCTACCATTCCCAGAGTGGTTTATTGATCCCTCTTCCCAGGGAACTCAGGGAATTGTGGCTCTGTGACGGGATTTCTAGGCCATGTTGAATGAGGATGAAAGCTGATATACCCTGTGCATTTTTACTAGGAAGGAAGTTCTACTGAATTCAATGGGGCTTGCATTTTAAAAACCATGCACACTGCTTTGAGCTCCTTGGAGAAAAAAGTTGGCATAGCAATGCAATAAATAAACAAATAAATAGATAATATGACATCAGGTATGGGGTCGGTGGGTGTGGTTTGAGAGAAATGGCCTTGTAAGCCAAATTGTAGAACCTGGGTGGGTGTGTGCAGGTTTGTCCAACAAACCAGACATTGCCCACCCCTGAACTAGGAGGAAAGGGAGAATAGAAAAATGTGAAGCTGCATTATATGGAGTGACACCTTTGATTCATCTAGTTCAGTACTATCTAGACTGACCGGCAGCAGTTCTCCGGGATTTTAGGCACAGTTCTCTCTCCACCTGGAGATGCTGGGGATCAAAGTTCAAACCTTCTGCATGCAAAGTAGATGTTCTACCACTGAGGTACAGTTCTTCCCTGAAGGGGAGTGTGTTTGGGTCAGGAGCTTTGGAGACAGAGTTTGTGTGCTGGGCCAGCGGTAGTAACTCCTTTGGTGCCAATCATTACCAAAGCCAGAGGTGATCTTAGTTACTTTTTTAAGCTGCCCTTGGTTCTGAGGTCAATTTTAATGAACCTCTGAAAGTTGGTTTCCAAGCCCCTCTTGATTGAACTTTGCAGACGTCCTTTTCCAGAATAACATCACATTCAGACCTTTCAGAGAAAGGAACTGCAAAAATGTGCTTCCCACAAAATTCACTAACTGAAAATGAGGGGGATCAGGGGTTTTTTGGGAGGGGGGAGGAGTCGGTTTTGTGACAGCTCTAAAAGAAACAAAGGCTTCCCCCACCCCAGCCATAGTACTGTTTATGTCAGGATCTAGAGTATATAAATTCCTTTTCTTGGAAACTTTCTTCCTGGCCAAGGCTTGCTAGACAGCAAGTGGGGTCAGCTATCCCTAGGTATCTGCTGCCACCTCGTGGTGACCAACAAAGCAATGCCTCTCATCCTTACTGATGCAATCGACAATAACTCTCCAAACCAAAGCACAAGTGATTGTTTATTTGTTTACAAAGTTACCGCAGAGACTTCTTGTGATGGAGTTTTTGGGGAGGAAGAGGGGGTTTGAAAAAGGTCGAGTGGTTATTGAAAGAACCTATCAATGATCACCCATTAAGGCTGCACCGTTTCAGAGAGGCAAGGGCATTGCAGTTCCCATACCTTGTGCTCCATCCCTGGCCGGCAGTTTCCCAAGACCAGACCTGCAGCAGAGGGTGGAGTCTGGTGGAGAGAGCAAGCAGGAAAGCAGGTTCCCCAGGTTCCTCTAGCTAAATGGGGAAGAGTAAGAACCCGGTGAAGATGCTGTCTGCCCCTTCTGTGCCCCCAATGAGCGAGTTCTTCTCTGTAGGCTCTAACCAGACCGACTCGCCCCTTTGCACGTGGAGAACCACACCGCCCGTGGTGACCTGGAAGGCATTGTAGACGTAGTCACAGAAAGCTACAACCCTCTCGCCCCGGCTGCCTTGCCCTTTCTTGATCTGGACACACAGGTTGCCCCGGGAGGTTACGTGGTAGGTGAAGTAGTAAATCCCGGTGATGTTGGAGACAAAACGCCCATAGCGGCTCTCGTAGTGGCCATTGACGTTGGTGTGGACACGGTCGAAGCGGATGGGTTGCGCACGCCGCGGCAGCATGGAGATTCCCCGGGAGGCCGAGAAGGCGGATTTGAGCGAGGTCTTGTAGTCACCAGATTCTCCTTTGGCTCCTTGCGGGCCAGGAGATCCTGGGGGGCCTTTGAACCCTGCTGGTCCTCTGGGCCCAACTTTGCCAGGGTAACCAGGCTCCCCTGGCTCCCCTGGTTCTCCAGAATCTCTGTTTGCTTCAACACCCCCAGGAGGACCTATGAGAAGTAGGAAAGAGGAAGGCAGAGGTGTTAAGTAGAACTGTTTAATGTATGTTGAATTGGAAGACAAATCTATAATGTGCCTCTATAGCACTGTGAAGCATGGCTAGAAATTTACATTGAAGCTGGAGAAGAGTCCGACAGGTTAATCATTAATGGAGTTGTAACATGGAACTGTATTTTTGTGCTTAAAGTCACAGGAAAGGGAGAGTATTACAGGTCTATGCGTATGCTAATTTGTAGGCATCTGTCTTGGGTGGAGTGCTCTCTTTGTTCCAAGCTAGTGAAGAGAATGGACATGTGAATCTCTGCCTCCCACAAACAGCCTGAGGCTAATGGAGGCTGCAATGGAGAAGAGATGGACCTTTGATTTTAAGCTCAAAATTAAAGATATTTGTAATCTATGGCATTATGCCCTTTGCTGGGATCAGTATAAGAAATTATGAATGTAACTTCTATCGTTTTAAATTGTTTGGAAAAGAAAAGTTTTTGAACCATGTTTTTGGACTGGATTTTTTTTTCTCAACACAAGAGCCAGTTTTCATTCATCCAACGGCTTCCAGGTGCACAATATTCACAATCCCAGTAAGAGGTGTGGTGTGTGTGGAGAAACCTGTGTTATCAACTTGGTCAGGTCTGGCCCAGCATTTGAATCCTCGCTCAGCCATGAAGCTCGCTGGGTGACCTTGGGCCATCACAGGGCACCCTCAGCCGGACCGGCGTTGTGGGTTTTTTGTGAGGATAAGATGGGGAAGGAGAAAATTGTACACATTGCCTTGGCCTCCTTGCAGGAAAGGGGGGGGGTATCATAAATAAGGGAATGGTTTGTATGTGGAACTCCCAACCCCACCAATCGATAAATTAGAGCTGAGCTGAGAGCTCTTAAAAAATAATTTTAGCCAATGTTAACCCTACTCAGGGTAAACCAATTGAAATCAATGTGCATGGCTCACTTAGGTTTCTTAATTGCAATGGGGTCTGCTCTGTCTCTGAGTAGGATTTGGTTGGATATAACTCTCTCTTTCTATCTCAAGCTGCTCCTGTGATGTTGAGAGAATGTGGCTCATGTCCTGGGAAATCACCATCAGCATGCCCTTCACAACAGAGGGTTATTAGTAAGGCCCTCTCCTCAAAACTCCCTGCCGCCTCCCCACCACCATACTTGCTGCTTCCCTGCCTCCCCATCATGCAATAGATTGGCTCCCTGATAGGTTGGGACAGATTTCCAGCTCAGATGCTCACGTTGCACTGTGGACGAGAACCATAGTGAGAAAGAAACCATGCCCCCCGCCAAGTGAATGCCCCCTTACCTCGTTCACCCTTACTCCCTGGCACTCCGTCGCTGCCATCAGGGCCTGGGGCACCTGGCATGCCTGGAATTCCTGGGATGAGCTGGGGCCCCCGGCAAGTGTCAGCACCAACCAGCCAGGCTGCATTCAGGCACATCAGCATTGCCCATGCCAACCTCTTGGGACTCAGCATCCTGGAAAGGTAAAGGGAGAAAGCAGGAGCACCCAGCTGGGAGACCAGCAACGCACAAAAGCAAGAAGATGCACAAATATAGGATGGGGGACACCTGCCTTGATGGAGTGAAAAGGAATCTTAGGGGTCTTAGGGTTAGCCTGGAAAAGAGGAGAATGAGAGGAGATCTAATAAAAGGTAAAGGTACCCCTGCCCGTACGGGCCAGTCTTGACAGACTCTAGGGTTGTGCGCTCATCTCACTCAAGAGGCCGGGGGCCAGCGCTGTCCGGAGACACTTCCGGGTCACGTGGCCAGCATGACATCGCTGCTCTGACGAGCCAGAGCCGCACACAGAAACGCCGTTTACCTTCCCGCTAGTAAGCGGTCCCTATTTATCTACTTGCACCCAGGGGTGCTTTCGAACTGCTAGGTTGGCGGGCGCTGGGACCGAACAGCGGGAGCGCACCCCACCGCGGGGATTCGAACCGCCGACCTTTCAATCGGCAAGCCCTAGGCACTGAGGCTTTAACCCACAGAGCCACCCGTGTCCCTTAGGAGATCTAATAGTCACCTTCAAATATCTCTCTGTCACACGGAAGATGGACCAAGCTTGTTTTCTGTGGCTCCAGGGGGTAGGAGCTGAACCAATGGTTTCAAATGACAAGGAAGGAGATTCCAACTTAACCTCAAGAAGAACACCCTCACATACCGTCCAACATTTCTCAGATTAAAACAGGGACGTTATAAGAAAAAGTGGGACATTCTGGGATCAAATCAGAAACCGGGACAGCTTTTGTAAATCCGGGGCTGTTCCTGGAAAATAGGGACTCTTGGAGGGTTTGCAGGTGTGCTTCCTCCAACTAGCTCAGTACTCTAACTGGGAAACGCTGCAGCTTGGTAGAAGAGCATCTGCCTTGCATGCAGAAGGTCCCAGGTTCAATCCTTGGCATTTTCGGGTAGGGCTGGGTATGCCATGTGCCTGAAACCCTAGAGAGCGGCTTCCCGTCAGTGTGAACACTAATGGGCTTGATGGACTAATGCTCTCTGACTCAGTCTAAGGCAGCTTCCTGTGTTCCTATTATTTAGGAGCCGGCATTGTCTGTAGAGGAAATCTCTTCCCAGGCACATCAATTCCCTGGTGTCAACCCAGTTTTGCAAAATGAGCCTCTCCAGAGTCTCATCCCCTTTCCTTGACCACAGCAGTGACATCCCAAGGGTTATTGATGCTGCTGGATGAAATGAAGCATGGATCCTCACACAAACTATCTGTCTTCTGCTGAACTAGCTTTCTCCTTTCTAAACTGGTGCTACCCTTTTGGACCATATCAGTCCATCACCGAGAGAACCCTTCTGGTTGCCAGTTTCTAAATTCAGAGTGCTGACATTTCCATTTTAGAAAGCCATGCCTTATAGAAACCCTTTTCCTGTATGAACAACACACAGAGAGAGATTCTAGCATGGTGCTGCTCTGTGTGCTTTAGTGTTGTAGTCATCGGTGGTAGAGAACCTGCTTTGCATGCAGAAGGTCCTGGGTTCAATCTCCTGCATTGCCAGACAGCGCTGGAAAGACTCCTGGTCTGAAATCCTTGAAAGATGCTGCCAATCAGTGTAGGCACTACTGAGCTAGATGGACTAGTGGTCTGACTTGGGGCAAGGCAGCTTCCTATCTACCAGTGCCCTCTTTGGATCTCCCTCTGGAGATCTTCTGGCCAGCAGCCATCAATTCCTCACCCCTCCAAAGGCTGGTCTTGAATGCAAGGGGAAATAATTCAATGAGTGCCTTTCTCTTACCTTGCAGTGTCTCAAAGAATCTCTGGACAGCAAGACTCGCCACGCTCCAGGCCCACACTGAGGACGCTCACACAGCAGAGACAGGAAGAAACACCTCCCCCCATGAGATATGTGGTGTCTGCCTCCCTCCTATCTCCCAGGGTTTGCAACAAAAGGGAAATTGGAGTTTGCTTCCCTTTTTTCCATTTGGCTCCCCTCCTTCCACAAACACACCAGTACTTTCACATCCACACAGCACGGGGGAAGTGCAGTGCTATTTCTGGGGGCCTTTTGTGCAAGCTGCGCAAGAAATATGGGGAACCTGCCCTTGCCTGGTCAGGCGTTTTCCGAGCAAAGGCATTTTCCCAATGGCTTGCGGTTTGGTGGAAACCCACAAAGGCACAGCTGGTGCTTCTGGGCTTGAGGATGCTCTGTGCTGGTCTCCTGGGTGTCAGCACTCTTTTCAACCATGAGAACGTAAGGAGAGGTGTGCTGGATTTGGCCAAAGGCCCAACTTGTACACTAACCTGCTCAGAGTGGCCAACCAGATGCCTCAATGGGAAGACAGCAAATAGGATCTGAGTGCAACAGCAACACTCCCCACCAGTGATTCCTACAATGCGTACTCAGAGACCTACTGCTTCTGACAGTGAAGGGGTAACATAGTCACTTTGTTGTTGTTTAGTCGTTTAGTCCTGTCCGACTCTTTGTGACCCCATGGACCAGAGCACGCCAGGCACTCCTGTCTTCCACTGCCTCCCGCAGTTTGGTCAAACTCATGCTGGTAGCTTTGAGAACACTGTCCAACCATCTCGTCCTCTGTCGTCCCCTTCTCCTTGTGCCCTCCATCTTTCCTAACATCAGGGTTTTTTCCAGGGAGTCTTCTCTTTTCATGAGATGGCCAAAGTATTGGAGCCTCAGCTCCAATACTTTATATACCTCTTAACTGAGTTTTTATCCACTAATCCAAGTTAGAAACCATCACTGCCTCTTGCGGGAGACCACACCCTCCCTGTGCGAACATTATTTTGTCTTACCTGAATCAGCCAACATTTGGCTTCACTGGGTGTTCTCAAGTCCCAAGGTAGAATTATAGAATTGTAGAATGGGAAGGGGCCCCAGGATTGTCTAACCCAATACAGGAACCACAGCTGAATAATCCCTGACAGGTGACCATCCAACTTCTGCTTAAAAACCTCCAACGGTTTGGGTCGTACCCTCTGGAGCAGCAGAAAACATGCTTGCTCCACCTTCCATGTGGGGACCCATCAGATATCAGGAGAAATTCACTCTAAAATGCTGTTGAATTCTTACGAGGACTTTTTTTAAAGAAAGGATTGAAAGCTGATGTGTAAATGTGGAGAACGGGATTTACTGGGGAAGAGAGGAACAAAACCAAAACAGACTCACCTCTCCCTGCTTCTAAGTAGACGTGTATAGGGTTGTACCATAAACATAGTATTGTTAGGTTGCCAAATGTATTGTAAAGGCCTGGGAAATTGCTTTTGTATTTTGTTTGTTTATTGAAAACCACCCTAAAGCTATTTATTTAGTTTCTGGGCCCAATTCAAAGTGCTGGTTTTGACCTATAAATACCTCAAGGACTGCCTCTTCCCATATGAACCTACCCAGACCCTGATATCACCTTCCGAGGCCCTTGTTTGTGTGCTTCCACCTCGAGAGGTCTGGAGGGGGGCAACATGAGAATGGGCCTTCTCTGCAATGGCTCCCCGCCTGTGGAATGCTCTCCCCAGGGAAGTTTTCCTGGAACTTTCATTATACATCTTGTTCCTTTTTAACCAGGCCTTTGGTTGATCTGATTTACATCCTATGCCCTTTTAAAATGTGGTGTGTGTGTGTGTGTGGAGCAAAGCTATTGGGTTGTTGTTTTTATTTTTATTATTTATTTTGTGGTTTTATTTCTTCTTGATTTTATTCTGCAAACCGCCCTGAAATCCCCGGGTATAGGGCAATAAATAAAATAAAGCTATGTGTATACTGTTGTTCTGTTATGACCTGGATGGGCTTCTGCAGAAGTCACAGCTAAAGAATCCCAAACAGATGGTCACCCAACCTCTGTTTAAAAAAACAGAAGGAGAGTCTACCACCTTCCACTGTCAAACAGCTCTTGCCATCAGAAAGTTCTTCCTAATGTTTAGTGTGAATCTGACCTAAGCTTGATGGACTAAGGGTCTGATTCTGTATAAAGCAACTTCCTCTGTTCCTACGTGCTAACAGTTCTGATGATGAAAAATGAGGCGGTATTTGAAGGGTTAAAATCCTAGAATCCTAGAATTGTAGAGTTGGAACCGTCTAGTCCAAGGACCACCTAGTCCAACAGCCTGCAATGAAGGAATCACAGCTAAATAACCCCTGACAGATAGCCATGCAATGTCTGTTTAAAATCCTCCAGAGAAGGAGAGCCCATCATCCACCATTATTCTACTGACAAATAGCTTTGTCAGAAAGTTCTCCTTAATGTTTAGTTGGAATCTCCTTTCTTGTAACTTGAATCCATTGGTTTGGGTCCTACCCTCTGGAGCAGCAGAAAACAAGCTGGCTCCACCTTCCATGGGACAGCCCTTCAGATATTTGAAGATCACCATCATGCCACCTCTCAACCTCCTCTTCTCCATTCTAAATGCACCCAACTCCAAAACCTACAAAGCTCAATAGCCCCATTTCCTCTTAGCCAGCAGATGGGATCACAGTAGGCTTTGCTTCAGCTCTGAAGTTCCAGTGCAATTGGCACTTAGAGCAAAGTTCTCCTTCTGGACAGGGTGGTGGTGGTGGAAGGAAGATCCCCGCAGCTGCTCCTTCTCTGGTTGATAGATAGGGCCAGACTGGTCTTCTCCTTGCCATGGTGCTCTTACTAAGAGGTAGGAGATGCAACCTTATTGTGGCTCTTCCACCTTTAGCTGTTGGCAGAGTCCAAAGCGTGCTTCCCTTCCGCTTTGGAATGCCAGGACACTTAACAGCACAAACTAGATCAGAGCTGCATCACACTTGCAGCAGGTTCAAACCAGTGACAGCCAACCGGTGGCCCTCCAGCTGCTTTCGGGTCCAAACTCCCATCAGCCCCAGCCGGCATGGCTCAGTGCTCAGGGATGATGGGAATCACAGTCCAAAAGCATCTGCAGGCTGTCAGGTTGGGGAAGGCTGGTTCAAACCTTTTCTCTTAACAACATTTTCTGGAGAGGTGTTTCAACTCACCTCTCCAAATTCTAGTGTGGTGTCAGGTTTAGAGTGTCAGACTAGGAGCTGGGAGGCCAGAGTTCAAACCCCCCACTTGGCCATGAAGCTCATGGAGAGAAATTGGGCCAGTTGCCTCTCAACCTAAACTACCTCACAGGGTTGTTGTGGGGATTAAATTAGGAGTGTGGGAGAGCTTTGTGCACCACCCTGAGCTCCTTGGAGAAAAGGGTGGGATGCAAATGCAATAAATAAACCAATATTTGATCTAGGGGGCACTAGAAAGGTACTTTTCCAGTAGTACAAACCTATCAATTTAGAAGCAAGCCCCATTGTGTTCAGTGTTAACTCCCTCTGGAAACTCCCAAACTGAAAAGGCAAAGCTGTGATTTGGTTGTGGCTGATTTCTCATTTTTATTTTCATTTCTTTTTATTTCAGTGGCATGCTTTGAGTCTTTGGGGAAAGCAGCCAGAAGATAATAGAGACCTGTTTTGAATTAATAAGCCTTTGTTTCCAAAGCAGACACAAACCTTTTAGATCCATTTTGAATCCTGCTGACTGTTTTAGAGTGTTTTAAAAATTCACACATTCATAAATATGCAGCCAAAAAAAGAGTTGCTTTATTGAGCATGTTTTTCTTTCTTTCACAACAGCTAAGACATGGTGGAACAAGGATGAAGAATAAGAATGATAAAAGTAGCTGCACCTCAAAGCTTGGGGAAGACTCATAGCATTGCAGAGTTGGAAAATATCCCACCTAGTCCCTCTACAATGTGTTGTAGCTTCTGGTGGGGAAGCTATCAGATAAACATTCTGGAGAGAAGTGGAGGACCTGGAAAGGGTTAAGCACTCAAATGATTTAGGTGTGGGGAAAGCTGCTGGCCCAGAAAGGGTTAAGCACATTGCCTCCCCATGATGAATTTAAGACTGGAAAAATGAGACAGCTAGAAACTTTAAAAAAAATGTCCATCCCAAGCTTGAAGGCATGGAAGGAAAACTGTGCTCATCTGCTCCACCAAGAATCTAGTCTGGAAAAAGCAGGAAGCCTGAGAAGACACTATCCGATCCCCCAATGCCCACCATGCCATTGTAGTCATTGACTGCCAGCCACACCTGGTGCCCCTGCCGCATCTGAAGCAGGATGCCGCCCGAGCTGACTTGCTTGTCGTTGGACATGTGGTCACAGAAGCTGGCCACCTTGTCCCGGTTCAGGTACATGTTGACGCAGAGGTTGGCTGTCTGGGACGTGTGGTAGGTGAAGTAGTAGAGGCCAGGGATACGACATGTGAACTTGCCGTTGTTGAGGTCGTAGTCCTGGTTAATGTTGGTGATGGCCCTGTTGAAGACAACGGGGGCGTTCTTGGCAGGGTACTGAGCTGTCTGACGCATCACCGTGAAGGCCGACTGGTGGTTCCGCTTGTAGCCGCCCGGCTCCCCTGGTTCACCCCTGTCCCCCTTGGGGCCGGGCTCCCCTGGAGGTCCAGCAGCGCCTCGAGGCCCATTCTTCCCCACATGACCAGGAGCTCCAGGTTCTCCTTCCTCTCCCTTGGGACCTCGACTTCCAGGAATGGCTGGTGGGCCTGCAGGGGACCAAAGGAGTGCAGGTCGTGATTGGAGAAAGGAAAGAAAGGATGAATCAAGAGGATGGGGATGAAGGACACAACTATCCCTTCTAGCACACTGCTTCCTGTCTCTGCCAAATCTGGGGCTGCCATACACACTCAGCTTTTTATGGAGCAAAATGTGCTTTCAAAGCTCCCTAGCTGGAGAACTACCCAGGGATGTTCCAACTAGTGAGGATAAAAGGAGGATGCATGGGCTGTTTGATCTGACCAGTGAGCTTCTTGGCCAAGTGAGGATTTGAACCCTGGTCTCCTGGTTCTAATCCAACACTCTAACCACTACACCACACTGGCTCTCACTGACTCACTAGGCATAATGTTACAGAAGTTGGTACTCCAAGGAGCTTGCCATGTCACCCTCTTATGGGGCAATATCCTCTCCCTCTCCCATCTTGACTTGAATTTAAGGTGATTGAATGTTGTCTTAAATAGCTATTTCTCCTCTCTATGGCAGTCCCATGGAATAGGGTGGGGAGCTAGATCCAGCCTGACAACGTTATGAAGTCTAGTGACAACTTCTGGTTGTCGCACTTGCAAGAGGAGAAAAAAGAGCCTTGCTGTCAATGCTGATTGCATGCTGACAGTGAGCCCTGCCTTGTCCTTTTGTAGTTGTGACTTGGAGTCAAACCATCCCTGCAAATGGATGTTTCTTCCCCTCTACAGACTGGCAAAGCTGCCTGCAAAGGAAAATAAGTTTCTTTGCAGGTGCAATTTGAATCAAAACCCTGCACGACTTGTTGTCAGCACCGATCAGCTGATTGACTCTGTCAGCAAGCAATGCTTGCCAAGGAACAACCAGGAGTACACATTAAGTGCCTGATTGTTTCTTCTCAGCAGGGTCTTTACCTTCCAAACACCTGCCAATATATATGACTCAGGGTGTGGGACCAGTGAAAGTGTTTTAGAGAGAAGGACCTCATGGTCCAAATCAAGAACCCTGGCTTAGCTTAATTAGGCCCATAGACCATGGGAGGAGGAGAAAGAGGAGGAGGATGGGGAGGAGAAGGAAGAAGATGCTTACCTGGCTCTCCCTTGGATCCTTTCAACCCATCTCTGCCATCCTTTCCTGGAGGGCCAGGCACACCAGGAAGTCCTGGTGCTCCATAGCAGAAGTGTGGAGAATCAACTCCTGTAGACGATTCCATCAGTATCAAGAAAAGGAGAAGGCACCCCCAGCTGAAGAACCTCCCTGCGTCCATCATTGTTCTGCAGAGGCAAGGAAGCAGAAGGAAGCAAGGGTTGGGGTCACAGATGCCTCACTAGGCTGGATAAGAGGGAAAGAAGGGGTCCCTTAGCTGTGCAACATCCTTAAAAGTTTCATAAAAAGAAAACACTGTCCCTGTTATCTCCAGCAGACCTCACCCAGGCGATAGTGAACATCAGGTTTAGGCAGGAGGAAGGTGGTGGAATGTGGCCATTCAAGCAGTTCTATCTGGCCCTTAATACTCTGCCCAGGGCATGCATCTCTCTCAGGCCACATCCTTCCCTGGCTGTTGGCTTTACCTGGCTGAATGTATCATTGAAGTGTGATAATGCCTCTTGCTTTCCTGGATGGAGGATGGTGTGTGTGTGTGTGTGTGTGTGTGTGTGTGTGACTACAGCCACCACTGGTGTGCAGCCCCCAGAAACATGTCATTGGGAGAATGTGGCCCAGGGACTGAAAAAGACTCTCCACTTCTGCCTCACCCAGCCACTCAGCAAAAGATGCAAGCAGCTTGTTCATCAATACCAATTAATTATCTATTGTGCCTTGTATTTTCAACAGAAATAATTACAGGGGGGGAAAGGGGGTCAAAGCAGGCTAGTGGAAGGAGCTTCTCTCTGTCTCTCCCTCCCCCCTCCTTTTCCTCCTCTCATGGAATCCAAAAGAAAGTTGCCAAATGACTGGAAAAAGCCAGCCTGGACTGCTCTTGTGTTTTCAGCGTCAGCCTATTCTTTAGAAATGTGCCGGACAGTGATGTTTATTTCCATCATGCTGCAGAAGAGTTTCGCCTGTTTGCTCTTGTATATCAAACTGCTTTTGGAGACAGAGCTACTGTATCCAACTCAGAAGCTGGCACCTCTGCACCCCAAAAGATGGAAGGAGACAGGCAGGCTGGCTGGCTGGCTAGCTGGAGGAAAGGTCTTCTCACTCTTATCTTCTCTCCTTTGGCTGAGCTTGAGATCTTGTTAACTCTCTGCCTGTGTTTTCATTTTATCTAACTGCTTCAGGAGGGTTAACCTTGGAGCACAGAAGCAGAAGGGGAGGCATGTTTAACCCTTTCCAGGCCTGCAGCTTCTCCCCCTCAAGTCTTTTCAGCTGCTCTCCAAGATCATCATTCAAGAACTTCCCCACCTCCTGCTGTTAGGGCTGGGTGGATCTGGCCATTTTGGTTTCTCCCTGTCTCTAATTTTCCCAATTCTAAATCCACTTCTCCTTCTCTGTCTGGACCTCCCCAGCCCTTCCAGTGCCCAATGCTTTCCTTTGGGACTCCCCCAGCCCTCCAAGGACATCCCAGGGGGTCAATGCTGTTGGTGGAGAAGCCCTGAGATGACCACTCTTACCTCATTGGGTTCCAGCTGGACTCTCGCAGCCTGAAGGCAACTTGGAGGTGTCAGAGAGCTGCAGGCCAACTCGGTGTGGAATAGAGCACTCCGTTTGCAACATCACCACCCGCAACAGGGAAGTTGGTGGCCTGGGAGAATTAGGAAGTAGACCATCCCCTTTCCTGGTTTCATGGCATTCATCTGCAAACTCTCTGGTCAACAATTCTTTTAAAAAACAAAACACAACCCAAAACACAGATCCAGCATTTTTTTTTTTATTAAGAGACCTATTTTCTTTTAGAGAGGGACATAAGAATCTTCATTATGCCCACTTGATCCTTTTGTCCATCTAGCCCAGAGTTGTCTATACTGACAGTCAATGCCTTCTCAGAGTTTCAGATGGGTCCCCAGCCCTGCATAATGCAGGGTCATTCTGTTTGCAAAGTGCATGCTTTACCACTAACCCACAACCCTTTCATTAAGACATGGGAGGGAACCTCAGTTTTAGGAACCCAGGGTGGCTTTCCAGGTCTCTCTACTTGATCCTCAGAACTCTCCCCAGGCAACAAGCCCGCTCCCTAGGCTTCAGCCCTTACTTGTCCTGCTTTGTACCCTAATTGTTTTCCCTGCTTGCAAGGTGGTCAAGGTGTGCTTGAGAGTGTCCTTTGGTTCATCCTATAAATGATAATGGCTCTTGTTTGCATGAGTGCCGGGGTGTGTGAGTGTGTGAACAAATTAGCCTAATGTGCAAAGTAACATGTAAAGGTAAAGGGACCCCTGACCATTAGGTCCAGTCGCGGTTGACTCTGGGGTTGCGGTACTCATCTCGCTTTATTGGCCGAGGGAGCCAGCGTACAGCTTCCGGGTCATGTGGCCAGCATGACTAAGCTGTTTCTGGCGAACCAGAGCAGCACACGGAAAGACCGTTTACCTTCCCGCAGCAGTGGTACCTATTTAACTACTTGCACTTTGATGTGCTTTCGAACTGCTAGGTTGGCAGGAGCAGGGAACAAACAATGGGAGCTCACCCTGCAACGGGGATTTGAACCACCGACCTTCTGATCGGCAAGTCCTAGGCTCTGTGGTTTAACCCACAGCGCCACCCGCGTCCCATAAAGTAACATCTGTGTGTGTGTGTGCGTGTGTGTGTGTGCGTGTGTGTGTATCCTGCTCACATTTGCCTCTAGCCCTGCCCACCAATGGCATGTGGCCTCTAGAAGGTTGCCCAGAAAGGAACCCACCCTTGGGCTTAAAAGGGTTCCCCACTGGTGCATGAAGACATAGTCTTCTCTAGCTCAGCTTGGTAGACTGCGGTGCTGATAATGCCAGGGCTGCATATCCTCAGGATCCCTTCCAATCCTACAATTCTGTGATTTCTATGAATACAAGAAGCTGCCTTAACTGTGTTTGTGTGTGTGTGTGTGTATGTGTGTGTGCATGCGTGTGCATGCAGGGATACTCTTTATATAAATTTGAACACTAGAACCATGGAATTGTAAAGTTGGAAGGGATTACAAGAGTCATCTAGTCCAGCCCTGCGCAATGCAAGAATCTTCTGCCCAACAGGGGACTTGAAACGATGATCCCGAGATTAAGAGTTCCATGCTCCACCAACTGAGCTTAGTAGCAACCCTCCAGGGTTTCAGACAGGAGGCTCCTGCTCCACCAAAAATTGCTCCCACTTTTCTCCTGCAACCATTCTCCATCAATTTTTGAATTAAGAAATTGCATTCAGAAATCATGAAAACTGAGAGGAAATGCCAGTGACATTCTGAGGGGCAGAGGATAGAAAGAGGAAGAGAAATGGATGCCTCTTTTGCAGAAGAAAACTGCTGAGAAATTGAAGGACAGGTTTCAGCAGAAAGCAGCCCCCATGGTCATACCTGGAGATGCTGGGAATTGTGGCATGCAGTGCATGACAACCCCTTCCCTAAATAGAGTGATTAAAAGCACCCCACAAAAGTTTGCAGTGAATTGTGGGTGGGGAAGCTGTGACCTTCCAGATGTTGGACTCTGACTCTCATTAGACCCAGGCAAGTATGGCCAGCAGTCAGGGATGGTGTTGGGAGTTTTAATCCTACAACATCTGCAGGGTCACATGTTGCCCACACCAACAATATGCCATTATTCATTGATGGACTATATATCTCTATCTCTATCATCTTGTCACTCCTGAAGATGAGTTCTGTGGGCTTCTCTCAAAGGCCCGCACAAAGGTCTGTGGTCCATCTAACTTCAAACGTGCAAAATGGTTGTTTGATGTTTCCCCAATGAATCATGAGAAGATTTCCTGACCCTTCCAGGGGCAAGCTTGCTCTTGGATGAGAGAGTGCTGGAGACTGATGCTGCCTTTGTAATTTTTGCTTTGTTTTCAAATATGCAAGCAAAGCATTAAGCAGAAGCAAAGCAGCGGATCCACCAGGGAGAAGATCTTGCACCCTCAATTGCCTCCAGCCCTTAACAGGAGAGGCGGGGAACCATTTTCAGCCTGAGGGCCACATTCTCTTCTGGTCAACCTTCTAGAGGCCACATTCCAGTGGTGGAAGCAACAGATGTAAATTTTGCTGCACTCATATGCCCCTCTCTGTGATCTACCCAGGCAAGTCAGATGCATGATCAGAATTCATGGACACATTCCAGTCAGATAAAAATATTCAGACAGATTACAGAGTAAGACCACAGAGGGGCGTGATGTGGGGAGATGATGAGTGGCCTAGACACATTTCTGAGGGCCACATTGGGGTATGTGAAGATTCCCCACATCTACTTCTGTTTCCTCCAAACTTAGGAATGGGGGTTGGGGGGTATCATTCATCCTAGAGCTGTGCTCAAGAGGCACGTTGCATTTCCCCACTCTATCTGTTGGCAAAGAAATTAGGCGATCACTAAATTTCTCCATTTTTGCGGGAGCTGGACTTGCCCAGGGCCAGCCAAATACGCTTTGGTCTCTCAGGCAAATCACAAATGGAGCCACCCTCCCTGCAAGGGCTGTGTGAAGATCTACATTAGGAGCAAGTGGGGAATGAAGCTCTAAAATCAGGATCTGCTGGCTGGTGGGTCCTGCTGCCTGAAGTGGTTGCCTCAGTTTGCCTCATGGGTGGGCCAGTCCTGGGCTTGCCATTAAGCAGTGGCAATAGCACAGCTTCTCTTTCCTTTTTTCCTCCCCGCTTTTTTTTGGCTGATGCTGCAAAGTTGCATCCTCCACAATGTCCCAAACCTAGCACTGAGTGGAGCAGTGTGCGTGTATGCCTGGGACAGGAAGTGGTGACTACTTCCAAAAATGATCAAAAATAGCCAGAGGAAGTTCTGCAAAATGGACCTTTTTTTGATGGGCTGCTATGAGAAGAAGATGCAGGACTAGATGGGCCGCTGGCTGAATCCAGCAGGGTTCATTTTACGTTCTTGTGTTCTTCTGTTTTTAAGGGGTGATATAAAGAAAAACAAACAAACTCAGAAATTTTCAACAACAACAATGCCTTGTGATAAATTTTGACTCAGCTGTAGTTCACACACAAAACTACTCAGAGTAGACTCATTGTTGTTTTGTCCTTTCTATTTGTGATTGAGCTATTGCAAGCAGCTTGAAAAGCAGCAAAGAAGCAATTCAAATAAAAAAGTCGTAATTATTCCTAGGAAGTCCCATTGTCCACCAATGTGCTCTGAAATTTACAAAGTGAACATGCATTCTCAAGAGGTCCAAACAATTAAGCAAAAAACTCATTCATATTAAGTGATCCTGAAAATGCAGCTTGGCTTAAGGATGCTAGAAATGTGTGGTTGAAACAGGCCAGAACAAGGTGTGCCCAGTCCATTATTCTTATATTTTCAACAGGGATTGGAAAAACTTTGCAGCCTGAGGGTCACCTTCCATTTCTGGGCAGCATCCCAGGAGCCTCGTGCCATTGGCAATGGGGGCCAGAATCAAAAGGAGATGGAACAATGAATACACACTTTGTAAATTAGGCTTGCTTCTACATACAATCACACACACCTCCATTCTCCATCCAGGCATTATCAGAGTTCAAGACATAAAAACACCCAAGGAGCACGCAAAGCAGGGCCAGGGAAGAGCATGGTCTGGGGAGAGTCCTGAGGGCCTGGTAGAAAGTTCTGGAGGGCCACATCTGGCACCCCTGTCCTAAGGTTCCCCATCCATTCTTTGCAGGGGTTGTCTCCAACCATAGTCCTACTCAGAATAGACCAACTGAAGGTCACACTCATGGCTGACTTGGGCTGTTGATTTCCAGTGGGTTTACTCTGGGTAGGGCTTTGTTGCAGACAACCCAATGTCCTCAGCCATCCAGATGATGCAGATCTACAACCTCCATCATCCTTGGCCATCGGACATCCTTCCTGCTTAGGATATGAGCCAGTTCAATTCACCCGTTATCTCGGCAACCACCAAGGATGTCCAAGTTGCAAGGTGGGCTTGCCACAGTGATGTCAATCTCTTGGAGCAGGAGCTCTGCCGCCTGCATTTTTTGGAGGGAAGGGGGTGGGTCACATGGAGGTAGCTTAGCAGCTTATTGGCTGGGCAATGTGTGTCCTACATTCTAGGGACTGTGATCTGGGAGCCTTCTGATCTTTCTTCGCTGCCTGGGGCTACCCAACATGAGTTGTAAAAGGGTAGCAAGTGGCAAAAACATTAAAAATGCAAACGATCATCTAATGTGCGATTGCTATGCTGCTTGGCACATGCAAAGATGCAAGGAGGGGAATTTTAATTCACAGAACACAGCAAAGAAAAAAGTGTGTGTGGGGGGGGAAATTCCACCCTTAACAAAAAAACAAAACCCATGTGGACCAACCCTATTTGGAATTCTCCTTTCAACAAAATCAACTGATATAGATTGCAACACTGGGCAAAGCAGACCCTCCTGGCTTGTCTGTGTGCATGCATTCCTAGGAAAGAGGAAGAGTCATAGCTGGGGAAATGCCCTTCTCCTAAACAGAGGAAGCTGTATACTGAACAAGACCATTGATCACTGGTCCAGCAAGCTCACTAGTGTCTACACTGGCTGGCAGTAGCTCTCCAGGTTTTTAGGTAAGGGCTCTCTCCCAGCCCTACCTGAAAATGCTGGGAGTTGAACCTGGAACCTTCTGCATGCCCTTCGCTAAGACATAGGAAGATGGAAATCTGCCTTATACTTGACCCACTGATCAATATAGCTCAGTATTATCTGTTGTGATGGTAGTGGCTTTCTAGTTTTCCCAGACAGGGGACAGTCCGAGCCAGATGTAGGGATGTGAGGAATTGGATAGGTCAGGGACTATTGACCTGATTCAGTAGCTAGGCTCTTCCGATGTGTGTGTCTCAGGCAATCTGATTTCCATTGCCATCCTTCCTTGAGTGAACTCTTCCCCTTGCTTCTCTGTCACCACCACTGACCACTTGCTTGCATTTTCTTCTGCGTCCAATTGGTGCCTCCACCCCGAGGGATATTCTACCTAACTGCCCAGTTTCCCTGCCTGGATTATCAGGAAGTGCTATTGCCTCCATCCATGTTCACTGAAGAATCAGGAAGGCAGATGTCAGGGCAGCCCCTGCTTTGGACATTTCCCCTTTCGAGTTGTTTATGCAAAGTATTTTCGGTTACATTAAAAAAAAATAGTGTCTCAGCACAAAGAAACTCACTGAACAGCCCAGTTTCAAAATTCTGAATACAGTATTTATTCATTGCCAAGTAGGAACAAGACTGAATGTCCCAGCCTGGGTGGTCTGGGAACACATGAGGTCATCACTTTGCTGAAGCTGAGCAGGTCTGGGTCTGGTCAGTGCTGGGATTGGTTGGGTTGGGTTGGGAGACCTGTTTGGAGACACCTCTTTGACCACTTTGGGTGCCATGATGGAAGGAAGGTGGGAATCTAAATGTATTGGAATGCAGAAGCGGGCTAGCAATGGATAAATCTGTTTTAATTCCCCTCACTTTCTCATTTTTCCATACGTAAGTTCCATTCACTCCCTTTCCCCACCGATTGCAAACTTTAAAAAATCAACATCAAAAAGTCCTCATGAAGGTTTGTACACATTTTGGTGTACATTCCTTCGGATATGCCCATTTTTGCAAGCACATGCATCCTAATATAATGCAGTTGTGTGCATTAATTCCATTAATTTCCACCAATGGTGTTCAGTTCTCCTAATATACACCTTTTTCACGTTCAACTTTGCTAAATGTACCCCTTTTTGCAAGCAAAGTTTCCCCGTTATAATGCTATTTTCTACATCATTTTCACTTGTGTGCAGAGTTCCCATGATGCTAAGTGGGGCACAGTTTCTTTTCAGGGAATGGCAAAGCAAAATCTGCTGGAGTGCGAATTCCAGAGCCTAACTGGGTTTGTGTATTGAGGTTTGTGTGTGTGTGAATTGGGCGGCTTCCCCTCAAATTTCAAACTCTGTGGCTTTCTCCCCCAACCCCCAGGAAGCAGACATCTATATATGCAGTTACATTGATCTGAAAAAAAGCGTCCTTGTGGTTGTAGCTTTGTAGCAAGAGGGAGGTGGGTTTGGGGAAGAAGGGGTGGCCTTGTCTTCCTCCCTGTCCCTCAGGCACCTGACGGGAAAAGCAAGAAGCCACTGAACACACTGTCTGCATCGCTGCTGACGTTGATGTTGTTCCCACCCTGCGGGTCGGTCTCCAGCCATACGCTCTCACCCTTAGCCAGGTACAGGACGCTCCCTCCTGAGTTGACCTGCAGGAGGCCTTGCTTGTTGTTGTCACAGAAGGTGGCTACTTGGTTGCCTTGGTGCATGAGGCGAAGGCACAGGTTGCCATTGGAAATCACCTGGAAGGAGAAGTAGTAGTACCCAGCATCCTTGCAGGTGAATTTGCCCGTCTGGAGGTCGTAACCATCGTCCTGGTTGGTGATGACATTGTCAAATACCACTACATTGCCAATAGGCTTGTGGTTCTTCAGAGAGGCTGAGAAAGCGGCTCGGGGCTGCTTCGTGCTGTCGCCAACTTGCCCCTTCTGGCCTTTGTCTCCTTCTTCGCCAGGAGGGCCTGGGGGGCCATCGGGGCCTCGGTAGCCCTGGTTACCTGGCGTGCCTGGGGGGCCTGGCTGCCCTGGGTCACCTTTGGGTCCCTGTATGCCTGTGCTCCTTGATGCCCTCCCTGAAAGGGAAGCAGAAAAACATGTGTGTTTCTTGTCGCAGCTCAAGGGAAGAAGGCCAGCCCAGGCATTGCCAAGGCTTGTCTCCAATGTTACTCAGAACAGACCCATTGAAATAAATGAACACAACTAACTGAGGTTCGTTAATTTCAATGGGTACATGTTAGTTGGACAGAATGGACTGTGCTGGATCAGCAAAGGTAATGGCTAAAATAAGAGAACTTAATGACGACTGTTTATGGAAGAATGGAAGCCTTTTTCAGATTATTTAAATAAATATTATTATATGAATTCATGAACAGGATTGGAACTACAAGCAACAGAAATAATTAGAGATTATTGTATTATGGTTATGATATAAAAGAGTGAAGATAGGGTGCAGCAATGAGATATAAATATATAAACACCATGGAAAATGGGATGGGAAGCCAATAAAAATAAAGAAAAAAATGTCATGTATTGGAATTTTATGTGAAATTGTGGGGATATATAGTTAGTTAGTTAGTTAGTTAGTTAGTTAGTTAGTTAGTTAGTTAGTGTCAGGTTGCTGTCAGCAACTCCTGGCTGGTTATAAAGACAAGGAAAAGTTTCTTACCGTCCTTTTTTATTTCATTCTTTACAGAGAGAGGCTATAGAACCCAGCCTCTTGGATAGTGGTGTTGGCCTGAGTGAATCTCCAGCCACCATCTCTCCTACTTCCTCATTCATCGTCTGCTCTACAGGTGCAGCTAAGCGCCCTGTCTTTGAGCTCTTTGCTCTCCTACTTTTAAGGCTCACCGGGTTCTGGGAAATGGAGGGTCTGGAATGCTTTCTAATGACGTATCAGCCAGGTGTTGTCCTGGCTCTCTCATGATTTCCCAACTTTCCCCCTCATCTGACTCTGAGCTGTGACCTCCCTCAATCCACTGTTGTAAATCTATACTGTCTTCCTCTTCCCCTGGAAGGGTCAAGATGGGGAGGCGGTCTCCACCATTCCTCCGCTGCCCAGTCCCTGACAGTTAGTTAGTTAGACACCAACTTAGGTCTTGAAGCCATATCTGCTCTGCTCTCTCCCATTCAGGGTATTACTACTACTACTACTACTACTACTACTATTACTACTACTAATCATTTTCATTAATCAGTTGTCTTAACAAAATGACCTACAATGATAGTGCAAAATAAAATGAAAAACACAACAGTGGTGAAACAATTCAAGTTACAGGGAACCAGGCAGAGGGCCTTCTTGGTAGTGGCATCCGCCCTGTGGAATGCCCTCCCATCACATGTCAAAGAGAAAAACAACTACCAGACTTTTAGAAGACATCTGAAGGCAGCCCTGTTTAGGGAAGCTTTTACTGTATTTTAATATTTTGTTGGAAGCTGTCCAGAGTGGCTGGGGAAGCCCAGCCATATGGCCTGGGTATAAATAAATTATTATTATTATTATTATTATTATTATTATTATTATTATTATTATTATTACTACAAGCAAACTAAAGACCAGCCTAGCAACAATTTGACAGTGAAATTTCTTAGAAGGCCGTTTCCACTCTTGCTATGAAGGCACTCCCTTCTCCAGTCTCTCCAGTGACATCTTACCTGGCTCTCCAAGATCTCCTTTCTGTCCTGGGCGCCCAGCCCTGCCTGGAGTCCCTGGGTGTCCATCTCTGCCAGCGGCTGCTTGGCACACTGTGTCCTGAGGAGCCGCAACATCCAGAATCAGAGCCAGCGCACAAGCCACCAGCCACAATCTGCTCGCCATCCTGCCTATGTGGACATAAGCACAGGACCATATGATAATTTTTTCACCACCCCACTCCTCATCCTCTTCTTACTTCTCAGTGGGACTTACCTGACCCCCAAACCCCGACTTTTCTTACATTCTGAAGGAAGGAAGAACTATCACCCAGTGGATGAGCAAATGCATTCCTCAGCACCTCCACTTTAAAGGATGAGGCAGCATGGGACCAGGAGGTCCTGAAAGAGCAGCTGCCAGTCAGAGTAAACAATGCTGTACTAGATGGAGAACCGATCTAATTCAGGGCTAGGGGACCCCTGCAGTTGTTGCTGGACAACAACTCCAGTCTTTCTAGCAGCCAGGGAATGGGGGGGGGGGGGGCTTGGCAGGTTGTCTGAAGCCTGGAGTGGGGAAAATGCCACAGGGCAGGCCTGAATAAGAGACACTCAATACTCCACAGGCAAGAGCTAAAAATGCAAGTTAGCTTAGCTGCTATTCCAACCTCAGGCAGAGTAAAACAGCCAAAATGCAAAAAGGCTTGGTTTGGCTTGGCTTGGGGTTCCTGTTGATGTACAGAATACCTACAATAGATTGGGAATGGTGTTCTAAGGCAGGAAATAACAATCCTACCAAACGTACACATAGATTGCAGGTCAAACTTGGTAGACAGTGGCCACCCCTGAGGAATAATGCTGGGACAGAGTTGGGGGGCAGGGGACAGGGTGAGGACAACACTCAATAAGGCCAGAATCCCATGACATGATCTTCTGAAGAGCTGGAAGGGGGCATCAGAAAACCCTTCCTCCCAAAGTGCAGGTTACATCAACCCCACTCCTGCAAACTCCTTTACTTTGGTCCCTTGAAGCCTAGTGATACAATCCAGCAATGTTATCCACAACTAAGAGTTGAGAAACGAGCTGTATTCTTGCAGCTGAGACTTGGGCACTTCAAAGAATAAATCCAGGTTTGTCCTAATCTTGATCTCCATTAGGGGAGTCAGTGTATAAAAGACCTTGTTGTTGTTGTTTTGAAAGTTACATGCATCCCCCCCCCCCAACTGGATATTGAGAATTGCAGCTAGAATAATTGGTTTATCATCCAAATTTTGTGCCGCTGCCATAAAACTCAGGGAACAAGCTGTGCTATTACAAAGACTAAGGCCTCAGATGCAAACTCTAGATAATATTTTAGAGACTAATTCCTAAACCACGTTTCTAATGGCTGTCATATTTGTATTGCTTACTGTCATATTCTATTGTTAATTCAAACTCAATTCTATTGTGTTTTATGTTCGTTTAGTACAGTATGTGAATCTGGTCTGGGACCGTAATAAATTTCATTCATTTCATCCAGCTACTGGCTTTTTCTTACCCCTTCATCTTGATTTGATATCAGAAAGGAACCCACCAACTCATCATCCTGTGAGATGCTCTGAACAGCAGAAAGAGGGGCCTCACAGTTTTTATATGATGCACAGAATAGTCAAGCTGCATTGTGGACTGTGCAGATGGCAGAATAAAAAGAATCAATAAGAAGAGGTACTTAAGGAAGATTGGAAAATGTTTGCAGAATATCTGGCGAACAGAGGGAGGGAGCAGTACCAACGAAGGAGGAGTGGCAGGTGAAAATGATGGGATATGCAGAATTGGCAAATCTAAGCCGCAGAACAAGAGATCACGAAGAAGGGGTATTTAAGGAAGATTGGGAAATGCTTGTAGAATACCTGACGAAACATTGCAAACAGGTTGAAACATTAGCCGGATGAGAGTAAATTCAGCAGTTATAATTACGTTGAGATAGAAACGAAAAAGGGGAAAAAAGGAGTAACTGTAGAAGATGCAGCAGTAAGGAAGAAAAAATGGAAGGGAGGAGAGGAAGTCAATGTTTAATTTAATGTTTTGTTTGTTTATGTGATTATGAAAGATTATAAATGAAATTCATTTAAAAAATGAATTTAGAGGAATAAAATTGGAATATTATCAAGAAGTTAGTTATAAGAAAAATGTCCCAGGGAGGGTCACTTACCTCCTTGAAAGAGATCCCTCACCACCAGCTTCTTTGGGAAGCAGAATGTCTCTTTTTGGCCCCGCACAGAAAGGAGGAAGAACGGGGATGGTGGGGAGGGGGTTGGGTTTGGCTGAGTCACAGAAAATGTAGTTTCCCTTCCTCCTTTCGATTGCTTCCTCTTGGTTTGTCCACTCTCTAAGATCACAACAAGCCATGATGCCCAAAGAGCTTCAGTATCTTTCCCACTATTTCATTGAATCATAGAATTGTAGGGTCGGAAGGGACCCTGAGGGCCATCTAGTCTAGCCCCCTGCAATGCAGGAATCTTTTGCCCAGCATGGGGCTTGAACTCACAGCCCTGAGATTAAGAGTCTCATGCTCTACCAACTGAGCTGTCTTGGATGGGTCATCTAGTCCAACCCCCTGCTATGCAGGAATCACAGCTAAAGAATCCCTGACTAATGGCCATCAGACCTCCATTTAAAAACTCCCAATTAAGGAGAGTCCACTGCCCAGTCCACTGTTGAACAGCTATTACTGTCAGAAACATATTGGGGAATGAAACTGGGAGTTTCCGAGCACAATTCAAAGTGTTGGTGCTGACCTTTAAAGCCCTAAATGGCCTTGGTCCAGTATACCTGAAGGAGCGTCTCCACCCCTATCGTTCTGCCCGGACACTGAGGTCCAGCACCGAGGGCCTTCTGGTGGTTCCCTCAGTGTGAGAAGCCAAGTTGCAGGGAACCAGGGAGAGGGCCTTCTCGGTAGTGGCACCCACCCTGTGGAACGCCCTCCCACCAGATGTCAAAGAGAAGAACAACTACCAGACTTTTAGAAGACATCTGAAGGCAGCCCTCTTTAGGGAAGCTCTTAATGTTTAACAGACCACTGTATTTTAATACTTTGTTGAAAGCTGCCCAGAGTGGCTGGGGAAACCCAGCCAGGTGGGCAGGGTATGAATAATAAATTCTATTCTATTCTGTTCTATTCTATTCTATTCTATTCTATTCTATTCTATTCTATTCCGAAAGTTCACTCCAAACTAGTCCTGTACACCATTTCCCTCTGATTTCTGCTGAAGGGTCTGAGATCAAGCTGCCAGGTTATGCCCCTTTTCTGCCCCCCCCCCTTCTGTTCTGCATTGGTTAATTTCCCCCAGTGTTCCTGGCCCAAACAGGCTGACCACATGCTGGTACATATGAATGCTGTAGATTCAGAGTTCTCTGTGTTTTGGGAAAAGCGAGTGAGAGAGAAATTGAGCAGCCCTGCCTAATGGTCAGAGTACCACAGCCTGGTTGTGTATTTGCTGAGATGAATTTTTTCTTCTTCTTCTTCTGATTAGGCAGACTGCGTGGAGAACTTGCCCTGTGGCACAATTCAGCTGTCAAAAGAAGAAGAATCTTTGGGTGGGGGGCAGCCCAGTGCAGCCTGCACATGTTGTGCTATGAAGTGCCCTGAGATCTTCGGGTGAAGGGTGATATACAAATTTAATAAATAAAATAAAGTAAAATATGACACAGTGCAAATGCAGACACAGCAACTGAGCCCAGCTGCAGCACTGAATGCAGGAGTCAGCTGAGTTGCATCTGATGGGCAATTGGCTTGCGTCAGGGATAGCCAATGGAGTACCCTCCAGTTCCCAGAAGCCCCAGGCAATCTTCTGAAATAAAGTGAGTTGGAGCCTAGCAACATCTGGAGGTCCCCACACTGGCTCTCCTTGTCCTGCACTATAAAGGTGGGTGTCCTTTTCACTCCCGAGGGCCACCTTCCCTTGTGGGAAACTGGTCAGGAGCTTCACAGCAAGAATGGTGGGCAGATCCCAAAATGAAAGTGATAGGGCCCAAAAAGCGTGGACATAAACGCACATTCATTCTGCCCTCCCTCTCTCTCTCAGGGCCAGCTGGATCAGGCCACAGACTCATCTAATCCAGCATCTCCTTCTCACAGTGGCCACAAAGGGAAGTCTTCATGCAGTACCTTAGTGCAATACAGTGGTACCTCGGGTTAAGTACTTAATTCGTTCCGGAGGTCCGTTCTTAACCTGAAACTGTTCTTAACCTGAAGCACCACTTTAGCTAATGGGGCCTCCTGCTGCCACCACGCCACCAGAGCACGATTTCTGTTCTCATCCTGAAGCAAAGTTCTTAACCCGAGGTACTATTTCTGGGTTAGCGGAGTCTGTAACCTAAAGCATATGTAACCTGACGCGAATGTAACCTGAAGCGTATGTAACCCGAGGTACCACTGTATAGGGTTGCTATATTTCAAAAAGTATAATTCCTGACACCCACAAAGTTGTTGAGCTTTATTAGAAACCCACCAAAATTGTTAAGCTTTTTGGGGGATACCTAACCCTCAAATAATGATTTTAAGCTTTTGGGGCTGTTTTGATGCTTTTCCCAGCGTGTTGCCATACATCCCAGTTTTCCGTGACATTTTGCCAATTAGGCAAAATTACCCCAGACACCATTTTTACACCCCAGAACCAAGGCATGTCAGGAATTTCCCTGACACATGCCAAGTCTAGTGCAATAGCAACTCGCCTCACTTTTGATTGCCACCCTACTGCCTCTGATACCAGAGATAAGTAGCCATTGATTATCTTATTCTCCTTCCTTTCATCCTTCTTCCCTCTCTTTCCTTCATTGATCTGTAATTCCTCCAACATCTCCCTCCCCCCTTTCTCTCTCTCTCTCACACACAGAATGTGCAGTAGTCATAGAAAAGGACTGGCCACTAGATGGCATCATCACACAAAAGATGCTCCTTCCTTTCCCATTGAACAATGGACAAATGGTTTCCTGTTGTGTGGATTCACAATCCAGTGTAGTCTCTGAGGTCCAGTCAAACATAGCCGTGGTTCTGTTCATGCATCAGAAACCAACAGAGCTGGCAGACAGGACCCTACAAAACTGGATTCCGGTCCCTCTTGAGTACCTTCCCCTGAGTCTTCTGCACAGCCATGGTCAAACGCTCAGAAGGTCTAAGTTCACCTTCAGTCATTGCTGGAGCAAGAAGCTCACTAGGAGCTGTCCGTGGTGCTGAAACCTACAGCTACTCTTGCTGCTGTCCCTTCTGGGTCCAAGCTACAGACAGAACAGAAGAGGAGTTTCCTCCCAAGGGAAACCCATCTGAGTTCAATGATGACCTTCTGTTAACGGGCAAAAGGTCTGTTTATTTAGGTCTCTTTATTTAGACAGGACCTTGGACAAAAGGCCAGTTAAAAGTCCTTTGGAGCTTTTAACTCGCCTTAAGTGGTTGCTGCTCCGTTTTAGTGTGAAATATTATATGAGGCTGTTTTCATAGCCTTTGGTGTGTTGCTTAACATTGTTCTTGTTTTAATTGCATTCCCTTTATTTACTTTTTCTGAGCTGCATTCAGCATTAGTTCCATTCAGAACAGAATTATTGAAACGAATGGTCATAGCTAAGTAAGGTCCATTTGTTTCAGTGGGTCTTCTCTGAGTAGTACCAATGTTGAATGCAACCCATTAGTAACACACACACACACACACACACACACACCCCTGATGCTGTTGCTGGTGCTAATGTAAAAGAGATGTGTGTCCTGAGTCCCAAAGCGTTGCAGGCTCAAGGAAGGAGAAGAGGAGAAAATAGGGAGAGGATGGAAATGAGAGTGGGGAATGGTGACTGGAGGAGGCAGGTTCTTCTGCCTCTCAGGATATGGCTGCTCTGGATGAAGAAGAAGGACTGACACGTCCCTTCTTCTCTCCTGGGAAGAGGAGAGCATCCACGGAATCTAGGAAGGGCATCAACCAATCACTGGGAGTGGAGGCACCAGAGTCAGAAGGGCAAGGCACAACCTGGTCTCCCAGGGCCTGGTGGTGCTCCTGTCACTGGGGAAAGACCCATTCTCCCTGATGTAGTGTGCATTTACATGCCCAGCAGTCTCATGTGTAAGCTTGCTTTGCCCTGCCTTGAAAAACTTGGTGGGTGGGCATGCCAACCCATTGAGACAGGTCTCTTGCTTCCACGCAGTTCTGATCTCCTTGCCCCCAGCTTGGACTACTTAAATCTGAACAGCTGCTTTTAGCCCAGTTGGTCTTATGGCCCTTTCTTGTCACCTAACCTGAGCGCTGAGGCTTCTGTGACTCACTACCTGTTGCACCTTTACTATGCCTCAGTAAAAACCTCTTCCTTATTCTCAGTGATGAACCTCTGTTTTTGTGATCTGAGTAGGAACCAGGAGACTGTGGCCCTGCAGAAGTTGTTAGACTCCAGCTCCCATAAGCCCCAGTCACCATGGATAATGAATGAGAGATAGGTGAAGTTCAGCATCACCTGGGGAGCCACTGCTTGCCCTCCCCTAATTTGTTCTCTCTTGCATTTTGAGCTCCTCCCCTACAAGCCAAGGTGGATGCCCTTAACTGCAGCAGCCAAAGTCCAACTGCAGCAAAACTCACTTTTAGAAAACGGCAGGGTGCAAATTGTCTGTCTAGTGGTGGGGAGCATCTGCATTTGTCCTCCCCCCCTTTTAGTAGTGATCCAACAAGATAACACATGTCATTTAGCTATTCCAGACTTGTAAACAATGTGGTTCAAATCATTAAGATACAAGTTATTAAAAATTTATCTTCCCTGCCGGCAAATGCAGACTGATTTGGAATTCCTAGGTTTTGTGTCCTGTTTCTGAACAGATTAAAGGTGTTGTTGTTTTTTTAAGTCATAAAGTCTCCTCTGCCTCTCATTTCTCCTTCAAGCATGTTCTCTCCATCCATAGCATTCCTTCTTGCATTCAGAGCTTCTGTGCTGACAACAGCCTCATCTCTCGGTTCTTGATCTGTTTGTCTCCCTTTGATTTCCTCTTGTCTCTTCATCTCCCTTTACTGGGTGTCTGCACCGTCACAGAGCCAGAACTCACTCACCTTTAATGATATATTTATTATTGCATTTATACCCCATGTTCCTCCCTCCCCCCACACCCTCCAGAGGTCAAGGTGGTCACATGGTTCTTCCCCTCCTCATTTAATCCCCACAATAGGTGCCAACTCCCTGCGGCCCTGGGTGCCTGGGCACCCACGAAATTCCCCATGAAGGGGCCGGGCAGCCACAAATTTTGGTTCCAGGGCTGCCTGACACCCACAGTCCTGGGCATCCATGGTAGCAGGGCCAAGCTTGCACTCCTGACACCTAGTGAGCTTCATGGTTGAGTTGAGATTCAAAACCTGGTCTCTGGGGTTCTACTCCAACACTCGAACAGCTTTGTCACATTGGTTCCTTTCTTCTGGGGTTCCTTCCACCTATTCCTTCCTCACTTCTCTTGTGTGGAGGAAGACAGAAATAACATGGCAAATACAAAGGGGCAAAAGAAAAAGGGGGGAGCACCCTGGTCCATTCAAATTGAAATCGAGCCCACATTTGTCAAAAGATGTTGGTTTATAGCCAACTAAATTTCACTCTTAGTAGACCCACTGAATTAATGTGTTTAAATCAGTCATTACCATTACTTAAAAGAGGTCTACTCTGATTAGGACTAGCATTGGATACAATCTAATGTTTCTTGAGATTCCTTCCTTCCTTCCTTCCTTCCTTCCTTCCTTCCTTCCTTCCTTCCTTCCTTCCTCTTTCCCTGGTAAAAAGGGCACTTTGTGAAATTTTATGCACACACACATCTTTGCAATTTCCCAGCCACCAAAATATTAGGAATTTGCCTTCTGCACTATTGGTCCATCTAGCGCAATATTTTTTACTCTGAGTGGCAGCTTCTCTGCAGGGTTCCAGTCAGGAGACATTCCCAGCCCTACCTGGAGATGCCAGGGATTGAATTTGGGATCCTCTGCATGCAAAGCAGATGCTCTACCCATAAACTATGGGTCTTCTTTCATTGCTGTATGGATATTCTAGAATGAAGCTATCCCAGTGCATTGTAGAAGATGCAAAATGGTTGGCAGTACTTTGACTGTGCTACTAGCCCTGAGAAGTCATTGGAGAATTTCTACTTCCCCCAATGAAATGTGCAACATATACAGTGGTACCTCGGGTTAAGTACTTAATTCGTTCTGGAGGTCCGTACTTAACCTGAAACTGTTCTTAACCTGAAGCACCACTTTAGCTAATGGGGCCTCCCGCTGCTGCCGGGCCGCCGGAGCACAATTTCTGTTCTCATCCTGAACCAAAGTTCTTAACCCGAGGTACTATTTCTGGGTTAGCGGAGTCTGCAACCTGCAGCGTCTGTAACCTGCAGCATATGTAACCCAAGGTACCACTGTAGTTTGACCCTGCTATTCTCCCACTTCTTATTCCCAGTCTCAACTTCTGACTCATCCGCAGCCCATTACATTTTCTCGCAAACAGAGGGAGCCATTTCCCCAATCTAGCCGGCACTGAAGCATTCTGAACAGTTCCAAACCATTTTTTAAAATGTTCTGTTTCTAGGGAGTTTCCCCTCCCCTCCCCTCCCCTTGTGGATTCCCTGCAGGATTCCATAATGGGGAATCGTTAGATTCAGAATTAAAATATCCTCAAAGAGGGGCATTAGGCAGAGAAAGGCTGGCCTCCGACCTCCTTTGCAAAGCATGTTCTCTTTTCATAATTAGCCGCATTCCTGCCCAGCTAAATGCAAAGTTTGCTGGGTTGTAGCGGGGAGGCGGGACACGTCTGCTCCACAGCAGAGGGTGCTGGCACCCTGGGGAACAAAGAGAAGTGGCTGGGCCCTGCAAGATGCTTTCGAGAACTCTCTATCCTCCATCCAGGCAAGCAAAAGGCATTGACAGAGTTCAAGGATGCATTTTCCAAGCAGGCAAATTGCATCCAAGGAGAGCACAAAGCAAGGTCATTGAGGAGTGTGGCTTGGGGATAAGGGGTGATATTCCCAAGGACCAGATAGATATGCTTTTTGGGGTGGGTGGGGGTGAATGCATTTGGCCCTGGGCTCCAGGTTCCCCACCCCTGCCGTATGCAGTTATTTCCATTGCTTCCTGTAGCTGACCTTGGCTTCCCAAAGACTTGGTTGACTTTGAGAGGAGCTTGGCCAATTTTTGTGGTCCTGCAGAAAGTTATGCCATTGGCAAGGTGTCAGAATGAGGTTATAAAAGTAGCCTTCTAATCTTTCCAGGATATTGAAAAGACAGGAAGAAATAGGAGGACGGGTAGCTAGGGATGTCAAATAACGTGAGAGAAGACTACCGCAAGACTTTTGCTTTAGGCAAAACCCCCAGGTCTTCTCTCCAGGTGAGACTTTGCAAATTCAATTGATGTCTGGCCATTCAGGCAATTGCAGGTTTCTTTCTGCATTAGTATGCATTGGCACGGCCCATCTTTGCTTTTAACTGGGGTGGGGAGGACAGACATTTCCCCTCATTATGAGAAAGCCTGCCCCCAAACTAAAGGATGAGCTGTGCCGCCTCAGAAATATGGGGGAGATGGGCAGGGTGTCTTTTCAGAAGCATGCATATGCTGTGGTGTCCTTTTGATTGTCAGAGGCCCTAGGAAGCAGATGACGGTCAATGCATGTAGACCAGAGGTGGCTACTCTGTGGATCTCCAGATGTTAGACTAATGGACACTATCAGCCCTTGCCAATATGACCCATGGTCAGGGAAGATGGGATTTGTCATTCAGCAACATCTGAAGGGCCACAACTTCCCCAACCCTGGTGTAGTCAGTACTAAGATAGCTAGAGCAATATTCTTGATACATAGGAACTCAAGCGGTGTGTGAGATTCAACTGAAATCAGAATCTTGAACCAAACTGGACACATTCAGGGTGTATTCAGAGATGAGGAATATTGCATTAGATTTTTTTGATGGTCATGCTAGGGCTTCTGTCCTGTTTTCTAACATTCCTTTCACACTGCAGCACCTGTTGAATTATGGATCTGTCAGAGCTATTGGCACGTCATGCTAAATTTCATTCACACCAGTGGGTGCAATGTGGCATGACAATGAATGTCATTGGACAATGTCACTTCTTCCACACCCTTTCTGCACATGCTCGCTTCTGTTGCATGCCCACAATTCAAGCATGAAAATGTTAGGAAATAACTGTGCACCTGAAAAGCTCCCCAAATTTTGTCACTTTAGGCCTGCAACTAAGGGGGCTGCAAATAGATTCTGCCTAGAATAAGATAACATGGAAATGAGTGCTAAACATGCACCATATTCCATTAGAGTTCCAGAAATGGCTTTTATGTTATGCAAAATTTCAAAAATAACAGAAATTTAGGGAAATGTAATGAACGACAAACCTAGACAACATTTTAATGTAATGAATGACAAACCTAGACAGCATTTTAAAAAGTAGAGACATCACCTTGTCAACAAAGGTCCGTATAGTAAAAGCTATGGTTTTCCCAGTAGTGATGTATGGAAGTGAGAGCTGGACCATAAAGAAGGCTGATCGCCGAAGAATTGACGCTTTTGAATTATGGTGCTGGAGGAGACTCTTGAGAGTCCCATGGACTGCAAGAAGATCAAACGCATCCATTCTTAAGGAAATCAGCCCTGAGTGCTCACTGGAAGGACAGATCCTGAAGCTGAGGCTCCAATACTTTGGCCACCTCATGAGAAGAGAAGACTCCCTGGAAAAGACCCTGATGCTGGGAAAGATGGAGGGCACAAGGAGAAGGGGACGACAGAGAACGAGATGGTTAGACAGTGTTCTCGAAGCTACAAACATGAGTCTGACCAAACTGCGGGTGGCAGTGGAAGACAGGAGTGCCTGGCGTGCTCTGGTCCATGGGGTCACGAAGAGTCGGACACGACTGAACGACTAAACAACAACAACAACAATGAACGGCAGCATGAATGTGGCTTGCGGGAGATCTGGGCTTTGGGTGAGTCCAGTGGAGACAACCCTGAACTGGGCCAGGCTGCCTAGAGTGATCCAGGGATGTGAGGGGGCAGGACATGAGGTTGAAAGAAGGAGAAGCAGTCCCTCCTGCAGAGTATATTCTGCAGAGAACATGCTGGGGAGCAGACAAGCCCAACAGGGGTTGGTCTAGATGACTCTTGTATTCCTTCCAACTCTACAATTCTGCGATTCCAGATGGTGAGCGGAAGATGCAATCCTGCTGGCTGCAGGGTGCTCTTCCACAAGGGCCTCCTTCTGCAGGGAAGATACTTGCAAAGAAGCACCCTGCAGGATTGAACCCTCCTGCTCACAGAGGATTTCAGAGTGTCTCTCTGACACTGCATCTCCCCCATCACCCTCCCAAACTTATGTTTAATTAAGGTCCTCCCCTCCCTTGATTTGGGACCATATCTGAGTCAGGTTGGTTGCTCCCTAGGTTGGTCCAGAGTGGGGTGATGAACTGTGCACAGCCTAATAGCACGTGTCCAACACAGAGTCAGATCATACCCAATTCACTTGGTATGATTTACACCAGGGCTGAAGTCCACCACTTCCTGGATTTCAACATTTCAGAATTGACCACTGCACAATTGAAGGTGCTGAGGTCATCACTTCAGAAACAGAACCAGCTTTGAGTTCCTCAAAACCTCACTGTTTCCAGAAGACATTCCCTTGCTCCACAGTGTGATAAAGAATTTCCCTAGTTTTCTGAGCTTCTAAAGTCACAGACACCCAACCCAAGCAGATACAATTGATGGTGGGGTGGCGGCTAGGGATGGATGCTTCTGAAATTCCCCTCATCCCAAAGTCTCCAGGCCAGAGCAGGGAAATCACAAAGCAGGGAATCTTTAAAATCCACATCATGTAATATTTATGCTGGTGTCTTAAGTACACTAATGATATGATGAAATACTTGCAGTCTTCTTAATGGAAAGAAAGAGGCAAACAAGGTTTCCTTGCCTGAGTTGGTTCCTTTTCTTTGCTCCCTTGCTAGGCTATTTGCTCATTGCCTTTTCCAAGCCATATTTGCCGAAGGATTGCAGTAACCCCCTACTTTCTTAGAATCATAGAATTGTAGAATTGGAAGGGGAAATGAGGGTCATCTTGCCCAGCCACCTGCAATGCAGGAATCTCAACATGCAGTGCTTGAAAGGTTGAAGAGCAAGAGGGGGCTTTCACAACTGCAGGCAGAACCAGAGATGGAGATCTGGTTACGTCAAAAGGTGAGCAGAATCCCATAGTCAGAATGGCCCTTTCCTGTCACCCCGAGTCTGCTCACTCCCCCCCTGCTGAAAATGCTGAGGTCTGAGTGTACATAGCATGGTAACGTACGCATTGACAAAGTATTGGAAGAGCATTACTGGAGTGGGGGAATAGATTTGCATGGAATATGCATAGGCTGATTTTTTAAAAATATATTATTTACTAAAGATTTCTTAGTTTACAAAAATACGCACCTTGTCTCTTTTTTCAAGTTGTGTTTTCTACAGATTTGTTTCATTTGCTGTGAGACATTAGTGTTACATACAGTGTTAGGTTAGGAAGAAAAGAGGGGGAAAGAGGGGGAGTGGTGAGTGTTGAGTGGAGTGGGGTGGGGTCGGGTGGCAATGCTTCTATTCTTCTACTTAGTGTATGTGTGGGGTTTTGTGTCAGCATGATTTCCTTGGTGGTAAGAGAGGTTGGTGGCCTAGGGTGTGGTTGGTTGTCTTTAGCTGGCTGTAGTGAGATTTGTTTTTGTGTGTGAGTGGTGTGTGTATGTGAGTGTGTGTGTGTGTGTGTTTGGATCAGGTTAGCCAAATTGATTTGTATGCTTTCAGTGGATTCTTCTTGTTGTCTTGTTGGGCTGTGTATGTGATAAAGGGGAACCATACCGGGGTGAAGGCATCTTCTTCTACTTGTTCTGACAGGATTTACACTGACCAAAAATATTTAAGGCTTGAGAAAAGACATTCATAAACAGAAAATAAAGGGACGTGGGTGGCGCTGTGGGTTAAACCACTGAGCCTAGGACTTGCCGATCAGAAGGTCGGCAGTTCGAATCCCCACAACGGGGTGAGCTCCCATTGCTCGGTCCCTGCTCCTGCCAACATAGCAGTTCGAAAGCATGTCAAAGTGCAAGTAGATAAATAGGTACCGCTCCGGTAGGAAGGTAAACGGTGTTTCCATGCACTGCTCTGGTTTGCCAGAAGCGGCTTAGTCATGCAGGCCACATGACCCGGAAGCTGTCTGCAAACAAACGCCGGCTCCCTCTTCCAGTAAAGCGAGATGAGCGCCACAACCCCAGAGTTGGTTACGACTGGACCTAATGGTCAGGGGTCCCTTTACCTTTACCTTTAAACGGAAAATAAAAACCTAATTTACTCTGAAATGTCAAATTTTTTATGTGCAGTACTTACACATTAACAAGATATGGGATGAGAACAAAGAACATAGACAAAAACAAGTTTGTAGGAAGCAAAAACACGCTTCCAAACCTTTCTTAAGCTTCTGAAAGGTCTTGCCCTCATTGAACTTCCTGAGCTCTTCCAACGGAGATGAGCAGAAGTTTAAATTGTAGGGATAAGGAACTTTCCTAGCCCAAATGCCAGAGCGGTGGTGGTCGAGGTAACTAATTTACTCAATGGATTTATAGAGACTTCTAATGGAATTATGTATCGTGGCTAATGGTGAAATACAGTCAGCATCCCTTAACAAACTATTGATTTTATCCGAATTCTCAGCTGTGGTCTGGAAATAATATTTATTTCCCAGCTGCTTCCAAGCAACAGATTTATTTTGATATTCTAAAACAAAATCCTGAACTTGTTTAGATTACAGTTGTGTTCCCTTCCTTTGATCCCCATTGTCTTTGGTGCAGCCTAACCATGAACTACTTTAAATGTTGTTTCCTCCTATAAATACTATCTCATCTCCATTCATTTTTGTCACCTGCTGGAAACCTTATTTAGATAAATCTTCCCAGAGGGATGATCTCAGACACGCTGCTTACTAATTCTCAGGTTTTTAAAAAATGTGTACCTTGCATCGTTCTTTCCTGGAAAATCTTTTGTACATTGCTTTGTAATAATTTGGAATACACAGTGAGTAATGAATCCCATTTAAAATATTCACAGTACTATCTTTACCAACTAATCAGAGAGATTTCCTCTAAACTCCTTATCTAAGAACAGAAGAGGAGTCTTGCTGCATCCAGCCAGTGGTCCATCTAGTCCAATCATTCTGTTCTCACAGAGGCCATCCAGAAGCCTATGAGAAACCAGAAAACAGGATCTGAGCACTCTCCCCTTTCTGTGGGTCACAGCAACTGCTATTCAGAAGCATTGTTGCATCTGACCCTGGAGGCAGAGCGTAACCATTGTGGCCAGTAGCCATCGATAGCCATGTCCTACATAAATTTGTCCAGCTCTCTTTTCAAGCCATCCAAGTTGGTGACCATCTCTGCCTCCCATGATGTAGTGTGTTGTCTTGTCCTGAGCCCAAGAATGGGCTACAATGGCAAAGTGCACCAGTTCTGTGTGCACCCAAAATTACAAAGGAGAATTGGGTCATTCAAGGGAGGTCCTCATCTTGCTGAATTACACTGTGCTGTTGCAAGAGGTGCCTTGAAGCAATGCAGGGGCTTCCTCGACTTTCAAGTAGCTTTGTGACCATTGCTATGAAGAACTGTGCCCATACCCTGCAGGAAATGAGACTGAGTTGACTGGGGAAATCTGCAGAGCTCAAGAAGGGATGGGGAGATTTTAGAGGTGGTGGTGTCTTCCAGTTTGACAGACAGGTTTGGTTTTTAACCACAGTAAACAATTTCTCCAGGGTACTCCAATCAGAGTGATTTGAGGGAGTGGTTCGAAACTGCAGTTTCCCTGTGGGTAAGAGATTTCCATTGTATTCCAAAAATTCATCTGGGGGACAGCAACCCCTCCTCAACCTTGGGTAGCAAGGCCTTAGTTGGAGTGGTCACATTCACTCCCCTCCCCATTCCAGTCTTTCCTGGGAATATCTGCTATTTTCCCAACACCATCCCCACCTATGCAAATCAATGGAGAGAGATCTCCTGGGGAATAGAGTCTGTATCCATGAAATCCATGGGTGGAACAAATGACTCTTGAGGTAACAGAGCCTTTGCTTGGGGCTGATATTTTACCCACCCCTTAAGGTCCACAAATGACAACACTTTGGAGGTCCCAAGTCACAAGGTGGTTAGATTGGTCTCAACTAGGGCCAGGGCCTTTTCAGTACTGGCCCCGACTTGGTGGAACGCTCTGTCACAAGAGACTAGGGTCCTGCGGGACTTGACATCTTTCTGCAGGGCCTTTGGTATGGACTCCCCTTATGGTTTTGATCTATGGGCTACTATTAAAATGAGGCTGCATTTTAAATTGTATTTTAACCCGTATTTTAAATTGGTTTTCTTTTCTTTTCTTTTCTCTCCCCCCCCCTTATGTTTTTATTGTAATTTTAATGGTGTTAGCCTCCCTAAGCCCGGCTCTGGCTGGGGAGGGTGGGGTATAAATAAAAAATTATTATTATTATTATTATTATTATTATTATTATTATTATTCACCCCAATGGGCCAGCCTCCACTGGGTATACAGACTAAAAAAGTTCTGGTGCTGACAGCTAAAAAACAAAGTGAAAAGGGCATATATGGAGTTGGGGGAAGAATCGTAAGATTGAATTGAGCTTATAGCCAAGAATAAATCTGCCCCATCTTTGCATACTTCCTTCTAGGCAAATAATAATAAGGCAGGCTGTTTACATATCCCGTCTTGCAAGATTCAGACTTGCACAAGATGGCATTGTTTGAATTCCTGAACAAGAAGGCAAAGGCTTCTGTGGCTGAAATGAATCTATTTTCCTCTAGTATCCATGGCAGTTTGTTACTGCCCCTATACCAAAGACCCTCGTAAAAGCACCCAACACCCCATGCCTGGCCAGTAAATCTTCCCTTATGGCTTAGACATCCCCACCCTCAGAATCCCACCTGGTCAATCCAAGCCTATCAAATTATATCCCCCCGGTTCCTCCTCTTAAATGCACCGGGGAGAAAAAGGAGCGTCAGCAGTGCCTTTGAAGGACCCAGCAGCCGGCCGCCAAGGCAATCAGGGCTGCCTAAATGACAAGGCGATGCCTTCCAAATTGAGCCGACGTGAGGAGTGAGATGCAACTTGGTATCGATCAAGCTGCCAAGGTCACTTGGAGGGAAGGAGGAAACCCGCCGGGAAGCACGTGGCCACTATCATCTCCAGCCAGGGCTGACTTCCAACTGCTCCTGTGACCCAGTTACTGCCGGAGCTTGAGGTTGCAAAACATGAAATGAAATAAAAGCAAGGAGGGGAGAAAATCCTGCCGTTCGCTTGCAGCTTGGCTCAGAGCGAAAGCAGCCCTCTGGCGTAGAATCAGTCTGTGTAGACAGTGCGCCATACATTTTAAAACACATTTGTTCCCCCCAAAGGATCCTGGAAGTTGTAGTTTACTCCCGCACAGCTACCATTCCCAGCACCCTTAGCAATGATTGGCGAGGCGTCCTGTGCTGTAATAAATGTTTATTTTAGATGCGTGCTCTCAGTGCATATGCAGTCAGGGGGAAATGACAACACTTCCTGCCTTGCCTCTCCCCAGCCTCTGCCATTGCCATGACTCTGTCCAATCATTATGCACATCTCCACCATGCCTTGCCTAACATGGTGCCCTTCCGTTGCCTTTGACAACACCTCCCATCATCCTTGATAATTGGCAGTGCTGGCTGGGGCTGATGGGAATCAGAGTCCAAAGCATCTGGGGGGACCAGGTTGGGGAAGGCCTGCTTCGCTGTTCCTCTGGGTCTTTCTTCAATCCTGTTCTAAATTCTGCTATCAGAAAAAAACTAAAGCTAATTCCTAAACTAGAACATGGCCCAGTTTGGTAGAGGTGTTAGACCCACTGGTTTTATTCTAGAGCAGAGCTGAAATTTCTCTGGAGTTTCAGGTAGGGGATATTCCCAGCCTTACTTAGAATCATAGAATCATAGAGTTGGAAGAGACCACAAGGGCCATCGAGTCCAACCCCCTGCCAAGCAGGAAACACCATCAGAGCACTCCTGTCAAGCCTCTGCTTAAAGACCTCCAAAGAAGGAGACTCCACCACACTCCTTGGCAGCAAATTCCACCGTCGAACAGCTCTTACTGTCAGGAAGGTCTTCCTAATGTTTAGGTGGAATCTTCTTTATTGTAGTTTGGATCCATTGCTCCGTGTCCGCTTCTCTGGAGCAGCAGAAAACAACCTTTCTCCCTCCTCTATGTGACATCCTTTTATATTTTTGAACATGGCTATCATATCACCCCTTAACCTTCTCTTCTCCAGGCTAAACATGCCCAGCTCCCTTAGCCGTTCCTCATAAGGCATCGTTTCCAGGCCTTTGACCATTTTGGTTGCCCTCCTCTGGACACGTTCCAGTTTGTCAGTGTCCTTCTTGAACTGTGGTGCCCAGAACTGGACACAGTACTCCATGTGAGGTCTGACCAGAGCAGAATACAGTGGGATTATTACTTCCCTTGATCTAGATGCTATACTCCTATTGATGCAGCCCAGACTTGGAGAGGTCATCAGGAATTGTACTTGGGACTTACATGCAAAGCAGGTAGGGACTCTCAACCACTGAGCTATGGCCCTTTCCCTTTCTTGCCCTTGCAAGAAAACCACCATTTTCAGAAGCTATCCTTAAATTTGCCAAGATTAATGCCATCAGAAGAGGTGGCCTTGACCCTCCCCAAGTTTTAGATGTGTCACACACGCACACACACACAGCACAAAACCTGCAGGATCTATTTGCCTGTATTTTTGGTAGGCTATATTACTATGGAGGGGCTACCATGCCTGCAAATATCACCCACTTCTGCCAACATATTCATCCACTTTTCACAGCGGCCAATGAGACACTTATGAGAAGCCCCCAGACAAAGTCAGGGTGCCTTATGTGCCAACTCCCTGGGGCGCTGGCTGCCTGAGCCCCCACAAAATTCCCCATTAAGGGGCTGGGTACCCACAAATTCTGGTACCAGGGCCATACATGCTGCACGACACCCATGGCCCTGAGCACCCACGGTTGCAGGGCCAAGTTGGCGCTCCTGCCAGGGTGCAACAGCACCCTCACCATTTGTAATGTCCAAAACCTGACATTCAGAGGCATACTGGTTTTGAAAGTGATGGGAGAGTGTAGCCATTGTGGCTAGTAGCCACCAAGAGCTCTATCAGGTTAGGGGCCACCTTGCTGGGCATGCAGTTGCCAGGACTTGCAGGCTCAGGGCTACCCTTCCTGGGAAATCGCTTTTCCGAGGCACTCCTGTCTGGGGATCCTCATTGAGCATTCACAGTCCACGCTGCCTGCTTGCCTGCCTCACGACAGGCTGATGGGAACCAAAGCAGCACACAGAGGTGGAGAGGGATGGGGAGAGGGGAGAGCCGCTTGCCTTTCATGCCCGCTTCTCTCTTCCGCAGTTTCCTTTGCACTTGCCTCCTTCTCCTCCTCGGCTCTCCCCACCCACTCCATCCGCTGCGGTATTACAGACCCAGTGGGATATGCAACCCATCAAGTTGCTTAAGTATCAAAATAGCAAATTACAAAGACGCAGATTAATAAGGGGGTTTGAAATCTTTCTGACGGGCACTTTGCACACACTGTGTGTGGAATTCCCAGGCATGATGAGAATGTAAATGTTCGCTCCCCGATGTGCCAACGTGTCCCAGTTGCCGGATTCAGAAGTTCACACTGGCTCTCCTGGTAACGGGGACGATAAAAATCACTGGGAACATGGGATGGAAGTCCTCTCTCCTCCTGCTCTCCGGCACCGTAGGAACATATGAAGTCACCTTCTGCTGAGTCACTCCCACTCCTGTATCTATGGTTCCATTTCTTGTAATTAAACTGAGGAGCCCACAATGCCCCATGGAAGGTCTCTCCCAGCCCTACCTGGAGGTGCCAGGGAATGAACCCGAGGCCTTCTGCATGCCAAGCAGATGCTCTGCCACTGAGTTGTGGCTATGTCTCTACTTCCGCTGACCTAAAGGAGTAGCTTTGCTATCTTGCAAGACTCCTCTAGGGAAGTTGACGATCCAGGAGGAAAAAAAGAAAGCTGAGATATCAGAAACGAGTTCCAGAACTTGGAGCTCAATGGAATGGAATGACTCTCAATATGTTGTTGGACTCCATCTCCCATCAGCCTCAACTAGCAAGGGTGATGGAAACAATGGTCCACTAGGACCTCCTACGGCACCCACAAAACAGAAGGAAATATTCCCACAAAAATGCACATGTGGAAGGTCCCAGGTTGAATCCCTAGCATCTCTAAGGAGAGGTGTGGTAAGACTCCCTGTCGGAAACCCAGGAGAGCTGCTGCCAGTCAGTGTAGGCAGCACTGAGTTAGAGGAACCAATGGTCTAACGAGACTAAAGGAGCTTCCTATAGAAAAAACACCAAGTGTGGAGTGTATGATCTGTGCAATCTCATGTGCTTTCTGGACAAAACAACTCTTTGCCTCTGCCCACAACTCCCCCTAGAATTGCATTGGCAAATGAAGGCCATTTGCACAGGCAAATGGCCTATGCAAATGGCCTTCATTTGCCAATGCAATTCAGGCCAGTCCAGCAAAATTCTGCCCACTCCCCCCACAGCCAAACAATGTTGACCTCGCTCCCCTTTCTGCTTTGCCTTGCATGCCGCAGCAATCTTTCTTGCCTGCCCACCGCCCAGCCCATGAGTGCATTCAGGTGTTGTTGTAGAATTCGGGTGCTGTGAGATTGTGCTCACTGCTGGCCCAGATGAACAGATAATGCAGCCACCCGACCGTTTGTGCCAGCAACTAATTTAGTGGAAAGGCCCCCTACCAGGATGCATTGGCAGGTTTTGCCACTAAAAGCCCAGCTCCTTGAGTCAGAGGGAAAAAGGCACAGACAGAAGCTGGGACCTTGCCCTGTGCTCAGCTACAGAATGGAAGACCACCAGCCCACAAAAGATCACAGGCCAGGAGCAGAACTCCACAGAAGCAGCCCTGGGAAGGTCAAAGCCACATTGGGAGCAAGTGGGGAAAAACAAAACTTATTATCTAGGATACAGGATGGGTAAGTGACAGCTTTGTTTTCCATGCATGCATGCTTTCTATTCTCTGGAATTTTTCCTGGTTTCAGCACCCCATGTGTGGAAATGTACAGGCAGGATAGCCTTGGAATTCCTCAGGCCATTCCATGTGTCATGTGACTGGCCACAGAAGTCACATGGCTGCTTTTTGCAGCAGTGAAGTTAGGCAGTTTTAGCCTCTGGACTTACGGGTTGGGGGACTACCCTCTTGAGATGCCTTTTGGTTGTATGCAACTAAACTCTGTGCAGAGTTTAGTCCCACTGAAATTACTGGGCTTAAGTGAGTCACAGAACATGTGCAGAGGAAGGAGACCAAGAAGATCAAGTGCCTGGAAACCAAGACTTATGAGGAATGCTTGAAAGATTTGGGTATGTTTAGCCTGGAGAAGAGAAGATTGAGAGGTGATATGACAGCCATCTTCAAATGCAGTCATACCTCGGGTTGAAGTAGCTTCGGGATAAGTATTTTTGGGTAGCGCTCTGCGGCAACCCGGAAGTAACAGAGTGTGTTACTTCTGGGTTTCACTGCTCGCACATGCGCAGACGGTCAAAATGATGTCACGTGCATGCGCAGAAGGGGTGAATCGCGGCATGCGCAAGCGCAGACGCGCGGTCGCAGGTTGCGTTTGCTTCTGGATGCGAACAGGGCTCCGGAACGGATCCCGTTCGCATCCAGAGGTACCACTGTACATTGGTACCTCGGGTTACATACATTTCAGGTTACATACACATCAGGTTACAGACTCCACTAACCCATAAATAATACCTCTGGTTAAGAACTTTGCTTCAGGATAAAAACAGAAATCGTGCTCCGGCAGTGCGGTGGCAGCGGGAGGCCCCATTAGCTAAAGTGGTGCTTCAGGTTAAGAACAGTTTCAGGTTAAGAACGGACCTCTGGAACGACTTAAGTACTTAACCCGAGGTACCGCTGTACTTGAAAGGGCATCCCAGGGAAGATAGAGCAAGCTTGTATCCTGCTGCTACAGAGGGCAGGACTTGAACCAATGGATTCAAATAACAAGAAAGAAGATTCCAACTAAACATTTGGAAGAACTTTCTGATGGTAACAGCTGTTTGATGGCGGAACAGACTACCTCAGAAGGTGGTGGGACCTCCTTCTCTGGAGGATTTTAAAGAGAGGATGGATGGGGATCTATCAGGGATACTTTAGCTGTGATTCCTGGACTGCTGAGGGTTGGATTAGATTATTCTTGGGCTCCCTTCCAACCATACAGCTCTATGATTCCATGAACTTAGTTGAATACAACCCAGGGATCCCAAGATGTTGATGTCCTCCTAAGAAACCAACCTATCCCTGAGGCCATGGGAAATGCCTCTTGGTTTGTGTTGGTTTGGAACAGGTAAATGACATCTGCATGCACAAAGCTTCCCCAGCTCACAGCAGGCTTGTCCAGCGGAGACAGGAATCAGGGAGATGGGAAAGGTTTATTATACCTGCGATTAGGGAAGTGTTTGACAACTGCTCGCTGTAAGCTGATCAGAGGGAAGGAACCGAGTGTTGTTCTGCATGTTGATGAGGCCTTGATGGAAGCAAGCAGGTGAGAGCAGGAACAGCAGCAAGATTGTGGGGCCCCACCCGCTTCGCACTCACCATTTCCCCTGCCTCCCTTCACCACCACCCATGACTTATTTGTCTTTCAGTTTTCTGCCTCTTTAATATTTGCTGCAGGGTGCATTCAAATAATCCCACGGAAGGAAAAGCACCTTGGTCAGCCACCACCCAATGTTTTATAAAGCAGTAACATGTTGAGAATCTAGTAAGAAACACAAGTGCTGAGTTATTTTAGCTAGCCATCAATCATAGATTTGTAGGACTGGAAAGCAACTAAAGAAAGACCGATCAAGCTTGATTTTGGAGTACGGATGGGTGAATCTATTTTGGTTTCTCTCAGTTTCTCCAATCTTAAATTCGGTTCTCCATGTTTCCTCAGCTGTTTGTGATTATTTTTTAAAAAGTATTCTCATGAAAATTCATCACCATTTTGGTGTGAACCAATGTAAACATTTCATATGTATCCGTTGCTTAAAATATTGGTATTGCTCAGTTAACGCATGGTCATTTGCTTCACACGACGTGGGAGTGTCAGATGGCTTGTGGATTTTTGGAGGCAAATAAGATACGCTATAATAACAAGCATAGAGTTCATCTATGTGATCAAGGAGAATCTTTAGTAATCCTACAGAACAGCCATGTTAACAGCTACAAAGATTGCACAGACAGACAGGTGGAAATGCCGACAAGTCCCATATATATGGGAATGAAGATTTAGAGCTGGCATTCGTGTATAAATTGGACTGAAACTGATTCATAGAGAAGCAGCAGTCTTCAAAGGGTTAATTTTGCAGAGAGATAGACTTGCTTTGTTAATTACGGCAGTGTAAATTACAGAAATATAAGGCCTGGAAGGGATCTCTTTTTACTTTTTACTTTTTTGGTAAACAATGGATTATTTTGTTTGTCATCCTGAATAATAATAAAAATGCTTGGGGCAAGAAAAAGAATCTTAAAGTAATTATATGTATGTAAACATCAAGATTGCTTTTGTCCTTATCATTGTGTACATGAGCCGGGGTAGAGCAGAGCAGGAAAAATTGATGCGAGTGAACTGAAAAAATGAAGAAGCAAAGTGGATGGCCTCCAACTCCATAGTATTATTATTATTATTATTATTATTATTATTACTCCATTTAAACCAAGAATCCAGGAAGAGTGAAATACAGGGCATAGCAAACCAGAAAGCCTTTAATTCATGGCAGTTTTATTACTTTTAAATTGGGCTGCGGGTTGCCTCAAAACACCCTATGCTGTGCAGGTAACTCCAGTCCTGTCACTATCTTACACTACAAAGAGGGAATGTTTTTTCCAGCCTGGGGGCCTTATTCCCTTCCAGACAATGTTCTGGGGGCCGCATGCCAGTTGTGGTTGGGGGTCAGAGGCTAACGTAGGCAGAGTGCCAAATATATCTTCCATCCAGGCAAGCAAGCAAGTGGCATTGTTAGAGTTCAAGGGCAAAGTCCAGCCAGGCAAAAACACCCAAGGAGGGGTCCAAATAAGCCAAGGGAGTCTTGTGTGGGAAGACTCCTGAGGGCCAGATAGGGGAGCTTGGAGGGCCACATTTGTTCCTTGGGCCTGGGATTCCTCTGTCCTGCTATATAAGGGGGAGCAGGCTAGTTTCATTAAAACAATAAAATTAGAATAGTGCCTGTATAGTTAGCCTAGAATGTCTGGTTCTGCTAATGCTAGAAACTTACTCTTTAATTAAAATGATAGCTGGAAACTGGGGATTATGTCTGATCTGGGGTAGCAGCTGCCTCTCACTTCCCTGAGGATACCCATATGCTTTTGGCTTGCCTACAGGAGGTAGGGCTGGAGGGCTGGCATCACTGGGCATCCTGGGGACGCCAAGCTTTCACACAGAGCTGTCCCAGGTACTGGGGAAGAGGGGGGGGGGAATCTCGTCCATTTATGCATCTCTCTCCTTTGCCGGGGATGTGACAGGTACCTGCCTAGCGCCCCATTGCTATTCCTTGCACATCCTGCATTTCTGCAACTTCAGCAGCCTCGCTTGGAAAAAGCGCCAGCGTTTTCTCCACCTTTTCAAATCCAGCTTCCAAGAGTCTGTGATCTGCTCCCACAAGAAAATCCCACCCCCACCCCTTCTCTCTCCTTCTTTATTATTACAGCAGGCAACCTCTCTTGGGTTCAAGTGGGTTCTTCAAGATTCTCATTCAATTTGCAGGTCCAGAAGGAGTCTGGACAAGGACCAAACACACTGGGTTGTATCCAGCTAATAGGACTCTGTACTACCCAAATTCCCAGATCAACCTACATTGGTTTGGTGTTTTCAGGTCACCCCAAGCCCCCCCCCCCCAGTTGTCCCTTTTATTGTACAATCATGATTTGGGGAGCAGCTTGTGATGGCAGTTGGATGTGACCTTGCTTTCAATGCTGTTTGTACCTGCAAAAGTTTCACGGAGGTCACAAGGCTCCATTTCCAAAGTGTCTGGTAGCTTCCTGCTGAAATCTTATAACTTTTTTTTTACCGCCAGTGTTCTTGGTGAGGTGTGTGTGTGTGCGCATGTCCTGTATTCACTGGCACAAGAGTGGCAATAATTGCAGTAACACTGGGGGAACATTGCAGAACAGCTAACAAAGCAGAATGGTGTGGATGGCCCGGGATAACTCCACCACTATCGTGTCGAGGACATGTTGCAGAATAAAACCACCAGTCTGGAGGGGCCCCAAATCGTACATGAATGGCACTGGCATTCTTCCCCCTATTAATTATCAAAACCTCCTATCTCCAGGGCTGTCGCAAAATGCTCCTGGCCCATCCCTGATTTACCACTCTCTTCACACACAGATAATTTGTGATTCACAATTCATCTCCGACATGCAATCCTATCTGAGCCATGGAAGAATCCCATTTCTTCTACCCATCTGCTCCTGCCATCAGCTGAAGCGCTGAAGGGTAGGAGTTGAACGGGGTAAGACAAAGGCATAGTTCCTTGTGGTGTTCACACTCATCTCAGCATTGCCACTCTTCAGAGGTTTGGCAGATTTTTTGTTTGTAGTGCTTGAAAAATCTGCACAAGCTGTCTGACCAGAGATGACAGGGGACAAAAGAAAGTAGGACTTTACACCAGGGGAAAATGATGCCTCTATTATCCACCCCCCTTCAGCTGTCATCTCTCCAGTCTGAGGAATGTGAAAGCTGTCATCCCTCTTCTGGCATAAGGAAATAGATGAAATGGGGCAGGGGGAGAGCCTAGCTCAGTGGTGGAGCATCTGCTTTGAATACAGAAGGTCCATGGTTCAATCCCTGGTGCCTTCAGCTGGGGCTGGAGAAAGTTCCTATCTGAAATCCTGAGGAGCCGCTGTTGTTGATCCCTGCAGACATGGAGAGGGAAATCTTTTCTGGTTGGCAGGCCAGGTCCGTGCCTCCTCACTTCTGGAGGGCCAAATTTGTCATGTGGGTGATGCCACTAGTCACTTGGTGTCCTAGTTCTTTGAAGCACTGTCTCTATGAACCTCCAGTATGCACAGTTTGTGAGAGCTGTGGCCCTTCTCTTACAGCAGTGGTGGATCTACAGACGCTATTGGATTCCAACTCTCATCATCCCCGGCTTTTGGCCATACTGGCTGGAGATGTCCAGGGATGGATCCCGTCAACATCTGGAGGGCCACAGGTTCCCTATCCCTGGACTCAATGGGCCCTTGTCCTGGCCCAGCGGGGCTTTCCCAATGTCCTTATCACCTGCCACATCCATTCCTCGTATTCTCCGACTAGCCGAGGTTCGTTTGCACAGCAACACGGTGCTCTCGTTTGGTCACAAATAGCCTGGCAGCCTCATCGTTTGCAAAGGGAGCGAGGGAAATCTTGAAAAGCAAATGAACGTATGTTTTATGCTTTTTAAGATGTCGAGCAGAGTACAAAAGTTCATCTTTAATAGGAGGGCAACGCTGAATGCTTAGAGCTTCAGTTTGACACAGATAGGGAGCTCTAATGCCTTTGAAGTTGCTTCTGATTTTTCATGCTGCCTGAAGTAACTTTCTTATTTATGCGGCATCAGGGAGATGGTCCCTGGCTGCCTAGCTCTCTTTTTCCAGCGCTGGCTCTGAAGCTGAATGCCCGGCTGCAACCCCCACACTTTAAAAAGCTATTAGACAGTGTCTTGCTCTTCTGGGGCTTCTAGCCTTGCAATCCATATACTTCCCTGTGTTTTTTCACCCCCTCTGTAAAATTATTCCTGTTAAGCCCAATGTGGTGTTACAATCTTCATAGGATAAAGTGCCCAGGAGTTTGCTCATTGCAGTGAAAGGTGCATCATTTGGATTTGTTTGAAAAACCATTGTGACCATCTTTGTAGAGAAGGACTTGGAGGGGTTTACGTTTCATAGAATCATAGGATTGTGAGTTGGAAGGGACCCCAAGGGTCATCTAGTCCAACCCCCTGCAATGCAGGCATCTCAGCTAAAGCATCCATGACAGATGACCATCCGACCTCTGCTTAAAAAATCTCCAAGGAAGGAGAATCCACAACCTCCTGAAGGAGACCATTCTACTGCCAAACAGCTTTTACTGTCAGAAAGTTCTTCCTGATGTCGACTTGGAATTTCCTTTGCTATAATTTGAAGTCACTGGTTCGAGTCCTACCCTCCAGAGCAGGAGAAAAAAAGCTTGTTCCCTGTTTCATGTGACAACCTTTGAGAGAGTTGAACTGCTGAACTCAATTTCCTGAGAGTCAAACAAGATTTCATTACTGGTGTATTTCGTATTTTCCATTATTAATTACTTAGCTAGGGTCATCAGTTCTGGCACAGTTTTCTTTACTGTTCTGGTCGCCTCGCCTCAAAAATGAAATTTGCATTGTTGGGAGATATTCAGAAATGGGCAACTGAAAAGATCAAGGCGTTGGAGCAACTTTCCCTAGTTTCTCCTAGGTTACAACACTTGGGGCTTTTTAGCTGGGAAGAAGGGTAATTTGATGCGGGACACTGCAAAGGTGTATAGGATTATGCACGAGGTGGAGGCAGTGGATAGAGAAACATTTCTCTCACACACAATATCAGAACTCTGCTATAGCTAACATCTCTTGCTGTGTATGTTTCCAAGCACAATTCAAAGTGTTGGGGCTGACTTTTAAAGCCCTCATCGGCCTTGGCACAGTATACCTGAAGGAGTGTCTCCTCCCCCATCATTCAGCCTGGACACTGAGGTCCAGTTTTGAGGGCCTTCTGGTGGTTCCCTCACTGTGAGAAGTGAGGTTACAGGGAACCAGGCCTTCTCAGTAGTGGCACCCGCCCTCTGGAACACCCTCCCAACAGATGTCAAGGAAATAAGCAACTATCTTACCTTTAAAAGACATCTGAAGGCAGTTTAGGGAAGTTTTTAATGTTTGATGTTTTACGGTGTTTTTAATATTCTGTTCGGAGCCGCCCAGAGTGGCTGGGGAAACCCAGCCAGATGGATGGGATATAAATGATGATGATGATGATGATGATGATTCAGGTCAGATGAAAGGAAGCACCTTTTCCACACAACACATTGATAAGCTATGGAATATGCTTCCACCAAAGTTAGAGATGGAAACCAACTTGGATGGCTTTAAAAGAGAATCAAGCAACTTCTTGGAGGAGAAGGCTAGCCATGTCTAAGGTGTCTATGTTCTCCCTCCAACGTTGGGGGAAGTATGTCTCTGAATGCCAGTTTTGGGGAACCATCGGAGGGGAGAATGCTGCTGTGCTCAGGTCCTGCTTGCAGTCTTCCCAGAGGCATCTGTGAGAAGGAGAAACTGGGTTACATGACCTGATTCATCAGGGCTCTTCTTATGTAGGAGAACATGGCATTCTCCAGTGGTTTGGGTGCAGTGGAAGAGAAAACAAAAAACACAAAAAAACCCTGTTCTTGAAACTCTTTCCTGGGGCAATTAAGCTCACTTACTGTTGAAAGAAGGGGACACAGGTGGTGCTGTGGGTTAAACCACAGAGCCTAGGGCTTGCCGATCAGAAGGTTGGCAGTTCGAATCCCTGCGACGGGGTGAGCTCCCGTTGCTCAGTCCCAGCTCCTGCCAACCTAGCAGTTTGAAAGCACGTCAAAGTGCAAGTAGATAAATAGGTACCAGTCTGGTGGGAACGTAAACGGCATTTCCGTGCGCTGCTATGGTTTGCCAGAAAGCGGCTTAGTCATGCTGGCCACATGACCCAGAAGCTGTAACCCGGCTCCCTCGGCCAATAAAGCGAGATGAGCGCCCGCAACCCCAGAGTCAGTCACGACTGAACCTAATGGTCAGGGGTCCCTTTACCTTTTACTGTTGAAAGAAGCATCCTTGCCAGTGCAGACTGGGAGATGAAGGAAGTCATTGGCTTAAAAAAGGAGGACTGGAAGGAGCTGAGACCACCACCTATGCTTCTAAATGGGTTAAATTATATTGAGTTGTATCCAGCAGCAGCCCATCCCATTTAAAAAGAGATGTCACTGCTGCTGCTCCTGCTCCCTCTTCCTGCTCCTGCTGCCACTGCTCTACTGCCCCTATGTAACCTGCTGCTTCTGCTGTTGATGGAGAAGCGCCACTGCCAACGGCACCAATCAAGCAAAATCCAGCTGATTTGGGGTGAGATCTTGCTCAAAATGGATGTGGTCTTGCCGCAAATCAGCACTGCTTCTCTGCCACTGGTGGAAGTGGTGGGGTAAGCAGAGCGCCCACGGGTGTGCCATCTGAAAGGCTTCTGTCACCCGAAGCAGCGGCTTCACCCTGCCAAATGACTGAGCCTGCTCTGGTTGTATCCAAAGCTCAGAGCAAGATTCCCTAGCCTAAACCCCAGTGAAGAAGTTGGCTGGGCTAGTCTGCTAAATATTCTCCACAGAGGCTTGGAATTCTCAAACAGTTTGTAGGGGGAGGGAGCTCAGATAATTCCTCACAATCTTCTTTTCTGAGAAATTTGGGCTATGCCCTAGCCGATTCCTTTCAGGGTGCCAGCCTGCTCTTTCCTGTAGGTATGCAAGTCACTTTCTGCCTGGCTACCTGGCCAGGTGAGCAGACTGTTCTGCACAGAGCCTCCCAGTTGCTAAGGCAACAAGGACTGAAGTTTTTCGCGTTGCCATGCTGAACTGCAAAGCAGGGAGGTTTGGCTGGGGATAGGGAGGAATCTGTTTGGTCTGCTATTTTTCAGTGGACCAACCTGATTTGATGTTCCCAAAGGTGTTTGTGGATCAGAATACAAGTGTAATTCAGATGACACACTTCCTGTGATTTGACAGTGCAGTTTTGTTTCCAAAGTGTGTGCGCAGTAAATCCATATTTTATGTTAAAAATGCATGATATGGTATGTGTGTGTGGAACACGTTGCAAAGCATTGCCCAAAAATGTGTATTTTATGGAAGTGTGTGTGCGAAATGCATAACATTTGCAAGGTGTGTGTGTGTGTGTTCTTTCAGAAAGTCCACCAAAAACAGGACAGGTGTGTGACTGAGTACCAGACAAACTAACATGGAATAGACTTAGGCTTATCCAATCCTATTGTTAGACCGTTTGCCTTTCGCTCCAGGGAAATCCCAAATTAAGACAAAACCACTTATTTCATTTCCATTCACTGTCATGGAACCCCTCAGATCCACCAGGAATTGTTATAATTTGGCAGCCCCAGATGCAGAATAAGGATTAGCTGATGGGGGCAGGGACAAGAGCATACTGGGATGGAGAAGAGAGATCCTCCCTTTGTGACTCCAGATATCATAGAGCAGGCTTCCTCAACCTCGGCCCTCCAGATGTTTTGAGACAACAATTCCCATCATCCCTGACCACTGGTCCTGCTAGCTAGGGATCATGGGAGTTGCAAGCCAAAAACATCTGGAGGGCCGAGGTTGAGGAAGCCTGTCATAGAGGAAGAAGCAGGTCTGCCCCTCCAGTGGGTAGAATGGGGGGGGGGGGCTTGGACCTGCCAGAAGAAGGAGTAGAACAGAAGGAGGTGGTGTCAGAGCTGGAGGCAGAAAGGCATTGCATGTGGAGCAGACGCATAGGGTTAAAAAGAAAATTGACAGGAGGGGTGTGTCACCTGCTGGGACATCTTCAAAGCTTCCATTCTGTTACAAACCTCATGCCTTGCTAATGTACCCTGGAGTCTTGACTTCTGGACCCTGTGCTTGCTGCTGAGCTGGTACTGCTATTAGCTCAAATAAGCGAGGCTTCCTTAATTGCAAGTAAGAGCCACTGCCATTGTGTTTTGGAACAGGAGTCAGACACCCGCTAACATCACCAGGTAGCCAGACCTGACTAGCTCTGTGGAGCTGTGAAATTGATGCACCTGCTAAGTGATCCCTGGTTGGCTGGGATTTGAAAAGAGTCATACACAGGAACTATGTGGCGTCTACAAGCTTTGCTTTATGTAAAACTGGGTCAAATATTTTCTGGTGGAAACTTCGGGGGGGGGGGCTGGAATTTTTGAAGTTTGCGGGGCAACAACGGTGAAGGAACTGCCTCACAGTCCCCACATTTTCCACTTCCACTTGAAACTGTGGAGGCAGTGTTTCTCCCAGTGGCCACCATATGATGGCAACCATTTCCCCTGGTGTGCTCCTACTCCCATCTTCCAACCGCCAAGAAGTCCACTTGGAATAATTCATGTGACCACCTCCCCATCAAAGGCCATTAGAGCAATGTGCTTCTGTTGCAGGCTATGAGAAACTGAAGGGATTCTGCTTCTCCTGGAAGATATGGCTCAGCTGGGCTAGGGGTAAGAGATGGGGGTGGGCTCTCATTGTTGACTTCCTGAATGTGCCATTCAGTAAAGGAAGAGCTGCAGTTTAGTGGGGAAAGCAGCTGCTTTGAATGCAGAAGGTCCCATGTTCAATCCCCAGCTTCTCCAGGTAGGGCTGGGAATATCCCTTGCCTGGAAGGGTGAAGAACCACTGCCAGTTAGTGCACACAGGCCTTAGCAAGGTGAACGAATAGGTCTGACTCAGTATAAAGCAGTCTCCTATGTTCCTGTGGGAGAGGCAAGGAGGACTGAGCAGAGGAGTCAACCATGCAGTGTGGGGTCCCAACTTCAAACCTAAGGGCCTCTCCTGTAAGGATTTCTACTCCTCAGCAATGGGAGCCATTTGGAACAGGAAGCCTGTTGGAGGACATCTCCTAGTGAGCTGTCTGTGGTCCTGAAGTCTTTTTTCCTGGTCATCATTCTCAAGGTTCTGTGCCTGTGTTTGTTATCTATATACTGTATATGGCAGGTCTTGACCTCTAGCTTTGTGCTCACCATTCCAACCAACTTAGCTTATTGATCCTCATTCTGCCCAGCCTGTCCAGCTAGTGGCTAGCTCCTCTGCCCCCCCCCCCGATGCCCACTGGCTCTGTGTGACACTTCCCCCCCCCCAAAAAAAAACCAGGACAAATAACTGCAGTCACAAAGCAAGCATTATCCAAAGCATGATAGCAGCCATGGGAAATGTTATTCCTACCAGAGGCTCTCCTGCAGTGCTGGTCCTCACCCCACTCCACTGCTGTTGTGTCATCCATGTGGGTTTGGAAAAGGAAGGCGAGTCAGACCCAGACTTAAAGATTGCAACAGAAAGCTGAGCTGGGGATTGAACTTCACAGCCACCTACAAGCACATTTTCCCTGAAAGAACAGCTACTCTAGTCCTCCAATCCCATGCTGGGAACTGAGACACAATGAGGTGGGGCCAGTTCCAGCAGCCTTTTGTCTCGTCCTTTGCAATGATATGCTAATTATTTCTCCCAATTGAGTGTCTGGCTGCTGCAAGCGGTAATGGATGTTAGCTTTGAAGTTCTCCCTGCTGACAAGATACCCACAGTGTGAAGAGTTCATCTCCAAGCCTGCTGGGTATTCTTCCCCAGATACCATGGCACCCTCCCTTCAGACCACAATAACAGTCTCCTGGCATTGGATGCAGGCGGGCGAGGAAAGAGTGGAAGCAGATGCCAATGGGATCTTAAAGAACATTAAGAAGAGCTCTTCTGGATCAGAGCAAAAACCCCACCTTGTCCAAAATCCTGTTTTCCACAATGAGAACGTAAGTGAGAGCTAAGGGCAGGAGACACATTCTGCAGCCTTTCCTCAGTAGCAGGTATTCTGAACCTGGAGTCAGTAAATGGGGAAAGGACTGTAGCTCAGTGACAGAGTATCCAATCTGCATGCAGAAGCTTTCAGGTTCAAACTCCAGTTTCTCCAAGTAGGGCTGGGAATGCCTCTAGCCAATCAGTTTAGACAATGCTGATATATGTGGACCAAAGGACTTGGTATAAGGCAGCTTCCAATGTTCCTGTGACTTAAGGGAAGGGCCATAGCTATGTAGGAGAGCACTCACTTTGCATGCAGATGGGGCCCGGATTCAACCCCTGGCATCTCCAGGTAGGGCTGAGGAAGACCACTGCCTGAACCCTGCTGCTACTCTGTGTAGAAAAGACTGAGCTAATTGGATCAGTTGTCTGACTTGGTACATTAAGGCAGCTCCCTATGTTCTTGTCTCTCCCCACACTCCAGTGCACATCCTTTTACCCATCGAATTGTAATGCATGATGCAGTGTGTGTGTATATATACATAAATAAATAGGAGATGGTTCAGGGCTCAGGGGTAAACCACATGCTTTGCTTGCAGAAGGTCCCGGGTTCAATCCCTGCAATAGCACCAGGGATATCCCTTGTCACACTCTCCCAATTGCTTCCCTTCCTGGAATGCTGTGAGAACAAAGCTCTGTCTTGTTGCATCATGTCATTTCTAATGCATTCTGGAAAGTGAGGCCAGCAGGAAGCTGTGAAGAGAGCCTCAAGCCACTTCCTGTCTGCTGCCCTTCCTTGAATGCCTCGGGAGTGACACAATGCAATGTGATGTGACATTGCATCACTTCCAAGGTGTTCAGGAAGTGCAGCTGGCGGGAGCCTGCAGAGAGAAACTTGCACCGTCATGGCACAACAGCTAGAAGCCAGTACTGCTGCCTTCGTGGTTGGAGGCACTGATGCCTCTAACACCAGCGGTTGGAAATTGCAGGTCAGAAGAGTGCTCTTGCACTTGGGAGCTGCTTGTCAGTTTCTTACAGGCATCTGGTTGGCACTGTGAGAATGGACCCGGACTAGATGGGCCATTGGCTTGACCCAGTAGGCTCTTCTTATATGAGTGATGAGGATCTCCCCACCCGCCAAACAAAATTTCTTTCTCCAGCTCCCAACACTGCTCCACAATCTTTCAAGATGTGGGTGGGTGACTTCAATTGCTCCCACCCAACAAATAATATGCTTCACCTCTCTTCTGTAGTTCGCACAGCTCACCACATGGGGCAGCATCACACAGATCTACAGGCTGGTGTGGTTTCCATGTCCCAGAAGTTCCCTGACATTGAACTGAAGGTAAGGTAAAGGTAAAGGGACCCCTGACCATTAGGTCCAGTCGTGACCGACTCTGGGGTTGCGGTGCTCATCTCGCTTTATTGGCCGAGGGAACTGGCGTACAGCTTCTGGGTCATATGGCCAGCATGACTAAGCTGCTTCTGACGAACCAGAGCAGCTCACGGAAACACCGTTTACCTTCCCGCCAGAGCGGTACCTATTTATCTACCTGAACTTTGACGTGCTTTCAAACTGCTAGGTTGGCAGGAGCTGGGACCGAGCAACGGGAGCTCACCCCGGTGTGGGGATTCGAACCGCTGACCTTCTGATCAGCAAGCCCTAGGCTCTGTGGTTTAACCCACAGCACCACCCACATCCCATCACTGATGGTAGCTTTTCCCTTTGGAGACAATGCAAGCTGGCTCCTTTCCTGTTTACATTCCACCACCACTACCACCAGCCCGCTGCCCACCCAGCTATTGATGCAAGCCACCATTTGCACATTGAAAAGCAACTGCAAAATTTTGCTTCTGCTGCAGGCTGTGAGGAACAGCAGGAATTCTGTTTTTCTTGGCAGGTCATAGAGTTGAGAGAGAGAGAGAGAGAGGCTCCCACAAACACCAATGGGAAGAGCAGGCTGGCATCCTCCCTAGAGAGGGCCCCCTGGGTATGCTGTTAAATGAGGGACAAGCTTAGCAGAGGAGCACGCCCTCCGGCACAGAATGTTGCATGCATGCAGGTTATGCCTCAGAGTTTAAGAGCAGCAAAGATGGCAAGTCCTGAGAAGAGAAAGCCACAACTCAGGGGCAGCTGCAGCAGAAGGTCTCCAGCCCCTTCAAAGCACACCAGTGGAGAAATAATTCTTCTTGTTTCCTCAGAGAAAAACTCCCAGTCAGGGTTTATGAGAGCTGGGGAGCCTCTGGCCCTCCAGATGTTGCTGGACTCCAGCTCCCATTATCCCTGGTCACTGGCCAAAGGAGGCTGATCAGTCAGGGCAAATAGGCCAGTGGCCCACCAGCCTCAATCTGTGGTCATCCAGCCTCCACTTGCCTGACTTCTTACAACCAGTCCAGGGCATGGACTGCCAGCTTCCAGATCCTTCTTAGCCTCAGGATTGCCCTTGTAGAACTCAGCAGAGAAGAGGAAGAGGATGGCCGCAAAAGCAGAACTACTTGGCTCTGCCTCTCATTGGCCCTATCTCTTATTCGCTCGGGCTCCACCTACTGTTGGACTCCCTATCTTCTGCCCCAGGAGCCCCAATGAGTGCCAGCTGCCACTGCCATTGCCCATGCCTGCTGGGGCTGCTGGGACTTGGAGTCCAACAGCATTTGGAAGGCCACAGGTTCTCCATCCATGGAGTAGACAAGGGCCCATCTGCAAAAAGAGGCTGTTTGTATTAACAGAGGACCTCCTGCTCAATGGATGAGTCCATGCGTTATATACAGATGTTTCAAGGTTCAGTGAGGGACAGTAGAAGAGCCAGTGGTGTAGGAAGGGGGGGCGGAGGGGGCGGGACATCCTGGGTGCCACTCTGGGAGGGGTGACAAGTTGATCTCTGCCTCCCCCCAGCTGTAGAGCAGCCAAGGACACCTGCAGTCTGTATGGGCACCACTCGCATGCGGTGGCTGTACAAACTGCCTCTTGCACGGCAACTGTATGGGATGCCACACATGTGCAGTCCGTATGGGCTGTGCCACCCCATGTGCCAGAGAGGGTTCCTCAGCCACTGAGAAGAGCTCCTACTTTGCATGCAGAAGGCCCCCTTTCAATCCCTGACATCTCCAGTTATGACTGGGAGAGAACCCGGCTGAAACCCTGGAGAGCTGCTACCAGTCAGTGTAGACAATATGGAGCTAGATGGGCCAATTTTCTTTATCAGTTTAGGCAGCTTTGTATATTCCCCTAATGATCTTCCTTTTATCCATCCACCTATGAAGTATAATGCAAGGTTGTATATACATAAATACAGGAAGACCTGGAGCTTAGATCAGTAGTTGAACAACCAGGTCGGGGCAGTAAAGACCCCTGCATGAAACCCCTGAGAGCTGCTGCCAGTCAGCACAGACAATACTGAGGTAGATGGGCCAATAATTTGACTCAAGTCTAAAGCAGCTTCCTAACAGCTTTGCAGCCCCAGAGGCTGATCTCTCTGATCCATTAATTTGTGTATTTAAGCAGGGGAAAGGTGGCAGATGGAAGTGAGCGCTGGCATGCCTGACATTGGTTGTCAGGCACCGTGATGGCCTTGCTTGATTATTCCTCCCTTTCCTAGGTTTTCTCTGTCAAGAGGTCCAGCAGGCGCCAAGCGATGGCAGAACCTGAAAAAACGGTTGAGATTTAATAAGAGGCATTGCTTTGTGGAATGCACAATTCTTTAGCCACTTGTTTGGCAGCTGCTGGAAAAAGACAGAGCAACTGGAATTGGGGGGCAAGCAGGAAAGAAATGTCCATCAACCCTCACTTAGCTAGGGAGGGGGCGAATGAAGCAACACGAGTAAGCCCAAGGCAAAATGGTAAGAATCAGGAAGAGGGTCTTGGGTGCTGAGAAAATGAAAGGCAATTTTGGAGTGGCAGGACTTCAAGACAGGGTGCAGTTAAAGGCAAACCTACAGACCAAATTTGCACTTCCTGAAACAATATGCAAACTGAAACTCAGCCACCCTTCAAAATCCGCTCTTCTCCAAATTCTGCAATGCAGTTATTCAGCCAGCTACAAATATACATAGACCAGGGTACATTGTGCATAAAAACGCATATATTAGTAGAAAACAGCATGCAACAAAGTGTGTTAGATGAGGGGAAAATTGCTTTGTCAAAATGTGTCTATTAGGCAAATTTGCATTAATCAGCACTAAAATGCTGATGAATTTTCATAGACTTTGAATGGGGGAAACAGCAGCAAGCTGATGTGTAGATGTGGAGAATTTGATAGCAAAAACAAGAAAGTGACAGAAATTGAAATTGACAGATTCACCCATGCCCATTGAGTGACAGTGATCCATTTGGCTGGCATGCTCACTCTGAATCTTTATTGGAAGAAGGGTGGGGCGGAACAATTACCGTATTGACTTAAATACAGGCTGCACTTTCCCCCACAAATTGGCTTGTAGGAAATCTGAGTGTGGCCTATATTTGAGGGCAACCTATATATGGGTCAATAGGGGATTTAAAAAAAAAAAAAAAAACAGCTCCCCTCTCCCCCCCCCCATGGCTGTTTCAATTGATCAATTGATTGAAATATCAGTCAGTCTGCCACACCACCAGCAGATGCATCTTTCTGTGATTTCAGTCTCTAGATCAAAGAGTTTTGAATCCCCAAAACTGTAGCATATTCCTCCTTGCTGGTTCCAGAGCCACCAGAAGCTTTGCATGATAAGTGGCCACCTCCCCTGCAATCAAAAGGCATGATTGACAAGTGTTGTCCTTTCTAGCCTTTTACCGTGCAGCTCCGTGATTTGCATGCTGTTAACTTCCATTGGCTGCCGCGGGACAGCGAAAGAGTTTCCAGCATGGAAAAGGCAACCAAGGTGCAGATCATGGTTGCTGGTACTTTGTGCACAGGTCTGGAGCTTTGAGTCTAGAACAAAGATGCCTTCAATACGGCTGCCACAAGTGGGTGGAGTAGGAGGTGTAAACAACCAGAGAAGAAGACTAGATCAAATGAACATGAAAACATAGGTTTTCAGGGGGCTTTCTCCAAGTAAAATCTAAGGCAAAATCACAAGTGTGAGCACCCAGCCAAATTGAAAACAGAGCAAAGAGGTATGGATTTATGAGAAATTGTGGCTGGGCCCTTAGTTCATAGGGCTGAGTGCATTATCCTACTGTGTGCTAAAGTGGGTTGCTCTTATTGCCTTAGCCAGCAATAAGGGGGCCAAGAGGGGGACGTGGGCCTTGATCTGCAACACTAGGGCAGCACATCATCTGGTTGTGTGAAACTTTCCTACCCTAAGTCGCTTGACTTCAGCAGAACTTAACTGATCAAGTAAGACTTGTGGCGTCCCCTCCTAGTGGTGGTGCAGCAAGAAAAATGCCAGCACATTTGCAAAGCTAAGCAGGTTCCAATATGGTTTCAGATTGGATGGGGAACCATGTATTGAGATGGCTGCATTGCAGGGGGTTGGACTAGATGACCCTCAGGTACCCTTCCAACTCTACAAGTTTGTGGTCCTTCATGCAGAACAAGAGGAATGCTGTCTTATACAGAGTCAGACCAATGGTCCTCCTAACTCAGTATTGTCTGACCAGCAGCGGTTCTCCAAGCTTCAGAAAGAGGACATTCTCAGCACTACCTGGAGATGCTGAGAATTGAACCAGTGACCACCTGCATCCAAAGCAGATGCTGAACCCCTGAGCTACAGCCCTCCATCCACCATTTGCTTTTTTACCTGTTTGCTCTTTTACTATTGCTGCAAAACCATAAGTGAATACGACTCTTAAGTGTCAGGAGCTTTCCATGTCAGAAGTCCAGCAACTATAAAAACTCTCTCTGACCCCAAATCCCACAGGCAGGCAGGCAGGTTCTAACTTCCACTTCAAACCAAAATACAGATGTGGCTGTTCAGCTCCAACCACTTCACATTTATCCTAAGATGTCCTGTTGAACCTTATCTTCAGGTATACTCTGCAAGGAGCCATCCTGGCAGGATAGAATCATTATAGCTTCTGGGAGATCTGAGACCTTAGATTGTATGGGGCCTCTCAAGTTCCAGCATAAAGGTTTCACACTCAAGTAGGAAGCCAAACCTCTGACAAACTCCTAATAGGGGTGCCTAGTAAAAAGGTGGCCAGGTTTGCAGAGCTCCTTCCCATGATATTTGATGATTCCAGTTTAATTGCACCATGGTGAAAACATAGCCCACAGTCAGATAACTCAGCTCCTCGACCCCTGAAACACCCTCTAGCCTAGTTACTGATCTGCGATGGGATCTCTGGGCGTAACAAGGGGAGGGTGTGTTTGGGAGGGTGTTCCCTTTGCGTGCTTTGTGTGCAGAAGGCCCGAGGTTCAGTCCCCAATGGCATCTCCAGAAAGGTCTGGAAAAAAATCCTTTCCAGGAATCCTGGAGAGAAGCTGCCAGTCAGTTCAGACAATAATGCGCTAGGATCTGATTCATTATAAGGTAGGGTTGCCGTATTTCAAAAAGTCCAGGCACAAAAGTTGTTGAGCTATTGAGCTTTTTTGGGGCAAAGTTGTTGGCCCCCACTTTTTTTTGCAAACCCCCCCCCCCCAAGTTTTCAAACTACTTTTTTAGGAAAGTCACCAAAAAATCAACACTTCCAACATGGGTTTGCTGATTTCCAGAGATTCCACCCGGATGCTGTTTCCGACATGGCAACCCTATTATAAGGCACCTTCTTAGGTTCCTCAGTGCTAGTCCTACTCAGAATAGACCCATTGAAGTTCATGGGCATAACTAGCTTGGGCTCATTCATTTCAAAGGGTCTACCTTGAGCTGGGTCCTACCTAATCCCCCCCCCCCCCCAGCAAGGGACTGGGGAAGCCAGGGAATGCCTATTGAACTGCAGTGGCGGAACAAAGAGCTAATCTAGTTGGTTCCCAGGATCCAAATGAGGGGAATGATATCCTGGAAGGAAATTAATAGAGCAGAAAATCCCAAATGGTGTGGCAATAATTCCTCAAGCTTAAGGAAGGCCTCCACTAGGCAAATTTGAGGGCGCAACTCGGCAAATTACCATCTCAGCCGGCGGAGGCCCCACCAAAGGGAAACTGACAAGCCAACAAATACTGTTTCCCCCTCCTGCCGAAGCCAGTCCTCAGCAGGGAAACACATGAAAGGACAGCAATAAAGCTGGGGTACATAATTAGTCAATGAAGGCGATTAAGCAGCCATGATGGTGTGAAATGACGGACAGCTGGAGGCAGCCAGCAGGGAGTTGCTTTGTGAAAGGGGTGGGCTGTTGGGTAAATTTCTCGCAAACAGAGTTGCCAACACAAAACTGAAGGCAGCCTGGACAGGAATGGGAAATGGCCTGGACATCTCACTACCTCTTTGCAGTGATGAAAACATTTCCATTCTTTGCAGCTGTTCCCTTTGGTGGGCAGGGAGGGCTTGCCACCCGCTTGTTCAGAGAGACCAGCTTGACTCTGTCACGGGGCTGCTGAGAACTGCCAACCTTTCAGGTGGGCTGTGAAGAAAGCCGGCAATTTTTTTCAATATGCTTATCCGGAGCTGTCAGCCATTAGCCAGAGTGAGGTAGCTGCATCAGGAGACAGATTCCGGGGGACGAAGAATGACTGGAAAATGCTAAGAGGACAGAACTGCGTGAGGCATGTGCTCAGAGCTCACTAAGCTAATCTGTTGCCATTGTGTGCGTTGGAGGAAACTCTCTGGTCGACAGTACAGTGGTAACTCAGGTTAAGAACTTAATTCGTTCCGGAGGTCCATTCTTAACCTGAAACTGTTCTTAACCTGAAGCACCACTTTAGCTAATGGGGCCTCCTGCTGCTGCCGGAACATGATTTCTGTTCTCATCTTGAAGCAAAGTTCTTAACCCAAGGTACTATTTCTGGGTTAGCGGAGTCTGTAAGCTGAAGCGTCTGTAACCCGAGGTACCACTGTATTGCTGTAAAATACAGTGCCAAGACTTGGTGCAAATGATGTGGATTCAATCTTGTCCTTTGTTCCAGGCACCAATTTTTGTACATCCCAGGTAGAGCTGGAAATGTCCCCCATCTGAAGCAAGGGACCAGTCAGCGTAGACAACACTGAGCTAGATGACCCAATGGTCTGACTCTGTGCAAGGCAGCTTGCTTTATTTCTCAGATAAATGCCCTTCCGTTGAGCTCCAGACCATGTTGGTGCAAGTTGATCACTTGTGAGTGTCATGTCCTAAGTCCTAATCAGAGTGAAGGGAAGCGGGTGGCACTGTGGTCTAAAGCACTGAGCCTCTTGGGCTTGCCGATCAGAAGGTCAGCGGTTCTAATCCCCACGACGGAGTGAGTTCCCATTGCTCTGTCTAAGCTCCTACCAACCTAGCAGTTCAAAAGCACTCCAGTACAAGCAGATAAATAGGTACCACTGCAGCGGGAAGGTAAACGGCATTTCCATGCACTCTGGTTTCCATCATAGTGTTTCATGCACCAGAAGAGATTTAGTCCTGCTGGCCACATGATCCAGAAAGCTGTGTGTGGACAAACACCAGCTCTCTCAGCCTGAAAGCAAGATGATCGCCACAACTCCATAGTCACCTTTGATTGGACTTAACCATCCTGGGGTCCTTTGCCTTTTTTACCTTTACCCTAATCAGAGTAGACCCATTGTAAATAATGAACCTAAGTTCACTGTTCCTGTTAAGTATCCTGCCATTGGAGTGTTGGGAAGGAAAATTAAAATCCCAGGAAAGTTCTTGGAAAATCAACTCCTATAAAATTTCAGCAACATCTGTGCCTGGCCTCCTCCTGAGCGATAATATGTGTTGCTAGACACCAGGTGGCACCAGTGACAAAGTTTGGTATCGCTCAGCCGCTGAGACAGGGCAGGTTTGTTAAGGGAAGCCTGACAGACAGAGAGGTCCGGTTGCTTAGGAAGGCAGCGGACTCACTTTCTCTAGAGAGCTCCAAGGGAAGGTTAGGCAGGCATCCACGAAGGATGCTTTCGAAATAAGACGACCTGTCTTCCGGGAGGTGGCTAGATGTGAGGGGCAGAGGCAGCTGGGAGACGAGGTGAACAGTTGCAGCAATTTCACCTTGTCCGGGTGGAATTGTTTGTGTGTGTGATGTTCAGTTTTTGATGTGAAAAACTGACATTTTGAAAGGTTAAGAAACACCTCCCCACTCCTTCCTGCTATTTGGATCTTTTATTTTATTTTTATGCCATTTGTTCTATTGACATTCTGGTGCTTCCAAATCACATTTTTGTTTTGTTTTGTTATTTTATTTTTTTGTTGTTGAAAGGACATTGTCTTGCTACTCTTTCAGCCCCATTGGAATAAGCAATGAGTCCTCAAAGTGGTGCCCAGCACCCTCAGAATCCCCCCTCAGTGCCCACTGAGACACTCTGCCCCATGATTTCCTTTAACTGAAGTGTTGCTTTTTGTTCTTCATTTGGGGTGGGTCCTGCTTTTTTGGTCTCTGTTTTGAGTTCCGTAATATGTCTCTTTGGAGAAGGGGAAGTGATTTAAAGCACCACCACTTTTACTTCTGTGAAATGGGTATTTTGTGGTGCCCAAGGCAACCTCTTAGATTTCCAAGTCATCATCATCAAACCTTTATTGGCATCACTTACAAACATTCAGAATAAATAAGCCAGTGCGATCTAGTCGCCATTTCAACAGTACAGTCATTTGCCAAAGGGAAGAAGAGGCGAGCAATCTATTTCATCTCTGTGGGTCTCCAGCAAGGGCAGGATCCTGTAGCGTACTTTGGCAACAAAAAAATCAAATAGAGGAACTTAGCTACTGTCTTGGTGAGCGCCTGGTCTCTCCCCTGTAATAAGAAGCGTATAACCTCCGTCTCTGTTGGAATACATAGATGGTCTAAAAATTGTTGGTGGAGATCATCATACATTTTTCATTTAAGGGCCATGTGAGCTAGAGTTTCCACCAAGTGGGCATCGCATGGGCAGATCCTATCTCCTGCCATACCCCCAAACCCTCCCAAACGAGCCAAACAAGTCCTTCAGTCCCCGTGAAACAGTTAGGGTGCTCCTGCAGTAAGTTGATATGCTTTGTTATTTACTGCACTTTTAAATATTTTTCAAGCTCTCTGCACACTAATAGCCTATCTACTGTAGATTTCCCAAACACAGAAGTCATGCAAGCAGAAAGTAATGTTCATTTCCCCCTTTTTAAGGGTTTTGTTTGTGTGTGGAGACTTGCCATTGTTTGTTTTTAAAATAAAGGTCATAAAACTCCAGCTGGGGTGAGGTGGTATCAGTTTAGGGTTGACTTTTTTATGGATGCAGAGTGAGAAATATCATGGTGCTTATTTCCCAAAATACAGTGAAGGAGATGGGGACCAGGATTTGGAGGAAGATTCCAAAAGCTTCTCCTTTTTTTAATTGTCAAAGGAGGCAAGTATGGAGATGTTAACTTGATGTGCAATGACCAACTCTGCTTGGGGTTAAACTGACCAAAACATTAGTCCACAGAACCAATTTATTTAAGTATTCAGTGATGTCAGACTGTATCCTGTTGAGCACAATGGGACTTACTCCCTAGTAAAGTGTGCATAGGCTTGCAGCTGCAGTTCCAGGCTCTTTCCTTCAGCAGAAGAAACAGACAGAAGAGCCTGCTGGATCAGGTCCATGGCCTATCTGCTCCAGCATCCTGTTCTCACAGTGGCCAACCAGATACCTCTGGGAAACCCCCAAACAGTGCAGAGCTATCAGTAGACTCAGGACCTGGTTGTCACTTGAGTCAGCTGTATCAAAGAGTTGGAATGGGTCTTATGGGCCATTTAGTACAACTCCAAAGCTAGAGCATCTGTGGCAGATTACCTTCTGGAGCAGTTGGGTCCTTGGATGTTGTTGGACTACAACTCCCATTATCCCCAGCCATTAAGGATGATGGGCATTGTAGTCCAATGACATCTGGGGGACTCAAGGTTGAGGAAGTTCTACCTTCTAGGCAATTTGCTATGTTGCTTAATGGCTCTTACTGTTGAAGTTGTTTTCCTAATGCCCGGCTGAAGTCTACCTTCCTGTAACTGAAATCCCATGAGACCTAGCCCTGTCTTCTGGAGCAACTGTGAATAACTCTTTGCCTTCAACACTCATCATTTTCCATTTAAGAAGCCATTTGTCACGTGCTGCTCTTCTTTCAAATAGTTCAAGTGTGTTTCGCAGGGAACAGGGAACCTTTCTCAAAAGCGGATGTGAGATTGGTCTGACATGCACAACCTTTCAGGTACCTGAGTGCCATTGCACAGCATTTGCCTCCTCCTGCCATTGTTCCTTTTCCTAATCCTTCCTTCAGTTCAATGAGTTGAAGAGATGGCAGAAAGGCCACCTGATAGCAACTTCATTAAGGGCGTAAGAACAGACCCACTGGATAATGGCAAAGCCCTTTCCAGTGCAGGATCTGGCTTCCCACAACAGGCAGGTAGATGTTTCCAGGGATCCTGCAAATTGAGGCATTGAAGTTATATTTCACTATCATATCGAATAGTCATTGGCAGATCTCTTGACATGTTCAGCCTAATATCCTGGTGGAGGGGAGGTTTACCTGGGTCAACCATACCTGGGCCAACACCTAGCCCAACCTGGATCCAGCCAGAAGGAGGATAATCTTTAATTTGGATTTTTTAACCCGAACCAAACATACAGTTAGGAAGGGCCAGAGGAAGGAGATCCTGTGTCTCTTCCCTCTGCCAACCACAATGCAGTGTTCCTGCAGGGAACACATTGATGAAGCAAACCCCGGCAGCCAGGAGGATTGAATCTTCTGGTGACCGGAGTATTCAATGGAGGATTCAATCCTGCTCATTTTGGACTGCATGCATATGTTCCCCTGCTGAGAACACACAGTCAAAGCTCCTTCTTCCTGCCCAGTGCCCCACCCCATTGCAACCTTAGTTTGTGGTGCAGGGCTGTTTGCACCTGACTAAACTGAAGCCAGTGGCCCCAGCCAATTTGATTCAGGATTTGGCTGGATCTAGTGCATAGCCCTAATCCTGAATATTCAAGGACGCATTCCAGCCAAGTGAAAGTACCATACCTTCCAATAGTTTTCCAATGAAAATGGGGGGGGGGCTATTCCATTGTTGTTGTTGTTGTTGTTGTTGCTGTCCTCATCATCATACTCCACCCATCTGACTGGGTTGCCCCAGCCACTCAGGGCAGCTTCCAACACATATAAAAACATGATAAAACACTCAACATTAGAAAATTTCCCTATACAGGGCTGCCTTCAGATGTCTTCTAAAGATTGTATAGTTACTTATCTCCTCGGCTTGAGGATCGCATAACTCCATACCCTCCAACATTTCTCTGAGATGGCTTCAATAAATCCAGGACTGTCCCTGGAAAATAGTGACACTTGGAGGGCCTGAAGAATTGGAGGAAAGTGTGGAGCAAGGCTGGTGAGGGGTGTGGCCTGGGAAAGGGGTGTGGCCTGGGGATAGTCCCAGAGGCCGACAGAGAATCCTGGTGCTCTGCATTTGGCTCTCTGGCTTAAGCTTCCCTATCCCTGTGACTTGGAGGTTGACTGTGCGCTGTGTCCTGCTCCTCTCCCTCCCTCCCTCCCTAACCTTTGATGGCAGCAAGGCCTCCCCCACGTGATTTTTTTTTGCGGAGCCTGAAATGTAAAATGAAGAGAACTCCCAGGAGAGAGAATCCTGCACAAGAAAGGGACAGCCAGAGACAGGAGGAGGGGGTGCAAAGTCACAGGGAGAGAAGAAAGGGAGGAGAAGGGAAAGGAGAGGCCAAGGAAAGCGATTCTTCTCCGGCGGAATACTCTTTGCAGCTCTTTTTGAAAGCATTTATCTCTTTTCCCCCTGGAAATGGTGTCTTGCGTCTTTAAGGCACTGCTGCCAGAGAGAGAGAGAGAGAGAGAGAGGCTGTCTCGAAACTGTGTGTGTGTGTGTGTCAGTCAAGAGAAATCCCTGGCTAATTGCCGTGTTGTGACAGCACTGGCGTGTTAAGGACTATCCGTGTAAGGAGGCATAGCATGTCAAGTGCTCCCCAGGGGAGGGGTGGGTTCGCTGCTTGGCTGTTGCCTCCTTCCCCCCTCCCTTCACAGGCAGAGGAGGGCCCAGAGTGTCAAAAAAATAGGAGGAGGGGCAGGGAGGAAAGGACTAGACCATAGCTGTCAACTTTTCCCTTTCCTTGCCAGGAATCCTATTCAGAATAAGGGAATTTCCCTTTAAAAAAGGGAAATGTTGACAGCTATGGACTAGACTCTCCATCCACTATCAGGGGCAGCAAGTACCTCTGAATGCCAGCTGCTGAAAACAACAGGAGGGGAGAGTTGCTGCGCTGCTCAGGTCCTGTTTCTGTTGGCTGTGTGGGAACAAGAAGCTGAATTACATTGGCCCCCTTGGGCCTGATCCAGCAGGGCCCTTCCTGTGTTCTTAGCTCTAGTCTGAACTGGGAAGTGGGGGTCACCCATCACTTGTCTCGAGAGACAATGGAGTACACCTCTGGGAATGAAGTCAAATCACTGTGTTAGCAGCACTGACGTGACCTCCCCGGGGGCAGGGAGTGCATATAGAGGTCCTGGGCTGCCCAGATGACAAGACACTCCCCCCCTCTCAACCTCACTGATGTGGCCCAAAGGAAGGCAGAGCAATACACTTGGCACCAGCTTGGCTAGAAGGAGACATACAAGGCGCCATCCAACCGTCTTAGGAACTCTTGTGTAGGGTCTAATCCTTACTTTTCTTCTTCCAAAGATATCCCACAAGGCAGCAGAGGTTTAGAAACAGAGTTTAGCATCAGCTACCTTCCCAGGTTGAGGGGCCCCATCTGCCTCTCACTTCCCTCTACAGCACATGCAGAAACTGCCTTCTTGACCTTGGACCTGCTATTAGTCTTGTCTGTCCAATGTGCCAGAGCTTTGACTAGAGGTGGAAAAACTGGGGATTGAGGTAGCAGGTGGTAACTGTATTGGGGCTTCAGGACTTAGGGTCAGACATAGGGTGGTGCAGGCAGGTCCCATGCACAGGGCACTGAGCCAAGGGGGTGCAAAATTGGGAATATCCATAACTGAGAAGATCCATTTGGGGGTGCCAAATTTTACCCGTGAACAGGGCACCATATTACAAAAGATTACCAAAGTCCACTCCTGCCCAACACTGACTTTCCGCAACCGTAATCTCCCTTTGCCTGGGGCAAGATGCTTTGGTTGGCATGTATGCACCAGCTGTACCAGGTGAAAGGGGTCCAGTGGTGTTACCCTACTAAGGACCCCACCCACAAAAAACCCCATGAGTTCGTACTGGGGATTCGCAGTGAAGAGTTTCCACACTTTGTGTACGGCAACCTCTTCCCCCAGAGGCCAGCAGAAGGAGCTGATGCCTGTCCACTTTGCATGCAGGAACACGTTCATGGTCAGCATGCAGCACTGTCTCTGAACCAGGTACACATGAATTTATCAATTTCACTTTCATTCAATTTCTTGTCCCGTCCCCCATTCTTAAGATCAGTTTTCCGTATCAGCTTGTGAAAATGTGCCAGCATTTTATGGAGCATTTCTCCTAAAAACACACACGCTTTTCATATGCAGTTTTGCCTGAGTTACACATTTTCACAAGCAATTTACCCTGATGTAGTGCATTATTGCGTGTTGTTTTTATTCCCAATTTCCTCTAATAAATGTATTATTATTATTATTATTATTATTATTATTATTATTATTATTATTATTATTTTAGTACACATTGGTTGAAAAATCATTGCAAAATTCAGAGGAATGTGGATTTGTAAACTTAGCCACATTTTGATTCACCTGTTGTCTCTCGGAAGCATGAATTAATGCAAATGGAACCAGATTTCTTCTCTTCTCTTAGATCTTAGAGCTGGTCCCTATGATTTCTTTACAAGTCTTGGGTGCACTGGACTGCATCTTTAGGTTTATAATGGCAGGCTTTACTTCCATTAAGTACAACAGATGTAGGACCCACATTAACAGGCCCCAGAAGGCCTACTACCCCCTCCAAAAAAAGACCTCACATTCTTTTTTTATGACTAAGCACTATTTAGAGAAGCACCAGATGAGGTGGTTGTAGCTGATACTACTTTAACAGGACCTGGAGGCAACATGGGGAAATTTAAGAAGGTGGTGGCAGTTGTGGTTGCCTTGCATGGAGCTTATCTTTGGAGTGCCAGGCTATTCGCAACCACCCATCTCTGCAACTCCTCTGTGCAGCATCTCTACCACCCTTGTGGAGGGTTCCACTTCTCCAACTCTTGAGACGCAATTCTCAGCCAACCCAAGTTATTTTAAAATTGCACATATGATAGGGAAACATGCATCTAAATGCATATATTCATAAGAACAACATATAAACATGCATTATATTCAGAGGAATCATTTGGGGGGGGGATGCATGTTAGCTAAACAAATATTCATTAGGAGAAATTCGCATTAAAACGCAGGGGAATTTTCACGAACATTTGGGAACAAATTGCAAATTGCTGCAGAGATACAGAGAACGGAATTTAAATCTGGAACACCGAGAGGACCCAAATGGAGCCCTCCTTCCTAGCCTTGTCCATTGACTCCAGTGGGTCTACTCTGAGTAAGACTAGCCTTGAGTCCAAGCAGCTGGAGAGCGTGCAGGCCCTGCCGCCTGGGCTCCTGAGGAGCAGCCTGCTTTGCTGGTGACCCCTCCTTGGGCTGAGCTGTGCGCCAGGGCGGAGGGAAGAGAAATGTTCTGCCCGCACGGAAGCGGGCGCGAGGAAGCCCTGCACAGCGGGAGGCATTGATCTGTTTGCATGTTTCCGTGCCAAGGTTTTCGTGCCTGGCTGGTGTGTGGATGGATTCCATTCCCTCCTTGTCACCTCCGCTGAAGCTCACGCAGCAGCGATAGCGTGCTGGGATGGCTGTGACTCAGCCGCAGCTGATGCCAGAGCAGTGGGTGGCGAGGCAGAAAGCAGGATGGCCTGGCATGAAACACTTCGGGGGGGGGGGAGATCCCAGAGGGCCCCAAAGCACCGTCGACTAATAGTCAAGTGGCTAGACAGAGGAGGGAGAAAGGCGGGTGTGGGGTGAAAGAAAGAAAGAAAGAGAGAGAGAGAGAGAGAGAGAGAGAGAGAGAGAGAGAGAGAGAATGACTTTTGAGCATTGCAACTTGTATGGTATTTGAAAAAGACATCTCAGCTGAGCACTACAGATGGCTTTTCCATGTCCCGTGCTCCCAGTTCCACTTCCCGCAGTGGCAAAATGCCATCTGGAGTTTTCTTCTTTGTGTTCTACATGCTTCTACCTCCCAAAGTATCACTGGCTTTCTATTGTTGTTGTTCTACTGTTGTTGCAATGGTGCCCACCTGAGAGGTGCTGGAACTGAGTTCCTGTGAGTTCCAGCCATAAAAATCATAAAATCATAAAAATAATGGAACTAATACAATATATATATAAAGCTCAGCAGTATTAAAACCCCTTTCCTTAAAAAGCAGCCAGTTCCAAAATGTCTGCCAGAATAAAACAGTCTTCACCTTCAGACAAAAGGGGAAGAAGGAAGGGGCAAGTTTGGCTTGTCTAGGAAGTTCCAAAGTCTGGGAACAGCCACCAAGAAGGCCCTCTCCTATGTCCCCACCTAGCATGTCTGTGAGGGTGGTGGGACTGAGAGAAGGGTCTCCTTTCTCAGAGCCCAGGAAGGTTTGTCTAAGGGACTAGTCTTTCCGACAGCTTGGACCTAAGCCTGAAGTGGTAGTCGTACACCCTGAGGTGTAAATTCAGACTTGCACTCGGTTCTGCAGCTTACATCTTCTGCTATTAAGATTAGAGCTCATATTCATTGACTTGCTGAATATGTAGTTGGATGTTGCCCTGCAGACTAGGGAAGCTTATCTTTGCTTGAGCTACAGGAAGGGATTATTTCTTTACATGCTCTGGCATTGGAGCGGCAGTGGAGGAGTTTGTGTCCATGTGTGTGCACGCTCATTTCAACACACACTCATAAACCCCTCTCTATCCTCCATTCCAGCAGGCAAGAGGCATGGTCAGAGTTCAGCCAGGAAGCCAGGGACTGGGGAGAGAGACCCAAGGGCCAGATACAGACAGGTCTATGGGAGGGCTGCATTTGGCTCCAGGCCTAGGGTTCACCACTTTTGGCTTAGAGGACTACGTTCCCTTATAGGCCACTCTCCAGAGGTTCAGTCCAGAGGCAAATGTGTTTGAGGCCAGAGGCAAACATGAGCTGAAGAAAGGATGCAACTCTTACTTTTGTTTCATAGGATACAGTCCAGGCATGCAGTCATGTAGGGCTGCCATACATCTGGGATTTCCTAGACATATCTGGGATTCGTCTGGGCAGAATTTCTGAAAACTGGGGGGGGGGGGGGGGGAGGATGTCCGGGATATGGTTGCTCATACTGGAAGTATTGTGTGTTTTTCTGGTGAACTTCCTTAAAAATAGCTCCAAAACTCCAATTATTATTATTATTATTTTAAGATCTTGGGGGGGAAAGCTCAACAACTTTGCCCTGTGTCTGGATTTTCACTTTCTGAAATATGGCAGTTCTACAGACAGTCACTTGCACACTCACACAACCCTGGCAGATGAGAGGCATTGTCTAGTACTGTGCAAAAACCTATCCTCCAGTTTCTTTTAAAAATATATATACAATAATCTTCTTCTTTAAATAGGTTTCCGTTTTTCCAACTCATTCCTAGGGCACTTGAGAATTAATCTAGAATTCCCCTCACTGAGGGTTTTGAGCTTGACCTTACGGTTATGTGTTTGTGCGTGCCTCAGCTCCCCTAAATGGGTCTAATGGGTGCTGCATCTAGTGGGTGTCAGAGTTTAATCAATGTTTGGAGTATTAAGATGTGCACCCAGGTGCTGAATTTAGCAGTGTCAAAATACAGGCAAAACCAGTTTGGTGTTGTTTCTTTCCCATGCCCAGGAAATTGCCTGGGAGAAGATGGAGCATTAAAAGTGGATGAAGGGGGGGGGGGGTGAAGAGCCATTAGGAAAGCCATAAAGAAAGCATAGGCTGTGCCAGACAGCAAAGGGGTGGAGCCCCTTCTTCCACTGAGAGATAGTTAGCAGAGACAAAAGTGTAGCAGTAGTGGAGTTTTGGGGTTGCAAAGCTTCGAAGCGAGCAAGCTGGAGGAAAAATAGTTGCAGTCTGTAAAAACGCAGCCGGCTGCAGAGGATCAGAGAACCATGGCTGATTTCTGGTTTGAGTGTAATGCTGGAAGCCCCTCAATTTTAGTTTCAGGTTGTATATACAGTGGTACCTTGGGTTAAGAACTTAATTTGTTCTGGAGGTCCGTTCTTAACCTGAAATTGTTCTTAACCTGAGGTACCACTTTAGCTAATGGGGCCTCCTCCTGCTGCCGCACCTTCGCCACGTGTTTTCTCTTCTCATCCTGAAGCAAAGTTCTTAACCCGAGGTACTATTTCTGGGTTAGCGGAGTCTGTAACCTGAAGCATCTGTAACCTGAAGCGTCTGTAACCCGAGGTATGTGTAAACAAGCCATATATCATAAAGACACCACAGTCTCTGCTGTGCCTCATTTCCAAAGGAAACACAAATCCTGGGTAAGTGTCTGGAACCCCTGAAATCTCACACTGGCATAGGAATTGTGGTGGCATGTAACATTATTATGAGATGTCCAGGGGTCAGATATATTGCTTCTTTGCAGTAAATATGTCTCCAGCACCCTGCAACCTTCCTGGTGGCTCCGGGGAGCCATAGTGTCTGCCCTTGGCAGCAACCTGTCTGAACCCCTTGATCCGAGGGTATGGGGGATGTATGGGAGAAGTTGTCTCGTGTTGTCTTCTCCTGCACTTTAATTGAAGTTAGATGCTTTGCAGAATGAAAGGCCAACACCCCTTGGCCACCTCATTAGTAAAGGAAGCCATTAAACTATGGAACTCGCTCCTACGAGGGGCAGTGGTGACCACCAATGGCTTTAGAAGAAGACTAGATTGGTTTGTGGAGGACAGAGCTCTCGGTGGCTACTAGCCACAATGTCTATGTTCCACCTCCACTGCCAGAGGCAGCATGCCTCTAAATTGCCAGCTGCTGGGAGTCACCGGTGCACAGAGTGCTACTGTTGTGCTTGGGTGCTGCTAGCAGCCTTCTCGTAAGAGGCATCTAGTTGGCCACTGTGATGCTAGAGCCAATAGGCCATTGGCCTTATTCAACATGCTCTTCTGGCGTTCATATAAAAGAACCTGCTCCAGACTCTTCATCATTGCACATTTTGACATCAGAGTGCTAGGTACATGCAGTTGGGTTCCTCTAGCTGAGTGGCACCTTGGCTTGTGGGGCATGGACAACAGGTATGTTGACGTGAAAGGGTTGGAAAGGTAAGGATATTTATACGGGTAAGGTTATTGATGGCTACAAGGCGCAATAGCTGTGTCGTACCTCCGCTGTCGGAGGCAGTGCACTTCTCGATTCCCAAGTGGTATCTCCTTTGTGGGCTTCCCATATAGACATCTGGTTAGCCACAGTGAGAATAAGATGCTGAAGCAGATGGTCCTTTGACTTGATCCAGCAGCCAAGGCATTCTGGCGGTTTCCTCACTGCGAGAAGTGAAGCTATAGGGAACCAGAAAGGAGGCCTTCTCGGTAGTGGCACCCACCCTGTGGAACACCCTCCCATCAGATGTCAAGAAGATGAGTAACTATATAACCTTTAGAAGAACATCTGAAAGCAGCCCTGTATAGGGAAGCTTTTCAATGTGTAACGTTTCATCATGTTTTTATATATGTTGGAAGCTACCAAGAGTGGTTGGGGCAACCCAGTCAGATGGGTGGGGTACAAATAATAAAATTCTAATTATTTTCTTCATAGAGTGTTAATCTTTGAATGGATCAGGTCATCCACTGTGAAGAGCAGCTACAAGTAGAACTCCATTAGCAGAATTGGCCACTCTTATAATGAGGTTCATGGAAAAGGGTGGAGCTGAGGCTCGGTCAAAAAGCCCCCTCCATGAGTTTCCTGGATTATTATCTGCCTTCCTAAAGTGGAGGCCATTTTTTCTACTGCTTTCTAGTGGGCTGAGGGACTTCTCTGAACATTTCAGGGGGTACCACTCACCTTCCTGGTTCCCACCAGGAAGTATGTCTCTCCAGGGAACCATAGTATCTGCTTTGAATGCAGGAGGTCCCTAGTCCAGCCCTTGGCTGAACACCCTGGAGAGCTGCTGCCAGCCAGTGTAGACAGTACTGAACAGGATGCACCAATGGTCTGACTCAGTATAAGGCAGTTTCCTATGTCTTTCTGCCCCACAAGTGCTTGGGTTGTTTTTTTCCAGCTCTGCCTTCCTGCTCCTCAGCTGCCAGCCAGGCCAGGGAATTGCAGTGGGGGGATCACATCAAAGGGTGATTGTTTGCTTCTGCCTGTTTGAAGTTGGCTGCTCGCAGTTGGCATGTGGAGTGCAGCCCCCGCTCCTCAGTTCCCACAACGAACCCTCATTGCCTTGCTCTTAAATTATCAGAGACACCTGCACCCACCAATTTCCATCTTTTATTCATGCTCTCCTGCCCAAGCAGAGGCAGGCGGACACCTTCCAAAATACAAAACAAGAGAAATCTAGAATGGGAGCAAGCAGGAATCTTTTTGTGGTCAATCCCATCTAGGCAATCTTATGGAGATCATATGTCGCTGGTAGGCAGGACAGGGCCGGAGACAAAGGTGGGTGGAGCAATTAATGCTATTTATCTACTTGCACTGCATGCTTTCAAACTGCTAGGTTGACAGGAGCAGGGAGTGAGCAATGGGAGTGCACCCCGTTGCGGGGATTTGAACCGCCGACCTTCTGATCAGCAAGTCCTAGGCTCTGTGGTTTAACCCACAGTGCCACCTGTGTCCCTCACTTTTCCTTAGGATGTCCCTATTTTCATCAGAGAAATGTTCGAGGGTATGGAGTTATTTGACCCCTGAGCCAAGGAGATACAATTTTTAGAAGGCAACTGAAGGCAGCCATGTACAGGGAAGTTTTTTAATGTTTAATGTGCTATCATGTTTTTATATATGTTGGAAGCTACCCAGAGTGGCTGGGGCAACCGGATCAGATGGGTGGAGTATAAATAGTAAAATTATTGTTGCTTTTGTTGAATAGGACGTTCCTATTTTCATCAGAGAAATGTTGGAGGGTATGTAAAGTTCGTGGCCTGTGGAGAATCACACCAGCTCTCCAGTCAGGTGGGGCTGAAGCAAGAATAATTAACAAAGAATCCGCTGCCCCCAATCTTAGGAACTATAGTTTGTTAAGATGATTTGCAGTGTAGCTCGGTGAGGGCTGAACTACAATTCTTAGGATTCTTTGGGGGGGGGGAGAGAAATGTGTGCTAATTGTGTTTTAGGTGTATAGAGAGGATGTGACCTGAATAAGCCTAACGTCAATTAAAATGCAAACCGATCTAAATGTCTCCTCCTTCCACATTGTGAACTTTGGGGAAACTTTGAGAGAGAAATAGCTTGTGCCAGAAGGGATAAAAACACCTCCCTGCTGAAGTGAATGGCAGAAATTGAGTAGCCACCGATGACACCTCATCAAATAAGGAACAAAGAGGCAAGCTGTGAATGGAAGAGTTTTATTCTCTGAGGACAGTGTGGACAGGAGAGGCGTAGGAATCAGAAAGAGCAGGAAGGATGAATCAACTGCCTGGCAGAATCCTCAACCACATCCCTCTTCCTGGCCATTCCCGGCCCTGATTCTGGGGAGCAAGGTCTGTCCTGCAGCTTTTTCTCCCCCCAATGCACCCTCTTCCTCTCACCTTTTAGGAGTCCCTTTTAACCCCCTATGTGCTGGCTGCAAAACAAAACAAACAAAACATTGGGCTCTGCAAGCCCTTGCAGTTCATACAGGAGGTTGGTGTTTCTTCTTCCTTGGCTGCTGGATTTGTACACTGTAAAAACAAGGTATTGCATCTTTCTCTGCTTAAAAATAAAGAAAACGAAAGAAGGAAGAGCTTCCATAGGAAGAAAGAGTTGCTGCTATACAACTGAAGTGGCATTTGCCCTGCAGAGATGGCTAAGGTTAGCCAGGTTTATTGCGTTATGGAACGACTCAAATATTCCTCCCATGTCCTACTCCTAGGATCTTGCATGTGTCACATGAAAACATATGTATGGAAACTGATCACTGGTCCACTTCATTGAGTAAGATCTGCTCTTGGGGTCTTCAACAATGACACCCTTGATGTTTTTCTGTTACACCCACAAAACCCCTGAGCACCCTCCCCCCAGACTTACTGCCCACTTGATGATCATGGTCTTATGTTGAGAGTGGGAGTGGTTATCGTCATATCCTTTGAAAGGTACATAGAGATGAAGGAAGAAGTTGGCAGAGTGACAATCTTTCCCATTTCCTCTTTCAGCTTTGTGTGCTTTTAAGGCTCAGACTAATGCTTCTTGGCTGACTTTTACCCAAATATTTTGGAAAAGCAAAGTGTGTCACTCTCTGTCTTTTTTTTGTGGGGAGAGTTGATGTGGTGGATAGAAGCGACCGAAGAGTGTGGCACCCATGTCAACTCTCTCAAAAGTTCAAATCTGCCCACTGGCTTAAAAAGTTGGTGGCCCTGATCTACTCCAGCAGCAGATCCCCAAGGTCTCTGGTAGAACTCTCACCCAGCTCTGCTACCAGAGTTTAGGAGATGCTAATTATTGAACCTAAGACTTTTGACATGCAAAGCAGGCAACTCTACCATTTGGGAATGCACAAAGAAAGGTGGCAGCTGTGGGTGGTGGTCAACAAAGTTCTACTCATAGTAGAACCACTGAAATGAGTGAACCCAAAGGTTGCATCAAATACTAGTCCTATTTAGAGTTGATCCACTGAAATAAATAGACATGACTAACTGAGGTCCATTAATTTCAAAGGTTCTGCTCTGAGTAAACATTAGTTGGAGACAACTCTGAGTGAGCCATGTCCATTAACCTCATTGATTCTGTTCTTAGGACTAGCATTGCGTATAAATGCTCAATTGTTATGCTGGGAGTCAACATTCCAAAAAAGATGGACCAGTTGAGCTTCCTTTATGTTGGAGACTGTGCAGGGGGCGGGGAGAGATGCTGTGCTTTGATACCGTTTTTGCTTATTCAAATGGGGGTGGGGAGGAGAGAGAACCATCTGGACTGTGGCAGACAATCCTATTTACAGGGTGGGTTGTGAAGAGTCTCTCTCTCATGCATTGCTTGTTCTGTGTCTTTGTTTCTTCAGAGGGCTGTTTCTCCCCTCCTTCAAAAAAAAAAAAAAATGAGAAGAAAATGGTACAGCCCAACACCAGAGTGCCTGGATCCTCTTGCCAGCAGAGAGGCCTACTAAGAGATCAATGGGCTTTCTCAGACCCAAGTTCTGTACTTGGCTGGAAACAGTCACAAATGCCTTTCAAGGAACCAAAATACATCAACCCCACCCCTCCCTGTATCCCATAATGAAAGACCAGAAGTACAGTGGTGCTTCCTAGCAGCTGAAGAGAAGCTATGTCTGGTCCTGTCCTGTCCTGGTGAGGACAAGGCCTTGGTGGACATTAGAGAGATCAAATAGATGAAGGTCTTTCTTTTAGCAGCAATGGAAGAACAACGATAGTCTCTCCCCAGACCCGGAAGAGGAACTGGGCCACATCAGGTTAGTCTCTGGCTGGGTGAGCTGGAATGTGGGAGACCTGAGTTTGTGGCCCCAAGTGCTGGGCCCCCAGCCCAAGCTTCAGGCTTGTGGGTGTGAACTGCTGGTAGATTCAAAGTGTGGCTTTTTCCTCCCCGGCAGGCAACATCCTCCACTTCCGAAAGGATCATCTCATATTCCAAGGCGCAGGTGAGGACCCAGAATGCATCTTCTCTGCCTGTCCTGGCTTTGGTGAGGTGTTCCTTGAAAGCCCATTCTCTTCCATCCCAATAAAGGGCAGCTTAGGGTGCCTGCCAGAGCTTATTGCAATGGGATGGCAGGATAAGGCTTAAAGTCCCTTGATAGTCCTCCATCTCTGCTCATGAAGAATGGTCAGGACCATCACACACAGCAGAAGTGCTAGTCCTTGGTCCTCTGCAAGCAAAGTCCAAGATATGGGAACTGCAGTGCATATGAAGTCCACCCTAGTGATGAATTGTGCAATGCAAGCCCCAGCCCTCCATCTCCAGGGGGAACAAGCCTTCCGCTGAGAGTGGCAGATCATTCTGTGTGCAGCCCAGAACCCTACGTCTAACCAACCATCCTACCACACAACCTTTAGAGGAATTTCTCCTTGGCAGGTGCTTAGCCACCAACACAGGTGAAGAAGCTTCTGGGTCTATACAAGAAGGGTCCATCACAGGTGTCTTCTGGAGCCCATGGTGTTGAGCAGCTGAGACCTCATGATCTGGATGCTGGTCAGGATCTTCCTCTGGTGACCCACGAGGCTGATGCCCAAACTCTGCACATCACTGTGGAAACAAAGGCAGCATTAGGCAGACCAAAAGGAGAACACTCGAAGAGGGTGCAAAGTAGGGGAAGTGAAGGGTGTGGCCTGGGGAGGGTCCCAAAAACCAGAGAGAAAGAGATCTAGAGAGCAACATTTAGCCTGTTCAAGGACATGCTGCAATCAGGAAGAAACACTCCTAGGGGATATAAAGCAAAGCTGGTGACAGGCATGGCCTGGGAAGGAGGTCCTGGGGTCATATAGAGAGAGCCACATTTGACATACACACCCTGCTGGGGCCAGATGCTTCCCACCACTAGTCTAGCTAATAATGCTCATGGGTATTCTGAGCCAGGCGACATTATGCCGATGGAACTTGCAATACAAAATGAGATTCTACCCACGTCCCTCCAAAACACCATTTAGGTTGCTTGATAATTGAAAGTGCAAAAGTGTGTTCAATGAGGGAGAATCTTTCACTGAAGCAAATCACGGGGGAGGGGCGGAATGAGTATTTCTCCCTGTTTTTCATTTTAAGTGAGATTCTTTGCAGAGCTCTATCTAAATTGTGATCACTGTCCAGGACTTGGATCCAAAGGAGTGGTGGTGGTGGTGGTGGGGAAGTACGTTTTCAGGGGCAATTGAAACTGATGCAGCAATAGGATAAGGGACAGATCCACCACCACCACAGTGGTGGTCAGTGCCCATTGGAATGGTAGGGTGAGGCCAACAGTAAGTGGTGACAGAGCCAACAAAAGGAAAAAGCAACTAATTCTACTCTTGTCCCCATCTCCCCGCTGAGCTATACAACAGCAACACTGAGACTAAGGAGGAGAATCTGACAGCCAGGGATACCCTCTCTGGACTGGTTGTCAGGAAGATGGCAGGCAGCTGAGGGCAGGCGGAGGGCACACAGAGGTTATTGGGGCAGTGCACAATTTGCCCTAATGGAACAACCTCCACCGCCCCTGAGAGTAGGCATGGGCAAGTTCTCTCAGTTTCTCGTTTTTCCAACCTTGAGTTCAGGTCTCCATGTTTCCAGAGCAGTCGGCTCCCCTCCCTGCCCTTTTAAAGAGTCCTCGTGAAAAATCACCAGTCATTTAGCGTGAATTTCTCCTGAAATTCGTATGCAATTTGGCCCAATACACACATTCCTTTGCAAAACGTTTTACCCTAATAGAATGCCTTTTTGGGTCTTATTTTCATGAGAATATGTAGTTTTAAGGACACTGGTATGTGCGTTTCTGTACACATGTTGTGGTTGGAGAAACAGCACTGCAGAGAAGTGTGAATATTGAACGATGGCTGTGTTTTGGTTGGCACATTGGAAATTGTGAATCAAGTCGGTTCACCTTTGAATGCAAGCCGAGTCATAATTCCCCCCATTCCTACTTGAAGGAGCCCTGGGCTTCAAGCTGAGCTGAATAGAGTTCACCCACCATGACCCAGAAAGTAGGATCTCTTAGAATGCCTTGCTGGTCACCCATGGAGCACTGAAGTATCTTCTGCTGATGTTTTGTGGCTGCTCTCTGAGAGAATGAGGAGGAATCTGTGCTGGGTGGGTGAGGTAGTTGCCTATTCCTGCACAGGCATGACTAATTCTCTTAACATCTGCACTTCCCAATTTTCTCCAACAGAACCGCACCTTCTGCTCAAGACAGAACAGGTGGGGGATACAGCCAAGTCTGGAACAGAAAGCTCCTCAGCGGTGGCTGAGGAATTGCCTGATGCTCCTCATACAATATGCTAATGCTTCTCCTGGCCTCTTTCAACTGATAGGTTGTGTAGCAGTTTAGGCTCCTAAAATGCAGGGCAGGAAGATCCAATGGGGCTCAAGAGGTTTGTAGATGCATCCCAGGGATCCTGATTGGAGGTCAGTAGCAGAGCAGGCAGATGTCCACTGGGATTGGTAGGGTGGGAAGCAGGGAGACCAACAGTAGGTGGAGCCAGAACCAACAAGAGGCAGACCCAGAGTCAATGATAGATGAAGCCAACTAACTCTGGTTTTGTCCCCATCCTTGTCTCTGCTGAGTTCTATGAGGGCAACACTGAGGCTAAGAAGACAACAGCCAGCTGCACCCCCTAGGCTGGGGACTCATCCAGACTTCCACTTGTCCCACTGCTTTCCACAAGAAAAATCCAATCTTTACCACTGAATTGGAGGAAATGTCATCCGGATTTCCTGCAGATTGGCAACTGCTCCAATTTAGCACTAGGGGAAACAGCACATAGTAAACTATTTGGATAAGCAGAAGCATGGAGGAACCCTAAATGTGAGTAAAGAGGTAGGCTGATGGGGGCCTGAGGGCCAACTGAACTTGGAGGGGCAGTGCCCCATACATTCCAATGCACCAACCTCCATTCAGTGGAATAACATGGGGCCCATACCAAAGAGGAGCATGACCAAAGCCGGTGCTGGTAAGTGGTGCAGTGCAACAGGGAAAGGGGTGTCACAGTCATAGTACAGAGGGTGGGGGATCTTTTCAGCCCAAGAGCCACATTCCCTCTGGTCAACCTGCCAAAGAACCAGAGGGAAAAGTGGGTGGAGCACGAGATGTAAATTTTACCTTTCTGCAGCAGCCTAGTTCGTACACACACACCTCTCTCTAGCTTCCAGCCATGCAAATGAAGTGTGTGGTCAGAGTTCGAGGACAAATTCCAGCAAGGCAAAAACACTCAAGGAGGGTACAAAGCAGGGGGAGTGAAGGGTGTGGCCCGGGGAAGGTCCCAAGAGCCTGAAAGAGAGAGATCTAGAGAGCCACATTCAGCCTCTGGTCCTTACCCCTGCCATGGTGCCTAGCAGTGACTGAAGAGGAGATGTTGGGACTGGCACCCCATTTTGGCCCCTTTTCACCAAGCCTCAACCCCCCCCACACACACATTTTGTGCTTACTCGATGTTCATCCGCATCACCATGCCAAGGGAAGAGTAGCCGGCCAGCGCAAAGTTCTCTTGGTATCGCCCCAGCCGGATGGAGTCTAGCCAGTCTTCCACAGTTGCACAGCTGGTGAAATCGATGCAGCCTCGTTCCGAGATGGTTTGGGTGAATCTGCAAGCCAAGAGATGGAGCACAGGAGGGAGAGGTGAGTGGAAGGTGGAGCAATGATTCTGGCAGCCCTTCATGTGTACAAAGCGTGTGGTAGTAACACAGCACCTAAGGAAGCATAGGCCAGTTATTTTTTCCCCTTTCCCAGAATGTACTGCTTCCCAGAATGTACTTCCCAGAATGTACAAGATGGAGAACAAGACAGAGCACAGCCAGCTGAGCTCTGGCTCATTCTGTTCAGAGCCAGTAAGGCATACAAGGGAAACATCCATCATCCCTGCTGGTCAGGGCTGATAGCCATTGTAGCCCAACATCTAGAGCAGCATTTCCCAAACTTGGGTCTTCAGCTGTTTTTGGACTACAGTTCCCATCATCCCTGCTCACTGGTGCTGTTAGCTAGGGATGATGGGAGTCGTAGTTAAAAACACCTGGAGACTCTGGGAAACACTGATCTAGAGAGCCACAAGTTCTCCTTTCAGTGTGTCAATAGAAATCAGAACAGCAACTCATACAGAGAAACAGCACAGAGCCCCCTTTCTGGATGGGGATTCCAGGATGGGAGAACCTGTGGCCTTCCAGATGTTTCTGGATCACAACTCCCATAATCCCTGAGCATTGGACATGCTGTCCAGGTGTTGGCAGCTGGAGTCCAGCAGCATCTGAAGTGTCACAGGCTCCCCATCCCTGTAGTAAGCAATCACTGCTCCTCCTCCTCTAATTTCTCAAAGGTGTTCTTCTCTGTAGGTCTGCCTCATTCACAGAGCGCTTGAAACTTTCATTATAATTTTGATGGTGCATGATAGACACCCCCCCATCACCTCACCTTGCCCTGGGTGGTTCTAATCACCCTTTGCTGCCTTCCTCCACTCCTGTCTTCATTGCCAGGGGAACAATGGACAATGGATGGCCTTACTTTGGTTTCCAGGCACACAACTAGCTTAGTTCTCTTCCCATGGGAGCAGAGCATCTCTCTGCCGGCGAACATGTACCTGTTGACTGTGGCCGTGCACTTGAGGTTCTGTGGGCTGCGGATGAGCTTGTCCAGGATGCTGACAATCTGGGGGAAACGTGGCCTCTCATTCCGATCTTTCTGCCAGCAATCCAACATGAGTTGATGCAAGGCTGTGGGGCAGCCCATGGGGGCAGGCAGCCGGTAACCCTCCTCCACCGACTGAATGACCTGCGATGAAGGTTTGACAATGTGCGTTTATTGGTGTTACACCTCCTTTTCCTCTATGGTTGTGCACTCAAGGTTCTGCCCTTCTTAATTTTATCTTCACAACAACCCAGCCTGGGAGGTTAGGCAGATTGGCAGTGACTACCTCAAGGACACACAGTGAGCTTCATGCCCGAGTGGAGATTTGAACCCTGGTCTCCTAGGTCCTCGTCTGATACTCTAACCACTACACAGCACTGTCTCTCCAAATGTTTGCCTTTCTAAGAATCACCCTGCTAGGTGAGGTCAAAAGGTTTGTCTTGATGCTCCCAGAGAAGCTTAGAAGCAGGAAAAGACAGTCGCAGCTAAGAAAGGGTGAACCTGTCCATTTCAATGCCTCTCATTTTTTCAGTCTCAAAATTAGTTTTACCCATTTCCGCATCAGTTTGCATTTTTAAAGAAAAGAACAAAACCCTCAGGAAAATCCGTCAGCATTTCTCCTTATATACACATTTTCATGTGCCGTGCAACATAACAGACACATTTTAACACAGCAGTTTCCCCCAATAGAATGCAGTTTCGTGTTATTTTCACTAATATATGCCCACACCATCCTAGTATGTGTGCTCTCTCTAAAAACTACTTGGTTGGAGAACTGCATTGCAAAATTCAGAGAACTGCGAATGCTGAAGGACTGCTGTGTTCCGGTTTGTGTATTGTTTCAAGCATTGCAAACCAGGCAGGTTTGCCTTTCAATGCAAACTGATTCAAATCTCTCTCTGTCTCTCTCTCATCCCATCTTGTTAACCTCCAGCCTTGGGCCTTCAGGGCTGCCTGAAGAATCCTCGGAAAAGGATACTGTGCTGCTTAAAAAAGAGAGATGGTGGGAAAGGAAAGGAAAAGTAGAGTGTGCTTCTAGACCTCATATCAAATTTGCGGAAGACCCTTTTTGAATGGGTAGAGCCCTGCTCCTGCCAGAGATCAGCTGCCCCATCCAATTTCCACTATTTTTGCCTGAGTTTCCTTCTACATGCATTATTGTCCCTGGAGGCTACTGGGACAGAGCAGAGGTGCAATTTGCCTGATTTCCCCAATTCGTTCACTTTTCTCTAGAGCCTAAGCCCATCCCGCTTTGCAGCTGTGTCTGTTTTGTCAATGACCAGCTCTTTTGCTTCGGTGTGCTGTGTCTTTGTATGATTTCATAATTGCTTACCTTGTGTTTTGTGAACACAAGGTAATCATGCCTGCATGATCTACACTTCTTCCCCACTGCAACATACTGTGTGTGTGAGAGAGAGAGAGGGAGAGAGAGAGAGAGAGAGAGAGAGAAATTGGGACCCCTACTTGGGAGGGTACGCAGGGAGGCTAAGCAGAGACTGAGCCAGGGTTCAGGCTAGTCAAGGTAATTACTACACGATTCATCCAGGGAATTGGCTCACTTGCAATTAATGTTCTTTTTTCTTTTTCAAAACAACGCTATCAATTTGATTCTTAACAGGGTAATCAAGTCATGCAATTAACTGAAGCATTTTTTAATTTTTGACAAAAAAAGATTGTGAACACACGTGGAATCCCATTCAATGTGGAGTGCGCAACTACAACACATGGCATGTTTGGGTAGTGAAAATTCTGCAAATTACGACTTCCTTTGCAATCCCACCCAACAACTATGATGTACAGAGGTTGTGGGGGGCTGGAAGACATCTACAACAGATTGACCCTCTGGCTGAAGGACCTCCCTCTGCTCTTTCATTGCCCTTCCTTGATGCCTTCTTGGGAACACATCCTTCTAAACTGGCAGCCGTCTGGATTGAGTAACAAATTCCTCAAGGAGAAGCTAGCTAGTCTGTCACAGTGCAAAGATCCCCATGGAGCCTGTTTAAGACCAACATACAATCCTGAGGCATGGGAGAACTTGGTGGAGCGATGGTGATGGCAGTGGGGTGGGGACCCTCTGAAATTTATCAGTTCAGAGAGCTTTGCCAAGGCACAGGGGGAATGAGAGAGGGAGCCACTGTGGACAGAGTGATGGGAAGAAGGGGAGAAATCCTTTTTAGGTCATCGATTCAGACCTCTGGTAAGAATGATCCTTCTTCCAGGAACCTGCCAGGGGCAGGAGTGAGAGAAACTAGAGTGGCAGAAAGTGTGTGGGGGGGTGGAGGTATGCCCCCACCCATTTTCTATTCTCACTTCATTTTCTGCCCACACCTGGCCCTGCGTCCAACTCCTGCCTAAAACCCTTGAGAGTCACCAACAGTCAATGTGCTTAGCTTGTGTCTGACTCGGGATAAGACAGGTTCCTTTGTTCTCACATCTTAACAGAAGGACCATAGCTCATTGCTTTCCATGCAAGAGATTCCAGGTACAACTCCCAACATTTTGACAGCTAAATCCCTGTCTAAAACTACTGGAGAGCACCTGCAAGTCAGTGTAGACAATACTGAGCTCGATGGACCAATGGTGTGATTTGGCAGGAGGCAGCTCCTGATGAAGTGCAGGAGCAGAGAGTTGAGAAGGGCACCAGTCTCTGGTTCCAGAGTCTGTTCCAGATGCTGCACCCAGTTCTCCTACTCTGATCCCACCAGCAGAGACCATTCTTGTCTTCCTGGCAACTTGGGGAAAGGAATGACCCGGGGATGTGCACAATTCCCTTCCCACAATGCTGAAATCTACAGGGATCATTTTCACACAAGTTCTGTTTCAGGTGGAGGAATAGATTAAGTCATGGGCAGCAGCAGCTGCTTCCCTTACGTCCCGGTTGGTCATGTTCCAGTAAGGCCGCTCCCCATAGGCCAGCACTTCCCACATGACAATGCCGTAGCTCCACACGTCACTGGCCGACGAGAACTTCCGGTACGTGATGGCTTCTGGCGCTGTCCACCGAACGGGGATTTTCCCACCCTGCAATAAGAAAGGTCCAAGGCAGAGACATGCAAGTCAACCAATCTGAATGAAGCAACTACCATTAGCCACCAAGAACCACTGGATTCATCAAAACAGGCCCCCAGGGGGGTTGAAACCCTGAGCCCTTGACTGGGTGCTAAGTTAGCTAAGAGCTTTCCATAGCTAGCTGTGTTTGTGTGCATAGGCTTCTGCAGTTAAAGGTAAGCAGTGAGAGAGTGCACAGCAGTGGCAAGGAGCATTTTTCAGCCTGAGGGCCACATTCCCATCTGGGAAGCCTTTTGGGGGCCGCATGTCAATGGTGAGTGGAGCCAGAGGCAAAGGTGGGTGGAGAAACAAGGGTCAATTTGATCTCTCGCACAACAGGCTAGTTTCACATACCCTCTTCGTCCTTTTTCCAGGGATCAGAGTTGAAGGACACATGCCAACATCTACAGAGGGTGCAACGTGGGGCAGGGAGAGGATTATAGAGGCTTGGGGGGCTGCATTCAGCCCTCCAGGTCTCAGATTCTCCATTACTTATGTACAAATTAGTGGTGAGTGAAAGATCCTTAAGCTCAATTTGGGATCAGCTCAGTACAGTGGTGCCCCGCAAGATGAAATTAATTCGTTCTGCGAGTTTTTTCATTCTATGAGTTTTTTTGTCTTGCGAAGCACCAATGTGTATTGACGGTTTCCCATAGGAATGCATTGGCAGTTTAAAAAAAAAAGGGCGCAAGACGTTTTCGTCTTGCGAAGCAAGCCCATAGGGAAATTCGTCTTGCAAAGCAACTCAGAAAACGGAAAACCCTTTCGTCTAGCGAGTTTTTCGTCTTGCAAGGCATTCGTCTTGCGGGGTACCACTGTATTTCTCAAACCATTTGGGGCTGGAGCATGATAAGGATGTCTACCTTTTCCAAAAAGTTCTTTCCTGGCTGGTAGCATTGGGTATATCTTGATGGTTTCATCTGCCCCTCAAAAGGCCATCTATGCTGTAAATGTGTGTGCCATTTTGGGGGGGGAAATGAAGCTCGATTCAGGATACTTCTGAGCATTGCAAGCTGCCCAGATTCATAACTCTGAAGCAGCATCAGCAGCAACATCTCAAATGCAGAACCGGATGCTGGAGGAAGGTAGTGAAAGAGACCAGTGGGGGCAATAGGAACCTGACAGGCTCCAGAGAGCAGGATCAGACATCCTCAAGGAAAGGTCTGCAGCTCAGCAGGAGAGCACATGCTTGGCCTGCATAATGTCTGGTGGTCAATTCCCAGCATCTCCAGGTGCTGAGAGCCTGGAGAGCTACTGCCAGTCAAAGTAGACAATATTGGGCATAGTGGAATATGGTCCTTCCTGGTATATATATATATATATATATATATATATATGCTTTCGTAGATTTTCACGGGTACAGGAATGCAGGTTTTGGTGTCCTCGGGTGTCTTCCCGTGTAAAAGTTGGGGTGTCTAGGCGACGTTTCGACGAGGTCTCACTCGTCATCTTCAGGCTGGTGCTTTCGGCTTCTTGTTACTGGAACAGAGCTATATATATATATATATATATATATATATATACATATATATATATATATACCAGGAATATATATATATACCTGGTATATATATATATATACCAGGAAGGAGCCAGGCTCCTGTATTTTGCTGAGAAAGGAATATGGGAGGGGGGAGGCTGTCTGAGAAACAAGGAGGGGACAAACAGAGTTAAGCTGAATGTGGCTCTCTCTGTGTGCATGTGTGCGTGGAGAGCCCCCAAGCTAGGATCTGCAGGAAGAGGCACCAATTCAACAAAGCTACAAAACTGCTTGAAGGAAGGTTCCTCCAAAATCTGTCAAGGTCCAGGGAATTCTCCAGATGCCTTAAATGACTACAGAGATCCTGAGGAGCGGGGTTCATTTGGGCTGATGGGGCATTACCCTGCTAACCTCAGTCTGCCCTCTTCCACCCCCACCTGCCTCTCGGCTTTCAGAGTCCAGAGGTGGCAATACTTGCCAGCATCAGTGGTGCCCCTGTAGAATGCATCAGAGAGGAGGATGGGTACAAAACTAGCGATAGCCGGCTCTGCCTGTTATTGCGTCTGGCTCCTCCTACCGCTGGGCTCCCTACCTTCTGCCCCACCAGATGCCACTGGTCCCAAGAGACCACCAGTCTCCTTTCAGAGGCTTATAAGCCATAATGGCAATCCAGCAGTATGTAAAATCAGGACTCCATAAAAAGAAAGCTAATCATAATCACAACATAATCACGACAAGTAGCCCCTGTGCGCCACAAGTCAGAGCGTACCGTGGTGGTATAAGCAGCCTCGGGGTTGTTCTCCAGGATTCGCGACAGGCCAAAGTCAGAAACTTTGCAGACCAAGTTGCCATTGACCAAGATGTTGCGCGCCGCCAAGTCGCGGTGCACGTAGCCCAGGTCCGCGAGGTAGCGCATGCCAGCGCCGATGCCTCTCAGCATGACGACCAGCTGAAGCACTGTAAATTGCCCATCATGTTTCTGGAGAAAGACCAACCCGTGTTAGTTTTCAGCCAGTGTCATGCCACCGGTAGAGGCTGGTCTGGAGGGTGAACAGAGCACCACCACACCAAACTCAGCCTGCCTCTAAGCAGCCCCAGATTGCCAGCCATCTTACTTATAACCAGTCCTGTGGGTGGCGCTGCCTGCCAGCTTCCTCTTCCTTGGTGTTGCCTTTGTAGATCTCACCAGGGAGGAGGACGAGAATGAAACTAGAATGAGTTGGCTCTGTCTCTCATGAGCGACCCCTGGAGGCACCAGCCCACACTGCACCCCACTAATGCATATCCCAGGACCAACCTAAAATAAAGGGGTTACATTTCAGGGCTCAAACTGAAGAACATAAGAAGAGCCTGGCTACTAGATCAGGCCAAAGGGTGCTCTAGTGCATTATGCTGTTCTTGCAGTGGCCAACCTGATGCCTCTGGGAAGCCCACAAAGAGGACCAGGATGCAACAGTGCTTTCCCCAGCAGTGATTTCCAGCAACTGGAAGCAGAACATAGCCAGCATGGGTTTGTTTAATCCACTTTTATAGCTTCCAGGTTGGTGTTCATCACTACCCCTTGTGGAGGCAAATTCTAGAGTTTAACAATGCACCATGTGAAGCAATGCTTTCTTCCATCCTTTCCTGAAAGTTGGGAGATGTTGGAAGAACATTCAGCTTCATTGGATGTCCCCATGTTCTAGTATTCATAGAATCATAGAACTGTAGAGTTGGAAGGGGTCCTGAGGATCATCTAGTCCAACCCACTGGAATACAGGAATATGCAGCTGTCCCATATGGGGATCAAACCTGCAACCTTGGCATTATGAGCACCATGCTTGAACCAGCTGAGCTATCACCAGCTCCACCACCTTGATCGTTCTGGCTGCCCCTCTCTCAACCATTTTGGGCTCTATACTATCCATCCTCCTGTGATCCTCCAGTCAGACGCCACTGCCATGAGGCTGCAGCACCCGCCTCTCCTTGCTCCTGTCAGTCACTCTGCCAGGAACCATGCAGCATGAATAAGAAGGCGTGCTGTTTTACCCGGAGAAAGGAATCCAGCGAGCCGTTCTCCATGTACTCGGTCACAATCATGACTAATTTGCCTGCAGGAGACAAGAGAGGTCAAGTTAATAGACATGTGCCTTTGCAGCTGATGTGTTTCTGTCTGTTCAGGACTGGTATGAGACATTGTGCGGACGAGGGGCACCAATGGGTCCCCCACTCTACTTGACCACAGCTGTGCAGTATTTTCTTTTTCAGCTGCTGTACCACTTACTGCCCTCCCAGATGCCCCCCTCCAAGATATCATTTTGGCAGTAGATGAGGAGTGGTGCCACTTTTGAATGGGGGACAAGCTTGATTCCCACCCATGCTGGTCACCGGCCATCATTATTTTCCCAAAAGGAAATCTAGGTATGTCAAACCTGGAAGAGCCTGTAGAGCCTATATAGAGCTTTAATAACTCCAGAGTCTCTAGGTCAGGACATTGCATTTGGGGTAACCCCCAGATTAGAGGTCAAGCTTCGCTCTCATTCCAAAGAAGAATGTACGTCTGGCTATTTCCAACAGGGCTGATTTGGAGCCCAGTGGGGAAGGCAAGGAGGCAGCTGGGTCAGGCAATGCAGTGTCCCTGGGGTGTGAGACCAATGTCTGAATTGACCAGCTGCTGGTGCCAGGTCTTGGGGTGCTTATTGGTGGGGAAGGGACATTTAGAAAGCCCTCTCTGCTCCTGAGACTTCCTCACAGGATACCAAAGACAATCTATAGGCACCATTCATGTTATTAAGTCATTCTGATATTTGCATCCTATTACCATAATGCTTTGCATCAGAAGTGTGACCCGAAAGCTCCCCCTCCTCCCCAGCTTTATAATTCAATTCAATTCAGCTCATCCCAAAAAAAGAGAGTGAAAGGGCATTTTACTTCTGTGCAGGAAAAGAGAGTCAGAAGCGCAAGCCAAACGTTCCCTCCCCCTCCCTTTTTTCTCATCTCCATCAAATGAACCGCTGCAGGAAGAACAAACCCAAATCAACGGCTCATTTTGCTAATGATATTCGTAAGGAAGCAAGGACAGCAGCCGGGGACAGGCTGCCTTCCTCTCCCTCTGAAATGAGAGGCAACAACTAAAGGAGAGAGGAGAACTAAACTCCTGCCTGAGGCTTCAGAACAATTGACAGCTGGCCAGTAGGCCAATCCAAGCTGAAGGTTTTCAAGTCTTAGGCTGGACCCTTCTAGGTGTCTGTTTTCAGAGGGGTCTAACCTGTAGGTAGGGATGGGTGAATCATAGGAACAGAAGAAGAGCATGAGGTCATTGACCAATGTGGCCCAACATCCTGCTCTGACATTGGCCAGCCAAGATGTCCATGGGAAGCCCCAAAACCAGATATGAGTACAACAGCACTCTGCCCACATGCGATCCCCAGTGACTGGTATTGAGAGTGGAATAGAACACAGTCATGGATGCTGGGGACCAAAACTCAGTGGCATATGTTGATTTAAACCAGAGAAGGAAGATCTGTGGTCCTCCAGATGTTGGACCACAAACTCCCATCATCCATGAATATACTGGCTGGGGCTGATGGATGCTGAAGATCAACAGCATCTATTTTTGTTTTATTTATTACATTTCTGTACTGCCTTTCATCTGAGGATCACAGGGGCAGTTTACAATATAAAAACACAAAAATATATAGCATAGTAACAACTAAAATCAATAATCCCCAGCCACACACACAAAGCTTAAAAGGCCATAGATGGTTTAATTAGCCAAAGGCTAATCTAGAAGGCTGTTGGGTCCTCATCCCTGACAATCACTTTCTCAACATACAGGTTGAACCTAATTTGCATTGTGACTGGTCAGGGTAAAACAATCGGAGGCTGGTGGAATGAATGTGGCCACTTGTAAGGCTGAGTTTGATAGCCGAAACATGAGACTTGCCCAATGCCTTTCCAATGTCCCTCAATGACGCAGGTATCCCTGAAACAAGATTGATTTCTTAAAGCCATTCACGACTCCCATCTTCATAATAATGTCCCTTTCTGGGTTGGTCTGCAATGCTGATTAGTCCAGACTGATATCAAAAAGGTCTTTGATTAGTTTTCCTCTCTGCTTGGGGCCTCGAATATCCTACAGTTCTTCTGAAGACTGGCTCCTTCCACCCTCATTGCCCACAAATTGATTCTTGATGTCCTTATTCATAGGAAACTTTGCATTCCTCGCCCCCCGTATTTTAAGAGCTTTTGTCCTTCCTGACAGCCCATTTGGATGCAAGGAAGATAGGTGTGTGGGTCAGGGGAGGCAGAAGAAGAGAGTAATGGGGACAAAGGCTAGCTAGCTAAGTTGTGGCATCACATCATAAATAACTGTGGAATCTGGGTGTAGACTAGTGGCTAAGAGTCTGATCTGTGACCCAGGAAGGATCTGGTTCAAATCTCACCTGTGCCATGAGTGCCCTGGGTAGCCTTAGGCAAGTCACACTCTCTCATCAAACCTGCCACCTTCTGCACTATGGAGGAAAATAATACAGGCCTCTCTTACAGCATTACTATAGGACAGCTTTCTACAATCTACTGCCCTCCAAATGTTCTGGACTAGAACTCTCATTAACTCTGACCATTGGCAATGAGTCCAAAACATCTGGACAGTAGCGTGGAGGAGAAGGCCGTTGGAAGAACTGCAACCAAATCATAGGCATGTAAAGTGTTTTGAACAACATCATTCTCTCTAGTAGCCCCTTGGAGTCATGAGACATGTTCCCCTTGTTCCATTCGCTAAACTCACCTAGTTGAGTCAGACCTGGCCTCACACTTACTTTTGGTGACCACCCCCTCCAGGTGGATGACATTGGGGTGGTCAAACTGGGCCATGATGCTTGCTTCACTCAGAAAGTCCCGTCGCTGCTTCTCTGTGTACCCAGCTTTTAGGGCCTTGACCGCCACGGGTACCTCCCTCTTTCCAGGTAGCTTCAGACGGCCGTAACACACCTCTCCTGACTCTCCTGCAGACCAAGATGGACCAGCACATCATATTCAATTTTTATCTTACTGCCAAGCCCCTTCCGAGCTTCCCTTGGCCACCAATTCCACCCTCAGATAGGCTTCTGAGAACCTTCCAGAAGGCCAATGATTCTCATTTGAGAAAATGAGATCTGGTGCCCCATTGGCCTTAAAAGAGCAGCTTCCCCTGCCCTGGATGTTCTCTGGGACAAGGGAGAGGGACATCTATGGGGGAAAGGGAGTACACACCAGACCCAATGACTCTCTCGATTTTAATCCTGGAGGCTTCGATTTCTCGCGTGAACTCATGCACAGCCTGGCAGGGGTCCTCATAAGTGTGGGGCTCCACGTAGAACTTTGACTCGGGGAATTTCACTGTAGGGCATTCCAGAAGGACAGAAGAGACATGAAGCTTGAGGCAGTTATGCAAAGCAGGGACAGGGGAGAAAGTCGATCTTGTTTGCATTTGAATGAGAAACTGGCTCCTTGGCACTTCCCAAAAGCAATACACAAACTGAACCCCCCCTGCCAATCCTCTGAAATTTGCACTTCCCTGAATGTTGCAGTGCAGTTCTCTAACCAAGCAATGTGTACATACATGAAACATTTTTTTTTTAGAAAATGAAAAAGAAATCCCACATGCATTTACAAAAAACCTCCACTATTATACAATGGAACACTGCTTGCGAAAAAGTGCATGTTAGTCAAAACTGCTTACAAAAAAAAAAATGTGTCTCTTAGGAGAAATCAACACTAAGATGCTGGCAATTTTTCGTGAAGTTTTAAAAAGAAGAGAGTTGTAAATTGTGGAGGATATATGGATAAGCACATTTAAGATTGGGGGAAAGACCCAAGGAACAGAGAGAAACTGAAACTGACAGATTTATCTGTCCTTGGATGCAGCAGCAGGTATCTGATGCTCAGGTGAGGTCAGTTGATGTATCCTGGGGTGAAGGTGCAGAGGATACATCCCATTAGAAGAAGGGAAGGGACTTGTGTTTTAGGATCATCATCCCTCACTATTTGCTCTGCTGGTCAGGCTGATGGCAGTTGGAATCCAGCAACGCCTGTCTCCCTGCTCTATGCCAGTGATCTTTGACCAGTTGAGACCCAAGACCCACCTGAGACCCCCAAGCTACAACATGGGACCCAATTCCACATTTTTCACTTTTGTTATATAGTTTTAAGTGCTAATAATGCACACTATCCATCCTTACATGGCAATTCACAGAGCAATATGCATAGGATTAGCATGAAAACTAGTCCTCCAATGCGTCAGGAGAAAGGCATAGGCATAGGTCAGAAATATATATCTTAGCGAAAAACAGTGTGTGCCTATCTCTTGCCACATTGCATCACTCATGAAAATTGATAAAATGAGCATCTCATCAGAAGAACATATTCCAGTCCTGACAAGCGTGTAGTGCCCCTTTGGTATGGTCAGTCTAAGCTGGAATCCAACATGGAAACAAGAGCTTTGCTGCAACCCACCTGGTGTGGCCTTGCGACCCACCTGTGGGTCCTGACCCACTGGTTGAAGACCTATGCTTTAGGCTTGTCTACAGTAGCTAATGGTTGAGGAAGTCAAGTAAAAGTCCTCTGCCAAAGGGAAATCATCCGTGGCCTCCTCACCCCTGAAAGGATATCAGGGAAAGCAATACCAAGCTAGCAAAACATATCTCAGGGAAACAGAGACAGGCTCATATGAAGCTTCTTCCTCTAGAGAACCCAACTTCCTATCATCAAGGTTGCATCCTCCTCCCAGGTGGTTCAAACCTCGAGCCGGCCAGGTACAGTGAAGCCTTCACTTTGCCTCCTGGGACAGTGTCAGAGTTCCATGTGCACCATGATGGAGGCTCTGACCCTGCACATTTACCAGTAGAGGCTTTCTCTTGGCATGGTAATGTTAGCTCTGGTGCTGTGGAATGGACATACATGAAGCTCACTGGACACGCTTTAGCTCAACTCTTACCCTGTCCGTTCTGATAATGCATCTTCTCCTCGTCAGAGTCCTGGAATGCCTTGCTGTAGCCGCAGTGTCTGCACGCCCAGTGATGTGGCAGGGTGGAGGGTGAGCAGAGAGATGAGACACAAAATATGCTAGTGAGGCACCACCTTAAGAACATAAGAAGAACCCTTCTGGATTTGACCAAATGCCCATCTAGTCCAGCAACCTGTTTTCACAGTGGCCAACCAGGTGCCTATGGGAAATCCGCAAGCAGCAGATGAAAGCAACAGTGACTTCTCCACTTTTCATCAACCTTCTACTTCATAAATGGTCTAAAAATCTTTTAAAGCAATCTAAGTTGGTGGCTAGGGTCACGGGTGGCGCTGTGGGTTAAACCACAGAGCCTAGGACTTGCTGATCAGAAGGTCAGAGGTTCAAATCCCCACAATGGGGTGAGCTCCTGTTGCTCAGTCCCAGCTCCTGCCCACCTAGCAGTTCAAAATCACGTCAAAGTGCAAGTAGATAAATAGGTACCATTCTGGCAGGAAGGTAAGTGGCATTTCCGTGCACTGCTCTGGTTTCACCAGAAGCGGCCTAGTCATGCTGGCCACATGACCTGGAAGCTGTCTGCAGACAAACGCCGGCTCCCTCGGCCAGTAAAGCGAGATGAGCGCCGCAACCCCAGAGTCGTCCACGACTGGACCTAACGGTCAGGGGTACCTTTACCTTTACTAAGTTGGTGGCTATCACTTGTCTTCCTTCCAAACTAAGAAGAAGGCCCAAACCCAAATGTTGCAACTTTTCCTCTTAGGGGAGTTGTGCATGCAAAGACGCAGAAGCGTACCACTTGGGAGGAGGACCACAGTGAGAGATCTGTCCTTAAAAGATAAGCCTACCTCTTCTTGCAGATCAGAAAGAGCAGCAATGCGACTAGGCCACTGATGAGGGTGAGGCAGGTCCATACAACCGCTGTGGTGTCGTAATGGGAAGCTACTGGGAAAGAAAGATTGCAGGATTCTAGCTCTGCAGCCTGAGACAAACACCCACACATGTGCACTGTTCTTTTCCCTTTATCCCTGGGCTCAGTGCGTCCTGACTCCCCATGGAACAGAGGCAGCTGTCTTTCACCAAGTCAGACATCAAGTCCAGCTAGCTCAAGACTGTCCACAATGACTGGCTCTCCAGGATTTCAGATAGGGGCAATTCCCAGCCTTACCTGCAGATGCTGGTGATTGAACCAGGGACCTTCTGCATGCAATGCAGATAACTCTACAACTCTGCTACAGCAAAGAGGCAAGGGTGATCCAGCGACAAGGAAATATGTTCTTCCTAAGAATGGAGCCTGTTCCCTGAGCATGACGTACTAATGGGAGATCATTGGAAGTTTGAGTGATGACTTTCTTTTTGCAGCATTCCATAGCTCAGTGATGGCCAAACATGGCCCTCCAGCTGTTTTGGGACTTCAACTCCCATCATCCCTAGCTAACAGGACCAGTGGACAGGGATGATGGAATTATAATCCCAAAACAGCTGGAGGGCCAAGTTTGGCCATCATTGACATAGCTGATACACTTTTGTTGCTTGAGAACACCAGTGAAGAAGGAATTATGGAGGAAAGTAATGGTAAAGCAGGAGAGGAATTCTAGCAGTGAAGGGCTGTATCTCATTCATAGAGCATCTGCTTTGCATGCAGAAGGTCTATGGTTCAATGCCTGGCATCTTCAGGAAGAACTGGAAGGGACTCTTAGAGGAAACCCTAGAAAGCCACTACCAGTCATTGTAGACAACACTGAAATAGGTGGGTCATTGGCCTGTCACCCTCTAAGGCAGCTGCCTCTGTTCCTTCACTGAGCTGTGGCTGATGGAAGCTGGAGTCCAACAACACCTGGAAGACTCAATGGTTGCCTGATACTCCATCGGTCCCATGTCCAAAATTCATACAGAACCTGAGAGCAGGTGACAGACTAAGGATAACAGGGATCATGACTGTGTCGGCACACTGCCCTAGAGCCTTAATTCTCCCCCTTCTGGGCTTAGCCCTCCCTTCCATAAGAACATAAGAAAGAGCCCATCTAGTCCAGCTTCCTGTTCTCACAGTGGCCAAAGAGATGTCCCAATGGGAAGCTCACAAGAAGCACCTCGGTACAACATTGCTCTCCCCAGTTGCGATTCCCAGCAACCGGCAATTCATGGGCATAACTGCCTCCAGCAGTGGAGGAAGAACTCCTTCTCTGATATGGGTATGTCCTGTAGGGGTTGGAGGCCACCGCATGGGGGAAGGCAAACAGAGCTTGCATTTTGGGGTGGGGTGCCTTCCAGTCCTGCCCCATCCCACACCTGCACTCTCATGCACCCCACTCCTCCCCCTGCTTTGCCTCACTTGCTTTGGCGGTCTCCACTTCCACCACCTGGCTGAATTTGCCACAGCCGGCAGAGGTGCGGGCTCGGACCTGGAAGACATAGCAGGTTGCCGGCTTCAAGCCTGAGACGGTGGTGCTGTTGCCTTTGGACTTCAGGGTGGAGTAGCTCTGCATTTCTTTGTCCTGGGGAAGCAGAAAGTGACGTCAGTCCAGGACAGGGGTGGGGAACTCAGGCCTAGAGGGCAAGCGTGGCCTTTTGGGCCTCTCCATCTAGCCATTAGGACTCTCCCCAGGCCACCCCGTCATCAGCCCTGCTTTGCCTTCCCACTGCTTTTTCCTGGCTGGAATGTGTCCTTCAACTCTGGCAATGTCTTTTGGATGGTGGTTGAGGACGGATGGGTGCAGGAACTAGTCTTTTATACAAAGGCAACATCTGCAATTTTTGCTCCAATCACTTTTGCACCTGGCCACTCCCACCACCAGACCTTTGAAGGGTCCCCGGAAAAAGAATATTCCTCACCCCTGGATCAAAGCCTTGTGCTAGAGAAGGTATTATTGGGAAAGGGGACAGGAAGTAGCAATGGGTTTATTTCAGCTTTTCCATACTTGCTTGGCTTGCCTTCCAAGTTAACTTGGGGAATTTCTAAAATCAGTGCTGGAATTTGGCAAATGAAGGGTTTGCTGGAGTTTTCAGTTCATGGTTTTATTTGGTTTCCTTGTGGCTTACTGGAGCACACCAACCACTAGAGCTTATGAGGATGGGTGAAATCTGGTCAAGAAGGAATCATGATGCAATTCCATCAGGATTCCTTTTTATGCTGCAATTTAGTCACCGCACATACGAGCACATGTGCATGGAATCCTGATGCAACTGCATTTAATCAATGCACATGCATGCAATCGCATTAATATTCTGTGTTGTGCTGTGATTTAATCGGTGCATGTCGGAGCATGAGCAGTTGTGCGTGGAATCTCGATGTAATCATGCAGTCATGTCAGAACTCCATTTTACACTTTGATTAAATCAATGTCATCATTACAACTGTAATTTGTAAGTTAAAAAAAAAAGGCAAGCTGAAACCCGTGAGAAACTGCACATGCACAGTTGTCTGAACAAAGTCTGGAAATAAAAGGAAGCAGAAATAAATAGCTGCTTGCTAATGGAGAGGTGCCCTGTGGAAGCAAGACTCTGGAAGAAGGAGGAGGAGGAGGGGGGGGGAGATTTCCATTAGCTTTATTTGCACCTTAGAATCTGGGAAGCAACTTGGATGAAGAGATTTAGCACAAGCAATGGCACACCTTGCCCAACAGAGAGAGCAGACAGGTCAACCAGCACAATTGCTTTTACCTTTTCATAGTACTTGATCTCATATTCCAGAATGATGCCATTGGGCTGATCCGGTTCCTGCCATAGGAGTGTGACACTGTTTTGGCCCACGTTCTCCTGGTGAACGGCAAGCACTTGGGATGGAGCTACAGAAACAGACAATAAGAGACCATATGAGGGTGGTGCTGATAATGCCAAGGTTGCAGGATTGATCCCTGTATGCTGCAGCTGTATAGGTTGGGCTAGATAATCCTCAGGATCCCTTCAAACTCTATAGTTCTAAAGGAGAGACAGAGACAGAGACAGAGCGAGAGCGAGGCCATGGTGGAAGTGGAGAAAGCAAGGAGGCCAGCTGTAGATGGAGTCAGAGCCATTGCAAGGTGGGCCCACCTCCTGTTTGATTGCAAGTAAGACAGTAGAAAGATAGGAGCTGGCTGAGGGGAGACCGAGGTTGGTGGGGTTCTGTTCCATCTGCCTTAGTGGACCACCATTGTCAAATGGGTCAAGAGGTTCTAGGTGGCTTAGGTGACCAAGCTCAGCCATACAGCAATTGCTATAAGAGGGAGACTACATTTAATCTCACGACAAGCACCAGTTAGTGGCATTGTCAGGCAACTGCCAGGACATCAGTACTCCAGGAAGGCTTACCATTGGTGCCTGCCTTGTGACTTCCTAAAAGCACCCAACAACCATAATAGCATGAAACTGACTTCCACCCATATACAATTCGGGCTGCAAATTTCCCCATTTGTTTATTTGATTCCGTTTGGGAAACACTTCTCATACAATATCTCAAAGGGACTTTGCAGCAAAAACGCCAACCACCAAAAAATTAAAAACAGTTCCAGATACAAAAACAAAATTAATTTTAATAAGTTAAAAAAACCAAAAACAGTTTCAGGCTTGATACAGGCACAGTCTGGAATAAAGATCTGTCATTGAAAGTCTTGTTGACAAAGGAAGGTTTTCAGAGAATTGGAAAGAATTCTTCAGCAAGTATACTCCAACTCAGAATTGGAAGAGTACTTCATTCCTCAATAAATTGGTGCATTGACCTATTCTTGGTTTCTAGAATTAGCGATTCATCATTGCTCTTGCTATGTAGATGACATTTTGTATGTACTGTATATAAAACATTTCTGCAGAGATGGCCCCTGCCTGATATGAAGGGGGAGAGAATTCTAAGAAGGAGGTGCCACCGCACTAAAGATTGCTCTCTCAAACAGAAGTGACATCCTGATAAAAGCAGAGTAGGCATGTCAGGGGTAAGATGATATTTTAGGTATATTTTTCCAGGTCTTCCTCATCATTAATAGTAGCAGTTGGGGATTGGACTAGATGATCCTTTGGGTCCCTTCCAACTCTGCAATTCTATGACTCTACGAATTAAGGCTGCAATCCTATGCCCACTTACCTTCCGCTATGCTCCACTGAACTCATTTCTGAGCAGACATGTATAGGATTGCTCTGTTAATCTGCAATGTTTTAAATGGGTCAAAACATCCAGAGTAGGGTAGGTATGTGAGATGGAGTTCTGGTTGGTTCTATCGTGGAGGGGAAAGAAAAAGAAAAGAAAAGCAGAAAATAATGGAAGTGGGAAAGGTCACAAAAGGCAACCCAAATGAACAGAGGATGAAGAATCTTCCTCACAAAGAAATGCTTTTTATTGTTTTGTTTTGTTTTTAAAAAAAAGGCTATTGGAGGGACATGAAAGAGGATTATATAATGTTTCATTGGTGTGGAGGAAGTAAATAGAGAGGATTTCTTCTCCTTCTCTCATAATACTAGAATGCAAGAGATCACCCTGGGAAATTGGTTGGCAATAGATTTAGGATGCATGGAAGGAAAGGACTTCTTCATGCAATTTCTAGAAATCAGTCAAGTTTGTGGGATTCAGTGCTACAGGGGTGGCGATAGCCACTAGTCTAGACTGCTTTTCAAGAGGATCAAGCAAGTAACAGAGGAGAGAAGGCAAGCACCTAGGACCTGCCAAAATGAAAAAGGAGGTCCAAAGAGGGCAGTAGTCGGCATAAAATCTCCACGTGCCAATTTGGGGGTTGCCAGAGTGCCACCTGTGGAAGCCCATGAAATTAGGCTTGAAAGAAACGTCCCATTGTTGCTAATAAAATGGGTTGCAGTGTGTGCTTGGTTGCAGTGCGCATGGTACCCACCAACAGTTTCTCCAGTCTGCAAATGTGTGTATATGGGCCCAAAATGGGTGGTGAACCCAGGGCTCATACATATGCAGAAATGCACATTTTGAAATGATTGCTGCATTTTAAATAGAAGTGCAATACCTAGCACAGGAGTGGAGAAGACTGTGACCAGGTGATCTGGGTGCCTGCACAGCCAATTGTAAAGATGCCATTGATGGGCAACATCAAGGCCCCTTCCATCTTTGTGTTCATTATCTTTCAACATTATCAGCAAAGCAGACCCTACAAATGTCTCTATTTTTCAGGGACAGCCCCAAATTTACAGACGCCATCCCAGTTTCCATTTTGATCCTGGAATGTCAGTTTATCCTAAGGATGTCTCTATTTTCATCAGAGAAATGTTGGAGGGTATGGAGTTATGTGACCTCCCCAAGCCAAGGAGATAAGTAACTATAAAACCTTTAGATGACGTCTGAAGGCAGCCCTGTATAGGGAAGGTTTTTAAACATTTTATTATGTTTTTATATATGATGGAAGCTGCCCATAGTATCTGGGGCAACCCATTCAGATGGACATGGTCTGGTTATTGTTGAATAGGACATCCCTATTTTCATTGGAGAAATTTTGGAGGGTATGGAAATGCTTGTGATCTGCACAGCCCTTCAAGGAGAGGACTGTCGTCTGTAAAGTAGGCCACATAACCACCTGAAATAACATGGAGCTGGTGATGAAGGACATCTGACCGAGGTCACTTTGGGAGCACCTCAATGGATTCCAGCCAGTGCTTTTTTCTTTTCTTTTTTTAGAAAAGAGATACTGATACTCACTATGAAGTTGTTACATTAAGTGCCACACTTCTAACATTTAGGGGGGAACGATGCCAGTACAGTGGTACCTTGGGTTACATACGCTTCAGGTTATAGACTCCACTAACCCAGAAATAGTACCTTGGGTTAAGAACTTTGCTTCAGGATGAGAACAGAAATCGTGCTCCGGCGGCATGGCAGCAGCAGGAGGCCCTATTAGCTAAAGTGGTGCTTCAGGTTAACAACAGTTTCAGGTTAAGTATGGACCTCCGGAATGAAATAAGTACTTAACCCGAGGTACCACTGTACTGAACAACACTGAGTAGACAACACTTGAGTTAAATAGACCAGGTGACTGACTCAGTATAAGGCAGCTTCTTACATGCCTGATCCTGCCATAAAAACCTCTTTGCCCATTCAGTGAAATCCGCAATTTTCAGCCCTGAGAAGCAGCCTAAGCAGAAGCTGAAAGCCAGTCTGGCAGGGCAAGCAGGGGGAGGGCATCTCCTACCTGCCTGGTTTGTGGTGATGTTGACGGCAGCAAATTTCGGTGGTTCGAGGGTCAGCTCGGAGACCCCATTGATGGCCTCCACCCAGAAGGAGTAGTTGGTGTGGGCCAGGAGGTTGGTGACAGCCAGGGATCCCTGGGCCAGGTTCACTGGCTGGGGCAGGAAGCGGATGCCAGGGCTGCAGGCCTCGCACTGGCCAGAATCCCACAGGCAGTGGCGGCAGAGGACGTTGTAGAGGATGTCGCTGCGGCCGCCTTTGTCC